>NC_090943.1:28185545-28791878 GCF_040807025.1 Struthio camelus | reverse complement strand
ACAAGTCAAGGTCGGGTAGGAAAAGACTTCTCCGGGGGATCCCTGCTCTGTTTATCACAGGAAGTGAGAGATAACTGGGAACTAAGCAGGACATAAGAGAAGCTGAGCCCATGAAGAAGGCAATTTAATCTTATCTTGGGTAAATGCCAAGACCCACAGGGATTCTGTATGTTGCTAGATCAGTGTCTTGCACTGGACGCCCCAGAGAGACCAGTGGTCATGAGGCACCACGAGGAGGGGTGGACTGGGTGTGACAACTAGCTCTTCACCAAAAACTGCAGGATGAGCAGCAGGATCCCCATTGCTTAAGGAATATAAAAGCCAGCCAAGCTTCAACAGTGAAATAAGTTGAGTGAGAAGCTACTGAGGAAACCAGCAGGTCCCTGGTTTGTACTCGCTCCCACACCATGGGAGGTTCCAGAATTTGATTTTGGGGAAAGCTGGCAGCCCAGGGAGTCTCCACCGTCTCTAGTTGTAGGGTGGAAGCCTTCCACCATGCTGGCAGATAAAACGTGTGAGCACAGCTTGCCTCAGCTGGCACTAAGTTAAGCAAGGCACAGCTCCCTGTCCCCCCAAATCCATATGGTGCTTTCTCTCCATCCCCCTGCCACATGAGCACCGTGCCTGGAAGAGGTAAAAGCTATCCAGGCACCATTTCAAGGGTGAGGGGGGTGGTGGGAAGAGCAAAAGTGTTTTTCAAACGTCAGCAAGAAGATATACAGATTTAAAAATATGAGTGAAGGGCAGCACAATGACATCAGCCATCAAACTAGGAAGTGTTTTTCTTAGCTCGAAGACAGCAAACCCTCAGACTGGTTCTCCAAAGCCAAGTGCCTGCTTCAGAGCTGTGTCCCCCTTCTGCAGGCATTGTGCTTCCCAGCGAGTGCCAGGCAGCCGTGGTGGGAACCTGTGGACGTGCACCCCTGGGTGCCACCTTGCTGAGGCTCGGGAGGCTCAAGGTCACGTTGAAGATCCTCATGAATGCACAAAGCGAGGGATATTTGACTGAAGACTCTTTTAGTGGAATGGCTAAATAGGTCGCTGCGGCTTACTGGTAAGGAAATCTAAATGCAATGTAGGGTGGAAGAAATGCTGAAAAACTGAAGGGGAGCACAGAGGTGTAAAGCTTAGGGCCCAGCAGTGCCCAGCTGACTGCACTTGCTCAGAAGAAGATGCAGTAACGGAGTTGCAGTGGAGGTCAAGCACCATCTGACATGCCACAGGCTTAAAAGCTTATGCTGTGCTTAGGTCTATTGACTTTCTGCACTGAGTAAAACAGAAAGACATCATTAATAACAAACTCAAAATGAAGTAAAATATAAACTAAAATAAGCATAAGGCATGCCGCTCCCGGGCTGCTGTGCCTCCCGCTGCCGCTCTCAGGCTCAGCGTCCAGCAGAGCTCTCAGGCTCAGGCTCCGTCCTGGGGGGGCCGGGAACTTTACAGCATTGCTAGAGGAGGTCTGAGAGATACTGAAATTCACTAAAAAACATTCAAAAGCAGGCGTTTTTAACGTTTGGGAGTAGCCTTAAACTTCCCCCCACTTTCTGGGTAGCATGTGTGGCCTGAGAAGCTTTTCTGCCACCAGCTCAGCCTCGGAGCTCCCACTGGAGGAGCAGGGGCTGCCCCGGTGCGATCGCTGGCTGCCCTCTGCTGCCCCAAAACACGTATTTCTGGCAAAACAGGGCTCTCCGTACCTGGGTGGTAAACACAGTGCAGCTGCAGAATACAATTTTAAAGCCATTAATATCAAATGATACATCAAAATGCATAGAAGGCATCCCGTCCAGGGATGGGGGTGAGCCCCACGCTGCCCTCTCCGTTTGGTGTCCTTGACATGATTTAGCAGTTAAGCATGGCACAAAACCAAAGCCCTCCCCGTGCCACTGCTTACCGGCTTTGCTAGCTACTGCATCCCTCCCGCTGAAGCTGAGCACCCCCTGAGCACCACCTGAGAGCACATTCGGAAAGCCATTAAATTATATACAAACATTACGCTAAGCAGCAGGACGGTGAAAAACTTAATGTTCGTCTGTTAAACTCTCCAAATAATTTCTCAATTATTCCAGCAAAAACAAGGAGGCAGCTGCATCTCATGGAGAGCCCGGAGAGCAGCGTGTCCTGCTGGCCGCACCAGGCGGTGCTGCACTGGAAACCTCGGAGGCCGGGGCAGCGTTACGGTACATACCGTACCCCATCCACCCAACGGCTGCAGATGACACCGTCTGTGTAAGACCGCGCAATACAAAGTCAAAATGCAGTATAAGTATAAACATTTATTGCATCTGTTCTTTCCAGCTGGTGGAGGCTCCTTTAGTTGAGAGAAGTCTGACTTTGTTTATGTCTTGTTACGCTCTGGGTGTGCATGTGCCGGTGCAATTCAGTTCCGATTATTTTTAGCTGGGATAAATTCCTTTCCGGGCGCCAAAGAAATCGCCTCAAGCAAAAACTACCCCAAAAGCTTTAAGGCGGGGGGAAAAGAAATCGTCGTAGTTCCGTGGATTTATGGTGGAGGAAACGTCAGGGCCGTGGGAGAAACGGGCCCAGAGCACAGAGCCAGGTCTCCAGCGAGGTACAGCGCAGAGCTGCTGGCACCGGTAGGTGTGCTCACCGCGGACGTAGGCGGACCGCGTGCCCTTGAGTCGGCGGGCGCCGCGCGCGTTTCCCTCCGCACCGAACGTGGCACTAGACAGAGAGGTGTAATTCAGCGGCCTTCGCCGCCGCTCAGTCTTTCGGGTCAGTTTTACCCTGCGTGCACGTTCAAATACCTGTGTTAACGTTTTGGCAGGAAACGGCTTTGCCCTGAGCGCAGCGTTTTCTCTTCCCCTGCGCCCTGCAGTGTGCTGCGTGCTGGCGCCCTGCCCGAGCGCCGCCCTGCCCTTCTGCAGCGCCTGCCTGTCGGTGCTGCCTGAGCCTGCCCCTGTATTCATAGGTCACACAAGTCTGTTCCCTCCTTTAGAGAGCGTTGCTACCCAGTCAACTTTCTGCAAGTATTGCTGCTCTTCTGTTCCTGCTTGTTTTTCCTCCCGTGTTAGGAGCCATGCCCTTATTCTTAGTCCCTGGCTAACTAGTAGCTTTTATTGGGTTATGAGGAATAGGTGAAGGTCCCTTTTCTTGGTCAAAGTTATCTGGATTCAAAAAACCAAAAAGATAGATAGTGCACGCTGTCTCTGCAGCCAGCTCAGTTACGCTGTTACCAGGCTAAAAAGCACTGGTATTGTGGCACTAAGCAAAGGGCTAACGTCAGCATCCGTAGCCAGCTCTGGTATCAAATAACAGAACAGAACAACTCATCAGTGATATAAAAGTCGCTGCATGCTCTGCTGGCCTTGTTTCAGATGCCTTGATTGTAATTTAGCAGCGCTCCACAGGGTGCCTGTGCAAGGTAAAGGACAACAACATAGCTGCCAAGAGCTAAGAAAACGTGAACCATGTATTAAAATCAAACTGGTCATTGGGATACGTAATATACATTGTCACCTTTCCACTTTGTGTATTACAAAGCTTAAGATGCCTTTGGAGAAATAGTCAGAAACAAATTTCTGAGCAGCCAGCCAATTTCCACCTGACAGTTGCTGCACATAGCAATCTTTTATGACCCGCTCGTCTGCTGTACCAGCAGTCCCTGCCGTTCCACAAATTGAGGCTGTGGCAGATCTTTCCAGTACCTTAATATAATTCTTAGGGAGGTTAAGGTGTCAGACGCTAGTTAGGCTTTGGTATCTCCGCTAATAGCATGCTCTGCACTGTCATTTAGTAGAAGAGCAAACCCTGGGGAGCATGGGGAAATTCTACTTCCATATCCTGAAGGTAAATGGAAATATTGCTGTGTCCAGCCCATCTATACCTTGCAGCATTTCGGAAAAGCAGCGGCATCCCATCAAGAGCCCTGCAAACCTTCGAGCACACTGAAAAGCTGGCATGTCTCTTTGGCTTCTGAGAGTTTAATAAAGGTCTGTAATAACATTGGCCACCCCAGACTGTTTCAATCTTCCTTCCAATCTTAAATACTGAACTCTTACATGTTTAGTTTACAGGCGTTTGTCCCAAGAGCAGAATTTCTTGCCAAAAGGCTTAGCCCAGTTTGAAAGGACGTACCTGAAATGTGAATGAGCCAAGCCGAGCCTCTGTGACCATTTTAATTGGGCCGGCAGTGCTGTACAGCTATAAGTAAGGCTGCCACCTTTCAAGGGAGGCCAGACCCTGTCCGCATCCCCTGCTATTTGTGTTCCTAAGATTTATTAATTTACCAGCATTTTACCAATGTTTACCTTGCTCTGTTGGAGACTTACATAAATTCATAGTCACGTCAGTTAACTCGACTTTGCCACAGCTGGTGTAAAGCTGTAACAGACTGCCCTTTGGGAAGAAGAGACCTGACCTTTCAAGATGGCACCAGCGGCTTTGAATAAATACGTTTTCACTGATGCCAAAACACTTACTCATAAAGGGAGCTGTGGTACCACTTGTCAGTGGGGAAGAGTCCACCCCTCAGAAAAAGGTAGTTCATTCTTTGCGCCTATCCATGCTTTAAATATTCTAACAGGCCATGAATTGCAGTGGAAATTTCTCAAAAATGGCTACATCTCTGCTGAGAAGCCAAATGGCAAAAGGCGACTCATTTCACAGAAGACATCAAGCAACCCTGAAAACAATTTTCTCGTCATTATAGAGCATGACCAGGTTCAGACTTGCAGCTCAGGGGGGACAGCTCAGTCTCTTATTATTTCCACCTGCAGCCATCCCATCTGTAGCAGCTTTGAAAATACAGAAACATGATCAAGAGTTATACGATGGTGCGAAATTTCTAGGAATCTATCAGAATAATAAGATTGTGCATCCTGTAAATTAAATAAATGATGACCTTATTATCAAGTACCCCGAGGACTCACATGGGCAACTCTATCCAGTGTGTGGGAAGAGAATAGACTATGAGAAAAAAGAAAGTAATGTTAAAAGGTAACAAATAATAAGGCTCATTTACTGTTGGTCTTTCAAACTCCAACAACAGAAGCAATTAATTTGCATCAATCAGGTCTTTCTCTTCTCTGTAATAGGGATGTTCTCCAGTGTTTTTAACAGCTTGCAAATTCCTATGACTATAATCAGCCTGATCCCACTGTGCTCCCTGTCAGATCCCACAATGGCTATAATCTGGCACCTGCTTGGTACAAAGCTTGCAAGTAAGGCTGGGTGCCCACAGAATAAAAATTAAGTATGTGCGTTGCAAAGGGGGAGGATCCGAGGGAATTTAGGGAACACTGGTGACAGCTTTTTTTCTTCTCTCTCAGCAAGAAAGTCCTGACTACGGCAGGTCAAAAAATCCCTGCTATTGTTCTGCCGTAAATCTCCCTCTTGCAGATGCAGAATTTCACTTGCAGAACCAGTGAGTACAGGGATGCGTTCCAAATAAAATCAGCTACTTCCATCTGTCTCTTTTGGACTACCCAGCTCACCCCTTGTCAGACTGCTCAGAAAGCAACAAATGTTTTTGTGCCTTGTCCAGTTTGCAGATCCTCTCCCTCATCTCTAATTTACATAGATACATTGCGTAGAAAAGCCTTGGTTTTAGATAACCTAAGCTTTTCGGTCTTTCTTCCAAATCCACGGACTTTCCTCCCTGCAGAATTCAGTGGACCACATTAACCTGGAACTGCCTCAAGGAGATTATTCTCTGTGTAGGAGTTTATTCTGTAAACTGCCCCAGATATGGCACGTTTTCCAGCAAACTACTGCAGTGCCTCAGATAGAGATATTAAAGCTTTTAATCTTTGCAAGAATCTTTGGCCAGTTCAGTCAAGAAGGGGAACCTATACTACAGTGCACTCCCTTTTATTCATATGGGAAAACATTTTGACATGGTTTTTGTCATGGCTGTCTTTGCAGCTGCTTGTTAGAACTGAAAACTATTGAATAACAACTAGCATTGCTGTCCAGCTAAACCTGAAGAAACCCATGAACTAGGATCCTCTCCTATCACAGCGTACAAGCTTTGGTTCATGAAAACGGAGATGAAAAGAAAGCAATTCGTATAAAAGCTTGTTGAAAAAAAATGGGCTACATTAAAAGTAAGTTTTCTCTCAGGAATCAAGAGGATGGGTTTAACGCTAGGACAGCTTTTGATATTGATATAACACTTGTTAGGCCTGTTATTAATTATAATGGCTCTTATCACCGTGCTTTCTGTCAGCAAAGTGATCTATAGTACTGAATAATCTGCACATTCCTTCAAGTGCTGTTAGGGCCACTTTGAAATTGCAGACACCGAGACACTGAACAGCTGGGTCACTCCTGTCCTGCTGGGAAGAGCCTAGCATGCTGTGGGCTCTCTCCCAAAGACATAATATTAATGATGGAGACCAAGGGTGCCACGGCAAGAGATGCAATCAGAAGTGAGAAGTTACTGGCTCCCAGGACTGGGCTCTGGTCACTTCTCCTTTAATAAAGCCCTGACTAGAGTCCAGAAGAGGTGGACCAGCTCAGATGGATGACATCAAATGAAAAAAGGGAAGAACGGGTTGCACGTGTAGGTCAAATCCCACCACCGTTGCCCGTGCTGTAGGACACTGAGTCACGCACTCCCTGCATTGCTTCCCCTGAGCAGGAGATAACCAGCTCAGCCAGGAAAACACATTTCCTGCCCAACACTGCAGGTCCAAGAGCACAGGGCCTGCAAATTGGAAGAACTGGCAGATCAGTAACAGCACAGCCAGCACATAATCTTCTAAACACTTTTCATTTAAGGGGGCAGTCATCTCACCTGAGCTGAGCTGTCAAAAATAGGGGTATATAGTCCATGTTAGTGGGCTAGGTTCCTTTGAAAGTCAGTGGAGAAAAATGTTCATATTCTTCACAAATCCCACTGAATACCACCCCAAAGGATATACAGGGACAGGTATTTGCACAGTTGTGTGTGTTGCATGCGTAAGTCTGCTCTGTCTGTGTTTCTTGACATCAAGAAGTGAATTTATCACTGGTCACAGTGAGAGCTGAGACAGACACTACGTCCGCTGCCCTATGGCACAGCCCACCCACGTTAGGGAACGCTACAAGTTACCCAAGCATGAACGGCAATGCACAGAAATTGCATTGCTGCAAATTTCAATCCTGTTCACATACTATGAGTAACAATGGAAAAAAATCTTGCAATTAAAAGGGATGTTCTTATAACAAAGCTTTATATGTTACAGACAGTTGTACTGAACAATGAACTAACATTGCGTTCAGAGTCAATCCACAGGAAAATAAGGAAATTACTGAAATCCTGTCCATGGTCAGGATTCAAAGCAGTTCACCCATTTCTTTCTGGGAAAGTATTTCTCTGGGTCTAATGAGTATTCTATTTTTTGATGACAGCCTTTCTTTTACTTCTAAAATGACAGCTGAAGAAAATAAGTGAACAGTATCATAGGCTGTTTGCATTGACTCTAATGATATTTAATGGGCAATGGAATAGTTACCAAAAGAAGTAGAAGCATCATTGCTGGGGTCGTTTAAACCAGACTGAAGAAAGCATGAAAGTTTGGAGTCCTGCATTTGTGCCTTCCCGAGCTCCACCAGGAGACTGCAAATCCCATTCCCAGCACAGTGAACCCGGAAAGATAACAACTGCCAGAGCAGCCTGCAAATCCCTGCCCAGCTTCTAGCCGGCCTGGGAGTGTATGGAAGCAAAGGTCTGTGCAAGAGTTGTGCCAGGTCCCCTCCAGGCAGGAGGGCAGGGACAGTCCTGCATGGGGCGCGGAGCCCGGACGGCGGCACGGCAGGACGCACGGAGCAGCACCCTCCCTGCTGTGGCTCAGTAGACGATTCCTTCTGGCTCCAGCAGCAGGTACTTCTTCAGGGAGAGTGGGATGGAAAGCGAAGGGACTCCCCTGTGGCACCTTTTCGACAGCGTTTCCCGAATAGCGCATCTGCACAAGTGCATGAGCGACCGCGGTGAATTGCTGCACACAGCAAACAGAGAGTCATAGAAGTCCTGGTATCTCTGCAAGAAATAACAGTATTTCAGAGCAATAAGGCTTTCTTCCACCCCTCTCTGCCCCCCAACATGTGCACTGTTGCAGAATGAGGTAAACTAGCATACATGGCCATCCGATGCCCTAGAGCCTCATCGAGCAGCCGGGGCTTACTTGGTTTAGCCAGATGCCTGCATGAAACTCCTATACTTGTCACAAATACTTAGTGTTAGTTAAGTTACAGAGAATGCCTGACCACGTCTTTAGGTTTTGATATGTCTTATGTCCATCACTCTGAGGTGGGGTTCCTCTGCTAAGTGCCGTTAGTTGTCCTAATTTGAGAAGAGCTTTACCTGACTTGGTCAGTGCAAATTAACTGGTTAATCATCTAAACCTACCTCACTGCAAGGCAGCTAGGCAATAAATGACCAATGTTACTGATGAGTTAGCTGAAGCTAAGAAAAATAAACCAGCTTTGGTCTTGGTCACTGCCCTACTATCCTTTGAGAATAAATAGAATTATGTCTCCACAAAAGAAAAATGCAAGTATTACAAATTAATAATGTTGAAATAAAAGTAGAAAATGGTAAATATGTGAGAATAATGAACACTTCTCCAGTGACTTGACCTTATTTGATATTCTTGTTACTTGACAGACCTGGATAAACATTTTTTCAGGTGGGTATTTTATTTATCGATAAGTACAGGTTTGTGTTAACAAAACGTTTTCTCCAGTCTCATGTCAAATTTGGCAAGTGACTTTGACAACGAAAATAGCAATGGCAACAAAAATTAGAATAACTACAGACTTTTCTAAAAAATAACATTTCAATATTTTAGATTAAAATGTTTGTTTGGAAATGAAATTAGTTATCTCCTTTCTAATCACACTTTCAACTCACACAATGCTTTTCTTTTTTGTTTTGGTGAAAAAAGACTCTTAGCATTTAATTTTGTGTTTATCTAAATTGACTTATTTTTTCCAAACAAAGCTGACCTGGAAAAGCAGTTAGTCTCACAGTTCATCTGGCTCTGTAATTCTGAATTAGAGTATAGATCTGGTTCTCTAAACGCCACTGATAATGCACAGCATATATTGTTGCACCCTTCAGTGCGATTTGTAAATTTTGACACAGCCCAGGATTAGTCAAAAATAGGTGTAAGGCGGGACGCTGGAACTGTGCAGGTTTCTGAAGTAAAGCGAAAATAATAAAGGGATTAAAAAAAAACATGATAATTCTAGTCAAGGCAGTTGCAACGCATTAAGGGCTGACCTCGAAGACATCGGCAGGTATGGCTGCTTTCCACTTGGATGTCGATGTGATGTGCTCGTAAGAATTGATGACAATCTCCACAGCTCTCGGGTGGGAGTGACAGGCCTGTAACACCTGCGGGCAAGACATAGACCAGGAACGTTTAAATTGTGCAGCCCCTGGGGCCTGGAGCCAGCCAGCCCTGCCCACGCATGCAGCTCCGCACGGCATGGTGCAACTGGCCAGCACCCCACGGAGCTGCGCGCACCCCAGCTTAACACCGCACGGGAACGCTGGCTCCGGTCCCCAGGGTGATGTAGCTTGCTGATGGGGGGAGTTTTATCACCTGAACCTGGAGATAACACGTTTAATAGCTAGGCTGAGTGTCTCAACACCAGCCGAAGCCACGCTCGTTCCAGGCCATGCAGCACAGGGAACAGGAACGCGTCTCCCCGCTCTCCAGCCCTTCCCGTCAAGGTTAGACTCTGCTTTTCGGAGTGGTGAGCTTGTCCCTACTGGGCTATCAAGGCTACTCATCCCCACTACATGTCCCCTCTGCACGGACAGAGCTTTCATGAGGGTCAGGAAGAGCCTCATGCTTGAAAGCTTGCCTTTTCTTTCAGTTATATTAGTGTACTGAATTATCTCTCCCTACCTTACTTCTATCCCAAGACCATAATAGCTACAACAGCATGGCTACAGCACGGCTGCTACAAATAACAGGAGTTTCACTCATTCATTAGAGGGAGAACAAATCTCCTCATCTGAACCAAAAATACATGGCTACTAGAAAAGACTGGGAGATGGCACAATTCGGAAGTAAGGCTGGCAACCATGCGAGGCCCCTGAGGCCCATGCTCTGCCCGGTCACCCTAGTTGGGTGGGTTTTCCAGGAGAAATGGGCCACAGTCTGCTGTTACCCATATGCATGGAGTAACGCTTTGCGTTTGCACTGCACTGGGTACGTTTTTATACAAGATGCAGAAGATCCCTCTGGACAAAAATCACTCTACGTATTTTACAGATGGTAAATGATGTTTTAGAAGTGAGACCCAGCCCGGGCAGTGCATCAAAGACAGAGGTGGGCAGAGGAGACCCCTGGCCTGACTCTCAGACACACTCTAGGAAAATGAATGTTATTGGTTATAACATAAAAATAGCTTGGCCCAGACCGTGCTCCTCACTTGCTAGAGACACAGCCAGCCCAGGTACCACAGAAGATCTGGCATTTTACTCAAAGATTTCTGGTTGTTTGGCCTATTGACATTTTACAAATATAGTAGAGGAGCTGCAAAACGTTGTTTAGGGCAGAGGACTGGAGAGAATGAGTCCTGATTACAACAAGCTGACTTAGTTGCCTGAGATATGTCTGTCGGCTACTTCTGCCTGTGCTTTACAGAACTTTAGAAATGCATTGGGAAGGATCCTGCAATTTTTTTTTTTTCTTTTTTTCATCAACTTCGAACGCGGGTCCAACCTTTCCCCTTAATTTCTCACATTTTTCCTGGGAGCGAGCCAAAACTTTACTTAGCTCTATTTCAGCTTGAATAGATTTATATATTTTTAAAGGTTAAAAGTGACAAACTGAACTGTCTAATCTGATCAATATTTGGTGCAGGCCATGAAATATGGTTCCACCCAGTGAAGCCTGAATGGAACCGGGTTTGACAAAGACATATAGGTTTTCTGAAATGAGGAGAGTGAATCAGCTCTGAACTGTTTGCCCTGAACCAGCACTCTAAGGAGTGCTGGTTTCAAGTTGGCTAAGAATGAAAATGGGATCTGTGTCTGGGTTCTAGAATTAGCAAATGTAATTTTGCTTCCGTTAAATGATGTCAATTGTACAACAACTGATCTTGCAAGATTTTGGGCGTTCTGGGTCGACAGTTAGCAAGACTCCAGCAAATCCAGGTACCACCTAACTCTGCAGTTTGCATCTCTCATGCCATTCCTGTTAAAGACATCACCTCTCTCCACTATCTCTACTCCGCACAGAGTAGTCCTTAACCTTGTGAAACTGCAGGGGATATATCCTAGCTGCTCCATGATTCAGTAGCAACTGGTAGCAAATGTCAGGCTGGGCAGCTGGCCGCACAGATGTCACTTTCAAAATATATTGTAAGGGTGCGCAGCCGTTGACATCCATGATGTTGGCCTCTGCTCCTGCCTCCAGCAGCATATGTAGCAGCACGTGGTCACAGTTCCAGGCAGCTTTGTGGAGTGGTGATTTGAAATCCTCATCACGAGTATTCACTTCAGCTTTATAGTCTAGGAGCATCCGACAAATAAGGTGATGGTCTGGGCTGTATATCTGATCCTTATAGTGAAGGGCCCAATAGGCAGCACAGGCCAGGGGAGTCTCCATGTGGGCATTCACAGCATCAACGTGTGCTCCTTGTTCCACATAAAAGGCCACAAGCTCAGGGATACCCAAGCGTGCAGCTGTGTGCAGGGGAGTCTCCTCATCTTGGTTGTTTGTTTTTATGTTCACATTTGCTCCTGCCAAAGAAAGATGAGGGGAAAAAATCAACACAACAAAATTCTGTCTCGGACATCTCTCTACTTGAGCCCTGCTATGCAAGGAGAGGGCGAGGATGGGCAGCTAGCTTGAGAGATGCACGTGGAAATGCAGATAGCTAGGGGCATGGATTCCACGTTTCATAGGCCTCCAGAGGAACCCTCAGACACTTAAGATTCTTGGATCTGGCTTCAGATGTAACAGCTTGGCCCGAAGCACACAGAGGACCTTATCTAAGCTGCTAGAAGACCTTATCTGAACACTCTATTTTGAGCAGCATTCAGGTCCAAGTCTCTGTGTGAGGTGCTTTCTCCTATAAATTAGGAACTGAAGGCAAAAGGAGTGCTTTATTTATACTGCAGAGAATAGCTCTGCTCAAATCTGTACCCTGAGAATGCTTCCTGTAGCACCTCATTAACTGGGAGCTGGGAAGAAAGGACATTTTATGATAGCTCCATAGGTGACCAAAAAAAACACAACAGCGACATAGCTGAAGTCACCAGCTGAGGGTCTGGATCCTGTTTTCAAGCTGTTAGCAGGACTGTTAAAACCGCTGAATTGGTGCAGAATTTATATTCCGGCTGAAACAACAGCACCATCTTCTGGCCAATAAAGCGAGCTTCAGCTGCAGGAGGAAAAGGAGCATAAATTTTGCCTTGCCCTTTGCATCACTTCTGCCAAAATAGTGACAGACCTATTTTCTGCTTGCTGCAGCGTGGCTTTCTATCTACCGTGCTACTTGCCAGCTACCAGCAGTTTACTCTAAAGAATACAAATTACTACAGGAATAATCCCAAACACTGTTTGCTAAAAAAGAAAAGAAAAAAGGTTAACCAGATCCCATTCCCCAGAGCAAAGTGGAACCACAGTCAATATAAAACCACAGAGGGGCCAGGGGGCCAATGGGCTTTGTCGAGAGGTGGAAGATATTGAAGCTGGGTGACCACAGCAGCTAGGCGTCACGCACCTCTGTTTCTTTCCTTGAACCTGGGACTCTGGTAAACTGGCAATGAAGTATTCATGCAAGAGCAAGCACAAGCTGGGCTGCCATCCCATGTCTCTCCAATCTCATGAAAGCCCCTACATGGCCGTACTTACACTAAAACTGAGGTCTAAGGATGGTGGAGGAGGAAAGGGAGTCAAAAATTACCTCTGGACTGGAAAGTCTGAGCGCTAGCCACAGTGCGTGCAAGGCACATGGAGTCATGCTGACTTCCAGGAGAGCACCAGCAACCTAAGTTTGCAGGTGCCAAACAAAAATGGGATCGGTTTTGCCTTTTTGGTGAGTTGCCCAAACTATAAGTGATTAAGCAGCATTCACTTGAACCGGCCTGGTGTGACACCACTGAGGGGGGCTAGCAGGGGGAAAATTTGCCCGGAAAACTTTGGAGCAATGACATTAACTGAAACCTTGGCTATTGAGTAATGAGAACGTGTATGTCAACACCGGCCCCATTTTGCTCCAGAACCTGCCCCATTTTGTTTGGAGCCGCTGTATTTAGCTCACATGGGGATTCGAGTTTGCAGAGTGCTTTTGGAGGAAAGGCAGCTTGTGAAGCAGTATTATTCTGTTACTGATGGCAGGGCGGAGAAAGCCTTCAGAATACATCCTTTCGTTTGCATTCATCCTTTGCTACATTCTGTAAGAGTACATTGGACTTCCTAAGCTTTTCCATGGTAGCAAATTTAACTCCTGCTGTCAGGACTGCTTGCTTTGGGCAGGCTACAACTGGCAGCATTTATTTTCCTTTCTACTAAACAAAATAATATGCATCTTTCCAGCAGAAGAAAAGCAATGTGGTTATTCATTTGGGATTGCAGATTGCCTTGCCCACAAAGCATACTTGGACTCTACATTTCAAGAAAAGCCTACAATAATAACACGTGTAGCAAAAAACCAAAAGCATTCGTACTTGCCAAGACAGAGTGTGATAATTAGGGGGATCTGTCTATTTGCAACTACGACTCTCGAATGTCTGACTTTGCTGTACACTTTATGACTATCTTTTATTGTGTCGTGAGTCAGCTTCCTTGTGCTAAGGAACCAGCGTGTGACACCAGTATATTTATCCATGGAATTATGACTATTCATAGGTTCATTGTTACAGATGATCAGCAACAAAATGAGTCTTACTTCGGGAAAGCATAATCTTATACAGTAGCCTAGACACTGTAGAGGTGCAGGAGTTTGGCTGCTGACAAGTTAACAGCATGAAAAATTGCATCCAGTTTTTCAAAGCCAGATCTTAAAAAAACAAGTACTTGGAAGAATTTTGCCAAGATCAAGGAAGTCTGAACACAAAAGAAGAGCGGAGGGGCACACTTTCATATGAAAATATTTTAATAGCAAGCCTAGATGAGGAAGAGAGAAAAAAAAATAGAGGCTCCCTGATAGAGGAGCCCTATACAGAGGCTCACGGGAGCTCACGGGAGCCTTCCCGTGTAACTGGAGGGAGCATGCAGGGGAAGCCAGGATGGGCAACGGGCTGGTGGCTGTGAAGGAGACACGAGCCAGGGACAGGGGCAGGGACAGGCAGAGGGAAGGTGAGGAGTCAGATGGGAGAAACCTCAGCTGCTCAAGGAGGTGGAGGAAAGAAGACAGGAGTCAGCTGGACTGGTAAATGTACCCATACTTTGACAACTTGCCTCTTAAGAGAAACCACAGAGTCACATCCCATCACAGGCAAGGCCACAAGAGCCTCTCCAGAACTCATGAGGACCTTTTGCTTTACCTTACCTCTCCAAACCAGCTCCTGGGCGCATGGCATGGAGGTTCGCGTCGTGCAGAAGTGCAAGGGCGCCTGACCGCTCATGGAGAAGCAATTCAGCTTAGCTCCATGGTTGCAAAGGATCTTGAGACACTCAACATTCGCCATTTCACACGCCACGTGGATCGCAGCTTTCCCGTTGGGCCGGCAGTTGATGGTAGCTTTGTGATTGAGCAGGACCGAAAGACACTCCAGATGCCCATACATGACAGCGAGATGAAGTCCAGTTGCCCAGGATATTTTTAATTTGTAGCTAGGCAGCCAATACCCTGTAGAAAGTGAAACTGTATTACCATCCTTGGCTAAGACTTTTCTTTGGATCACCTACTTACTGAGAATAATTGGGAGGGAAGGATTGGAGTTTTGCTTTCATTTACTATAATTTCACCAGCTAGAGTACACAAAGTTCTCTCAAGCATAACTTCCTTTTCATTAAGCACTTTTACGGTGTGCGCTGGCTTTTGGATAGATAATTCCCATGTAGCTGTACTCTGAAGGCAGCTTTCTTTTTTTCTCGTGACTTCTGTAGACTGAATTTAAAAAAATCTCAGAGCATTTGAAATGCCACCAACTAAAAAATATGGGGGAAATGGGATCTCTAGCCTGCCGACAGCTGAACAAAGGCGACATTAGAATAAGAAGCCAGCGTTTACTTAGGCCAGTGACTCAACAGCTAGCACATCATGCTGCTTGTGCATGGCAGAGCTCAGGCTCTTGTGTGTCAGGAGCTGGGCTCAGAGTTGCAGTGCTACGTTGCATGCAGACAGCCCCTCGCAGCGTGGCTGCAGCTGGGTCAGGCCTCCTGCCACCGACAGAGCTGGAGGTCTCTGTGCTAATGCAAATTACCTTGAAGAGCCAAGTGGCAGCAGTGACACTTTAGCATGAAATTTGGTTCCAAAATGTCTGATGATTTTTCTCTGCAAAATTCACAGCGATCTCTCTTTCTCTCTCTCTCTCTCTCTCTCTCTCTCTTTTTTTTTTGCTTACAAACAGGTGTAAGACCAAATAACAATTTTCTGCTCCCAAGATAGGACTACACGCTTAATGACTGCACAGAGACAGTCTCAGAAGTGATTACTATAATCATTTGTTTAAAAAAGTAAAACAAAATAAAAACCGCTAGAAGAGCAGCACGATTCTAGAACATTGGGTTTTTAGGCACAGCAGCTGCATCTTAGCTAGAATGTGTACATATAACATTTTCTGCATTTGATGTATTTATTTCTCCGTGAACAATTGCCTGGTTAAATACTGTTATCATGTAAAAGACAGGAAAATACTAAAGATGTACAAAGAGATCAAATTAATTCAAATCTTTCTTTATTTTTGAATCTCTAGTTGTATATAGCTTTTCATCCTTAGTGTCACATGGAAACAGTTTTTACAGTAATCAGATGTATTGAGTTAGACAGAAAGGGAGATGGGGAGGAAGTAAAGAGGTAGAAACAAAGAGCTGGGGACAGGGAGGAACTTGGATTAAAGTTCCTCTTCCCCTCCTTGTTAAATTGCAAGTATGTCTCTTAAAATAGACGTCAGTAATGCAGTTCTTGTAAGCCTTTGAAAAATGCTAGGTTTCAATTTAAAGGGTATGGTTATAAAATTGACAGTCAAGACAGCAGCTGCACCTGCTGCTCTGGCATGTCTTCAGTGGCATTTTGCTGAAAAATATAAGCATTTATTTCTGCCAGCACATGAGATCTCAGAGGTGAGAAGAAGTCTACGAGGGCTGTGAGAAACTTGTCTATAATTCGTGGCACCCCCTTTAGGTCTAAATTTTGGGGACTACCAAAACCTTTGCCAAAGTAACCCGCTCAGTCAACGGAGAGAGCAGGTAGCCCTAAGTCCACCGACATGCCTAAACTGGGGACAGTCTCTCCTTAGGAGCCACTCAGAAACTCTCAAGCTATTGACTGTACAGCTAACTTTGGCGTTTTCTGCAGGAAATCTGCTTCATTAGTTTCTCCCGAATTGGGCACACATGAGATGGGCTCTGTCCCAGGGCCTATGCATATGGCAGAGCAAGTCTCCTAAACCGACTCCCTGCCCAAATTCCTATTCCTTCTTGTTAGCCACGAGCTGACTTATCCCACACAGAGCCAGGCCTGATGGCTGGACTGCCAGAAAACGTACAAATGTGAGCGCTAAATGCACGAAAACGATCCCAGAAAGCCAGGTTACCACTTCTTAAAGCCACCACTTTCCTGCCCGAGACCACCATGGATTTCATTTGCCTGTGCTGCTGTGGCTGAGCTCCCTCGTGGGTGTTGGGAGCATCTCCCTGCTCTCTGCCCAAACCCCAGGCATCCCTGAGCCCAGCAGAATGGCCACCAAGGCATGGAGCTGGATGTGGCGTGGGCTTTGTGGGAGCCTCTCTGTGCTTGCTTGGGGTGAACACATAAAAAAGCAATGGTGCATGCAAGGTTAGGGGACTTGCGAGCCCGCAGCCTTCGGCAGAGGGGCCGCAAAGCAGCTCTACCATGCCATGATGCCATGCCGTGGCATTACCTTTCCACTTCACAGCTTCGGGCCTGGCAAAGCACAGGTTGTCTGGATAGTGCGTAACTGAGGCATGACTTTTCTCCCCTCTCCCTGCTCAAGGAAGTCCTCCTCTCAAACCACAGTTAGCTGGGCTTCAGAATAACAGTAAGATTTGTGCAAGAGTTGGTAGAGCGCCTTTTGCAGAAAGGAAATGAATCACTGCTGTGATTTGGGCCATTGGGTGCATTTACCTCAGCAGAAAGCAGGGAGGTGTCCTAAAGAGACAGGTTAATGCTTGCAGTCAGATGATCTACGATTAAAAACTTATGCATTAGTTCTGTGGCCTAAGACTAACACAAGAATGCATTTTAGCTTGCGGAGGACAGAAGAAAGACTATTTTAAGATGTTTTTAGCACTGAGAGAGTTAGTTCAGACCCTCTCACCAAGGAAAACGAGCCAGGGCTGCATCATTCTCACCCTTATGAAATCAAAAGAGCACAAGCTAATTGTTAAATAAGAGGTAAACACAGCAAATGAGGAGAGCTGGGACTGTTGTCCCTTCTTTAGGGCACAGAAAAAAGGTGTATTTGTTGTGCTGCTGGAACTGGAAGGGTTTATTTCCATGTGTGCTTAATTTCTGGCAAAGGCTGGTGGTTACAATTTTTTAGATTCACATGAAGAATCTGATGGCAAGCAAATAATGAAGTGTGCTGACTTTAATTGCGACCAAACTTATTTTATTACTTTGAGTTGTAAGTTTTTCAGAAACTCAGCCAGTATGTGGCTGAGAACAGGTTTGTTATTTCTGTACCCTGGAAAAGCTCTTTCCTGGTTGTGTCCCCTCATGGTATTTTTATAGATAGTTTGTTTTGATTTGATAGATACAATGGCACTTTGAAAACTGAATCTCCCATTCAGCGATGCTCAAGGTCCGCAGGACTCCCTGGGGACTGAGCTAAGGACAATTCACTGTACTACTATTGTAAATTGAAAATTGAAGAGACTGAACATTTCATGTTTCTAAATGATCTGTTTATGTGACATACTGGGTACGTGTCAGAAATTTATATATCATGCTTAGCTGCATGGTCTATTCTGGACTTTCCACTTGAATTCATGTGAGGCAATGCCAACGACTCCTCTTTCTAGGCTTCCCCGAACCAGCAACACAGAGGCTGGGTTGGGTCTCCAGCCTGCCCTTGGCCGAGCCCACGGATCAGGCCAGCAACCTCCCCTCCAGCGGTGCCCACGCAGTGCGGGAGGCAGCCCCGGCTGCCACCTCCTCCACGGAGGAGGACTCAGGCTCCTCCTCGGCCCTCGGCCACTGTATAAACCTACCGCGATTTACAGCCTGTGACTCGACATACATGGGCAGGGTCTGAAAGGACAAATGGCCACGGTTTCTTCTAAATTACTCAAACCTGCCTACTTCCTGCCGTTGTGTTTACCTTGTTTGTAGGAGGCCAGAATCAAGTTTTCATCTTCCACTTCAAACACCGTATCCACATCTATTTTCTTCTGGCTCAAGAGCTCGTCTAGTGTTTCATAGTCATTTGACTTCAAGGCTTCAAGAAAAGCTTTTTTCACCAACTTGGCAGCTGCTGCTCGAGTCATTCTCTCCTCCGTATTCTCCTCTTCTTTGTATGTCTCCTCCAGGTCCATTTCCAAACGTATTTGTTTGTGTGGGGAAGAGGGGTGCACTGAGGTCCTAGAGCAGAGCTGCATGCTGAAGTTCCTGGAGACCAGAAGGTAATTTTATCGCTAAGTCATGCTGAGCTGCTTGTTCTATTTATATAAGGAGCATTTCAGGCATTGAAATGCCACTCTTGGATATCACCACACTCTTTTTATGAAAGCAAAGACAGGCATGCTAGCAATAACACCAAAATAAGAATGATCATCATGGGCTTTATATACCTTAAGCTTCATTAAGCATATGGTTACCCTCTGCTCCTGCCATCCATTCATGTTAAAAGATACTAGTCCTGGCCATTGTTTCTCAGCTGGAGAAACACTCATGTTTCTTTTCATGGTTACCATTGCTGATTAATTGACTGCAGCGAGAAATGATGGTCTCTCTGCAGATGCCTTTTAACTAGTGCATTTAACAAAAAGGTACTCTTCCTGGGGGAGGCTGCTCACTCCCTCCCAGGACAGCACTTGGCGCGTCGGTCCTGATTACATTCCTGCAGCCACCAGGGAGGCCTCTGGAGCAGCACCCCTGCCATGCAGGTCTCACCCCAACCTGCAAAGCCCCAAGGGATCACATCCTGTTTCTCTAGCCCAAGCTCCTGTGTAACATCCTGAACAGCAGGATTTCCCTAGACCACATAGGTGCCAGGAGGCAATGCGGCTCCATCAGCTCTTTTCACTCCCCCGCATCGCCTAAATTACCCTTCATTCAAACTGAGAGTTCTTCCTCTCCCTCCGGATACTTTTCTCTCTCCCTCACAATGCCATCACCCACTGAATGGTTCCCTCTCCCTCCTTTGTCATTACCTGTCATGCACTGCCAGCCCTGTCCCTGGGCTGGCAGCAGCGTGTGAGGATTGATGCAAACTTGGCTGCTATGAGTTGCTGCTATGCACCATGCAGTTCACGCAGCACCAATGGCACTTGCACCCACTTGGGCTCCTGGATGGGACCATAGCCGGTAGGAGACTTCCCATTGTTGGTTTAAATGGGCCAGTATTGCAACCATTAAGAAGATATTTTCATGCTTATTCTTCCTGACCTCCTGCAAGTTCAGCTGCCAAGTGGGCTGATGAGGAGATGTGAGCTGGGTGATACTGGAAATTGTGGCAGCCCCTGTGTTCCTCAGGTTTCCGGGGTCCAGTCTCCTCAGCCAGCCCTGCAGGACGTCCATCCACGGCAGTGTTCCCCAGATCCCTGGTAGGGCCAGCGTGCCGTAGAAATGTTATGGAACAATTCATGGAGAATTGTAAAGTTTATGACTACCTCATACCTAACTGCATTTGAATAAAATATGTAAACTAAATAAAAATCGTAAATGGAAGTGCTTTCCTGAGGTATTGTGTTCAGACCTGTAATAAAGTTCGGGGGAAGGAAAAAGACTAACCCCAATGCTCCAGGCATCAAGTCTGCATCTTTCTAGCCTTACTCTGAGTTTCAGTGCCAACTTAGTTCTTAGTACCTTTACCTACTCTCCTGCACGACTGCCTCCCTCTTTCTTTGTTACTCTCAGTAGTGGATGACTTCACTCCACGCTTTAAAAAACATATTAATGCTTATCTGCCATGAGCAGAAGGGTAAGATGTGAACTTTGGATTTTATTGAGTTCTTGTTACTTGCATCTTTTTTTTAACCACTAAATCCAAAAAGTTATATAAGCACAAAGCACTGATATGTGGCTACAATCAGTAGCTCATCTCAGCTATGCTTTTCCTTATGAAGTGGACTAGTTTTTCATCTATCTGTGATAAACAGCATTAGATTTATGCAAGGTCATTCAGCCTAGCTGTGTATTGAAAGGTTCTCTCCAGCACGTCTCCATGCTGCTCTGCCATCTGAAACTTCAGATGCACTAACAGATTACGGTAACAAATCACAGCCTGTCTGCTGATCCACTGGGTTTGCTCTTGGTTGACAACCAATGTGAAGCCATTTGCAATAGCTTGGCCCACAGTCAAAGAGAAAGTTCATTAAAATCACCTCACATTTGTCAAGATCCAAGAGGCATGCACAGGGACAGTGCCTCAGACCAGCCATTGTGCTATAACTTGCTCGCCTTCAGTAATTTGTGTGGCCTTGCTCTGATTTTGACATAAATCTTTCTTAACATTAATGAACTTCAAAGAGAAAAAGGAAACAAATATAGACACCTGCCTCCTTCGCAGTTAGTGTTTGCCTGTACAATGCATTTGGGCCTAATTCTGAGACACCTACTCATACGAAAACACTACTGCTTTCAATAGGATTATGTACAAGAATAAGGAAATGGCCTTATGTTTTACACTGACAAACAATCACATAAAACTTCACTGATTTTTTAAGGAAACACATAAGAAGTTTTATTACTTTACTTATAGTGTTGTGAAATATATTTAAGAATATATAAGTACTGACAATCATTAGTGGGACAAAATGACCAATTTTTCCCATATATCCGTATTTTTTTTTTATTTTTATTTTTATATTCCACCATACCACAAGGTGGCAGTTTGATTTTGAAAGTCAAAACTGATGGCATCCGAGTCTCAAAGCTGCCAAGTATTCTCAACATTTTACTGTGAAACAATAGTACATCACTGGTTTAGCACAAATAACAGTACTAACATTTACTACGGCTATTTAAGGTTAGGCTTGTAGCCGCTGTGATGGGCACTGCACAGCACTCACATGTTGTATCCACTAAGAAAATCTGGTTTCCACATTCAGAAGCAACTGTCTAAATTAGACAGCTAGTGTAAAGGCATAATTTTACTGGCGAGACAAAACCTTGCCCCCAGTGTTTCCTTGTGCTCCACACAGCACGCTCATGTTCACAGGCACACAAATACCTGTGTCTCCCCAGGACGGGCTAGATCAGCCTCTCATAAGTCATGGTGAAGAAACAGGTGAGAAGGGCTGCAGCAAGCTGGAGGAGAGCAGGCAAAGCCCTTCAGGTGTGCACAGATTTTCAATTTAGTCAATGGCAGTCTTGTTGACGACCTCAGATGGGCTGCTGAAGACCTTCTCTGACAGATGTAGCAGGTTATTGTGGACATGATCCACAATCGGCTGAAGTCAAGGGAAGCATTTCCACTTAGGGGGCCATGTCCTTTACTAGGTGGGCACCAAACAGCAGAGCTGAGCTGGGGAAAGTTGCCTTGAGGTGGGTGCATGAAGGGAATTTCACATGAGGGGAGGATGGTCTTATGAGAAGGAGGGCTTGGTGACACAGGGGTTTGTAGGAAAGTCAAAGATGTCACTGCTAATAGGAGGCAAAGACAATTTTAAGGAGAAAAGAAAAGGAGAATATGAGAAAAGATATCCTGGTAGCCTGTGAAAAGTGTGTCTCCTGAGGAGATCGGAGGAGCTGGGGCCCCTCTGTTGGCACTAACCGCTGTGGAGCGATAATATATTGGCAGCTACGTGGCTTATGTGTCCGCAGCAGAGCTGGGAACAGCTCTAGCGGAGTAAGGTTTTTGGAAGTGAAGAGCAACGTCCTGAACTCTACGCAGGGGCAGGCAGAGAGCCAGAAAAAAAAGAGAACAGCTCCAAAAGAGTGGCTGTGAGGCAACTGGAGCAGCAAGGCAGTTGTTAGTAGCTGCAGCCTGGGAAACTCTCCCGGTAGAGGGCCGAGGGACTTGTAGTGCCCCGCAAATCAGCCTGTGCTACAGCTATGCTGTCAAAAAGGTCACGCTGGTGGGGTGGGCATGGAGAGCATTGACCGATGCAGTGTCACCCTCCTGCAGCTTCAGCAGGGCTGCTGCGAATGCCCTCCCTGTACAGGGGGTATTGAAACACTGTGTGCACCCCACAGCTCTCAATCTTGCAGGCAGGTATTGGTGCGCTTGGCTCACTAGATCTCAGCTGTGTGAGTTAAGCACCCTTTCCTTCCCGCAGCGGATCACTGGTTAGAGTAGGTTACTTAAGCAGTAAAAATACAGCCTCCGTGTGAAGCAGTCAGTCCCGCTCAGCAGCCTTCTAAGTTTGGAAATGTGCTGAATACCAGATTTGCTGCCCTGAAGCAAGAAATGGATCCTTGAGTTAATCCCACACTTTCATCTCTTCTGAACAGTGCAGGCTCTTGAAAATACCGTTGCAGTCATGGTCACAATTCCCTTATTTTCCGGGGCCTTTACAGCCTCTGCAGCAGCAGCCCAAGTTTCCCACATTGCGACCCAGGCTGCTTACAAATCAATTGTTTCTTCCCAACCTCTCTTAGCTCCCAAAATGGATTAAGCTCAGTCCTTTTACTTAGCTGTATCACACATTTTTTTGCTACTGTTAATATTGCCTTTTTTTATTCTTATACATCTTTCTGCTTGCTTTAGCCACTGCTATATTTTATCTGATATCCTTCTAGAATGCTGACTCTTAAGTATAAAAATTACATAAATCTTTCCCATTCTTCTCGCTTTATTTCTTAGTGGGGAAAAAATCCTTAGCTGTGCCAAGTGCAAACTATTTTTTGCAGGTGCTCAGCTCTTCTGAGAAAAGCTCTCTCTGTAAATTAATCCCTGTAGCTTGTTCACCTTCTTAGTGTCATCAGTTTGGAATCCTCCTCTTGTTCTTTGTTGAATTATTTTGCTTTTGTTCTCATTTGTTAGGGACAGGAGGGAAAAAATGGGAGTCCCACATCCTCAAAAGTATTTAGATATTTATGTCCCAACTCCTTGGAAGTCGAATTCCTCGGAGGTGGGAACCTATGTATCTTTGAGAGTCTGACCTTCTATTTTTGCTTTTAGTTAAGTAAACACAATTTTGAAAAGTATACTGAGAGATGCTTAGTCTTGGGGCACATGTACGTTATAAAATTAAAGCTTGATGCCAACAATCCTGAACTTCACGGTAAGACTTCATGGAAAAGGCTTAGCACGTTCTTCCATGCGTTTCTTTTTGGTTTTGATGTGTACTATTTCCATATTCAGCTCCAGGGATCTATTTCTTTTGTTTATGTGCATTCCACATCCTGCTATCAATGTATTCATCCGGATAGCCAGAAGCTACTGGGTGTTATAGTTGGGTTAGCTATTGATGGCAGAGTGGTAGTGTTGAGTTTAGGATGTTTTAAAATGAGGAATAGTCTCCCCAAAATGCCCATTAAGACAACGTACTGAATATAAAAAGTATACACAGAATATCCTTATTTGCAAAACAGTTCAAACAAATACAAATACCGCCTTTACCCAGGTACAATGCTGTTAGGTTCTTTGGTTCAAAGGCATGTATATTTGCAAACAAGATGCCTGTCCTCTGATATAGGGAAATTAAAATCAGGCAGTCAGTATTTTCAAGGAATGGAAAAAATAAATCTTACCTAGCTATGTTGAGTGGAAAATTCTTCTCATATTTTTGCAGCTTTGCGTCATAATATCTGGCAGTACTTAAACCTGGGGGATTTTGTAACCAAACTTAATCCAAAACCAAATGTAAATCTCTAAGAGTTCTTTCCTTCCGCTGAAGAGAGGCATAAACTATGGGTTTAAATGAAGCCTGTGGAAGGCAGCTCAGTAGAGACAAGTGTTGCCTCACAGCAGCGAGACAAAAATAATTCACTGCCCATAGAAAGAGCCCTGCAGGAGGCTATGTCTCTCCTCTCCTCTTCCAGGGCCGCCTGCCCGCTGCTTGGCCGTGCTTCCCGGCAGGGCGGCCAGTGCCAAGCTCTGGCAGTCCTTGGCTGGGGAAGAGAAGCTCTCATCGGGCCGTTCCCAGCAACTTTTGCGAAGTGAAACTTGGGCAAAGCTGTGTGTGGAGCTGAGCTGGTGTATTATGAGATGTTTCCTATATATTAAATACGTATCAAGCCAAGTGACAGCGGTTTTCAGCTAGGCAAGCAGCCAAAGTGTGGAAGGCTCTTCAGTTTTGCAAGGGTGGCAATGCTCCAAAATACAGTCCTCTTGGATCAAAATACTGACACATAAGGGAATATTAACTCACTCAGTAGTAGCAGTACTGTTTGCCAGCCTAAGAATAAGACTGTTCCTGCTGTAAAGGACTCAATTTGAAGTGATGCCAAGACGAGACACATGGAAGAATCCGCCAAGAGGGAGGAACGTGTGCAGAGGGAAGACGAGATATCGCTAAAACAGGCAGCGCACAGCAAACACAGGGTTAGGTATGGTGATGGAGCAGATAGGGAATGTGCAGCCCTTTGGTGGCTCCATAAAACCGTTGTGCACTCGTATGACTGTGCCAGTGGTCTGGATGCCTGTTTTTGATCTCCTCTGTTGCCTGTGTTTCCCACCCTCTCTGGATAAATCAGTCACTGATAAACAGCACTTCTTGTCTGCTGCATTTCTAAGCAACGTAAGCTGTTAAGCTCACTCCTTGCAAGTATTGACATCTTCCTTCCCAGAACATGACAGACCAAATCCTTACTTGCAGAAGTAATAATTTAACTATGTTAGTCTAAAGAATGTGCATATTAGATGCCGTTTTTATTGGTACGGTGCGGGATAAATCTTGCCTATACTGCGGGAGTGCCAGCCTTATCGACAGACATCAGCAATTCGCGTGAATGCTGCAAGGCAGAGCTAACCTCGGTGCCGTTGTGAAAGATGCGGAGCAAAGGGGGTGAGAATCAAATTGTTGTTCTCCCAGCTGCCGTCAGAGCTGGGACAGTGGGAACAAATTCCCATGTCACAGGGAAAAGACCTCAGTATGTTGATCCATCATCCTGAG
This sequence comes from Struthio camelus, assembly GCF_040807025.1. Classification (NCBI taxonomy): domain Eukaryota; kingdom Metazoa; phylum Chordata; class Aves; order Struthioniformes; family Struthionidae; genus Struthio; species Struthio camelus. Next base: position 28,766,556 of record NC_090943.1, on the reverse strand, counting down.
TGCATTAGTACAAAAGCCAAGAAAACAAGTACCTATTCCTCATTTAAACTCAGAGTTGCCTTAAGTTACATCGGTTATTAAAAGATTTTCTGAGGAAAGAAAATAACTAAGGTTACCAGTTACCTCTTGTGCTAAATGATCGAGCCATTAATATGGTTAACACATTAACATTTTATAACGATTTGTATTTTGATTCTGCTTGTGTTGGTTTTGTAATATTATAGACTATCTACTGTAAAATTATATTCACTCTAATCAGGTCTGAGTGCATTTACTAAATCTATATAGAAAATGTGCTTGCAGTATTAAAGGCATTTTATTGCTATTTAAAAATTGGTTGCCATAGTGACCAATCACAACTTTCTCAGTAGCTTTGTCTAGGAATTAGATGTAGGTTTTATTGTGGCTTTGTTTTATTTTTTCCCTCCGTGTTCTGTGGACCAAGTCCCCATTTGACTCATTTTTGTTCTATCTACAGCCTGTTCTTTTTCAACCATATTCTCAATTAAGCCAATAAGAGTTCTGACTGAGTCTAAAATAAAGAGCATGACTTTGGCTCTTCAATAATAATTATGCAAGAATCGGAAAAACATAATGCTGCACGCTGTGTGCTTTCTTTATCGTTAACAGATCACCCAGAGTTAATACACAAAAGAGTTCTGAAGTTTCAAAAGCCTTGAAAGGCTGATACCTTTTAGTATCAATTTAAGAGTAATGTCAAAGATATGGTGAACTGCATCTACAGTTGAAAAGCACTCATAGAAAAGCCTTCTTATTTCGAGATTTTTTTTTTATAACCAAGCCTTTAAAAAAATCAACCTATTTATCACTCAATTGCAGCCCTAATCCCCTCAATAATGCACTCTCTTTTGAGAAATAGTGACTCAAAGTGCTGTTTTTATTCCTCCTTGATGTATGTATCTTATCCAAAGGAGAAACATGGAATCAAGAGCCCGCCCACCGCTGCATCTTCTGTTTGAGGCTAGTGGAAGATTTCTGCACTGAGTGAAGCAGCGAGGATGTTTCTGGAGTGAATAGATAGGGGAAGCAGGAAATGCTACTCATTTTTGCCATTACCTTTCTCAAGACGCACTTCTATTTCCTTCGTAGGCACAGAGAAGTGGTAAGCAAAGAATGGAAAGATACAAGCAGGAGTAAGATAGCCTGGAAGATGATGTGACCCTTGCAGCATGACAAAATTGGATTAGGCAAGAAGACTTTTTTTTCCTTTTGCTCAAACATAGGTACCTACAGTACCTCCTGGTTTGTCACATCATCTCCTGGGAAAATCTGAGGGGACACTTGTAGGGTGCAATTCCACTTGCCCTACGATGGAGGTCAAAAATGGACCAGACATACTTTAGAAATATTAATTTTCTTCCGCTAACTATAAAGGAAGCCTAATATAATGTAGCTCTGAAATGGGTATCTTTGCTGTAGACATCTTAAGTTAACTGAGCGTCGGGGCTCTGAGGGCACTGCCAGCCCTCACTCTGCCTGCCCATCCCCCTGGGCCTCCCTGTCCCTGCCCAGGACTCCACATGAGGCAGAAAAGACACAGTCTAGCTTATTTTCTAGAAGCTCCTTCTGGATCCTGCTTCAAGACCAGAGGGATTCACATACCACCTGAGCTGAAAGCCACCCTCAAGAGAAGGGTGGATGCCCACTTCCAGCACTGCTCCCACCACTACCTTGTCAATCTGCCCTCATATCCTGCCTCCTCCCGAAAAGTGGTGTGTATACAGGCATCTTTGGATTACCCAAAGGCTCTGGTTCTGCCAAAGCCATGTGCTTTGCTCCCCGGCATGTATTTCCAGAGGAGAGACTATGATGCAGCAGCTCCTGGTGATTTCAGTGAGCATTGGATTAGGTCCTAGATTCTTTTTTTGCACAATGCGTTGACAGTTTAGGCTTATAAGATGAGTAAGGTAGCTTATGAATCCATATGAATTATACCTCTATAGGGATCTATACTGTTATAACAGTATTCTTCCATAAATACCAATATACCTTTACACCTGAATGAAAGTATTTTTAAAGCTAAACAGTAAGAACATAACCACAACAGGCAAACTGTCTTATATTTTAGCAGTACAACTGCAGGAATCTTTTGGCTTTTTGAGATTTACTACTCGTGTAATTTAGACAGCCTTTCCTATGGAAGTAGTATTGCTTTCAGCTTGCGCTTATAGCTTAATAAGTGAACCTTCAGCTGAAAGATTTTTGCACTTTAATTTCAACTTAATTCTAACGGCGGGTGGGTAATTATCCTACATGTAGGGAACAGATGTTACTTGCATACTCTGCAATCTTTAGGAGTCTGTCCCACCTCTATATACCCCAAACAGATTTTTTTTTTAGGTCATGGTTTTATGACAGTATGTTTAGTTTTCACATTAGTTTTATCAGCAGGGCTTGAAAATTCAGGAAAAACTCAAACACAGAAAAAAATAAATCTTTCTTGTCAAGGAGCACAAAGCGCTTCCCATAGCACCAGATTATCGCTGATTGCTCCATTAGAACAGACTGAATTGAATGTCTCCTTTCCTTTGAGTTGTGTAAGAGCTTCTGAAGCCATATGTACCCTGACGTACATTTGAAGTAACTTCAGTAAAGTGAGAGCACCCCTCGTTTGTGAGGGGGTGTGAGACAAGAGCAGATGGACCTTAGTGGTGTTATACGGGGCTCACATCGATGTAAATCTGAAAGTAGACCTGGCTGTAAATGTGGGACGGTCCAAAAAGTGAGACTCCGGGTGCTCAAATCAAAATTCATGAGCAAATGTGGATTACTGCTTTCATTCTCCATTTCCATTTCCTCATTTTCTTTATGCTTCATGGTATTAACATAATTTAAGAAGCCCACAGTTTGTAAATAAACTCTTTATACTAAAACTCTTAACCAGAGGATGTCTGTTCTAGCACAAAACATCATAGTATAGTATGTATAATAATTTTTCATGTTTGTTGAAGAATTTGAGTGGCAGGACAATTTCCTTCCTTTCTTTGTGTTAGTAAAGTATTTTGAAAGCTGTTGAATTTCTTAATTTGACTTGATATCTTTTTACTGAAATATTGTATCCTGGAAAATCAGTTTTTGTGGACATTGTCTCAGAAAATCCAGTGTTCTGAGAAATTTGCCCGATATTTGCAATGCATAAATAAATAGGGGTAGCACAGGACTAGCTCTGCTTAATTATACATTTCCTTCTCATTCCTGTTATGTCACTGGGTGGTTCCACTTCAGTGTGAAGCTTGGCGGCATCAGTACATCACCATCTACCACAGCAGACAGTGGTGAGCCTCCTGTGTTGTGACACTAACTCCACAATTGAAAATTGATATTGGGAGCCTGCTTGGGAGGTTTTGCTGGGCTACACCTCGCCTTCTACCACAGACCACAGCTGTGTGCAATGCTTTGCCTGACACGGGTGCACACTGGTGTAGCTGAGCCTGCAGGAGTCTTTGACAGTGGTTAATATTTGACAGTGCTTCCAATCTCAGCGTTCAGGAGGGTGTTCTGGCGTTTTTTTTTTTTTTTTTACCAGCAAGCACCTGAAAGTCATGCACATAGAACAGGCTGAGACTCTCCACGTGATGACACAAGAGTGATGATGAAAGGAATACGGCTCACCTTTGCTTGTATTTGAAGTCAGGCGCCCCTTTCACTACAGACACATGGCTTTAATCTTTCAAAAGCTGCACTGGTCTTCTCCCTCCTCTGCATGACCGTTATCAGTCACAGTGTTTGAGGCAGCTTGCTGCCAAGAGCGCAGAATTTCACCTGCAAGACTTAAGTGCTGTATTGCTAAGGCACACTACTAGCTCAGCATGCTCTTGCCTGGAAAAGGGGCAGCATTATTTGCTTTGTGTGGGTGACCACGCTGAACCACGGCAGTGCAATCAAAGCCATCAGTAAGATTCTGCACACCCAGCACACTGTCAGCAGCCAAGGGCAGAGTGCCTCAGAGCAGCTCGCTGACTTTTGATTTAGCCTGGCATCTCTCCAGTTTAGCAACTCCACTACCTATAAAATAATTCAAGCAGCTCCTTTCGCTGTTATTTCCAAATGCAGCAAGAAGCGCTGCTGCAAAAAAGATGGTAAATAAGAGTTGTGCCAGGACACAGCCTTGCTTGGGGCTCTTTTTGATAGTGACAGGCTTTGACATTCTGTCCTCATGGAGAAGCTTTACATTATCCCACACTGCCACAAAAGAAGCAAAAGAGGTTCACAAACTTATTTGGGCATCCAAATCTATGCGGATGCCTCTGCGCTGCCCATGGCAGACAGAGCTGGAGGCTTTGGTTGGCTCTGCAATGGCCAGGTGGAGACCCTTTCTCTGCTCTCTTTGAACTAAGACTAGGCTGAGAGCCAGACTGTGCTTCGGCAAGAGTCTTTTCAATGCCCTCAGTAACAGATCCGTTGGTATTACCTTGGAAGGGATTTTTCTCAGCAGTTGAGCAAATCAATGTATCTTGGTGTCACAGCAGGAGTATTTACCTTTTTGTGTGCAAAAGGCAATCTGCCTCTGTATTCTTGAACCTCCTGAGGGACCATGTCCTTATTAGGCATCATGATAAATATCAGTTTTATAACCAGATGGTGACTCTGTTTTCAGGTATCAGTGGGGTATGACTAGGGACTTTGCCTTGCCCTGTGGCAGCTGCTAGATAGCTGTAGGAATCTCCCTGCTCCCTGCTCTTGAATGGGGAGCTCGAAAGCGCTTTTAACTCCATCCGAGCTGAAGGATGCAGGGCTTATTGAATTCCTGGGATCTTGGAGTGCACAATCTGCAATTTCATTTTGATTGACTACCAGGGTTAAAGTTGTTACAGGGCCACAGCCTTTGCAGAAATTCTTATAATCTTTACGGTCTGCAGCTTCTGAAGCGCTTTCCCTCATTCTGGCCCTGTATCCTGCAGGATGCAAAGCCCAGGCTTTGCTGTGCTTTCTGCCTGGTTTTATGGTAAGCAGCTTTCTTACTTGCCAATTTTTATTTTTACCTGAAGCTGGCGCAGCACCTGCATGGATGTCAACAGAAATGTGATGGATCTATCCTTTTCATTAACCCAGCCCTGATGTCCGCATTCGGCACAACTGATGAGTTCATTTTAAGAACTCAGTGCAGCATCTTTGAGACTTCCCACACTGATTGGACATCTACCCTCTGTTTCTGCAGTGGAGCTGTGGCAGCATCGAGGCTAGCCTCTGGTTGCTTCCTCACATCTGCCTTGTCTTTGTGTCCTTATGTCATCTCCTGTATTTGATTCACTGTTTGCAGAGCAACTCTCGGACAGCAAGTGCTGTCTGATTCCTCACTCATTGCAGATCAGATCTGTCCTCAGGGTTCTCCCAGCTTGGGCAATTCTGACATTGCAAATGTTCGGTTGCAACACAGTGGCAAAAGCAGTGAGCCGCTTGTGCTTGGATCCCAGATGCGGCCAGTTCGTCTTGTGCCAGACAATTAACGGGACATTGCTGGTAATGATCATCAAGTTTTCAGCACACACAGTTGGGAGGATTTTACCTTGGTTCTTCTTATTGATACTACCCAAGTGTAGGATGTTTTCCAAACTTGGTGACCTCATCAATGATGAGTCAGGTGTTTCACTGAACTGTCTTTGTGATGCTGTTGAGATCCAACCAGAATTGTTCCTATATTGCATAAGCATGCACTATAGTCAGTGCAATAATGATTTAATCCTCAGCATTTTTGTAAGCCTCTTCCACCTAACAGTCAGCCAGTGCATTAAGTGACATTCTAAATTGTTAGTCATTTGAGATGATGCATTCTTATGTAGTCTTGACGGTATAGTTAAGGTTCTCACGTCTACACTGTAGGCTTCTGTATTTAGTCAGATGACCTCCCCCTCCCCCCACCCAGAGTGCTTTGGAGTCCTATTCTGACCTTTATTCTTTACTGTAAATCCATTGTAAGTACTTCAGCTATACAGATATCAGTGAATTTACTTTGGAATAATATTGGTAAAGTGAGAGCAAAATCTGGATAAAAAGAGAGTTTTAGCTTCTTAAAAGTTGGTTTAGTAACACATTGTTTCATTAATGACTTGGGCATGATGTGTTCTGAAATGGTTTGTTGTGAAATCAAGATCTGTATGTACTGATCTTCTGTATTTTATCAAAAAAGATGATATATGATAGAAAAGCAGATGTAAAGGGCATATATTTAACAAGTGAAATGTTTGAGACTTCTAAAGTTTTTAGGAGCAGAATTTACTCCCGTTACCTTTAGCCATGTAAACACTACCTTTTGGCATCTAGCTTCCCTCTATCGAAAGGGGAGAGAAAGCAAGCAAGCCTAGGCACTCACAGCGTGCTGCTCATCCTACTTGACCTGTGCTTCTTGCAAAATGATTGAACCCACCCTTGGATGTGTTTACAGGTGCCTCTCTCCTTTCTTTGACTGTAGAGGAGTCTACACGATTAAACTGGACTAAGACTTTTCCTGTCTCCCTTGTCTGGTCGTTCCTCCACTCCCAGGCTTGTCACGCCTCACCTGACTGAAATCCTACAGCTGATAACGTGCACACGACTCTTTCCTGTTTTTAATTATTATATTAGGTAGAAAGAGGTTGCTCCCAGGAGTGTGCCGAAGGTCAAGAGCTCAGGGAGGTTTATTAGAGACCAAAGAGCAGAAACACGTTCTCTAGCCTTGCTCCAGCAACTTGACAGGCCCATGGGGTACTAGAGAGGGGAAGCCGCAGCACACGCTGACAGTGTTGCCAGCAGACCCAAGGCTGGCCGGGACTGTGCTCAGGACGAAAGCTGCCCAGACAGCCAGGCTCTTCCTTCACTCCAGGACAACTTGATGAGCAGAGACGTCAGGGGAGATTCACTACATCTGCCTCCAGGCACCTACAGAGTAGATTCTTCCACTTGAACGGCTCCCTTTACAATGAATGCAGAGAAACGGATACTTTTTAGGGAAGATTTCTTGATCTGTTTTAGATGTTTTTCATGTGAATTGCTACCTCAGAGCAGACTGTTTACCTGCTCTGACTATACAGGATGCCTACATGCCTCGACATTAGCAAAGAATAAGGTAAATGAGTTTTTCACTTCAAGGGAAGACCGGAAAGTATTTGACAGATGGGTAGATCTCTTAAGAGATACTACATAGGTAGAAATAACATCAAGCTGAGCTGAAAATAGCTGCAAGTTGGGAGAGAAACTCAGGGGATTTATCCAGTTTGCTCCCTTTCTTGTTACTCTTTCCAAAGCATCTTCTTTTGAAGACCAGCTGTTGGGCTAGACAAACCCTTGGTCTGACACAATATGACCACTCTTATGATCTTATGACCAAGTCTGATGTCTGCATCTCCTCCACAGACATCTACATTTTGCCAGACGAATTGCACCCACTATGTGCCAAAAATGAGACCCAGACAGTAAGTAGTATGTCCTGTATCAAAGTGTGCTATAAATAAATAAATGGAAAATACTATGCCAACGAATGGCACTGAGCTGGATGAGATCAGAAATCATTCTTTTGCAAGTCCTTTTACACTACTGCAAAATACAGTAAAAACAAGGTGCAGTGCAGTCACAATCTTGTCTATGCCATGAGATATGTTTTTCAGAGTTAGATCATAAACAGAGAAGGGAAAGCCCTTGGCTATTTGTTTTGTCATCCCAGTATCCTAAACTTTAAACACTGCTGCCTATGCATCCCACCACATACTTCTAGTGTTAAAGCAGAGTTTATTAGAGTGAGATTTGTATGCACTGGCAAAGAAAGCTACCTCTAATTTCAGAGTAATCAAGGACCAGAAAGCGAAAATTTGAAAAGCAGGGGGAAGAAATATTTTCATAAATATTTGCCTATTGTTGCCATAAAAGGCAGCAATAACGATCTGCATTTCACCTCTTCCCTGGGTCCCTTAACCTGAAGCGCTAGTGAGCGCGGAGCCTCTGCTCAGCCTGGAGGGCAACGAGAGCAGGAGAAGAGCGGTTTTTTTTTAGCGGTTTCCTCTCATTCAGGACAGGGCGAAAGGTGGGACTCGAAGGCGAGGGGCTTCACTGTGCGGAAAAGGCGCGCTGCGGAGGGAGGGCGAGGCAGGGGCCGAGGCGGGCAGCGCGCTGTGCGGGGCGCGCCCCGACGGCGCCCGCGGCCCTCCCGCAGGAACGGGCCGCGGGCGGGCGGCAGCGCGGCGGGGCTGGGACGAGCCTCCCGCCTCCCGCCTCCCGCCGGCCGGGCAGCGCCTGCCGGGGCGCGTCCGCGGGGCCGCGCCCGCCCCTGGGCGCGGAGCGGGGCCGGCCGCCGGGGCGGGCCGGGGCGGGCTGCAGGCGCCGCCGGGAGCGGAGCTGGGCGGCGCGGCGCGGCGGAGCGCGGAGCGGCCATGGGGAAGCTGCTGGCGGTGGCTGTGGTCGGGATCGCGGTGGCGCTGGCGGGGGAGCGGCTGCTGGCTTTGCGGTGAGCCGCCGTCGGCGCGGGCGGCGCGGCGCAGCCGAGGGGGCGGCCGGGGCCGGGGCCGGGGAGCGGCGCTGCCGCCGCGGAGCGTCCTGCCCGAGGGAGCGGCCGGCGGGGTCCCGGGCACCGCGCTCCCCCGATAACCCTGGGCGCGCTCCTCGTCCTCAGCCAGGCCTCAACCTGATGTAAAGGGGGATGTGACATCGCCCCCGGGGCGGTGGGGCCTGGGCGGCCCAAGGCAGGTTGGTACGTGGGGTCGGGGGCTGGTTCCCGCCTGGTCGCCGAGGCTGCTGCTGATGGGGGCGCACGCTTGCATTGCCGAAACCCGTGTCTGCGGCTTCACCTCTTGTCCCGCCCGTTGGCCAAACAGCGAGTGGGAATCGCGTTGCTAAAAACTCTTGCCTTGTTTCCTGCTGAGGCCGACCTCTGGCTCATGACGGCCCCCGGTACGTGAGGTTTCCCCTGGCAGGGCACGCGCTGCTGGGAGCAAGTCGTCAGCTCTCCCACCCTGAGCCGAAACACCCAGCTGCTGGGCCGCGAGATGTGAACGCGACCACTGGCGTTACAGCGCTTTCTGTCTTGGAAACAAGTAAATGCACAACTGGTTGTTTTAGGCCGGAGAAGTGTCCAAGTAACAGCATCCAGCTAACGGATTTTTGGATTTGTAGTAATTGTAGCTAACTGCAGAAGGAGGTCTGTACTCGCTGGGGTACAACGTACCCCATATAGGTGTATTTGCACTGGACCCAACTAACGGCAGCACCGGTGTCGGCTTGAGCGGTCGCTGCGGTGGTGACGAGACCCTCCTGCCGCCAAGTTTCACAAGCTGGGAAGGTGGAGCTGGGACACGTTCCCAGGCTTTAGTTGGGGGGAGCGTTTCAAAGCACTGTGAGGGGGGCGGTCCTGTCCCTCCCCCCAAACCAAATGCACAAATGCAGTATTGGGAATCCGGTAAAGTAGACTCTCCTGTTAGAAGCGAGTTACTCGGTGTCAGTAGCTCTCTGTGTTTTTTTCCTGTTTTTCCCTGCGTTTTCAGCAAGCTGTACCATAGCAGCCGGCTGCAAGACTCTGGCAGAGTTTGTAAACATACAACTTCAGATAACAATGTACTCTGAATTCACTTTTTGCAGCCTTGGGAGGAGAAAGTGTGGGGCGATGTTTTTAATTCCTGCGAGGCCGGTCTGTTAGCAGCCCCCGCAGGAACCCAGCAGGCGGGGTTCCCTTTCTGCTGTTCCTTTTGGGTTTGGTACGCTGCCTCTAAAAGCTAGGACACAAGAATCCCGGAGCTGCTTAGGAGATAGTAAGACCAGAGGAGTTATTACAAGTCTTCAGGACCTTAGAAACCTCATTCTTTTGAATTAAGTTTGTTTATACATCTGCTGTTTTGCTGATCGCTACAAAACAGACTCAAGCTCACGGCTTGTGCAGCTGAAAACATGCCGATATATTCCTGGACTTCTTCCCAGAGGGCTGGGAGGAGAGGGGAGTCCTGCAGCTTCTTCGTGCCATGGTGTGCCTGGGGGATTGCAGTCCTCCACAGATGGCTCCTCGTCCGCCAGGGGTGTTAGTGGTCCAAAAGAGATGTTACCTGTTCCTGTAAATTTTGACTCCTTTATAGAAAAGGAGATATCTTATTTACATGCTCAGGTTTGACGATAGTAACAGTTCTCAATTACTAGGTTTCTCTGAAAAACGGGATTGGATATAACTGTCTAGTTTATATTCTCAGATATGTTAATCATTCAAGGTATTAAATTCCACATCTTCTTCATGTAGTTGAATTTTTGAAATCCCTGGTAAGTAAAGTTCTTGAGAGCTACTGATTGAAGTTACACTGAATTGTGCCATTGACTTTTATAAGTGGCTAGTTCTTTTCTGAAGGCCCTGGCTAATTTGTAAAACTTGAAAGTGAGTAATACTGTATTACCGTTTTCCTCAGACAATATGCGTATATGACATGACACAGGGTATATGTATATGACACAGGGTATCACACATATGTGACCCAGGGTATATGACTGTATATGGCCCTGTATATGACACAGGGTTATCATTTCATAACACTCTGTGTTGATAAGACTGTCTGCTTGGATACTGTGTGCAAAACAGCAGTGTGCTGCAGGAAAGAGTCGGACCATTAGAAGAGAATTGGGAGCAAAAAGAAAAATAGGAAGTTGTGTTTTGCAGTCCTGTCAGGGAGAAAAGGAAAGATCTGGGACTGGTTAGTCTGGAGAAGAGGAAACAGAGAGAGAGGGAATGGGCTTTGAATACGTAAGAGGTTGCTGCTCAAAGAAAAGCAGCGCCTGTTGTCTGGGTCTGAGGAAGGAGGATGGGCGGTAGAGGACGTAATTAGAATAACAGATGGGGTGGGAAAAGGTCCCCTCCGCTGGGGTCGCACCGAGTAGCGGAGTTCCGCCTTTTTGGAAGTTGCATCCCCTGCGGTCTGCAGCTCTGATGTACTTTCAGAAAGGCCAGTTAGCTATCTAGGCCATCTGGCTTAGTAGCTGAGGCTGCCTGAGCTGGATAAACTGACACATTTTGAAAAAGCCTCTCTATATGCTGTAGGCTTGTGACCGGTGTCCTTTCGAATTACTCTCATTCCAGTTCATGAAGTGTTTCCCTGGGAATGCCGCCGGGATGTTATCATCGCTCGCTGGCAGCTGGCTGAGCCGCTGCTGTCCTAGCGCGGCGGCGGCGGCAGCTGCGGATCGCTCCGTAAAATCGGGTGCAAACAGGAGAGGGGCGAGTCCCGAGGCAGCGGCGGCGTTAGCGTAGGGCATGACCCCCGAGCCGGCGCGGCGCGCGCGCTGTTGAGCGGCTGGCGGTCGCGCGGGAACCTCCGGGGCCTCGTGGATTAGGCTGCGCCGGGGGAGGAAACAGGGAAAGGCTGTGGGAGGTGGTGAGGCTGCACGCGACGGGGGCGAGCGCGGGAGACCCTTCCCTGCTGTGTGCCAGCCCTGGCCGGCAGTAACCTGCTCGCAGGACCCTTGGGGTAGACAAGAGTGCCTGGGAGAGTTAAAGTTGACTCCTTTCTCTTGCTCTCCCCTGCCTTTTTTGCCCTTTTTTTTTTTTCCTTGCCTTATGTTAAATCTGATAGCTCCTATATGTCAAAGATACAGTATTGAATCAATTTAGAATTTATAAATAAGGTCATTAAAAAAGTGCAGGACTTAAATGCTATACAGTGCTCAGCCATATCACATATTTCTCGTGCCACAGACTGATTTTGCTGTTAAGTTAATGCCTAAAACTATAGCATAAACATGGCTAGATTTTGGTACAAGATCTTTAAATACAGAATTGCCTATGCTTGGAGAAAGTACATCCTCAAAACGCGTGCATGACAGGGGTGCAAAACAGTAGAATACATTACTTCTAAAGCTTTCTTTTGGAAAAAAAATCTGGTACACTTGCTTGACATTTTTATGTGGAAGTACAAGTATTTGCTTACAGTACTGCGGATCCCACGGTCAAACACCATGGTCCTGGTACTGAGGTGCCTTTCATACAGTATCATACACATCTCATAACGGAGGAGAGGGAGAAATAGGAATTAATATGTGGATAGCCATTTGTGTCTGCTAACAGATACTTGGCTGTATATGCGTTATACCTACTTCGAGTCCAGTAGTACCTGCCTAGATCTAACACTACAGGTATTCAGGGGTGTCACAAGCACAGCTGAAGCATCGATGATGCTGTGTGTGGGAAGCTGGAGAGAAGATAAAGGAATGGGGTAATTGCTGAAAGTCCTCATACCGGGTACTGCTTGTCATTAAGAAGTGAGTAGTCCTGCCTTGCAACAATACTCTTGCTAAATCTGAATGTAGAATACGTATGAAGAAAGTGCAATTGCCAGTGACCTAGTCAGCAAAAATAGCCAGTGGGATGGAGTAAAAGGTTGCCCTTTCCTCATCGCAAAAAGTGGTCCTAACTGCAGAATGCTACTATATTTAGGCAGCTGAGACCTGAAGAACAAGTGTGACCGATCACATCATTTTGTTGTGTGTTTTAGCTGTACAGAGTGACATCAGTTCATGAAAACTTGTTCCTGAAGCTCATGAACAAAGTCAAGTTCATGAATAGCTATTCAGAATAGGAGAATCAATCTCTGAAATTGTGTAACCATTGCAGAGATTTGGAGAAACTGCTGTTGTCAGTACTGGGTTTTGCTGTGTGATATTTTACAGAGGATATGTTGCTGGGATATGGCAAGCAATAAAGCTAAAATAAAGATATGCTGGGAGTGTAAGTTGTTTTAAAACTGCCTGTGTGCGGTTAACTCTGCTCTTTTTGCTTGCAGGAAGAGACTCAATGCTTCACGGGAAGTAGACCCAGTAGAGCTCCCGAACTGCCAGCTCATTAAAGGCATTGGTAGGTGCTCAAAAGGACCGAGTCCACTGCTTTTGTCCAGTCTTAATTTAAAACCGGTTGTTAAAGCCAGCTTCTGAGCCTGATCCTGAAAATAAAACGCTAAATTAGCTTTCAGAAATATTGTATTACTTGGATTCTTAGGTCGAGAGAAGCGACAGGCAAAAGATTATACTGAAAAGCTAGCTGTTTCGGCATGATGGCTTTTGCCTTTGGCATTTAACGTTGCTGTGCCTTTTCTTGCAAATCAGTGCTTTGCAAATGTTTCTCCTTTGCTAAGCCACTTAGGAAATTATTTGGCTTTTAGATGAGGGTGCGCCCGCTCTTGAGGCAGGTGCTATCAGTGCCGCCTCTGCGAGAGGATCTGTGCGGGGGCGGACACTATTGGGGAACAGCACAGGTGGATGGCTAAGGAGAGGCTGATAGCGGCCGGCTTGTTCAAGGCCAGCCAGGACTGCTTCCCCTAATGCCCCATTTCATGGAGATTTAGGAGAGGACTTGTACCACTCTGTACACAGGAGCTCGGCACGGTTGCACAATTTAACCTTTCGGTTGCAAAGACCAAGGGGTCGTATTTGTGATTGCAGTCTAGTTTGTGGAGAGGTTTAACAAAGTGATTGAAATGTTGACTTTGTACTTCAGGTCATGCATTTTAGACCAGGAAATTTTTTCCTATCTTTATTTTTTTCTCCCTTTAGTAAAGCCAGAGTATGATACTGATAGCTTTAAACATGCGATGTGTCTCCCCTTCCCTCAAATTTTGATTTTTAAGCTTAATACAGGCTTAACGCCTAGGGTACTTTCCCCTTTAGTGTTTCAGAAATGTTTGTACTCTGTTGAAATTTGCTGGGATTTTGCATGTGTTAAAAAAAAAAAAGTTTTGGATGAGATTTAACAGCCTTGTCTTTGAGATTTAGCAGCCTTGCTGAGTCACAGTGTAGATTTCATAAATCTTCCCTCTTCCTTGTTTCAGGAATCAAAAATCTTTGTCAAGTGAAATTACAGCAATGAATGAATGTATGCAGTATTCCTTTGCCTGGGGTTATGTGCAGAATAAGTCTCTAGAAATCACATTTGAAGGAACTCGCCAAGTCTTCTAGACTGAGCTATGATTTACTCATGCAAGACTCAGGATAATGCTTGTTTGATGATGATTCATGTAAGAATCATTTTTGAGTGATTCTTTTAAGCGCATCACTATTTCACTCTTTACAAGATTTCGCAAAATACTTGTTCTGTTGAGGAAAAAAGGAAAGCTGGGAAATGCAAATAGAGTTCTGTTTAATTTCCCAGCAAAATGATGAGCAATATCTCATTTTTGGTGCCTGACCATTGCCTGAAGATTAGGTGAATTCTGAGAGCGCTGCTTTACTCAGGGGCTGCAGCTGATCAATTTACAAAGTTTCCTTCCTGCTTCTCACTTTGCTGTTGTAGCAGTGTCCGTCCTTTCGCGTGGAGCTGTGCGCCTTGTCTTGGGTTCAGGCAGTCATCTGCTGGCCTTTAGGAAAAAGCAAAATGAAGAAGCTAACTCCATCGGTCTGATGTGGCAGAAACAGAGATAACAAAGGACAGAAGCAATTTAAAAAGTTTTCATCTTGCCCCAGATGTCTTCCAAAATTCGCTTAATATGACCGGGGGCAGGTTAGAGTACTACGGTAGCCCAGGGAGCCCTAGCACATAGGTATTGCATGAGTAATGCAGTTCAAACCAGAGATTTTGCTGTGCTCAGATCTGTGAGGTTGCTCATGTGAGTGGCTGTAGCTGTGTAAGGTATCTTTCTACATGTGTATCTTGGTCCTCCTGGGCCTTTTTGCTTTAAAATGCTATGATAAAACTGAATAAGCACTATCTTTACTTTAACCATTAAAGTAATCCTGCTGGTCTCTTAAGTAGGACCATGGGTAATGAGCTGGATCAGCTCTGTACAAAATAATTTTAAACTACCCATTCTGTACATGGAAAAAGGTGGAGCATCTGGTGTAGTCTATTGTAATTATGTTAAAAGCAATGCATCAGTAGTAATGAAACCAAACCCAGAGTAAATAGAAAAATTCTCTAGTGGACCCTTATTTTTATGCACGATTTCCTCCTTTCTCTCTCTCTCTTTCTCTCTCTCTCTCTCTCTCTCTATCTCTCTCTTTTTTAAGACTTTGATCTGTTTTGCTTTTCAAACATTGTGCAATATAAGCACAGCTGCAAACATTGAACAAACTGATAAAAAGTTGCAGTTTGTCCTAAACCTCATCCAAAATATGTAGAAAATTCTGTATCTGTTGAATAAACAGTATCTTCTGAATTTTAGGGTGCCCTAATCATGTTAGTGGTTTCTAATAAATGAACTACATGTCTTGAAGTAATTCCCTAAGTTCAAGAAGCTGCTATAGAAATTTCTGTAAATACTTGCATCTTAGAACAGTACATGGGATATAAACATGAAATTTGCTTGCTTTGATGAAATTTGCTTGCTTTGGGGCATGAAATCCTTTTTTCTTTTTGTTAGGTGCTTCTGCAGAATAATTCGTACTATGTTAAAATAAAGAAGAATCAAATATAAAGTTTCTAGGGTAAACAGTGATTTTTTTTCTTGTTATCTTTAATTTTTATTTTTTTTTTTAGAACTGCCTATTCAGATAGCCCAGATAGACAAACTGGGCTAGGTGGTACAATTAAATAGTAAAATGCAGGTAACTTTCGGATACCTAGTAAATAAGTTGCTAGCTCTTTGGTCTTGCGCAGCCCTGGGACAGCGGCAGCGCAGAGGCGGCCCAGAGTGGGTCCTCTTAGGAGGAGGCTGGGACATTCCCTGCAGCTCTGTGTCTATAATCCTTCTCCTCTGCTGTCTTGGCGGTGGTGGCCCAGCAAGAGCAAGCTGAATAAGCGTTGCATTGGCCTTTGGATTGCTTTTGCTCTCTTCCACACATAGTCGAATCTAGCTGAGAAGTGGCCAAAATTTGCTTGGCTGTGCAATTTCTTGTTAAGTAGCGCTCGGTCGTTCAGTGCGGTGCTCTCTTACCTCCATCAGAACTGCTGTCATAAACCTGTGCTTTTTAACTGCCCCCTTCCAATTAGCTTTCTCCTCTCTCTGCTTGGCAGCCTCTTTCAGCAGAGATAAATGATTATATCGCACTCGATTTGTTCACTCACTGGTGCGCTGTACCGGCAAAGCTGTCTGTCCGGCTCATGTCACCGTGGTAATTGAGCCTCTCCAAACGTATTTATGTTGTTATCTGTGCAGCAGTCCTGGGAGGTGGGGAATTGCCACTAACCCCATTTTATAAATGTAGGTAGGCTTGGTGGGACAGTGAGCTGGGGCCAAAAAAAAAGAAAGGAACTTTTTTTTGGGACCAGGGTATGAATAGAGCTGAAACATCTGAATTCAAAATTTTAGCTGAAAAATATGAGGGTCTAAGTGTTTCAGGGCACTTCTAAATGTTTTAGGCCTCCTGCCTGAGCCCAGTCAAAATTCAGAAACCGTACCCAGAAATAGCGCTCCTCCTGGGGGGGTTGCACCACCGCGTCTTCCCAGGGCCTTTCTAGAGGGAGACGTCCCGCTGTAGTCTGGTGATTACCGCATGTGATTGGATGGATGAGTTTTAGGATCTGGTTCCTCTCCCCCTAAGACACTGATGTATTTTAATGCTGTTTGGTGGCCCCTGGATAAATTATAACCTGGCCAGACTCGTGCTGGGACAATTAGGAGTTACAGAAAAGCAAACAAGAAACCCGAGGGTTTTGCAGGTGCTTTCCCTCGGGAGGAGGCTGTGCGGGCAGAAGCGCTTCTCCGTTGTCCTGGCTTCGACGGCTTTGCTTTCCCCAGAGACGGAGGTCCAAAACCATGTCTGCGTAGCCAGCTCCCGGCGTCTTCCTCCTCCGCAGGCAGCTCTTTGGGATCGCCACGTCAGCACGTCTCTGCTGGCCATGCGCGATGTGGGGAATTGCAGGGCCCTGGGGTCTTCCCTGGGACGGACCCACGGCTGCGGCTCCTGGCGTGGAGGGAGAAAGGGAAAACAGGGCTGGAGCGAGATGTGGAGGGTCACGCGGGCAACCCGTGGCGCAGAGGGGAGGGGAAGGCTGGGTGGAAAAGCTCTGAGTTGGGTTGCCTTGTTAAATAAAACCTGCAGAACAATTTCCTGCTGAAGTAGAAGCTCTCGGGTGGGTTTTAGTACAGTCATTTTCTGGAAACCGGCTTATCTGGAATTCTGGCTGCATGTTGGAGAAAAGCGGGGAGGCTTCTGGGAGAAGCTATGAAAATGCAGGCTGGCAAACATACTTGAGCATTGGACTAAAAACTGTGGAGAGTACTTGATCACAGTCTAAAATTGCTTAGTGTTCTTACTAAAGGGCTGTTTTTTCCAGCAGGGAAATATATTACAGGAACTGGCAAAATTGGAAATGATTGCCCATGGTTAAAAATATGGTCTAACTATTAAACCTCTTAGCTGTTAAAGATACAGTAGTTTCACTGTTACTTGAGAGCTTTAACTAAATATTTGGCTATCCATCTTAATGAAATGTCCCAGCTCAGCCCCAAGAATTAGCGTGTGAAATTCTCCCGGGCTGCGTTACCGGAGTGTACAGACCAAGTGATCATTATAGTCCTGCCATGAAAAGCACTTAATCTAAAGTAGGTGCTAGTTGGTTGCTGCAGAACATCATAATTGTCAAAAATGAGTGATTCATCCCGTGTGGACTTGGCCCATGAGCCCAGGGGAGTGCAGCGCTGGAAGAGAAACTTCCCGAGCTCAGGGGGCAGCCTGTGTCTGTGGCCGGGGCGGGAGGAGAGGCAAGAGGTGAATTTAAGTGCTATTTCATAATATGGAGCATGAGAGGCCAAAGGTGGGGGGGAGGGGGCTTTTGCTATTGCTTTTAATAATTTCTGCAGCTGCTACTGCTTTCTGTACTGCACCTTACCCGTTGTGCCGTCATACCAGCCAGGAGCATTTGTGAGAGCTGGAGTTGCAGTAAGCAGAAGGTTATTCAGCAGGGAATGCTTAACATCATCTGAAAAAACTGTTTTTCTCTGTCCTTGCAGAAAGGGGTTCAGAAGACATCGACATTCTCCCTAACGGGCTGGCCTTCATCAGCTCCGTAAGTGTCTGCGCGCCTCCCTGTGCAGGGCTCGCCTGATTTGTTGCCTACAGAAGCAACAGATGGAAATTGCCAGACGGACTCTTTTCCTGCAAGCGTGGCTCCTGAGCGATGGCGCAGGCTTGCCTGAGTCAGCTTAACCAGCATTTCCCCCTCTTTGAGCAAGTGCCTTTTTCAACTTAGAAATGGTGGTAGTGGTGGTGGCGGCTCCATCACGTGTATCCTACTGCACTTGCTTATCTCCCTGTGTAACCTTGAATTTCTCTCATGCTGCTTACTTGACATGCTGAAATGACAAACATCTCCCTTGTTAAAAATGAGTGTAAATTTCTTATCTTAAAAAAATCAGATTTTGTGTGTTGATTTTGCTGTTCCTGTGGGTTCGTTGGTTTGTTTGTTTTGGCCTTTAGGACTTATGTTTTCAAGCTTTTCTTTGCCCTCAAGAGGGCTAAGAATTGCTTTCTAAAACAAAAGCTGCTGTTTTCATTCATGTGCTCTAGGGACATCAAGAGAACAGTAACATGGCAAAATTCGTGACGGAAATCGTAAGCTGTCACACTGCCGCTGTTCACCATGACTTTACCGTGTCTCTGTTGGATGCATTTAATTGTGTTGGGCTTCCAGTTTTTCCCCCCAGTGTGATTGTTCAAAGGGTGATTTCAAACAGTCACGGAAAATACGAGGGGAGGGTAAAGGTGTTCCCTCAGCGTGGTTTTGCAGGGCCGAAGTCAGCTGGGATGAGCCATGCAGCCCGGAGCCGCAGGATCGCGGGGAGCCTCGTGCAGGGCGAAGGGCTGGGGGGAAGCTGGTCATTGCTGTGGCATCGAAAGCAGGGTGGGTTTTTGGTGTCTTCCTGCACGTATCAGTCCCTTTCCTGGTGCTGGTGCTCAGCAGAGTCTCTCCAAGATGAGCTTGTAGCCTACGTTGGCAGAGGCTGAACAGTGAAGGCTTGTTAAGCTGCTTTGGGGAAGAAAGGAGGGATTTTGGTAGTGGGACTTGGCCCATATGCAGCCGCCTGCCTCGTCTCCCCATCCTTCCCTGTCTCCCCAGGAAGGAGGTTGGCGCAGGGTGATGGGGAGGGCAACTTGATCGGGAGCCTGACACGGCTGGTAGGTGATGCCACGTGCCCAGGAGCACAGCTCCTCACGGCCTTGGTGTGGCTGGCACCCACTGCACTGTGAATTGGGGGGTTGCTGGGGAGAACAGAGCGTGTCCCTTCTCTGCCTGCTTTGGGGCACAGCAGGCTGACGCCGGAGAGATCCTGGTGCGTGCTTGCAAGCCTCAGCAAGGCTTCACCTTTTTCAACCTTGTTATGCTCCTCTTACCTTTCTCCCAGGCTGATCTTACTACGTTGTGATTTCACAGGGTTTGAAATATCCAGGAATGCACAGCTTTGTACCAGACAAGCCAGGTGAAATATTTTTGATGGATTTGAATGAAGAAAATCCAAGAGCAGTTGAACTGCGAATCAGCCGTGGGTTTGATCTGGCATCGTTTAGCCCTCATGGGATGAGCACTTATGTAGATGAAGGTAAAGAGACCTTTGATTGGAAATGGTAGCAAATCTCAACCTAGAGAGCGCAAGCAGAAAGGCCTTCGCTACCTTGCGATGCACTCCCAATAGCCTGCACTTGGAGGGAGAGAAAAAGGTTTTCGGGCAGAAAGGTGTTCCATAAATTGAAAGGAAAGAAAACACAGGAAATGTTTCAAGTGTTGAAACCACCTCAAGTTTATTTTAGCCACTTACCTCTGTCTCACCCTTGAGCTCAAGGATTTTCAAGAGACGTGCATGACAGTCAAGTAGTGACCAGAACGGGGACTGCTGTGGCTAAAGGGTACTTTGTGGCCAAGAGATGAGCAACTAATGTTCTCCCATGGAAGGCTATTACCATCTCCTTCCTCTCTCTTCCCTCTGTCCTTTTGCTGAGGTTTTAGCAAGGCCACCAGAAGGCCTCCTTCCCAGCCAGCGGTGGCTATCGCATGCAACTAGGCACTACAGTGAGTCTGACTGCAGCTCCCGTCAACTTGCGTGCAAAGTTGGAGCCTTATTTTCTTCCTCTCTTTTCTGAAATAGTAAAAATTTATTTTACATGGCAGTTGTCAGGAGGGAGAAAGGCCAAACGAGGGCTGGGGATCTGGATTCTGATTGCATTGACGTCCTGCTGTATGGAGCGGCAGATTTGTGGTACTTCGTCCTTCTGCCTCTGAAAAGCCATGAGCCAAAAGGTGCTCTGTAACGAGGCTGCTTCAGAGCTGTGGATGCTTAGACGTTCAAGCTGTTGCAGAGACCTAGTGAAATTCAGCTGTTTCCTTTTCTTTCTTTTAAGATGACTCTGTGTACCTCTTTGTTGTGAATCATCCGCATCAGAAGAGCACAGTAGAAGTGTTTAAATTTTCAGAAGATGACAATTCTCTTGTACACCTGAAAACCGTTCGACATGACCTTCTGTCAAGGTATTGGATTCAAATACAGCCTTCCCCCATCTAAGAATAGGATTCTTGTGGTAAAATCCAAAGTAAGATAATTTTATCTTTAGGGTAATATTAATAAGAGAGCTTTTCTCTTTCACATGGCTTTTCTGTTTCTCTCATTAATTAATTCTTATTTGTGTAATCAAGTGCTGTGTTTTTCCAATGAGCAATTTTAGTAGTTGTGAAATATCACTAAATCAGTCTTAAACTCTGCGGATTGATGCCAGTGAATTATTGTAGTTTGGCATCCTTTTCTCCTCCTCTCGTGTAACCCAGTTCACTGCATATAGGAATCTTCAGATGTTCTGTTATCCTCAATTTGCTGCACTGTAGAAAACGTATATTATTAGCTTTTTCTTTTTTTGCTACCTACAACATTTTCTTGGTCTATGGTGCTGCAAAATGATTGCAATATGAAGGGAGCTTGAAAAAGTAAGTTGTCACAACTCCTAGCAGTTCTCTGTTTTCCAGCTGAGTGTAATAGAGAGAGCAGAAGAACTCTGTGGGCTTGTAAACAGGTAGCCAAATCACTGATTAAAGCCCCATGGTCTTGTTCAAGTCTCAGCACTTTATAGTTCTGCCCTGTGTAAAACAAAATGGAAGTAACAGTGGTCTAAATAACACAGTGTGTATCTGAAATGCCATCTGTAATTGCAGCACCTTTATAACTATTGGGTAACTGTATCCTGACTGGATTCTGGGCAATCCTGCAAAACTTTTTCGTAACTCTAATTTAATTCTTTTCTTATTTCCCACTCTCTCTCTCTCTCTCTCTCTTTTCTTTTTTTAGTGTGAATGATATAGTAGCTGTGGGACCAGACAGCTTCTATGCAACCAATGACCACTACTTCTTTGACTTCATCTTGATATTCTTGGAGATGTTCTTGGGTTTAACTTGGTCAAATGTTGTTTACTACAGTCCACAAGAAGTTAAAGAAGTAGCAGCTGGGTTTTATTCAGCCAATGGAATTAATATGTCACCCAATGGAAAGTAAGTTTCTCCTGGCCTCTGGCTTTGTTGGATCACATGAAAGAATCCTGAAATCCTAATTTGTACTTGCAATTCCTCTATGGTTAAAGCGTCTAAAGGCTCGTGTAAAAGCTCACGTAAGGCAAGGTGCTACCTGAAAATATAAGCAATACGAAGTGTTTGTAGAGCAAAAGTAAAATGTTTCTCTCTCTAACTATAGGCAATGTTTTCTGCTTTATGTAGTGTTTTATGTGCAGTAATATCAAAGGTTGTTGCATTTTAACTGGCTGATAAAGAAGTTTGTATATATTGCTTGCAAGGAGCAGTGGTAAGCATTTCTTCTGAAAGTGGGGAATGCTCTACAGTCTTAAAGTCTGTACGAGTGCATTAACTAGTTATGGGGTTTAGACAGGTGATCTTTAAAAACAAAAAAAAAAAAAGAAGAAGAAAGTATATTTGTGTGCCTAATGATCCAGGGCCAGTTTCACACGTGTTGTAAGGGAAGAACGACATGGCAGGAAACTACATTAGTGCCTCAGCAGGTTGGCTTCAGTTCAGCGCCCCTAGGCCTGCTTTAAATTTCTCTTGCCGTGTAGGAGTTGTTGGCTGGAATTCCTCGTAGAAAGAGCTGGGCTTACACATGGGAAACTGACGGTTTGTGGTATCTGCTTACCTATATACCTTACTAAGAGGTGCTTTCTTTTGAAGGTACATATATGTTGCAGATATATTTGATCATAATGTCCATGTTATGGAAAAACATGCTAACTGGAATTTAACCCATGTGAAGGTAAGGTGCTGCTGTTTCAGAAGAGTCATGTGCGAATTAGCGGGTTAGTCCCCACGTACGCTTCAGATCCCCCCCTGCTCACGCATGACGTTGTGCTTTGCAATGGCTCCTGCTGCGGACTTGCGGAGATGTTGCGCTCCCCTGACAGAGCTTCGGGTCTTTGGCCGTCACACCAGCAGCCAGCCTGGGATCCCGAGTGGGAGTCTCGTTCTCTCAGTGCGGGTGAAGCTGCAAAGCACAGAAGTAACGAACGTGAACATAGGTGTGAAAGCAGCCACAGGGCAGAGCTTGGAGCAGCAAGTGGGTTTCACATGGCGTGGAGGAGAGCAGAAAGTGTACGGTGAAAAATAAAAACAGCCCTGGTGGGGGGAATAATGAGAAACATTTCTTCAGTTAAAGAAGGGTTTTGGATAAGTCTATTGATAATGACTGAAAATACAATAGTGTTGTATTAGCTTCCAGGACTTCCGATAGCTCTAACTTCTCTGTTTGTTTTGTTTTTCTTCTGTGTTGGGTAGACGCTGCAGTTGGATACTCTTCTCGATAACTTATCTATTGATCCTCACACTGGAGACATCTGGACGGGATGTCATCCCAATGGGATGAAGCTGATCTACTACAGTCCTGAAAATCTCCCTGCCTCTGAGGTGTGTTCTGGGAGACTTTACTGGTCTCTTGGATCTGTCTGTCCCAGAAAATTGCATTGTTCAACTTATCCTGGCATAACCTAACTGATGCCTGACCAGCCTTTGTGAAAGCAAAGACCTCCCTGTCACCCAGCTTACGGCTTCTGGTCTCATATGGAAAACGTGAACAGTACCTACCCAGCTAACAAACACCTATTCAGTTGCTTAGGAGACAAAAGCATAATTTCCATTTAGCAGTTCAGTCATTGTGGATTCCTTACGCTGCGATCTGTGCAGCTGTGGCTGCACAATCAGATTTTGATGAACTGTGTTAATTACTGAGCCAGCATCTCTTTGCAAAACAAAAATATTGACTGAGTGCAAAGCAAGATCAGAGATGTTCTCACCCTGAAGATTTAGTTGTGCAGGTCTAGCTCTGCCGTAGGTGACACTAATTCTTTTTTTCCTTTTGAAATCAAGGAGGAACTTGCATTATAGCGCTCGCTGTTGCGCGGGCAGGGGACTGATTAGCATTCATTTGATTTTAGTGGTGTATTAAACTTTCCATGAGACACTTGTCAAAGTTACCATGTTTAAAAACAGTAGATTTCTAAAATCAGGCAGTTGTTTACTCTCTCTGGAAAAGGTATGAAAACAAGTAGATATTAGGCAACTTTTAGCTTGGAAAAAATGTGCACATCCCTAACGCTGGGGTTGACTGCTTTACTTAGTCGGGTGGATTCTCTGTTGCATAAATACTTTAAAAAAAAAAAAAAAAGTCAGTCTTCATGGACCATGCTTCACTGAATAGGTGGCCCTATCACGGGAATCCCTTGGTGAAACTGTGGCACTTATCAGCAGCTTATCAATCTAAATAATGTGTTTAAATTAACGTACTGCTGTTCCATCTGTGGGAAATGTTTGTGCGCAGCAGTCTCAGTGGGCATATTCTCCCTTCCCCCCGCAGGTGCTTCGTATCCAGAACATCCTCTCGGAGAAGCCTACGGTGACGCGCGTGTACGCCGACAACGGCTCAGTGCTGCAAGGGAGCTCAGTGGCGGCGGTCTACGAGGGAAAGCTGTTGATTGGCACAGTGTTTCACAGAGCGCTGTACTGCAAGCTATAGCCTGGTTCAGGTGAGATTTGTTGCAGCGGAAAGGGTTTAATTCCATGCGAACTCACTTAGTTTCTGCTAAATTTGCTAATTACAAGACTCTTCCAATAAACGTTAACCAGAGCCATGGAAATGTATTTTAGCCTTCCTCTCCAAAAGGGAAATGAGAGTTTTATGCAATAGTAAAGGAAATAATAGAATTTAAGGTGAGACATTAGAGCTTCTTTCTTTAAGGTGGATGACCCACTGTCAGAAACAAAGGGTAAACTTGAAGTTCAAATTGCGATTACAAATAGCTGAAACTGTCAGACTTGGAATTATCCACTGTGACTGGATCTCTGCTTTTTTTTTTTTCTTGGAGAAAATTGGTTTTCTACATGAGAATTGCTAACTGCACGTCTGATGCCCTTTCCTGTCTCTGATGCTTGGGCTTTCCCAAGGATTGTGCCAGGGGTTCTTTTTCTAAACCTTCCTGCCAGCTTCCCTTAACGCTGCAGGACACAGTGGAAGGAGAATTAATGTTATTTCAGTCCCATTTCTTTTCTCTCCCCTTTTAAAGCCATTAAAATAGCTTACATTTAAGTGTTTTAAAAGATTAAAGATGTTAGTTTAGTTTCATAAACCTTTCTGAAGAGGAAGAATCATTTTGGGAATGATTTCTGAATAAGTCTTCCAAAGGGAGTTTAAAAAAGCCTTTTTATCTTGAGGGGTGGGAAGCACCTCCCGAATATCTTCAGTGAAAAGCGTATTAGCAATTATTGTGCTCTGTTGCAGCAAGGGGAACGTCTGTGGGTGCTTTGCTGCAGTGACTACCTGCGCGTGTGGTTCATGCGCCTTCAGTGTCTAATTTCAACTCTGTATGGAGCTGATTGCAGCTGTGTTTCTGTGCAGAAAGCGTCTAATTCACGTCACCTTTATGCCTAGGGAGTTACTGGTAACACTGTATTGTATAGCGTTAAAAGACCTATCCAGGTTTCCATCAAATGTTATTTTTACAATGGCGTCAGTTAGTATCACTGCCAATAAACTGACTTAAGTGTCCTTCCAAGTTGGAAGTCAGGGTTGTGCTTCACAGCATGACGCTGGTCTTGCAGGAACCTCTGCTTTAACTACACTTAATTTTGTGCCTGTGGAGCGAGTGCCTCCTTCATGAGGATGGGTGTCCTCACTGCAGGGCAGTCCCTGCGGCTCTTTCTGTCCTCCCGCCGCAGACCCCTGTTCCGGTTTCGTGCAAGATGTTGACTTGCAGCAAACGGTGCTGTATGACCCGTGCCTGCTCTGGCGCCGGGGGTGTTGCTGCGCTTCCTGCGAGTGCTGGTGCCGTCGCTCCTTGCCGGCTCGGCTCAGCCTCTGACCAGTTTTACCAGCCAGAGTGCCCCACGTGCCGGTAGTTTCTCCTTCTGGGGAGGCAGGCTGTGAAACCCGCTGTGTTGCAGAGCTAGTGCAGCCCTCAGCTGATTCGGGAGGGTATTTCCTCGCTGCTATTCTTGCACCGCTGCGTGGAGAAGAAAAGGCAGGCTGGGCATGCAAGTGCAGACTCAGGCGCTGAAAGAGCTAGTCCCTGGGTGCTCCTTGCTAGTCTGGCTTTGCTGTTGCCTGCTGCAGCCTGCTTCCCCACCAGCCGCCGCCGCTGCCGCCGAGCTGGCGAGCGCTGTGCGGGGAGGTCAGTAGGCCCAAAACATGGGACCTCTTCTGAGATGATAGTGCAAATAATCTGGTCTGTAGCACCCCCAACACCAAGGTGGGACCCAGTGTATGAGCTAGCCTTTGCCTGTCTTCGGGTTTTGCAGTCCTGGCTGAGAGGAAGCGCTGCTGTGGGATGAGAGTTGGGTAGGCCGTGGCCGTGAGCAGTACGGCTGGGTGCTGACAGCTCCTGGCTCCTGTGCTTTTCCTTGCCAAGACAGTCAACCTAATACCTTTCACCCCCTGCTATAAACATAACCCATGGAGTTGCTGTTCCTTCTTGGAGGCAAGCAGGGCAACGCTACAGAGCGCAGAGGCTGCGCTCAGGATTGGGCTTATGGGAGTGCTGTTCCCTGTCCTCCGCAGAGCTGCCCTGGGTGGTACTGCATTGCCTGGTGCGCCCCGAGGACGTCTGCTGCAGGCTTAGCCAGCAGAGAGGCTCTTGTCTAAGGCATGCTGCTGAGTGCAAGACGTTGTGTGGGGCGTGAGCACAGGGCTGCTGCCGCCAGGCCAGCGTGGTGGCTTGCTGCTGTGCCCTGCCTCACGCCGGGGCTTCCCAGCCCTGCAGCAAGAGCAGTTGCCTGGATTCGTGGTGTTTGGTATGCAAACAGCACATGCTGCAAGGGTCTAGTGATGGCTAGCAGGGGAAACCTGAGCTTTAGCAGTGAAGCTAGCTAAGCAAACTGCCTCGTCTCTTGGGCATGAGTTGGTCTCTGCAGAACCTGTGGTCTTTGCTCCTCTCCAGAAATGGCTGTAGCTGAATTTGGGGACCCAGCTGTTTGCCCAGCACGTCCCAAGGCTTGCTGTCTGCCTTGGGAGGCTTGGGTGACCAGGGACTCGTGCATTTGGCGCACAGACACGAGCTTTTTGCTAACCAACAGCATGTAGCCAGCTGAGCGAACCCTTCCCTGCAGTAGTACAGAGCTGGCCCCGCATAAGGCTGGCTTTTGTCTCCTCCCTTTGCCAGACTTGGCTTTGGTATCAGTCCACTGTACCATGGACTCAAGAATGTAATTTACAGTAACTCTGACTTTGTTTCTTCTTCCCTAGCAACTTCTCTCCCTACAGGGCATTTTCTTCACCTTCCCTGGGAAGCAGCCTGCTTTCCTAGAGGAAGCTGTGAGCCATTTTCAGTACTGAGGAACACCCCGTTTTCAGAGCTTACGTAGCAAATATTCTAACATTGTTCTGAGGGAAGTTCTCAAAATATAGGGAGGCTGGGATATTAATTTATTTGTGATTAGCTAAAAAGCTTGTGTGGTAGCATTTTTTAATAATTATTTTAGGCTTGTGACACTATTTGTTCTGAAATGAAGTGCCATATTCTAAAGAGTTAACATCTTAAAGGCATGGTAGCGAGACAGCTAAAACACTGACCGGTTTCCTTTGTGGTTGTGTAAGTGTAATAATCAGTGTTTGCCTCAGCATTGTTAAAAGTAACGGATGGAAAATTTAATTTTACATTTTCCAGTAACCTTCTGATGAGTAAATCTACAAGTTGTTGGGTTTTTGTCAAACTTCTCCCACTTTTTAAATTGTTTCTGGCCATTCAGAAAATAAAGAATGTGTTCATTTGTGACTGGCTTGAATGTGTTCACTTGTTACTGGCTTGTCTTTCTCTCCCCCCCGCCCCCCCCTTTTTTTTTAATTTAAAAACATTAATGAAAAAATTGCTTGTGGGCTGCTGGTATACGGAAGTGCATGCACTGGCAGGCCTTACCTTTTCCTAAAGCTTTTGAGAGGACGAAGACAAGTAGGTAGGACTAAATTCCTTTTAATGTGATGGAGGGAGGGTTGAAGCCCATTGCCACCTTCCCACAGCGTCCCAGCCTTTCAGGCGCGATGAAGGAATTGAAGCTGGGCCACTGTGCGTTAAAGCAGCGCTGGGCAGGAAAGACTGCAAAAGCACGCATTTTGTAGCAAAGGCAATGCTGGGGCACAGCTCCTGCCCCTCACTGTTTAATCATTAGATGAAGATCACACCGGCAGCCTCAGTGCAGGAACAGCAGTGGAGGAAGACGGACCTCAAGCCTGGCCTCCCAATTACAAGGTTAACCTGGATGCAGTGAATCTGGCCTGGCAGCCCTCATAACTCACCAGCTTTCTCTTCCAAGAGCCACTGTCGCCGTGCCCCAGCAGTTTTGGCATGCCAGAAATCGAACTGCAGGTATCTATCTGAGACAACTGTCACAAGCAACAAGGAAGGGTCTAGCTAGCACAGATGGTGCCAGTCTTTATTTTAGACTTAACTGTCTTAATGCATTGCTGTATTTAATTAAGCTTCATCTTATGTGTGGATTGAGGATTCTTTTATCTTCTCACAGGTGCAGTATTAGTAGAAGGTGGCAATATTAGTAGAAGATAGCATTTATGATGCAGCTGTTGAGGAAACAGAGTCTGGGTTATGGATGCTTCCCATCCAGGTTCAGTAAAGAATATTTGGCCTAGATTCTGCCAGATGTAAATCCACTGAAATGATTAGACAAATTGGAGAGCCTGGGCCTTTTGTTGCTCCCTAATTTAATGCTTTGCTAAAATAGAATTAAAAAAATATATAATAAAGATGTTATTAAATGTCTTCATCAGAAGCACCGCTGTATTTTGAATCTATGCAATGGCCATTGCAATTACCAGTAATCTCTACCTGAGTATAAAATGATAAAACGTTCTACATATCAAAACTAATGCAGTTCTCTTTAAAACACAAACAAACATTAACTAACAGCAACGTGAAGGTAGCCTATTTTTACATCAACCTGTAGCATGCAGTAGTTATGAACATTTCATCCCCACATTAAGAAAATGGCCATTCCCTTTCCTTGCTCTATTTTTTTAATTATTATGTCTTTTTACATAATAATAGGTTGTAAAAGGGATCAAAGCTGAGCTCTGTGTATCACACCAGTTTGCCTAACAGCTACAATTAAAATAATCTTCAGCACTAAGTAGAAGGAAGGAAAAAGTAGGGCAAGGCTCCCCCCCCAAAATCAGAAGTGGCTGTCCAGTCGTGCTTACAATGTATTATTACTTCTAGAATGACCAACGAAGGAGTAGAAGAGTGAGGACTCAATACAAATTCTAATAAAGATTCAGAATTTCTCATTTTATTGCATTCGTTGTCTAACAACAATAATACTCATTGGCAGGAAATTTATTTACACTAACAAATTAACTTCAAACCACAAGGCTTTTGTTGTTTGTATTTAAACTGTAATAAAACAAAGGGCCATCATTTTTTTTTTATTTTAATGCCTCCAAATAACTAGATATTAAAGAATGTTGTTTTCTGGGAAAACTCAACAGTCTAGAGAAGTTCATATTAACCAAGCACAAGAGAACAAGCTCAGACATGGCACTACTGTGTCTTCCATGCAGATGATTAGACACCAAGATGTACAAACAAAAACTTCAGGATAACATGCATTTCATATACATTTGACCTCTTTAAAAAAAAAAAAGAAGCACAACGACCTCTTCCTATCATATAAAAAGAAACAAGGTAAGAAGCCAATTTTTACAGTGAGCACAGTGCAGTTTAGTCTTTTAGCTGCCTGGTCTTCTAGCAATATGTGTAACTGTAACATTTCTCAGTTACCAGTGAGTTACCATTGCAACATGACTAGAAAATACATATGCAGTAGTTAAGACGGCAAATGCATAAGGGAAAGTATATATAGTTAGAAGAGGGTCACTGTGCATTCCCCATTTTAGAGTGGTCTGTTTATTCCTTACAGTAGGTGCCCTGTGATCCCTGTTTCCTTTGGACTCTCCTTTGCTGGGGCCTGAGCCTGCCTCCACTGGTGTCATGGACACCGATGTTACCAGACCAAGGCTTCTTGGTTATTCAGCTCGGACTGATCTCCTGGGCTGCTGGCCCTCCTCATCTCATTGCCCCAGTCTGGAAAAAAACCCTTCCCAACACAGAAAATCAGGTTTCATAAATGAAACGATTAGTTCCCAAGAGTCCAAACTTCTAAAGAAAGGGGCAGCACCCACTATTAAAACCAAACCTTTCACTAGGACACACCTTGTGAGCATTACCTAATGCCTACAGCAAAAGTATGAGTCCCACTACCAGTTAGTGACAGAAAACACATTTTTTGAAGAGGGATTAGAGGGCTCAATATCCTACCTGTGGTGTCACAGCTCTGAAAAAAAAAATTGCAACAGTTTTATAGGTGGAAAAAATAGAATAAAATACCTGCAGGAGGTTAACCAAAACGCCTGTGCAACCTGCAAATGACCTTCAGTCAAATGCGATCACTGGGTAGGTCACTTCCAACATCACTTACAAGCCTGCTCAATAATAAGCTGCTCATAAAAACTCCAACAGAAATCAAAGTTAGGTTTACAAAATATATAAAGAAAATTTTCCTAAAATACTAACATTCTCATAAATCAATCCTGCAAAAAAAAAAAAAAAAAGAGGACAACATGCAGAAAGACATACAGAGGACAATTCTGTATATGGTTTTAACAAAAATTTAAAATCTTGTGATCTAAAATACATAGAACATCATTACAAGGAAACGGTGAGTTAAGCTATCAGCACAGCTAAGGGGGAGCACACTGGCGAGATCAATTGCTAGCTTAGCTCTTTTGAGTTCCCTGATGGTATCTGGACCCTTTGATGTGTAGATTATGTGCCTACAGCCCTGTAACTCACAGTTACCTACATACGCACTGCTACTAATCTCAGTGTAAATCTTATGAAAAGCTGTGTATGTACATAGGTATGTACACACACAAACCCATACGTATTTATTTAAAGAAGAAGCAAGCCACAAACCCCATCACTTAAACGTTTTCCTTTCTAGAAAGACTGATTTCGTTATTCTCAATCATTAATTTAACAAAACTAAACCAAAAACATCTAACTGCTTTGTGCACTTTGCCCGTTTCAACTGCCTAAAATTTATAAGTTAATCAAACATGTGCCTACTTTTTTCAAACATCTATTTCTTTCAGTGTTTTGGACCACAGCACAGTTTTCCTGAGGTTTTAAAGTGAGGGAGAGCATGGAATGAGGGAAGTGCTCCTAAAAGGGTCCAGCCCCTCTATCGCTTAGTTTGATGATATTGCAGGGCAAGAAGCCTCACCTAAGAAGAACAACAACATGTTTCGCTTTCTCTTTGACAGGACAATATTCTCGCTCTGTAAATACACTACTAAGAAAATTAAGACATGACTTTATTCTTGCAAACCTTCCTTTAACTCCAGCTATAACAAACAGTACAGACTGCATTATGGATTTTTAAAGAAAGAACTACAGCTGAATATGTGCAAGTTTTTCCTTCTGATTTTGAGTGTGGTGAGGGTACCCAGAATGGTACTTGTTGGTCGTACACACAGTTAATGATTAGCCTTCTCCTTCTTACAGTAGGGCTGGATTCTGCACTACAGACAACAGTGGGATTTCTTTCACTCACTTTAAGTGGAAACCAATTCATCCTCAAATATCAGTACACAACATTGCCCACCTCCTACTCAACAGCATGTGGGCCAGGAGGTGAAGGTGGAGCAGCTTCAAGAGGTGGCAGTTGCTTTGATGAGCTGACGTATAGGATCCCATGTTGCTCAGGGTCAAGCACCTCTGACTATCAGGGAGAGTCAAGGACTGGCAAGCTGCCAAGGAAGGCTGGGCAGTAAGTCTTGTAAAAACTCGATTCTTTTTGCATACCTGAAGCAGATGAGAATCATAGCACAACAGCTGCCTTTTCAAAAAAAAAAACAACTAACAAACAAAAACAGCAAAAACATTCGTGTACACTGACATACAAACATCATCTAGCTCTGTTCAGCTTTATTGTTATTATGGGCTTTTGCTCCACTGTTTGATTCTAACCTATGATCTAGAACAGGCTCTGCTTACAATGACTCCCACCAGACCTGCTCAGACGGGTGGGTGAAATGCAAGCACCAGTGAGCAACACTACCGTGCACTGCACAGAGCAGGTTGGGCTCCTACTCCCCGGTCCCGATCTGCCCATGCAGACTGAAACCTCATTAGAAGCTTTAATGCTCATGCTGCATGCCTGCAGGCAACCACCCACAGGGAACTGCTCAGTGGAAGTGAATAATGCCAGGATGTTTGGCAGATTTGGACAGAGCAAAGAGCCACCACTCACTCCAGAATCTCAATGCAAATACTAGCTTTTTTAGGACTAAAGAAACCAGCAATGTTGCACCTCTTATTTTCTATTCTTTCAAAGTCCCATTTCTTATTAACTCTCCTTTCTTCACTGCAGCTCATCTCTTCACCCTGTCTTGAGCTAGATATATGCACGTACACATGGCAGTAACGCAACAATATGAGCAGAACCACAATTTACAGAAGTGGCTACCAACTGTAATGGGGAAAGTCAGCACTGACAGCAGCGAGGATCACAGAGGTGCACAGCTAGCACAGAGGCCTAGCTAGAAGAGCAGAAACACCAAACTGCCTGGACTGAGGTTTAAGGGTAGCTAGACCAGTCAGCATACGCAAAACTGCTTTAACCCCAAAAATAAAGATGCAGAAGTAGCTTGCAGTTACATTTGCAGGTGAGCCGAAAATCTTTCCAGTCATTTACCATGGGATGTTTGTGTCTTCTTATTACACAAAAACACACATCAGTCTGACTTAGCATTTTTTACAGGAAGTTTTAAGTTGAGAATGATGAGAGACATCTGTATTTTCTGTTTCATGTAAGTCATTCCAGAAATAAGGGGAAAATATGCAACATCATAACTTTAAAGATCTTATAGAAGAGTAATAAAGGTCTCAAATTGCACTGGTCTTTCTTTACATCTGTAATCCAGTGACATTTCTGTATGTCCCAAAACTGAGTTGCTATACTTAACAAAAGGAACCACATAATTTTTTTTTTATCAGAGAAGGAAGAGCAAAGGTCTTGACATTGCTTAGTTTGCTCTGTTTTAGGTGTTAATTGATATGCATTTTATGATTTCATTTTAAATCTAAGCTATTGTTTTAAGTTACTTTTTTTAATCAGAGAATAACAAAAGAACATTTCTACAAAGCAATAAAAAAACCCTGAATACTTGAAGGACTTAAGTCAAATTAGTTATTCTGCAGAATAAGAACCCGATTTACAAAGAGAGTAACTAGGCACTGTTCTAAGCAGCAAGAAAGAAAACTCAATGTATAATGCCAAACATTCTGCTCAGGTTGCTAAGGAAATGAATAACACAAACAGGGACACTTCTGTAGATTACTATATACAACCACTTAAAACATTACTATAATGTAAACATAACTTAAAAAGAAAATCAACATTGAATGCATTTATCAACTTTGTATTTAAAATATTCAATTTCCAGTTTCTTCCAGATAACTTCTCTTACTTGTATATAAATTTATAATCTCCTAAAATAACTGAATGCTAGCTTCACAGAGCTCCTATTACATTATATTTTTATATTTTTTTTCCTACAAAGAGTACACAAAGATTCTCTTCAATATGGAATTTTCACTAACAGGTATATTTTTTTGCCACTGGTCTCTTTTTAGCTCAAGAAAAATATCACAAGTCATTAGAAATATGAGGAAGTATCTTTTACCACAATTTCATTTTTACATCTGAATAAAGTATACATCAGAAACTTGCAGAAATTGGATGTGGAAGGCAAAATAAAACTAAGCAGACCTGTTGTGTACTAGTTTTAAATGAATTAGGCTCTATCAGTTTACAGACCATTTTACAAATGTCAAAGAAATTTTTAAGATTAAACTGAAAATCTATCATTCCATATTTAACTATAAACATTGCACCCCAACTGTTTCAAATCTCTGAGCTCCCGAGAGCCTTACAGACAAAAATCTGAATGTCAAAGTGCAGAAGAAAAGCCAAGCCCAACTAAAACAAGCATTTCCTTTAAAAGAATTCAATATTTGGAATTAATTTTTAGGCTGGCAAATTTTTAAGTTCAAGTTTCTGATTTTGTATCAATAGCTTAAAAAATGTACATGTTAGCAGGACTGACTAGATGGAGACTGCAACTTCCAAAATGCATGAAAGGAAAGTGATGCTCTTAAACCATAAATGCTGCTACACAGTTAGCTTTGACCATAAAGCAATATAAGGTAATACTTTTAACTTCTCATTGTGGATATTTGCCTGCTGTCTTTCTATTCCTTTGAAGAAATAATGAATATTTTAATACTCTTCTTAAGAGGAAGCAACACCATACAGTGCAAGATATACCGTTCACTTCTGTCATAGTCAAAACTATGCACCAGGCTTTACCAAAGGCCTCATACACCAGGAAAATAGAAATCTCTGAAGCGTGTAACACAGCCACCAGCTAAACCACCCAAGCATTCTACAGCCTATGCCTAAAAATTCAGTTTTTGGTGGGGCTAAACACACTAATCAAAACAGTTAACATATGGCAGCTTTGGATTTAGTAACCTTCACCTCCATGGCAGCATTGATCTTAATAGCAATGTACTGAATTTTATCTTAACCAGACTGCCTCTTCTTCCTCTTCTTAAAGTGCACTTCTTTAAAAACTGAAAAGTCTTTAATAGACTCGATAAACTGACAGCTTCATAACAGCACAGCACAAAGCTTATCCTCCCAATGCTTATTGGAGAGCGAATCTGAAGATGTGGTGCTTTCCTTGAAAAAACAGAACAAAACAGATCCAGTTTCCTCTTCAAAATACATGAAAAAGAAAGCAGAGTGTGCTATAAGAAAGTTGCCTACACACACTGGGAGCACAATGAAATTTATACAGATCTGTATGCTGTGCTCTAGACAGAAATTCATCCTTGCTCAGATATCTAAAGGATAAATGTTATCCTCAGATTTCTGTGTAAACCCACATGATTATTTAAGGCTTTGCCTCCTTCCTGGATTAAACTATTGTACAGTTAACAGAAAGAGTTTCACCTCCTGTCTTTTACCCAGGGGCAATATTGACTCTCCTGTCTTTATCTCCAGTGTATGATAAGAAGTCACCGAACAGTTGCATTGCCAGAGCAGTGTCACTTCAAGGTACTGACACAAGATGAAATTTATTCCAGTAGACAGAACTGAGTATTAAAACACTGTACAGAAGCCAAAATTCCAGTTAGAAAGTTAGGTCAATTCTATCAGAGAGAGAACAACTCCTTTTACTCAGCTGAATAAACATTCGCCAGTCGTTCTGACTGGCCGTCCTACTCACACATGTGAAGCAGTGGGCCATGCTCCTCAGCATCATGCTGGGTACTGAAGTGACCAAACACACAGAGCTCAATAGAGAAGAGTAGTTTGGAAGGAAACACCGTCACACAAACATGAAATCTGCTAGCTTTCAACAACAACAAAACAAACTGAGGGTCTGGGGTTGTTTAGCATGGCAACAATAACGAGCGTGAACTGAATATGCGGGAAAATAAAACTACACAATACAAATTTCCCTACTCATTCTATGTATAGCCCCATTTCTGTGTACATACTCTTGTGTAATGAATACAAGAAGGCTGAAGGGGCACCAGAGTGGATGAGAGTTTCTCTTCCCTTGAAGTGCCTCCCCATTGCTAACACAGTAGTAGTTCTGCTTATCACTGCTCATTAGTGCCCTCTGTTGCATCTGATGAAGACTTGTCTGTTCTCTTTGATTTCCTCTGCAGTTGCTCTTGTTCCTTCTTCCTCAGCTTTTCCCTCTGCTTTTCCATTTTCTCTTGAGCTTTGCGAGCTTTCTCCATGGATGTTTTCATTTCCTTTAGTTTCTTTTTAATGATTGCTCTGTCCTGGGAAGACGTCATACCCAGAGCCTGAGATGGGGAAAAACAAATTAAATTAAGTATTTGATATGCTTCAATCTATCACCAGTTTTTTCATACTCTAATAACAACTCTTCTTAAGCAGAAGACTATTGCAACTAAGCAAATCTGAAATAGACTCAGACACGTTACAGAAGTGTAAGTAACATCATTTTATACTTCTGTAGTACTTTGCATACCTTCCCTTTCTAGAATATTAGAGAATTAGATCTCATTGCAACCAAAGTTTTACTATATTGATTTCATTGATCAAATGTGGCACAGAAAGATTAAACAATTTGCCTGGAGTCTTCTAAGTCTATGTAGGAGAAGACTTCCCAATTCCCACTGGTGTCCCTTAGTCAAAAGTCTTTTTTACTCTCGTAAAAATCCTAGAGTGAATGAAATGGTCAGCACAAAATTTCATAATGGAAGGGTTCCCAACTTGAAACAGCAGAACTTTGACTTTCAGATATGCTAAGCAGTCCACAAAGCCTATCGGAAATTATTTTTGAGGAAAGTAGGCTCATATTCTCACTGCAAGAAACAATATACACTTTATATATCAAAAGTGTATCTAGCTCTAACACTGCACAATTGCTGTCCAACTTACGCCTCCAGTATCACAGTAATGCATTTTTCAGTAGCTACTTCTGATGTGTTTCTATTTACTACCTTCTGTGAAACAACCTTTTGCAAAACAGATCTGGATAAGAATTATGTGCATGCAAATACCACTTGTACATGCTTGCTATATGATTAATGCATGCAAATGTGGATACATTATATTCACCCAGAGTTTTCACAAAGCAAATGCCCTCTGTTTCTGAGGCTTCTGCACTGAAATGCGCACGGGAATTTTGTGAAGCGATGCTGTGGCTATCTACTCTGAGTTTATTATTCCAGTCTGTCATCACTCTATGCACAGGGCTTCTCTAATTTCTGGCAGAAGTCTTATTTCCTTTAAAATCTGAAGTGACAATAAATAATACAGTTACTCTTCAAGTCCAGACAGTCAATTACCTTGAGCTTACTCCCATCCAATTGAAGGAGATGCTCCCCGTTAATGTTTTGGGCACTGAACTCAGAAACATACTGTTCAAGGTTCAGGCTCGTTAACCAGTGGGAAACCTGCTGCACGCTCCACTCCTGAACAGCACGATTCTGACACTGACTGTGTTTAGGAGACTGTCCATCATCAAGGATCTGTGACAAAAACATGCTGCATTATTATTAAAAGGGTAACACTGACTAGTAACAGCACTTTTCCGTACAAACCACCAGCAATCAGAGGAGAGGTATCTGTACCATCTTTATACTGATGTATTAGCAATTTTGCACCATCGTATTACATCTGTATCCACCCAGTTTATCTACGAATTGGTACAAGGTACCTACAGAGTCTTCTATTTATAAATACTTATAAATTTATACATGTATTTGTCTATTTATAAATAAAAGAAGAAGAAGGAACTGACGTTACTTTTAATCCAAACGGGGACTGAAATGGCTGTGCGACACAATTCAATACAGGCATGCTCCCATTCCCTCTTGAGATTTTAATCCTTTGAATTAGAACATTTCTCAAGGATGCAGGGAATTCTGCATTCCACTCCCCAGACACAAAATTCAGGGGAAAAAAAAAAAACTCTCAGATAACCATTCTAAAGTTCAAAGTGATGACGCAAAATAGCCAGCGAGACTGATACTATCTGTGGAAGATTATGAGACAACACAAGGGAACAGCAAAGAAAACACAGAGAACCTCCAGCCTCGGCCCTTTTCTGAACACACTGTGCTACTGAGAAAACTGCACGTGAACAGCACTAGGAGAGGCCGCTGGGGGCTCGGCGGTGTTGTGCAGCTGGTGGAGCCAGCCCCGTGTCCCCCGCTCTGCCACTTTATTTCACCCAGGGGCATGCCAGCAGGGCCTGAAACAAAAGCCACTCTGTTCAACCCTTGGTCAAGCAAGGCAGCTGCTACGGGCTGCAGCAGCTGTCTTACGTTAGAACAGCTTTTACACTGGTTTAAATGATGCTGGGAGCCGTTTCAGTTTCTGGCTGGCCATTTCTCAGGGATGGGAAAAAGACCCATCGTTTCCTTCTCTTAAAGCCAGCATGAGCTCAGTCCAGCTGATGCTTGGCCTAGTGGCTTCAGTCTGAAATGTACCCTCCCCCACTTTCCAACACACCACAAAAAATGCAATTTGCTATGGCCTTGAAAACTCTCAGCAGAAAGGAGAGGGGTACTGAAGACAAGGCGAGAGGAGCCAGTGACATCTGTGCATTGTGCTTAAACAAGGGGATTTGCCACGCAACGCAGTAAAGCAAGAAATGTAAATCTGCAAATGAGACAATACATTGCCACGCCATGGTCACACAATTCACCACAAACAGCTCACTAGTATCTCACCTCATCATCAATCATATCCAGGCTCTGAGTGAGGGAGCAACAAAGAAATGGAAAAGAAAAGCATTATAGAAACAAAATACAGAACATGTAACAGCAAGTAAGAGTTCAGGCAAGGGCAGCACTAAGATTTGCAAACGGATATGGCTACTCAAAAATAAAGAGATTTCTTTAAAAAAATTATTTCCAGAAGCAGAGAGGTTATGTTGAAAAGCTCAACACACACATGATTTGGCAGCTAAGCCTGAGACCGTGCCAAAGAAAACCCCTTGGAGATCCTGGTCTTGAAACGCTGCAATCAATGGCAACTTTGCTGATGGCATCAAGTGCAAGAGCAAAACCTCCTTAATTAGAGGAGTACGAAGCGCAAGAACTGGGTTCCCTCCCCACCCTCTCCTTCTCATTCCTTTGTCTCTTTCAAGTAGTTATGTTAGATCTGCCAGAGAAGTGGAAATGACAGAGAAGTGCTTGCAGCAATACGCTATCAAAGGTTAAAGAGCAATCCTAGTTTAACTCCCAGTAAGGGCAGGTTTCCACAGCAGCTCCTACTGGACACGCTGCCTCGGTCAGAGGCTGCAATCTGGTACACAGCAGAGGATGGAGAAGACATATTTACTTTTATAGATCTGTTCAGACTGAGCATTTTAGAATCAACAAAGTAGAAGGCTGAACAAGCAAGGTGGAAGCACTGACAAACTTTTAATTCGATACCACCAGGAACAGGGCATTGTCACAATAAAATACATAACACAATGGGAATAAAAAATGGTAAGAGACTGAAACGTGTTGTCAAGATAGTATTAATAC
The DNA here is from genome assembly GCF_040807025.1 of Struthio camelus. NCBI lineage: Eukaryota > Metazoa > Chordata > Aves > Struthioniformes > Struthionidae > Struthio > Struthio camelus. The sequence goes on along the minus strand of NC_090943.1, from coordinate 28,728,041 downwards.
TAAATAAATGATTACTTTGTTGTTTTCAGTAATTCAAACAATCTACAAACTCCTGTCTACTACTGTACTATGGTTCTTGCAACTGTCTGTCTTTTACTATCTGCAGTAAGTAACCTCTATAGAATAGTTGGTCTTGTAGACTTGCATATTGGCAAAAGGGGTTGCACAGAACAGCTGTCTATTTAAACCTATGCAAAGCATGCAGGAAGCAACAGTAACAAACTTAAGTGTTATAAAAAAAGAAAAAGAGAAAAAGAAGGAGAAAGAGAAAAAGAGAGAGAGAAAGAGAGAGAGAGAGAAAGAGAAAGAAATTGGAAAAGGAAAAGAAGAAAAAAAAAGGAAAAGGAAAAGGAAAAGGAAGAGAGAAAGAAAAGAAACAGGTATTTCGAGGTTTTCCTCACTAGAAAAACTACTGGCTCAAATCTCAAGTGAAAAATATTAAGTTCTTATTCAGTGCTTGTAGGAGAACAAAGACACAGGTTTCCTGAGTCAACGAGACGCAGTATCAGCTGCTGTCAAACTACAGAGCTAATATTTTAGAGATATATTTTCAAAATATCATATTCAATTCAGTTCTGTCACCAATTTGTAGGATTATGAAACCTTTTGCACACTATCAGTGTTCCAAAAAAATCTAGTTTGGTAGAACTGAATTCAAACCACTGTGTATACGCAAAGCAAGCACAAAGAGAATGCGGACTGGATTAACACATACACATTCTAACCACTAGATATACTTTCAGGTGTGGTAATGTACAGAAAATACATGTACAAGTCATTATCATTTTAGTATGCCAGGGTAAAAATTAGTCTAGGGAAGGCGCCTTACACTTCAGCTACATTTAGCCACCTATACTGTATCTTTATTATCTCAAAATTATCTTAATTATGCCTACTTTAGTATATATGCATATAGGTTCACACGTACATATTTAAAATGTAGGAAGTGCGTATTAAAATGTGAGAGGATACAGCATCTCACAGGAAACCAAAAGCATTTTGCTTTCCTATGATAATACCAAAGGACCTTTACTTCAAATGATTATCATATGAAGAAAAAATATAATCTCCCATTACGGGTTCTTCTCCCTTTCTATTCCCTAAGCCTCCCCCTCCCCCCCCTTTACTATTACAGTAATTATCAAGAAAAATGCCATTAGAGAAAGACAACTATTTCCCACCTTAAACAATTTCATCAGCATACCTCATCTGATGACAGTACTAAGGAGTGCGAGAAACCTGGGGTTTTGGGTTCTGCTCCTAAACCACTCAAATCAGCTGAACTTGTGCTGCTGGGACTGAAGTCATCGTTGAATGTGAAATTCTGTAGAGAAAAAGATGAGTTAGAATGAACAAATGATCTCAGATGTGTATCTAAAAGGGAAATTTTCTTTTTGTCCTCCAGGTTGGCATAGTTTAGGAGCGCTTTCGATCATTCCTCAGACCAGTGAGAACATACATGATGAATCTTAATCTTCAGCACTGTTAATGATTTATAGAATATGCAATATTTTTACCACTACGTATTTTATGAGACATTGTTGCCAGCTTAATGTCTCAATGAATAACAAAAGGGTTTGTAAGCAATTTCCAGACTTCCCTTACAGATGTTGGCTACCATCCTGATGCTAAATTATTGCTTCCACTGGTTCATCAATATCATTTTACTGTTCTTCACATATTTAGGACAAGCATAGGCACACGCAGTAGCACAAAGACTAGGACAGAGGCTTAATTGTCAGAGAGAAGTTAAAACTGCTATTGAAAGAACAAGGAGAATATCCTGTAAATCCATTTCTGAGTCCCAAATAATCTCCTAGAAAAGTGAAAGGATCTTCCCTTTTCATTTATACCTTTAGAAAAAAAATGAATTGAAGGTAAAAGAGGTCTTGTGATATCAACTATTATTCACTGAAACAAAAACCATAAAACAAACACTGTTTTGTCTTAAGTATGTAATGACAAACATCACATTTCATAGCAAAGAATAGCAAAAGCATGCACATTTTTTCTAGCAATAAAGTGAAATCACCATCTGAAGAATATAAAAAATAACAAGTATTTTCCATTAGAGTGAAACAGTCTGATCTGAGAACAATAATAAAACAAACAAACAAAAAATTAAGGACATCTAATATTTAAATTGAAAATACAGTTCATATTGAGACCTCTACCGTCTACTGAGACCTCTGGTGTCTATTTTAATATAACACCTAATTGAATAGCAAATTCAATTCACTTCTGATATTCAATTTAAAAAAATGGATCCAAACACCATTCATACCATTCAAAACCAAAAAGAAAATAAAAAAATACTACTTTATCCTTTTATGCCTCAAAAGGTATTTGAGCTCTCTTTTCTGAAAGCAAGGACACCAAGTCTTGATCCCCTTAGTTTTGCTGGAAATCCCAGAGAAAAGCGACATCACACCATGCTTTAAAAATCTAAATTGCAGTACAGACACCGTTAGCTTAAGAACTTACAAACTTCACAGAGAACATCAAAAAGCTTTTGTGCTCAGTTTTCTTACATCTACTTTTAGAATTCAGAATGTTCTGCTTTTCCCATTTCTTTACAGAGGACTAGGACACCTGAGCAGCTTTCCTTGTGAGTAAGCGTTAGCCTCTACAGCATTCATAGGCAAGGAGCTTTACAGCTCTACTTCCTGTAGTGTGAATCTCTTTTTCTTTTTTTTTAATGCTCTGACTGTTCTTTCATCTTGTGTAAGTACCAGTCTTGATTCATTTTAGTCTCTTAAAATTTCTGTGGAAAAAAGCAAGATAGTCAAGGCCTGCTAATAATAAAAATAATGAGGGAGCAGGACAAAGAAAAACAAAATAAAACCACCTTATCAACCTAATAATAACTGCAAAAGGGTTGGTTTTTTTCCCCATTGAAAGTTACTTTTAAAAAAATGTTCTCTAAAGGCATAAATAGGATCTACATGTCTAACCCTCATCTTTCTTCTAAAAACGGTAACGGATTAGTTTATTTTTACCTTCACAGATTTTGTCTGTGGTCTTCTCTATCAGTTTGATTTGGGCAGGTCAACCTTGTATTGGTCTCCCTACCATATAACGCAACGTCATTCTTTTTTCATACCACAACTGCGATCTCGCACAGCTTGCTGCTGCATGGTAAGACACTTAGAGCTTATGGCACCAAAAGCATAAGAAATGCCTGTAAAAACTGCTATTATGTATGTGCATGTGTGTGTCTTGTAGAAGAAGGAGAGAGCAGATTTCTGATTATCACTCAAATTCGTGAATATAAGAATCAGAACCATTTACGGTTTTTTCCCAGAGCCATATAAAAAGTAAATTGCTAGAAGTCATAAGAGCATACAGACAGATAAATATTTTACAGAAGTGATAATAAACAACATGAAAAAGCTAAGTATATTACTGTAACTAAGGGTTATTTAATGAGTTACATGCTGAAACATTCATGCATATAGAAAAGAATCACACAGATGTATTAAATTGTAATACTTCATATTTTTAGTTCGAAGATCTTCATATATGGAATTAAGTCCAACATCCAGCATGCATGACAAGCATATTTTATTATTGGGGGAAAAAAAGGCAAATGACTGACAGCATACAACATTTCTTCATCACTTGCAAACATCCCATTTATACATTAAACATGGGTAGGTATTCAGTCCGGAAGGATGCAGAAAAATATATACAATCGAATACACAAATCTAGCATTTGTTCTGTGGATCCAAATGCTAATTTCCACTGGCACCACTTGTTTTTGGTACAGTACAGCACACCACATCTACTTTACTGAATTAATGTACATTAAGAGAAAGACAGAGTACAAAGGTAGAATGTGGAATGGTACAGTGACAGAGATGGGCTGTTCACATGAGCTTTTACTGCACAATGAACATCATGCGCTGTTTATTGCAGTATTAACATATTGGTCTTCTCTTTCTCCAGAAACATTAAGCCAATTATACCACTCAACACAGTGGGAATAAGGTCGTTTTTATTTTCTACCTTTGCCCCTTTTTTTGCTGGACTTATATTTTCAGAAGAAGGTTCAGTAGAGCTGGTAGGTGATGGCAGGTTGCTAGAAGAGGAGTGGGATCCCCTGTTACTCTCTCCATACCACGTGAATGGCACACAACGTGGGAGAGAGGAGGATCGTTCTAATAAGGGTTTCGTATTTGCTGATTTCTGCAGCATCTCTCTGGTGGTCCTGTTTAAGAGAAAAGAGTAGGAATCTGTGTTAGAGTATAAAATAAAAATTCTAAAGAGGTGGCTAATTGTAAACAGTGACTTTCTGTGTAACTGTGACTAAAGAACACAATGGCATGCAGCTGGTAGTGGCATCCTTGAAATCTCTTTCAGCAAAGACAAAAAAGGTTTTTGTTGTTTTGTTTTAAATTCAAGCTGTCTCAGGTGACATATACCCAACAAACAGAGATGGAAACCAACTCAAAATGCCTGTGCTCCCACTACTTGGATGTGAACCAGCTCCAGTCCAGAAGCTACAGAGCTGTGTTGGTACATTTCAGAGCCACAGGGGTATCTCAGCATAATTAAACAGACTAGACTCAGCACCGACCCAAGCAAGTTCCGGTTTCCAGACAGGTCTAGCTTGGATTTGGAGCACAGGCAGAATGAACTGCGCGTCTGTATCCATCTACGTAGATGGTCCTTGGTATAAGGGATAAATACTGACAGAGAACTTGATTTGAAAAACATGACTATAGGAAAAAAAGAAAGACATGCCTAGGCGATACTATCACCTTTTATCTTTGTAATAACACATATTGCAGTAGATACTGTGATCAAGGAAAACATAACAGTTACAAAACAAAATGTCTGAATTATTAGGTAAGTATTTGTATCATGTCAACAGTACAGTCTGTAAACGAAAAATAACTGGTGAAAGTATCTGCCCCAAATAATTCATGAATACATCACATTCTCTATATACAATTTGATGTATTATTTATATCAATGTATATATTTATGCTAATAAAATCTGTTTCAGGGCTTGAAATTTCTAAAGCTCTTAGAAGCCAACAGTAAAACACAATTATGTAAGTCTCCCTCAACTTCTACCTTCTGGACAGCTTCTAAATCATTATTAACATAATCACCAGCTCTGTATATTGTGAAGTCTCTTTTCTGTATTTAAACTGTATCCGCCAGATACTTACAGCCTAACATTTCAAATAGCCATACTTCTCTCATATGTATACAAGATTTTGCTGATGATTTTACATTTGTCTTAACTTAAACACTATTTAGATCCTAAGGTTGACAAGAGTTTAAGTTGCTTGGAGAAGTCTTTTTGAACTAATCAACTCCAGATGCATTCCTAACACTTGCAAATCACCTAAAACTATATCCCCAAATTAACTTCCTCAGCACTCTGGACAGGAGAGTTTTGTCGAAGCATTTTTAATACGGGAAAATAATATTTTGTCCATCCCACCTTCAACTTCACTTTCAAATATGAATGAACGGCTCCCCAGTCGAGGAAATAAAAGAAGAATCCTCTCTCCCTTTGGCTGGTAGATCTCTCTGTTCAGACTACACCCTCTCTCACGTTCAGGTCTTCTGCTTGAAAGCAGAAAAAACAACAAAAAAAAAATGATGCTGCCCAACTCACTTATTTCCATGCAGGGGAACACATGCTTTCTAGTCTTTCTGCTGAAAGGGGGGCATTTTGTATTTATGTAAAATAAATAGTAGTAGCCTCAAGAAATAAACTAGGATTTTCTTCTAAACATCTGAGTGCTATTTTTTGGCAACGGTAAAATAATGCATGGAACATCCATCTGACAACATGATTAATGCTACATTAATCAGTCACTCGAATGGACATAAAAAATTATAATAGGACGCTGTCTTCTCATCATCATTTTCCTTCTTTCAAAGAACTTAGTCAGTTTTGGGCTATACAGAAAGCCTCCTCACATTTCTTCGGAGGCAAATTATTTGCAGTAAGTAACAAAGGAAATGACAACAGGTCTTTAAAAAGTTATACTGCAGTAATCACACTCCAGTTTACAGAGGCACAGCGAGAATTATAAATGCTTATGAGTTCTGAGACTGAAAACAGCATTAAACTTTGTTTCCAATATCTGTATCCAAACTCAGAAAAATTCAGTTGAGAAAATGAAAAGCTATCAAACAAATCATACAAATTACTGATTCACTGTATGGTCAAGTAAGCAACTGATCTTTCTGCTCTGAGATCTATTCCCTCAAAAAAAGATACAGACATCTGTGAAGTCCACTAGATAACATACTACGTTAGTATAAGAAAATAACAAGTGTCATAAGGTCTGCTTCTTACAAACAAGTATATATTCATATTTTCCTCCTTGTACCTCCTTGTATTAAAATGCTACCTGGGAGCACTAAGGACACTAGCTGCCTTAGAGATACACATAAGTGCAGAAAATTTGTTTTTATAAATCTCTTTCTTTCACTAGGGAAACACTACAATAAATATTACTAATTACAGGGCACATGATAAGCAGATACGCCAATTGCACTAACTGATACAGTTTTACTGACACCAGCAAAGAGGGGACTAGCACGCACTAAGAATTTTGGCAGGTATTTGCAGGACAAAAATGTATGCTGAGGCAGAACATCATAATTCAATGCAGTGTGCCTGAAGGGCTAAGCTAGAAATCTGAGGTTTCTTCTGCTTCTAGGATTTTAAGGAACTAGGTATTATAGTTGTCACTGCGGGTCTATACATTAGAATGTAAGCAACACTTCACAAATTTCTACACACTGGTTTTCAATCACAAAGTCTTTCCAAATACCATTCAAAGCTTGCTTACTTAGATTGCTCTTTTATGGTGTAGGCTTTCTTTTGCATTATTTTATGTTCGGCGAGTTTGGGAGTTGATACGTCCTTTTTAGACTTGTTAGAATGTTTGCCTGGCATTTCTGACATTTAACTGAATGCTTGTCTTTTGAACTTGGAACCAGATCTCACCTCCCTGAGCTGTGATCTCGTTGGACTCACCAGTACATGAGGACAGACCTTCAATAAAAATCTACACTAGCTTTTGCAGAAAAGACTGCTGTCGGCCATTTTCAATGTTCATTTATTTATTTAGAGTGCAGATGCTGGAGATGCTGTCTCATCAGATCTCACAAGCAACTCACAATTCTTTTCCTGAGAGCTGGTGACACAGCCAATTCAGCCAGTATTTTTCCGTTATCCTTTCAATTTATGGTATTCTTTTTCAGAAACAAACCCTTCTAGAAGGATTTCTGAAGCGAGTACAGCGAAGCTGCAGTGAAGGCCTGCTGCCCATCCTCACGCTGGGGGCTTTTTTCAAAAACTGTGTGGAATTGTGTCAAGATATCTGGATCAAGGGTCTTGTTAACCTTCTACATGTGCATCTGGTGGGTCAGCTCCAGTAACCTACCTCTGCAAATCCCATCAGCGGACACAACAGTAGTACTGGCACTGGATATGATAAATATCTTAAAATATTTTAGAATATTTGTTAGTTTTCTGTTTGTTAAAAAATTTAAGATTGTAAGATCAGAAGTTGGCTTCAAAACTTAAAATTTATTTATAAGAAGAAGGTAGTGGGACTGTTAATGTGTTCATTTGCTAGGATGATTCAGTTTTTCCAGTGTTTTTGGCATAACATTTCTTGCATCCTCAATCTTTTACCCATACCTACTGCCACAGGTCACCCTAACAGCGTCTTTCTCTTTCCGCTTCTTTCCCTTGTTTGAACTCCTTCTCAAGGGAGCCCTACAACAATATCAGAAAACATTAGAAAGCACCTCTGAAATTTTACTTTCAATCATCTCTTTTAATTAAAAAAAAATTTTAATAACAAAATGCTTACCCAAGATCTGCAAGTTTTCGCTTTAGTTTTTCTGCCTGTCCCATAGTAGGGCTAGCTGTTCTTGCTGCCTGAGCACATGTGGCACCATCTAGGATACATTCGTACGTGGGAGAATAGACATTATTATTTTTAATTGCTACTGACAGCTATTCTACTTTCCATCCACAACAGTTAGCTCATCTGTTCAAAATTAGATACACGTATGTGTACATGTGTGAGTACATGACTTAATTAAGTGAGGTTTTCTCATTTTTAAGAAGACGGCGTGAAAAGGAACTAAATTAAATAGAAAGTTTTAGAATTTGGAAATATACATGAAGAAAGCTTCTTTTAATTAGCAAAAAATAAAAAGTTTATTTTGGTTGTCTCTTAGTGAGAGAATGTACAGTAAGACAAACAACACAAGGTTAACAGAGAAACATCAGAGTGAATCCACCTTTAGACTCTGCAGTAAGAGCTTATTTCTCTTTTCGGAATTGTTTGGTACACATGCTTTATTTCAAAAATGTTTGCTGAAATCCCTCTTTGAACTTTGGAGTAGAGGGTAATTTTTATGGTGGAGATGCTACGTAATAGTAATCTGTTTAGCTTGAACATCTTTGTTAAAATGAACATTTAACGTGAATCCAACCATTTTAATGAAAAAAAAATTAAATGTAGCTTAATTAATACACTTGCCCTGAGACCTCCACCTATTTCTGGTCTTTGAGCTATACAGTCTTCCTTTATGTACACTGTTAAAATCTAAAGAGGAAACAAGCTGCACTACCTATAAAGTTACAACAACGAATCTGAGTATGCAAAACATCCTGTGAAATCTGTCATGGAAGCTAACAGAAAACATAGAGAAGTTGAAAAATTCAGACACGGTTTCTGTGATTCTTAAAGAGTGCCTTCAAATATTCTACAGGCAGCAAATGAACGTCAGTCTTTTATGTCACTTATAGTTTGGTGACTTTTACAATGTGACTTTGAACTGAAAGTACCGCTAGGTTTGTGATTTCTCTTAATACAGAGAAATGAAAGCCTCAGAATTAACCCAAAACTTTACCACAGCACTATCACAGGACAGTCTACCATGTATACAGAAAAACTCTGCATGTTGCTCTGCGGACAGTATTTAACCAATTTTTAATTCAGCTAAAAAAGTGAACGTACAAGCTACTCAAATCATTATGGAAAAGGCAGGAAAGTAAGTCTTCTACAATTCCCACGCTCTAAAAGCCAAATTATTTCTACTAACACAAGTTATTATGTTAAGTAAAAAAAAGCTTTCAAGAAGAACTGACATGTAACTTGATGCCAAAAAAGAAAACACACAAAAGTTCCATGAGTAACAAAAGGAAAAAAAAGGTAATTCAAAGATTGACAAAAACAAGCCAAAATCTCTTGAGAAGAAACCCATTCCATACAGAGGCTGAGGAGGGTTTTAGGCAACGCGTACTTTGCATCAGTTCGACACTGTACACACACACGCCTCTTGTTACTCCTCAAAGATCTGCTTGTGGTTCCTCTCTCATCTTTAATGTATCCTTTCCATTTAACCACTGTCAAACTTGTCAGCTTCCAGAATAAAAGACTGTGATGTTTATTTTCACATTAGTTATTCACAGGCAAGTGGGGTTTTGGGGCTTGGGGGGGGGGTGGCGTTGAGGAATATTTTAATCAAAGTAAATCAAAGTAAATGAAACCATAAGACATACAGGGTTTGCAGTGGAAAAATAATAAAAGCATTTAGTACGTGGAAGTTTTGCTGCTGCAGTTGAGCTCTGGAGAGCTAATCCCAAGCTTCAGCTCAGCCCTGGGCCAATACTGATGGTCTTCTGGGAAAAGCAGTCATCCTGGTCAAGAGATAAGGGGGAAGGTGGATGGACTAGGTCCCAAAGCCAGCCTCAGAAGTGGAGTAGAGTTTAACCTACAGGGGCCAGCATACATGGAGAAACATACCGCTCAGCCCGTGCCAGTGCCCAGTTGGCCACAAACTGCAGGTGCCACCGGGGCACAGGAGACATTTGACCATCCTTTACGAGTGCATCTTCCCCGACTCCCTAAAGGTCTTTAGAGACGGGATGGAGAGCTGGTTCCTCAGATTAATTCACAAAGTAGCCATTTAATCCATCATGGGCAGCCGCAAAAAGCTGGTGTAAGCAATCTGTGGCTGATGAACATTAAAGGAGACTAGATCTAACTCTTTTCCCAAAGCCACAACAGGACAAAACAGTTTAAGCCAGCCTAGCATCAACACGAGATTGCTCATCAGTGGTCAACCTAGCCGCCTTATGAAATGATGCACAAAACTGCTAGAACTCAAGAAAAAAAATTAATCATACTTGCACATTAAAAAGTAGTGCTTAAAAGACAAGCAAGAAAAATCCCCCACCATTTTGCAATGGAATTGATCTCATGCTATTTCAATTCCTTCCACAACACTGCAGGATTTCATACAAAAAAAAAAGGGGGGGAAGCATGCGGCTAAAACTGTCACTTTTGCTAATCAGCAACTAATCAGCGGCCACCAGCCCACAAAGTCACGTCCACAAATGTATTCTCTTTCTATTTCTAAAAAAAGCTAGCTAAATACACAAAAAAAAGAAATAAATATACTTAGTTACTGGCCCTCTCACTTTCCTGCACAGCAAGTTTGACAGCCAAATTAATAATCAATTAAAACAATATCACTGTAACACTGGTTGCAAAACAACTGCTTGAGGATATTTCTCTTCTGTAGAACTTACTAAATTGCAAATTTTCCATTTGAAGCTAAATTACTATGCTTTAATTTTCATGTACTCATTAGAACCTGGATACACTCAAAAGCACTGGTAGTTTACATAATGGTCACGGTAGGCAAAGCGTGACACAGTTCATTTAGCTACAGATTATTTTTCAACCCTAAATTGGGGAGGACAGAGCAGCATAATGCTGCAATATACTACCTTGTTACCCTACTACACTACAAGAACAAATTTTCATCAACATATTTTTCATGCATGAAATGGATGAAAATGCAGGATTTAGGACTTCACTTTTGAACATTCATCACATATTGAAGTAAGAGTCTAGAAAGTCCTTATTTTTACTTCCAAAATTCAGGCTTTGAAGTTAACCTTGATTCATTAGCAATTATAGACTATTAGACTAGCAATTTCAGAATCCATGTAAAAATGCTAGCATGTAAATTAATCTGTTCTAAATCCAACAAAACTGTATTAATCTATCTTTGTAAGAATCTGCGGGGGAGCCCTGTACAAAGACAGGAAGAAATATCAGGTTGCAAATGAGTAGCAAGCTTTTCCAGTTACACAAACACACAAAAATCCTGAACAGGTTGTCCTTTTCAGTTAATTAAGAACCACTCCAGATTTGTTCCTGAAGTCCTCACTTGTTAACAGTTTTCACCCTCATTACTGGTATTTTAGCTTATGTCACAGTTAGGGAATACAAGGTGCACAGCAAGGAATGGTAAAACCGTGTAAAATGGGGAAGCTTGAATTCCCAAGACGTCAGAAAAGGAGTGCACCGAATGCTGTGCCATATTGTAGCATTAGTGCACCTAAAAACTAATATTTGAGAAAGACATCTGAGCTAGATATGATGGATCATGTGTTCTCCAGTTTCCATTTAAAGAATCTGAGTTAAACAAACAGTAGCATGGCCAAGCTTCCTAACACACCGCTTGGAAAGTGTTGTCTACAAATGATGAGTCCTCAGTCACTGATCTTTTGTTTAATCTAGACTACGCTGCGTCTCAGCAATTAAAAGCTACAGAAAATCTGTTATTCTTGGTTTACACTCCTTTTCCCACCCTCCAAAAAAGCATCTAGCAGTGCCAAAATCACATAATTCAAGAAAGCACACTGTATGAACCATGTTTCTAATAAAAAAAATTTCCCACGGGCTAGTCTTGTGTGCGCTAATCAAAATAAAGCACCACAGGCTGAAGATTTTTCAATATTAAGAAAAAAAGTCATTTTAGAAGTAATTTTGTGTTTTGAGAAAGAGAAAATAATTTCCTAAAGGTAACTTCCCCCTATCTTTTTCAGTGAGTTCTAAGAAAGTGAAAAAAGAAGGAAAGTCATTACTGATCTCAACTTAAACTGTCCTTTTTTCCTAACGTCACACAAGGACAACTGTAACTTTCTGATTTCAATGTACTTAAAGGAAGATAAGAGAAGATGGCCTGTTAGCTGCTAAGTCCTAATACACAACACAAGCACACAAAGCAAATATAAGTGAGCAAAATGATGCACCCATTTATTGTAAAAAATAATAATACCTTCATCTGGTAAAACATTCCTGCCAGCTGGGTGATGGAAAGGAGACGCTTCAGAGCTGTGCCCAGATTTTGAAGGAGAGGGAAGTGGAGTGTGTCCCTGAACAAGAGGGGAAAAGACACCTCTTTTGTGTTGCTGTCCTTCTTCTTGGTTTTCAGCTGGGTTGTCAAATGAGAATGCTGCACTGCTAGCCACTGGGGAGAGGGAGGAAGCACCAGAATCTGATGCTGGTGAGGATGTTCTCACACATAAGGGCAGAGGTGATTTGGAAATGTGCATGGGACTACTGTAACTGTCTGACGGCTGTTGGTATAAGAGATTATAAAGCAGGTTATGCCTTTTAGTAACCCATCACAGCAAGATTTACATTGAATATGCAATACTTTTCTTCGTTACTTATCCTCCTATTTTTAAGAAATATTCTGGTAATTCACGTTATGATCTGTTATGACCTTCTGTTCAGAAGCCAGAATCAGACAAAACAATGAGTAAATATTGTATTAATATTACTGCATCTATTAGCAAATACAGAAATGCAGGCTTCAAGTTCCTTTCATCTCCTGCATAAATAGTGACCCACTCTGCATCATAAAGCACACCTCAATCAGAAAACCCATGATTCCTGTAAAAAAAAAACAAAACAAAACAGATGTGCTGACTCAAAGGAGAGTGGACCTGCACATCACTCAAGGCTATTCACAGCATGCTGGCCACAGAAAAGTAAATATATATTGCCTGTGTTACAGTGAAAGAATAAAGACAGAGAACGAAACGACTTACATGGCAAAGTAGCACTCCATAGGAAGTGTAAAAGAGAGGGAAAAGTCCTTCTCACCTTTCGTTCAAGGCTGTCCTCTCCATCAGTTGAACTGATACTGTCATAGAGCCTTGTTCTAGTAGGCCTCTGCCGTTTGTTCTTCACTGAAAGTTGGGCTCGAGTTTTCAGAGCTTTAGAGTCCAGTCTCTCTGTTTCTGGCACCGCTTCATTGAAATCTGTATGAAAACACAATTTAAAGGTACTTAACAAGAGAATCTTCTGGAGTTAAGCTACTGCTTCCGAGATACGACCTGTAACTGGAGAACATGCACTTCTGCATGTTTTACTTGCACCTTTATCTTCAGAACTGTTAAAGTGCACATGCAAAAAAGCTAGTTTTTTACATAAACAATTAGCAAATTTATTTGCACAGATCCAGCAACTGCATAATGAAAAAATCAATGCTCAACTTCAAATATTTAAAAATCCAACAAATGACTCGCAGTGCAACACGAAGGATCACACACATACACACAAATAGTATCTCCTGCTGTTAAATATAGGGTACTAGCCTGGAAACTAAGTACACCGACTCCCTCAGACCTCCCTGTATATGCTCAAGCTACAGAGAATTCTCATCACAGCATACAGAATAAGGAACAGATAAGTAGCATAAAGTAAAGTAATCCTTATCTCAATGCTCTCTAAAAGACATCATCTAACATCAGTTTAGACTCAGTGGGCCAATTTGCTTGTTCCCAACTTTTAAGTCACCTGAAGAGGACGGATTGGACTGGCATTTTTTTCCCCACTGCTGCCCCACTAAGCATTTCCCCTGCAGCTTCACCAGCTTTGCAGGCTTCTGGTCATGTTACAAAGGAAAAGGAATATCTACAGCAATCCTCAAGCTGCTCTACATGTTATCATTCCCAGAATAGTTTAAAAATTTAAAGAATGTAACTTGTAACTTTTGTCCCCCCAAATAACCTCATACAATACACGTGACTAATAAAGAAGCCAGCGTCTGTAAGTAGCAGACAAAGAGTGATACAGTGAGTGTCTAAATAATCAGATAATCATTTGCAACTGGATTGACTTGTGGGCAGCCTGTCACAGGATTATGAAACAAGTGTTAAACTCATTCCTTCGGGCCTACAGTGGAGCAGCTTGATTGCTCTATCATATTATCCCTCTCAGGAGGAGAAAGTAGAAAGGAATCCCAGTCCTTCTCTGGATATTGAGGGCATCTGGTGTTCAAAGTTATGCACAATACAAATAAGGTGCTCCAACTGTTTGCCCCAGGCCTTCTGCAAGTAAAAGCATCTTTTTATTGGTACCTGGCAATCTCATTTGTTCCTTCTTCCTTTCCTGCATTGTCCTCAGAACCATTATCTCCTCCTTTTGTAGATCCTTGGTTTTTTTTATTCAGAGTACCTTCAAATTCCTAAAACTTTTTAAGTAAAACACCTCTGTCAAAACCAACCATCATGGTCCCTACTACAAACAGAATATTAGGATTGACCTAATACCAATACAGTCTTGCCTCATTTGCACTCAGATCACATCACAGGACACTCTGTTAAGCACCTTTCCTTAGCAGGAATCTAAAGGAAGCAATCATTACTGTGACTATCAATACCAGCTGCAGTTGTCTGGTTTCAACTTCCCAATAGGAACATGTTCTGACAAAACAATTAGCAAGGTAATATTACAGTTTTGAAGAAAGAACCTGAGAGACCTGAAATAAAATTTCACTGCAACAAACTGTTAGTGATGTTACATTAAGTTTAACATGATAGTGAAAATGAACTGAAACTAATCCACCCAGGAGGTCCATGAAAGGCACCCTGAACCACAGCGGTTCAAGAGGGTTAATGGGAAGGCCATGTGCTGTATCCGTACAGGACAGCAGGGGACTCCACGTTCTACGTGATTAACCAGAAGAATGACTGCGCTGTGCAGCAGCACACAGACCACGAGATCTGCCCCTATGCTGATCCAGTAGCTCAAAAGCCCTCTGAAAGGTTTGCAGCAACAGTTGCAACAATTATCCCTCCAAGAAATAATGAAGGAGGAGCTCTGTGAAAGGAGCTCTGTGAAAGCTGGGAGATGTACTCTACTACCAACGTCTTAACTCTTTGTAAGTTGGTGTACTTTCTGAACGTTTGGAATTTGTGCAGGAGATGATGTATTCTACTACAGACAATTCAAAAGATCAAAGTGAAAAAAACACAAGACTGCATTATTTTCATAAACCATGAAAAAAGAGCCAGACCCTGCCACTCACACTTAATCTCTGTTGTCTTTGCACATATGCTTTTCTGCTACAAAAATCAAGAAAACCTTTCTGCTAGGTTTTGAAGAAAAGGCCATTTTAGATCTTTCCCCTTGCATCTACTGCCCAAACACCCTTATGCGATGCATGAAAATTGGAGAAACATTTCATATAAAAACTGGAACAATGAAACAATCTTATTTGCCCAGTTTCAAAGCTGTTCTATTCAAGAATGTCTTGTGAGCCGAGTATACTAGGCATATATGACTTTCCTCTGCAAAGGAAGCTACCTTAACTGCAGTTTTCTCAAGCTGCTTTCCTCTTGAATGAAATCTGAATATTTCAGTAAACTTAACATTTTACAAAGATGCAATAAGCAAAATACATTTTAAAAGGCGTTTTCTCATTTTATGCCAGATAAGGAACAGATTCTTTATAGTTTCTTTTTCTTTTTTTTTTTTTTTTGCAATCATTAAAGTACAAACTAAAGGAATCAATCAGTATCCATTAGACTAATATACTTGTCTGAGTACTGCATTCAAACACACGCTATAATTAAATGCACTCTTCTAATACAAACAGACACTAAAAAAGTGGTATTTCTGTCTGAAATGAGGTCTAGATATGAAGTTCTAGAACAAAGCTCAGATATTATGCATAGAGATATGGTATTTATTAAAGTATAGAGTGTAAGAAAGATACAAATAAAATATAATGTAGAAATCTCATATACACCACAAGGGACAAATCTTGAGACATGTATTGTCTCTAGAGTCACTTGACTCAGATGTGCACACTTAAGACTTGGTAAAGCCTGAATGAGATCTAAATAAGCACCTCAGCATCTGACCCACAACAAATTATTCAAGCTTTTCAGTGGATCTTTTCACTTCCTGTATTGGCTTCCACTGCGCTAATCCTATGAAAATGTCAAGTTATATTCTAGCCAGGAATGCTGTAGGCTGATCACGAAGAGGACGCTCACCTCATGGATAATATCATCCTACCTCTGTTCTAACAGGGCAAGAGAGAAATTCTGGTAACCCCTCAGAGAAACTGCAAAAAGTTTTACGGCGCGTGACCTGTACAGAATGAACCAGAACGTGGACTGACTCTACTGCTTCAAATCAGAAATTAGAAGCTGATTGTTTTATAGACATTTTTCCTTAAAAAAACGATAAATGGAGACATCTTAGTCTCAGTGAAGCCAATGGAAAAATTCCCATCAACTTCACCAAAGTGGAAAAAAATTCCCATTGCTTTCCATAGCATCCTGATTCTCTTAGAGAGTATGATTCCACCAAGGGCGGAAATAACTCAATGACTTATTGCCACTGCCAAACAGGACAGATCTTGCTCTCCCTTCTGCTGCCACAAAACCTGGCTCTGTCCTCCCTCCCAGGATTTGCATTGCAGTTCTTCTGCAGACTGATTTGAGTGATTAACCCAGTAGAAACCATCCTGTTTTAGTTTGGCACTCCAACCTCTTTCCTTCCTAGGTCAGTCTTCTGCCGTCCTCTGAATCAAATGAGTTCACAGAAGTGTATGGTAAGTGCTCGAACAGTGCAAGGTATACAGGGAGGGACTGTGCGGAGTCTCTCCATTTCAGCATTACTGAGCTGCTAGATCAGCTCAAACTCTTGAAATCTCAGTCACAGATTGAGTTAGCATGCCATGAAATAACTGAAGGGTAAGACAGGGCTTCAAACTCATTTTTATTTTTGCAGATGGATGTTCTCTTCTTCTAGTACCACAAGACTTCCAGCAACATGTTTTGCTTTCCTTCTTTGCTTAAGGGTTAAAGTCTATATACAGATGACACTACAAAATCATTACCATTGTCTGACTTGTAATTACACTCCCACTGTCAGTATTCAATAAGATAACTGCACATTGTCATGACTTCCACTGCTTGTATTTATTCTTTCAAGCGCATACACTTCCATATATCCGTTCCTTTTACAGCTCAAATTATGCAAGCTTTGGACACAGTACTGCAAGCACTCACTCACATGAGTGGTCATACTGGTCCTGTCAAAGCAAGCAACTCTGACATGGTGCAGGTCCCTCATCTTGGGTCAGCCTGCTGTCAAAAAGAGCTGAAGAAGCATCGGTAGGGGCTCCCCCTCCTTTCTCTTCAAAGCAGCGTTTAAGCTGGGCTCTCATCCTTGGTCCCTGCCAAGCTGCACTGCAGCCCTGCCTCTGCTTGGCCATGTACCCTGCTAACCAGGACCTGCGGACTGATTTCCCAGCTCAACCTCAGACCAGCCTTGCTACAGGGGACTTGCCTGGTGACCACGGAACTGGCTGTGGCTGACGCTGGCAACCATCACAAACCTGACCTGCAGACTCATTTCCCTGCTTGACCTCGGACCTGGTCGGTCACTATGAGCTCGGCAGATGATCTGGACACTCAGCTGACCCTCGTTTCCATCGCCAGACCTGCCCTGCTTGCTGCGCTTCGGCAGAGGGGGATTGGGCCCTTGCTGGTGAAGTGTCTGCCCCTGCCGGCCATGGTGCAACCCTCAGGTCCCCACTTCCTTTTCCACACAGGGCAGCTGACACAAACCTGCTCCCTGACACAAACCCAAAGCATCCCTCTGGATATCTTCCAGCCCACTGGGGAGCCTGATAGATAGCTCACATAAAACTTCTAACAGGTTAAATTTTGCTCACAGAGACAATTTAATTAGGCTTTCTTTCAGCAGGCCTAGAAACTCTTCACTCTGAAGACCTTCTGTCTGAATTATTTCAGTACCACTATGGAACAGGAAACAGCTCGTCTATTCTCCCCCTGTCTTTTCATTATACACTAATAGATTTCAAAATCTCCCTCTGTGAAGTGATGCATTCCTGGATATCCCAAGACACTCACACAAGGCCTAATAATCAAAATGGCTTGACTGGGCATCTGCACAGAGGTAAGCAAATATTATCTAACTCAGCGTAAACTCTGAAATGTTTAGATTGCAAGACACTGAATACTTACAGCTCATCTATAAAGAGTTTGATTCTCTGTTTTGGATGCACTGCCACAGTTCATGACCATTAAAACAGAAAGCTACAGTGCATTTTTTCTCTTTTTCTGGAATCTCAGAATAAATCAAATACTTGTAATAGAAACACAACTCTCAGGCTTCTAGCATTCTAAGACAAAACAAAGACAGAATTTGGTGGCCTTACTGATTCTGATTTTCTCTTTGTAACTTCCACTGATGTCACTGGAAGCCTATCAATAGGAGATTATGTTGCAATAGCACTGAGGAGCCAGGTAGTCTGACACAATGTTAAACAGTGCCAGGCCACCTATGGAGGCAGGGACAGCTAAGCTTGCATGTATGTGTCAGTCAAGTCACAGCCATTAGTTATTCCCAAACCTACTACCACGTAAGAATATAATAAACACCTCAATTCACACTGAGGCAAAAAACATATTTAGTATTATTTTAATTAACAGGATATACAAAAAATATATTTTTACATATCCTAATTTTTTGTGAAGACACACACCTGCCAACTATGGAGTAAAAATTATAGGATGTGGATCCTATAAGCAGTCCCATCCCACAAACCTAATACTGAGGCACAATGAAAAGTGTGTTACTCTTAGAATAAAAACTGAAAAAGAGACCAGAAGAGATGCTCGTGCGAACGTCACAGAGACTGCACTGTACACTGCACATTGTGGAAATCTGCTCACTTTCCAAAGGCATCAGGAGGATTTCCCCCCTGCCCTTCACAGACCCTTCTGTAAACATGCACAGGCTCATTAGTAAATACATGTATTACTAGTCAGTGGTAAATCCTCTTCTTAAAAGGTTTACGCAAGAATGATGACAGACAGATAAGCTCTTTCTCTGAACACCAAGCATCACTACATTACAGCCTCATACAAACTTCAGAGACCGTGATGTGGAATTTACTGACAAAAGAATAGAGTCAAAGCATATTACGTGTTGGGGATCTCTTTATTTTAAAAAGGAGCTTTTATTTTTCTCTTGTTGACAATGCAAGTTCAATCTGGAATCAATATTTAACGATGCTTTTTCTGCTTTAACGATGCTTTTTCTGCTTTCAAGATGTTATTGATGTTTATGTAGAAAAGCTATTCATTCTTCTATCAAATATTTGTGTTTAGATGCTTAAACTTGAACATTTAAATTCACAGGAAGCATATTCTAACTCTTCAGAAGTACTGCATACTGGGCAGCATTTTTCCAGCGGAATTTCTCAATGAAGAAAGGAAATTCTTTCAATATCAATTGAAAAAAAAATAATCTGAAAGTACTGTCACCTTGAGTTTTAATACTTTACAAAGAAAGTTCTTGATTTTTTTTATATTTAGAAATCCCCTTCCAATTATACCACAAAAAAAAGGTCAAATCAGAATGAAATGTTGTAGTCTTATTTGAAGACAATGTTTCAGTGAATCCCAAAAAGGACACATGGTAGAGATGTCTTAGAATGGATTTCAGCTCCTTATTCTCGGTTGTGTGTTAACACGGTTAAGACAGTAAATATCATTTTTGTCAGGCAGGTAAACAAAACACACTTCCCTTTCCTGACGCAAACTACTGCAATCACTTCTATTAACAGTGTTGCTAAATTTTAAACATTTTTGTAACATTTATTGAGTCTCTACAGCAGAAATGCAGACTTTCTTGCCATCATGAGCGCTCCTCTAAACTTCAGAGACTTCAGTAGAATAAACACTTGGTAGAAAGAAACAGCTCTGTGGAGATCTGTGAAAACTAATTCCACAAGGTCTGCATATCACACAGATACATGTTCAGCAGGACAAGCTCTTTTTTATGTACACGTTATGTTAAAAAAATGTAATTCATATTGATTTGTTTGAAGAGCAACATTTAGCTTAGGTCCACAAATGAAATAACTGTTAAAATATCAATTTTAATAAAACATCTCTGCCTGCTAGCAATCAATTTATCTGGTAATGTAATGTATAATTCTACACTAGAGAAATAAATAATATTACAGTTTACTGCAAATGAAAATCTGTATAGAAACAGTCTGGTGCTCCCTTGTCATAAGCCCAATACCTGATTTCACAGAATGTCACTAAATATGCAATAATGAAATCACCCTTTCTACGCAAACCAAGCAAAGGTTACAGTCACCCTGCTGACAGGATCTATCCAAACCTCACAAATTTTATTTTCACCTACTTATCCTATGGCATAGGAACTTACTTGTAGAGTTTACCACCCCTATAAAATTGTACACGATTCTTCTTTGAAATAGCAGTTCCTATTCAATCTCACCCCATTTCGCATATGGGTCTCCTTACTTACATAATCATATAGATAAACACTATTAACAAACTTCACTTTTTTAGGCTTGCTGAATTTTAGAGGAAGAACCTATGAAATTGTAGGGAAGGTATACAACTAGAGCGTGAAATAGGATTTTTCATAAACGTGAAGTAAACCACAGGACGTAGCAGTTTAGATGATAGGCTAGTGGGAAAAAACTGAACCAACTTTGTCTTAGTGATTGTTATTTTCACTGCCACGATGCAACCACCAGCAATGAATATCTGTATTTAACACACTTCTCACTACAAATTACAAAAAAAAGTTCACTAGAGAAATAAGCACCATGGAGAAGAGCAAAAGCACATTCAAGCATATGGCTTGAATAAAAAGTATTTACATTTCATGATGTTCTTCAAAGCTATAAAACAAAACCATGAAAACAGCAACTGAGACTTTAAAAGTGTATCTCAAAGGTCTGCCAGTCCATTGTACTTCACTACCATGGTTAACAGGTGTGTTCAGATATGTCCATATAATTTTATAATTCAGTTGCCTATGCAATTTCCTCTATTTATTCACGTAGTTCATTCATGTTATTTACTACTAGTAGTATGCAGAGAAAGAGTAAGACACGTGCTCTCATGTACAATAGCATGCATATGCATGTACGCGCACACCAGTACAGAGTTTTCTACGTAGGTACCTTGATAGGTCCATTGCAGATATATACAAGTAACTTCTTTCTCTTAATATATCTAAGAGATCCATTCAAAATGGGAGATTTAACATTGTTTTTCTCACTGTGGTAATCCTATTCTTGTTTGATCTTTGGTGCTTGGGTAATTAAGGACAGATGTAGGAACACAGGAGAAAACAGTTTTCTCCTACTTCATTAACATAACAGAAGCATTGAATTAAACCTAAATGTTGACAGCATCCCACTGAAAATTCATTTAAGAAATCAAGAATGATCTTTGCTTTATTAACAGGTATTAGTCACTTCCATTCATTAAAGGATATAACATTGCACAGCTATCCTGGGACTCTATATTGTCATTATTTGGTATACCACTGCTACCGCTGCCATGAGATCCTGAACTTTGGAAAAATAACAGGATCCCTGTATGGTCCATTGTTTTCTTTACATCTTAAACTACAACCATACTATTAACACATACATTAACAGGAATTATGGGTTGGTTCAAACAAACCTTGACTTAAGCCATCCAGACAGGACACTTGCTTAGTATCTTGATTTTCCACTGGATCTCCTCTAGAAACTTCTCCAAAAGACGTCTGCCTTTCAAAAATGTTGTTGTTATTATTAACCTGGCTCCCGTTTTGCTTCAATAGCCTGAAAACTTCTGCTTCCAAGTCTCGTATCTGAAAGAAGTATAACCCATTATTACCCGCAGCATACACACAAACATCTGTAAAACCTGTTTTTTTCCAGATTATCAGACAGAATTATCTCATTCTTCAAGCGTTCGAGTAGATACTACTCACACGAGTTTGCAAGCCTTGAACCTCTGCCAGATGTGCTTTCTCCAAATCTTCTATTTTCTTTCGTTCAGCTTCCTGGCGTTTGATGAAGTCAAGTTCTCTTAGGGAAAAGACATATTTGCTGACATCAGATCAACCAGAGTCAAACAGAAAATAAAATGTTCTGATATATTATATCTTAAAATGTGCATCAGAAAATTATTTAGTTAACATGTATTACTACCAACCTGATAATGAGTATTAAACTGTGAATAGGACAAAAACCGAAACAGTTACTTATCAGTCTAAGTGAATGCACTATAAACATAGTAAGGGGAACGTAGCTGAAAAAGGAAAAATTCTCAGTTGCTCTAACTGATAATAAGAACTGTTAAACCGAACTCAATTTTTCATAATTTGAATTTACAATGGAAGCAACAGTAGCTCAGTTCATGCTGAGTTCTGCTGTGGGAGATGGGATGGAATCTCTGTTTTATAGGAATATGACCACACACTTTCATTGAAAGGACAGACATAATTTTCTAGTAAGTTATAAAGAAATCTGTTGGGTGGTTTTAGGAGGCTGAGGTAGTCAAAAATGATTCACTAGATCTTTTACTAATACAAATTAGAATAGCAGGCTTATTCTAACTAGGGATATTCCTTTTATTTTGAAAATCTGAGAGGTTTGTGATACAAAGCATATGAGATGTCAGCTACTTCTGTAACAGTCATGAAATTCCAAGATGGGTAATGACATTTTGACTATCTAAAATCTTCGCATCTTTTTTAATGGAATGGGATAGTCACTTCCCAGTTGTCACTTGACATTGCTGTATGTTTTGAAGAAATGAGTTTTCTCCTCTAAATGACTGTATTTCAGTAGTAATTGAAAAAAACACTACAAAAGAAATTTTGGGGAATGGAAGCTGTTATAGAAACGTAAGATGTTCTTATTCTTGCTAGCCATCAGGGAGAGGGGACCACATGAAACAGAGGAGGCCAGGTAATCATCAATTAGCTCAACTTAGCTCAAACATTCTTGGCATCTATGAGAAGAAAAAAAATAAAATGCAAAAGTGTAACAGCACAGTTTGCTTTTTTGTGTTGCATTAGTACACAGCAGGAGTGAATCCAGCTGACACAACATCACTACAAATTGATGCTAGCATTTCTAATCAAATCCTTTACTACAATTACTCTTGGTTGTTTGCAATCACATTTACCGATCTAGTAATTCCGAAATAGTCTAACCTGGAATACTACAGATTATTTCTTCATTTAGTTACAGTATTATTTTTCAACAATGTTTTTCAACTACTACTTGAACAATGCTCACATTTTTCCCTAATAAAGAACCTAGAGGTTCTCATGTTAAAAGTGAAAAATATTGTCTACCTTACAAGCCTTTAAAAGTGGGTTTCATATTTCAAAATATATCACACGTATGTTTCCTATCTGGCCACTAATTCATTCGTTGAGCTTGGAGTAGCTGCTTACTTTTGCTGAAAATCCTTGATTAATTTCTTTGCCTTGTTATATTTCTTCTCCAGAGCCTGATACTGGCTTTGCGTCTCCTTGAGGTGCTCATTCACAGTGTGACACAACGTTTGTGCCTCAATCCAGTAACTCTCTAATTTCATCATCCTTTCCTTATTCTCCTCAATGTTCTGCTGGAGTTGGGTCTTCTCCACTTCCCACCTCACTTTCTCATTCTCAGCAGCCTGCAGCTGCACAAAATAGTAGAGACGCCTGTCAGTTAAGGGTGAAAAATACAGCTTAATAGTTCGGGGTGAAGTCAAATAACATGAACAATGAAAACCAGTGAATTAATAACTACAAAAATAATGTGCTAGTAATGAAAAGAGGATTCAAAGACAAGGAGAATAGGCTGATATGTATGTTATTCTTCCTCAAAAAATGAGGCAGAACCTTGGCTCTGTTTTCCAGTGCAGCTTCTAAGCTTCTCAGGGATATACTAGCATGCTTTAAACATTTTAACAGTGGACTGTTTAGGCAAACTGCTGGGTTAATCAGTCATCACCAGGAAGGTATTTTGCTCCATGGATCTGGCCCAGGTGTCAGAAAACATTCATACACTTTCATAAACTGAGATTTTTTTTTAGTTTTTGGGAATCTGTTCCAGTTTCTCTATTTGATTTAAGATCAACAATTTAGAAAACCAAAGGAAAAAAGCCAACTTCATCCAATCTAGTTTTGTTTCCCAAAATTAGAAACTATTTTGAACTCTTACAATGCCTATTTTCATGTCATAATCTTTCTTAATCTAGAAAGCCAAACAAAAGAGGTTGGGAGAACAATGCAAAATTTAACATCAAGTTTTAACCTAGAGTCATTTCTTCATTTAAGAAGTGAGAGTTTTACATCCAACACTGCAACTGTTCTAGAACTATTAGGAGGACAAAGAGAATCTCTTTAAGTGTATTACTCTTGTTTTGTTTAAACTTGCTTACCAAGTTGCAAGTAGCTAACATTAAAAGTAGCTACTATTAAAAAAACATGCCCTTGCTGTTGTAGGTTTCTGCCCTTTCAGGTGCTGATTCTGCCAAACACATCAGCACTGCTGAACTTTATGACCAGCGTAGTTCCACTAACGGTTCCACTATTCTGCACCAATGAAGTCAATCGACCTTTTCCATGGGGCTTCAGAGAAGTCTGAATTTTACTACTGATTTTAAAGCAATCCTTAGCTCCTTTGTTAAGTTCCTCATACTTTCCCACTGAAGCTAGCTGCAGGTTTGAACGTTTGGCTGGACATACTGTATATTTCAGTTCCCAGAATTTACAAAAGGAAACCATGCTTTACCCATCCGTGTTTACTTACCAACACTATTTAACTTGCTCTAGGCCATTTCTGCTGGTATCAGGAAGGATGCATGTGCAAAAAGAGTAACCTGTTCGTAGTTTTAGTGGTAATTTGCCTACACCAGCCACATTTTCTTTGGCTCTATTCAAAACACCAGGTAAAGAACTCCAGCATAAAAAGGTACAATAACCCTAATCTTGCAAATGGATTTGCACAGCTGAACGTTTACACCCACACATCATTGCCATGAAGTCAATGGGGATCAGCACAACCCCAATGGTTTACCCATGCAGCTCCGACTGCTAGACTGGAACCAGAAACTAGAAGGGAGAAAAGATTTCTGACTTTATAAGCTGAAGGAGTACCACAGAAATTGTCATTACAGAAAATAGTTGCATTATGAATTTGTTTTTAACAATAATTTATGAGGATTTGATAATCACTAAGCAAAATATATGGTGAGTGCAAATGGTTGCTAGAAAGAAATATTCATCCAAATCCTTTTCTGAAGTAACAATTTCTCTGTCTTCCTTTTATTTCCTTCTGTAAATTGCTCAAACTCAAAGAGAAGGATGTTATTATAAAACCTAGTATTACTCAACAACTGAATTATCAGCTGAACTTCCCATAAAGGTTATTCTACTATAAAAAGTACAATTTCCTTTTATTGCTATAGTAAATTCAATCTAATATCTAGCAACCAATTTTGAGATGTTTTCCATTAAACTGGCAAGCTTTTTCCTTTCTGGAGTATCTTTTAAAGAGAACAATAACAATAGGAACAATTCTTCTTTTCCTGTACAGAAAAAATAGTTTCTACTAAATACCTTTAAATAAATTAGTTTTTAAAATGAGAAAAATGCCCCCAAAAAGGAAACTAACATAAACAGGATGCCTTAACATCACTATCAATTAGAAAGCTACTCATACAGATGCAAATATTCAATCAAAACATAATTCTACAAATGAAGAAAAGGCATTAGGAATCGTAAAACTAGAAATCTGCCATTTAGTCATTATATCATCCTTTAAAATGTAAGCTTAATTTAAGCTATACAAGTTGGCAGCTTCTCTTAGTAACAGCAATTAAGATTTTACTGAAACTTTGAATAGAGGATATATACCAAGATAAGATTTAGCTGAGCCACTGTGTTTCTTAAACCGTCTTTAATAAGGACGTTGACTTTTCCACCCACATAAAGATACATGTCTTCAGATCTGATTTTGTATGAGGAAGAGAGGAAAAAAACCAGTGTGTATTAACTGCATATTGATCCTTACCTTCGTCTTCAGCTTCTGAATTTCAGCTTCTGTAACTGCATGTTTGATTTGTAACTGAAATTGAAAATATAAAATAAACAAGTGAAGTCACAGGGAGTACTCCAGTATTTTTAAAGCCTGTGTTGCAAGTTGAATACCTTATTACACAGCAGAAGGCCTTGAAGAGTGCTGCAGTGCAGTAGATTGTAAATTAAAATGTCTAGCTTGCAAAATGACTCAGTCTGTGCAACCTAATTAAAGATAGGATGCCGCCCAACCACTCATAATTTCAAATCAGAACATCCAATCTGTTTAGCAAAACCAAATGTCTTACGCCAAAAAAAAAAGAAAAGAAAAAAATGAAAAAAAAAAGATGCTATTCTGCTGGGCTTTGCTCTCTGATGTGAATATGAAATAGGTCCAAGTGCTGCTAGAAAGTCCTACTGCATTGATTAAAACAAGCATCTTACAAAAGAGCAAATACAGAAATAAGTGATTTGACAATTCAAGAAGTCAGGAAAACCTTGAAGGGAAGATTCCACGAGTTTACTGCATGCAAGAAGAAAGTTAAAATTGATGCTATTCCTATCAGCCTTTAGCTTGAATTATTCTATTCAAGCTAGGTAATCTCAAGTGAGAGCAGTTACACTGGGAAACTGTAAAAAACAGGAAACAGCATTCAAGCACACAAAAGGACTGCAAGTAGATTAACAGCTGATGCATTGTGCTTAAAGTTATATTTACATTACCAAGCCCTGTGCCACAATAAGAGTGGATCTGTACAGTGAAACAGTCGGTACTGAGGACCCGACATCCACATAGATACATTTTTGCAGGAGGGGGGAGGTCTTTTGGACTAACCTAGATTAGTCTGATCCTGTGTAGTGAATGCCCTTCAGCTGTCTGAGTGTATTGGCACCCTCCTGAAACACCTTTGAGGGCAGTTTCACCTCAAAGGATTACAGTTTGCCTGCTCTGAGAATGCTCTGAAGTACAAATTGAAGCACAGCTTCAAAATGCTCATGTAGATGTGACCCAAAATAGGTTTGCACTTGACTCCCTTCTGCTTTACTATTTAAAGCTGTTAGCTGTTAGGACAAACTTACGGACAGGCCAAAATCTTAAATCTAAAGCACTGTTTAATCTGAATCAGAGGCCTGTGTGTGTTGGATAACGAGCGAGGGCCAGGGTAAAACCTGATTTACAGTTTGAGCTAACGCTGCAGTGAAGATAAAGCCTTAGTCTATTATTTATGAATACCAGGAATAGTTACGGAAAAGCATGTTTTACATGACGGTTACTTCTCTTACCAGGGTGACTGAAGCCTTTGAGAAGCGTGTATGTTGAGCTAATGCAGTGCATGGGGGAATTATACTGAATCAGAAATTATCATCCCTGGTAAAGCAATGGCTACTTTCTTTAACACCAGGCTTTTAGTTAAAAAAAAAAAAAAAGAAAAAAGAAAAGAAAAGAAAAAAGAAAAATATAAACAACTCAGAAGAGAAGCACTTTCTTTGGAGGAATAGTTTTAATAATAGGCGCTATCACAGCAGTGATCGGTACAAGTATCCTTGAAAAAGTGCTGAGCTGATTCTCAATTCCATTTTCCATTTCACAGGACCTCTTGGACCCATGTCTTGCAACTGCACAAAAAAATATATACTGTTAGATAATACTCTTTGGTTTGCAGATCAACCTAACTGCCCTTGTTAACTGACCTAGTGAATAATCCTAGTCCCTCTTGGTGGGAAATTACTCAACTTATGCTGGAAGGAATGAGGTACTCATACAAACAGTTCCACCTGAGGGATACTCTCCTTTCCACTGCTCATTTGTTGGTTACCGTCTCCAGATGAGACTCAGAAACTGACTGTGAGCACTTCTAATCCACACAGTCTTCAGCAGGTACTTTTGACTTTGCACTGAAAAGTACTACAAATATTCTTGTGCCCAGTAAGAGCAGATATCAGATCTCCTTTTAAGTGAAAACAGTAGCTGGCTATACAGCTTGCAGAAGCACGTGGAATGTGGAGGCACATCTGGCATACTAGCAAGCATAACAAGAATAGGACCAGAAGCCAAAGGGAAATTACCCCAAGCACGTAAATAAACTGTGGATCACACGGAGGGTCCCTGAGGATGCGCCACAAGAGAGCAAGGGAGTACCGATCTAGAACAGAGCAGCTGCAGTGCAGCTGGAAATAAGGCACTCAGCACCACTGGTAAGAGGCCAGCTATTGCTGCTATTCCACCCAGTAGAAGAGGAAGCCAGGAAGAATACATAATACTGTGTTTTAGTTTGGTTAGCAAATACTAGGGGCAACTTTAGGGAAATATTTTACTTGGCGTTTGCTAGAGGTTACTTGCAATTTTTGAGCTCACTCAAGCCAACTCTTGACCTGCAACTTTCAGAGGGATTGCTTTTTCTAATAACTCAATTTCTGCTAATAATGAAAGACAATGAGGAAAAATTATGAAAGAGCCATCTCCAAATTTCATAGAGTTTACAAAATGCCCAGACCTTTACTTAGTTCAGCTACTTAGTTCATTGTTTTGGAGTGAGGTAAAATCGGGGGGAAGATGAATGAGTTAGTTAGACTTTGCCCTTTGCAGAGTTAATAATGAAACCAAAAGGACACAATTCAAAGCCTTAGGGGCTACCTGCTTCCCATCTCTTCTAAAAAACCCACAAACCACTCAGCAACATTTAAACAGCTTATTATGACATAACTAACTCCAAATTGCTGCATAAATGGCAGTCTGCTCAGGTATAGATGGTTTTAACAGTTATTTTTAAATTCTCTGTTATTAACTTAAAGAATACGACTACCGAGCACCCAGTCATATCATTGAATCAGCACATGGTACAGCAGATCCCACTTAGGCAGAAGAGAAAAGACACTTTGCTTTTACAGACAATTGTGTAGCTGGACATCTACTTTCTCTTTTCTTTCTTTCTTTTCTTCTTCTTCTTTTTTTTTTTTTTTTTAAACAGAACTAATCACATTTGCAGTAGAGACAGGAAATATGCATTTCTGGGTTAACACTGAATGACAGGCAAAATGAATGATTTGACAAACACATCTGGACTCCACAGTTCAAATTTTTAAGCGAGTTTTCTGATAGGGAAATACAATACCCTATTCCACCTCTTATACAATGCCAAACAAATTTTTGGCAAATATTTTATATAAATATTTTATATTTTTATAATTTTTTAAAGTCAGCATAATGACAGATACATTTTAACAAAAGATATTTTGAATGATATTTAGCACACTTCCTTTTCTAAGACGTCTTGAAGAGCTGATCAATTTTTCTTCAAAACAATAAAACCTCTATTTTTAAATAAGATATTGAGAAAAAATAGACGGAATTCATCTAAGACTGCAAAAGGTAGAATGGGATGAAAAGCTGGCAACTGTTAAACATCTGGAGTAAAATGGGAAAGAAAGTACTAAAGAGAATCTAATAACCCCGATGGTAATTTTTTTATATAATCATTATACAATCTTGCTTATAATAATGCTTTTTTCATACATTTCATTGAAACATGCAAAATATAATACCTAACTCACATAAGATATCTCCTCTTCCTACAGATCTTGTGTCTCTTCAGTCATCACAGATGACTAGCTCTTTCTTTCAAAGCACTTAAGGAAAATCACTCTCATCTTTCCTACTTTACAGCCAGGAAAACAAGGTATGCAGAGGTAATGTGATTCACCCAAGATTGCCCAGCTCTATTCTGACTTCCATTCTAAAGGCGAAGCGTTTCAAGTGAGAGCGCTCTCAAAGCACTTGGGCACATTTTTCCATTGCAAAGACTGAATTCAACTAATTGGGTCAAACTATTACGTTTAAAGATTATGTCCAACCCACTTCTTTAATACTTTCATTAATCTCCAGAGTAAGAACAAGAAAGAACAGTTATTCTTTAAATACAATTCCAGAAAACACTGGGTGGGCTTGTGCAGCGTGACCGTGAACAAGTCCTCTAGTGTTGAAAGAATTCAGGGCAAATACCAAGAAAAATACATGCACTTACTCTGTAACAGCCAACAAAATGCAGCTGTGTACTGTTAAATACTATCAGCGAATCAAAAGTGGCATGCTCATAACAGTGATAGCTGCGTGGGCTGCTGAAAAAGAGTCCACTCTTAGGCAGGAACGTTTAATATTTTCTTCTCAGGCCCCATCATCTGCACTTGAATTGAAAGATTCCAAAGTCCGTTAATTTGATCTCTGTACTTGAGTTTTGAGACCATTAGATCAGACAGGTCTACAACTAGCTTCAAATCAGTTTGGACATACTCATGTCTGGCAATACCCTAAGCTGGCGGAAATTGTATTCAAGCGTAGTTGGTAATCTAGTCAAAGGCCAGGTCTTACCCTTCACTGCATTTGTGCTTTGCATAGTTTTGTTACACTGGCAAGTGCAACGGTATATGTTACCAGTCAGAAAGGTAGAATCTCCCAATCGCTTTGAACAACTATATGATCAATACAGGTGACGCAAAGTATTAAAAAAGGAAGTAATCTGTTTTGTTCACTTGCATATAGCCTGGAACTTGAAATATCGGGTGAGAAAAATTTAAGAGAACTAAAAAACTTTCAGAAAAGAAGGATGAATGACAATAGGCACCGAAAGGCTGAAAAGGATACGGGCAGAAAAGGGGAGGACTGGTTGCTCAGTGACTGATTACTTTCTATGTTTTCTATTTCTATTGCTCTTGCTGCCAATAAGATATATTTGCAGAAAATAAAACATCTGGTTTTGAGTGAAAGGGAGGGAAGACGAAAAGACAGGGGAAGAAGGGAGATAAAAAGGGAGCCTCTCTTTTTCTTAAAACCGCCTTCTGGGCCCGTAAGGGCTCTGCTGCTCAACTGTGAGGCTCTGGTTGCTTTCAGCCCTTGCATCTTCACCTTGTTTCAAAAGCAGAACGTTCTTTTTTTTTTTCAACAATCAGTTCCTTCCTCTGGGCTTGTATAAATCCACTTGTTTCATGCCTTTATTTGCATCAGAATTCATGAAAGTTCAGGAACGAACCACATCAGAAGCACAAACTAAAATACAGCCGAAATATTTCTCAATACTTGGTATGCTAGGTTATACATATAGAAAGACTGCAGCTAAGCTTCACTTAGTCCCAACGGGCGCTACGCTCACTACAGCCATAGAGGTCTGATAAAACACCAGTTTGAAATATGGCTGCTTTCCCAGTACAGCATCTTTGTGAACACATAACCAAACATACTACACTGCAATACATTGATGAGTGTTGTGTAACGGTAAGGGATTCAAGGTTTGTTGTTTGGTTTTCCTGGTCGCTTCTGATTGGAATCTTACAAAAAAAGATAAGCAATGTGCTAGGAATGAATTAACTTGCACCTTGTCTTCCCTGCCATAAAGCACAAACTAAGTGCCAAAGCAGAATAACTTTTGCACTGACAACTTAAATTACAAATTATCCTCTATCAACACTACAGTCACCTGACAGCTGATGTTAAAATAACTCAGAAAAAACTGTTTGACTTCCTTTAAGCAGAACTTTTTGAGCCATTTACTAGTACTGACTACACAAACAGCTAGAGATCAATTCTAGTGTTCAAGAAAAATAACAAGCACTGAGCAACGAGATTACTAGAAATCTAATTCCAGTGAGATCTTTCAGAAATATTTTCAGATCTGTAACTTACCTCTTTGAACTTGTGAGCAAGCTTGCTGGTGTCCAGATCACTGGGGGAGAACATGTCATCATTTTCAGGAAGATCAAACACTTCAATAGCCACGTCACCTCCTGGAAGGACAGGTCCCATGTCTTCATCTTCTTCATCTGTAGCATATTCTCCTGTCTTATTTTCATAGCATTAAAGAAATTTGAGTTATCTTCTTACTATACAGAGATTGTTTGTACATAGTTAAAAAGGTAACACATGAAAACCTTCAAAGAGTAATTAAGTTAGTGTGCAAATACAGCATACTGCATGCAAAAAAACTTGTATTTTTGTTTAGCGCTAGCGCAAGTAGTTATGAATTCTAAATATGTGAACTAAAGCTCCACAGTAGTATTTCAGAATGCTAAGACAAAAGAGAAAACAGTGTCTTAAGGACCAAAGATTTCTAGAGGCCAGCCTCAACCATTTTCATCTTTTTCCAAATATGGCTTTCTTTTCCACGGGAAGCTCTCTCCCAAATGTCAGATTTGACAAGGAATCCTTTCCAAACAGAAATAAAAGCAGATAGAGCAGTGTTTTGTAAGCCATCTGGAGGTAGTGATTTCTCAGGTGAAACTCTACGCTGAATTTGACAATCTGTTGGTTTATTCTTCATAAACAAATTAACAATAGAAAAGTCACATCCATACAGAAAGACAACATAAGCAAAAAAACCCGAGTGTCAGATCCAGGTCCACTGAAGTCATACCTTATAGAATTTTCACCCCGAATAACGAGCTGCTTCTATCTAGTTACAGACATAAAATGTGGGTGTTTCTTGGGTTCTTAAGCCATGAAGTGTGGACAGAGGGTTTGCTAACAAAACAGAATTCTAAAAAGTGTAAGCTACAATCAGATTTCTCAAGCCTAAATATACAATACAATAATGCTGAAAATAAAAAGCTTGTAATATCAAAATCCAAGTTGCCTAGGCAATCTTTTGCATATACGCCTATGCTCATCTCCAACCACATCAAAGGTGGCTGAATGCTTCAGCGGGGCTTCCTCTATAAACTGGAGCATGTTGCATTTGAATCACAGCTCATGGATATTCTGCTGTGCAAATGTGCCTGTGCAAATGACTATCCAAACACAGCCCTCAGGGCTACATCTGGATTTATAAAGCGTAGGAATAAATAAATGCATGAGAAAGGGAGGGCAGGGAGGGTGCAGTCCTTCTCATGTTAATACAGTAATACTTATGACACCCAAAGTTTTGATAGAATTATTCAATTTTTTACATGTGCTTTCAGTTCCTCAGGTGAAGATGCATAATATTATTTTCAAAAATATACTGCTAGCAATGCTGAAATAGGTATTGGTGGCATCTTTTTCGAAAGAACTCTTCAAAACAGGAGGTAAGAATTCAGATGTCCAAACAACAGTTCAAATTTCAGCCTCTTGCCTTAAGTAAGCTTCCTAATTGTCATTTAGGCTTATGTAAATCTCTCTCAACTAAACAGTAGGACATGGAAGCAAGTTAATTGTAGATACGCACAAACAGAAAAGACATACGTATGCATCCAACAACATAGCGATGCATTTGCAACAGTATACAGCACTATTTCTTAGATAAATAGCACATTGCAAATTTAAGTTTCGTAGGAAAGAAAACTTTATGGTCTCTTTTTTCTAAACTGCTAAAATGAAAGACAAAATACCTAGAAAACAAAATGATTTGGTAAAAACTTCTGAAGTCAAAAGTGCCATCAAAAAGAAGGTAAACCACAAACATATACGACCCATTCATACTTTAAACGTGTCAGTGTTAATGTGAAAAATTTCCTAGGAGACCTGTTGCTGTATCTAAAAATAAATGTTTACATATTCTACAATCAAACACACAGTAACCATATTTTACATATTTTATATGCACTAGGACTGAGAAATTTAGTAGGCTTCAACCAAAAAAGTGAGCAGCTGTTTTTACTTCTTTTTGCCTTATTTAAAACAAAAGTAAAGAACATAATCCACCTTGCTCTGGAGTTTTCAGGCATGTTAGCACTACCGTTAAACAAACTAACATGTGGAATTAAATATATGATTTTATCTAGCTAGATCTCACACCCACACGCATAAAACAAATCTCCTGTTACAACACACTCATAGTAACTTTCTATTATTACTTTATCCCCCTTGGCTATATACAGTTACTTATCTAAACTTAAGATTATACCGCTAACTCTCTCTGCTTTTTCCAGGAACACGTAACAGCACCTTCACATACGGTCATGGAGGTGACAAGCAGAGCATCTAACTCTAAAATATCAGTAAGATTTCAATTCATTGAATTATTATGGGGATAAAACACTACACAATTCACGTACCATCAATTGTGAAGTCGTTATCCCCAACAAATCTGTAAGGTGATACACAACTACCATTTCTACATGGAAAAAGCACATTTGGACAGGTCCATCTGTACTGGCAGGGAAACTTCTGAAGTATGCAGAAAAGAGGAGGCAGAGAGAGGATTGTCAGCTAGCAAGTTGATAGCCAGTTTACATAAAAATATAGATCTGGTTCAGCTACATGTGCTTTTTGAACCTACAAATCTTAGATACAGTTACTAACTTCAGTATCTCTAAGGTAACAGCTATAACTAATCAATTTTAGTAAAAGAATAAAACAGGCGACTTTAGTTAAAACTGATTCCTTCAAAGACTTAAGGTAAAAAGAAGTATTTCTCACAAAAAGAAAAAAGAGTATGTGCAAAAGGCTTTGCATTATGCGTAAGCCAGTTCTAAACACTGAGTTATACTGAGGCCAAGTTCAAGACCAGACAATGTTCTACTGTCCTCAAGAGCCACAGCGTTTGAAGAGAGACATCAGCCAGATTAAAACGAACACAAAGGAAAATCTTGCTTCAATTCGTACATATTGAGTGTGGATGGATACGGTCATTTTTGCTTCAATTAATAAAAACCTGGTCATCCAAGCAGAACACTTTGCTGGAGTAAACAAGACTCCAGGATGACGCAAACACAGTATAGAACAAAGAAATAAAAAAGAGTTTTGTTTTTGTCTTCAGAAGAAAGCTTTTGGATTCTTATAATTGTATGACGCAAAAATTACAGGTTCATAAGAACTAACAGGCCTTTTAAAGAAGTTATCTGTTGTACATGACATAAAACATATTTTCACTCATAAAATAAGGTCTGCCGACTTTCACATCACATAGAACTACCACAAACTGTTCAGACTCTGTGCCAATAACCTATGTGAAAAATGTAATTAGTGTTCTACAAGAAGTAGCAAGGCACAGGCAAAAATTATTTTACTTCAAAATAACAAAGCTTTTTAAGGTAACAGTTGTTACTGTAACTGCCTGAGGTTCCTTTGCCATTCATTTAGTTTTCTAAAATAGTTGACAACAGCAATATTAAATTATACAATAGCCAATGAAAACTTAAACGCTCTTAAAGCAAAATCTCAGTCTCTAGAGCCCCTTTACTAGTGAGCAAAATTCATCCACACAAAAGAGGTGAGCAAAAGGCCACTTCAGCAGTACTTAGGACTTAAGCTTATCCCATATATGGGAACGGTTTTCATCTGATACTGGCCATTTAATTTTGCTACATGCTATCACAGGTAACAGCATGAAATTATCTTTATAAACATGAATTGTAATTTCCTACTTTAAAAGGGAAAATGTGTTACTCGTGTTGTTTGATGACATTATAAATTCTTGAAATGGGCTTAACACAAGCATAAAGAAGGAGGAGCACCAGCCAAGTCAACTTTTCCAAATCACAATCACAAAGGGTGCACTAAGCTAAATCTTTTGCTATGTGTTGCAACTCTTGCATAGGCTGGGAATGCCACTTGAATAACTCAGAATTATCTCTTCATTTGATTTTTTTTATAATTTACACTTAATTCTTTTGCGAGAGCAAAGAAAAATATAACGGTGTAATATTGATCATCGCTTTTACAGAAGCATTTCATATCAATGATATTGGAAAAATTGTATCCTCCAAGAGATTTCCCCTGATATAAATGTATTTTTGGGGTTTTGGATACTGAAGAATATGGTAGTGTTCTTCAATGGTTCTAATGCTATTTTGCTCTCAGAATATCCTGATAAATAATAATTAAATAAGAATTAAATAAGAATTTAAAATAAAAAAATTATTCAAATGACTATTAGTGATATCAAAATACAAAAAAGTGTTACTTGCATAAATCTACTTGTCCATGGTCACAGAGTGAATAGCATTCTGCAATATGCTATCAATTTCACATCTTGCATCACAATATGCAGACTTCAGGGGAATATGTCATCTCTTTTATGTGAATTTTGCCATTCACTGTTAAACACGAAGAAGATAGATAATATCATGTTCAAATTAAAACACCAAGAAATGTTGTAATTTGACTAAAATGTGTCTAGAACCCTGCGTTAATGCAGTGAAGTCAAAAGACTTCAGCCAAGTATACAGATTCAGGTTGTGCACTAGGTAGGAAATACAAAGACAGTGCCTACTTCAAACAGTTTTCCGCTCATCTTTTCTGACAGGATACAATAAATCAAAAGGGGATGTTGGATTTTAGAAAAACAGAGGAACTGGGGAGGAGTAAATTCTACAGCAGCCTGTCTAAAGGTAGTACCTGTAATAACATACTCTCCTAGCTTTACTGTCGTTAGCACTGGCTCTGTTAACACTGCCAACCATAAGCTGTACTTGAGAAGTAACTTACCATACTACTGGCTCTGCTTGGCTCATGGGAGCTTAATTTTAAAAAATGTGAACACATTTAACCTCCTTGTCTTTGTGTGGATCCCACTGTGGGTGCACCTTTTCTTTTAGTAAGTGTTTTCAGTTCCCCACAAGTTTCTTGTGCTTCCACGCAAGGACTTGAAGGCTAAAGTGTTTGGAAGCATCTTAAAACCTTGTGACAATCTGCAGCCCATGGAAGCAGATCCTGAAGTGAAGAGATGAACAACAGTTCTGACCCCAGTCACATTACTTACATAGTAAATACTACTTCTTTTTTGCATGTGCATTAGTGTGAATATTCCCCCATCCACCAATAACTGGCACGTAACATTCCTGCAAGACAACGGAATGAGGAGCTACAGCAGGCTAACAAACTGCTCTGTGATTTAGCATCTGACTAAAGTCCAATGCATGTTGGTTGGCAGAAATCAAAGCTTTCTCCATTAATGCTGCTGTTTTAGAGAACACTGATCCTTCTAAAATGGTTAGAAGATGTTGCCTGGGCTACGATGACGACTGTCTTAAAGCTGCAGGGAAGCGGAATGCCAGGCAGCTGGTAACACAGCAAGGTCAAACACCAGGACTTGAACACACCTGGAACGTTCTCTCTTCACGTGATGTGACCAGCTAATAGCTTTACCAAGCACAGTCATGTGCAGTGACCCTGGGACTCAAAAACTGATCACTGATTTCTTGCTCAGGAAACCTGATATGTTATTGCTGTCTTTGTGGAGAAGTTTCTGGGGCTCAGAATTTGGCAGCCTCAATGAAGGGCTGAATAACGATTTCCCTGCTTATTTAAGTGGTGGTGTAGCTGGAGATCTGTCCTACCAGACTTTAAAGAACTGTCTGAAAATGAATAGGTCGGTTGCATAGTTCTGAAACTGAGTACGTCGATGTAGCAATCCATATCACCTCAGTATGAAACTCCTTATGCTGACAATCCAAATATCTCTGATCCTCATGTGGTCAGAATCAGTATCTTCGTAATGAAAGGGACTTGAAAAGGTAATCTGTTCGGCACATTTGCGGATATTCATTCATATGATGTAGACTGTGATTTCCATGCCCAAAAGATGCCTTGCTTACCAGAGCCAAAGAATGCCAGGCTGGTAGTGGAGTCTGGCATACAGCAACGTAAACAAATCCAACCACTTTTGCCACAGCAGAGCAAGGTGTGCTTGAAGCGGTTACATTCATATTTGATAGCAAATGGAGCAGAAGTGCTTGTGCTTGTTCACAGACCAGAAATGTCTTTGAACTGTGTCCAAATGCACATCAGATCACAGCTTCTATAAAGGCAATTGCCTGGGAACGGTGCAAGTTATATGAGTTTGCTGGTAAAGCACAGTCAGGTGACAAAAAAATCAAACATATTCAGGATTGCCGGAGGTTCCCAATACAATCTACTGACGAGTCTGTTAACCAAGAAGGGGAATACATCCCATGGCATACTTCAGTAACTACATTCCAGTGGTTTATTCTGACCATTTATTTTATCACCCTACGCACACATAGTATCATTTACGAAACAGGAATGACGTCCAACAATCTCAATGCTGTTTTTGAGAACTAACGTATTTCCTCAGTGCTTTGTATGCCTAAATTCTTCTCTTTCCAAAAGAGATCTACTGTACCCTGGATCTACCACGGTAGATGTTTTTCCCTTCTTCTTCCTCCTTCCATCATATACTGTGCAAGAGTTCCCTTTGCACTGCATAAGCTAACGGCCAAAAAACACACCTTGTGGTCATAGATGTCGCCACCATCCTTAATGGAGCGCTAGCATAATATATGGATGTCTTTAAGCCTGTTCTGTTAACTGCTTGTCCTGCCTTTATTTCTCTCTTACCATCCAAAGACACTATCAGTAGAAAACACTTCCTGCATTTAACTTCTCCTCTGTCAATCAATTTGATGTTTACTCTTATGGAGCAAAAGGAATGTTTTAAACATAGCCTGAAAACCTCTGCAGTAATTTTGCTCTTGAAATACGATTTATCACCAAAATCTTTAAAAATCAGCAGCAGAGGTAACGGACAGGGCCCAAAGCTGGCCTCTGAGTCACAGTTAAAAGGTAGGAAGTAGAAATCAGAACAGAACATTAAAAAATACCACAGAGACAAATGCTAGAAAGTACGTTACCTCATCATCATCTGCATCATATTGTGCATAATGCTGCTCAAGGAGTTCTCTCTGGCGGCGCTCTTGTTCCAGAGTTTGGCTAATCAGCTGTGCAACCTCACTTACTTGTCCTGGTTTTTCTCGTCCAATTACAAACCTATACAAAACATAATTGCAAAAATATCACTCCTTTTGCTTTACCAAACGTCTCAATTTTTAGCTGTGTCTAAAACAGAGAGCAGCCCTTTCCTTCAAAAATCCACGCCTGTGATTGTTTTAAAGACGTTCTGTGGATTGTGTTTGCCAGAAGGCCGCTCTTTACAAGGGAGAGAGCAGGTCAGGAAATGACAATATTTACCAAAAAAAAAAAAAGTGACGGTGACTGGCAACCTCTAAAACCTTCACTCCATCAGTAAAAGAGATCTGCTGTACTCGAATTTTAGGGATTTATACTGAAAATAGGACAAATTTTTAGTAAGTATCATCACTCCCATTCCCTTAAGAGAACACATTTCTCAGAAGCCAATAAAAGTTCAGATGAACAGTAACAATACAGAGAAATTTCTGACAGCTTGTGCTGAAAGGAACTAGAATAATTTCTTTCTCCATCTTGGCCTAAAAGACATTTCTGAGCTTTTATATTTGTCTTCTGCTTAACCTATAAAAGAGAATCTATTTCTACATTTTAAAATCTGACAGATACTATTTCCCTAATTTTAAACTTCATTTAAATCTTTCTTTTATTTCATGAACTGCTGTTGCTAGGGAGCATTTTTCTCCAGCGTTAGCTATCGCCAGAAAGTGGAAGCATATTTTTTTGGCTTAACAGAAGACAATGAAAGTTTCTCTTTCTTTAGCTGAGACTTATATTGCTTTCTCTAACCGAAATTTAGCAACTGACATTTAAGATTGGCTTTGATTACAACACTATTTCCAGAATAATAGCAGAATCATAATTAGATATTCTGCTACCTATAGTATTAATGATAAATGCCCATTATACAACATTGACATCATAAACTACTGAATAAAAGCACAGTTTAAAGGTGTCAAGCTGAAGAAATATTTTCTTAACGGGTGAGAAAGACAATTACATAATTACAGATGAAAAAAACTATTATACAGATCTGAAAAGCAAAATCAAGTGACTTTGAGACACTGCACATGGTAAATCGTTTGTTTCCAAAATATTTGGCACAAATGATGAATTTAATTTGTTATTTGGAATAAGAAGTAGAAGCGTGTATTATACGCCATGTAAGAAAATGATTTTGATTGGTACTGCCTATCACTGTTAAAGTCATTTGAGATTTGGCATCTATATATAGGCCAACTTCCCACGAGTGGATGAACCTGAATCCATTTCCTAGGCTAAACAATTTGTCAGACTCTATGAAGTCATGTGCTATAGAAAAGAATACAATTTGGAGATTATTTTGACACTAACAAAACAATGAGCCAATAATGGTTTCCAAAAGGATAAGAAAGGTGAGAATCACTGACTCAACTTGAAATAACGATACAAGGTGCTCCAAAAGTAATTCACGAGAAAGAGTCTTAGTTTAAAAGCATTAAGAGAAAATACAGCAGACACTAGAATAATATCAGCAAGTAACATCAGCATTTTAATCCTGATTAAAGCACATTACAGTCTGGCACTCATATCCCACAATTACAAAATGTGACATTGGTTCACAGCAATAACAAAGACCTGTGGCTGAAAGGATGTTTGTTTATGGCCCCTCTGCCTTGTCTGCTCTGCACACTGACTCATAGTCAGATCCTGTTTCTTTGAATTTTAATTTTTGCAGCCAAGTATTACTCCAAAAGACTAAAGTAGCCACATTTTCAGGCTCAACTGAAAGGAATAACGAACCTTTGACATGAGTACACCAAGTAAAGAAGTATTTAACCCACATTTGCCATCCACTTGTCTCCTCTACGGAAAAACAAAATAAAAGAGAATATGGAAAAAATCAATTTTATTTTAAATAAATATAGTCAGTGAGGTCACGCATGAATATATTATTTATACACAGTAAAGAGTGTATCACATCTGTAAATACATAAGGTGATCACTCATGTAGTAAAATATGGAACCACATAATATGCTGTACGTATGATATTCCCTCCTGCCCCCTGCTTGGCAATTCACCTCCCTTGGAAAATAAGATACTTGAACAAATTCATATAACCATTTGTATGCTGTTTGAAAGCCTAGGATAGATAATATGCTATAGATCTGAAACCTGGTAACTCTGATCCGGTGATTATTTGTGATTAATACATGACAACTTTAGAGTTTTAACACTAGAAAGGGAAGTTTGGGTTTCTAGCAGAAGAGCTCCTCTTTCTACACCAGGAACGTTCTTCACAGGTTAAACTGTAATGCAATGATATTTTCATACAGAGAAGCAAGCTTAGGTAGGAAATAAACATTTTAAAGCTTATTAATTCTATTTTTACTCTCATCCCAAAGGCACTCACAGTCTATACTTTGTTATTTTCAAGGCTTGAAAAATACGTCAAAAGGAAGTTAGTTCCTCACTGATACCAAGGTGCTGGAAGGTGTTAGATGATACAGGAGTAAAAATCTTAAAACAATGACAAAGCATATAGCAAATATTTTCCAAAACAGAAATATACAAGAAATGTTGTCTATCAGTAGACTAAAGTATCTGAAAATAAATATTGAGACGTATTCAATCTGTGATTGATGCCAGTTGTAAAAAGGAATATTAGGTCTCCAGTAAATACAGTTTTTACAATGTAAACAAAACCTTTTGCCATACTACATTTCATGACTTTAAGAATACCAAATTAAATGCCATAAAATAATTCTGTTAAACTTGTAAATAGAATCCAAAAACTAAAAATTGGAATTTAAAGAGAGAAGAATAAATATTTCTCTTTCCAGGAAACCAAAAAGGAGAGACAGTGCTTAAAATGCTAAATATTAGTTAGATCCTTAAGCCTCAACTGGCTTTAACCGTAAGATCTATCATAATCTGAAGTGTTTAAATATTAAAAAAGGACATAAGGTTGTGAATCACTGACCAGAAAATTAGTCACTGAAGCATAATATGCACACTTCAACAAAGTAGCTAATTATGTTTCCCATCACTCTGGCTCACCAAATTAAGCACATACATCTTAGACTTAATTAATTAGTCTCAAGGGTCAAAATATTATAACAAAGAACTATAAATTCTGTCTACAATAATATCTTTTAAGAAGCTGGTTATTTTCTGGATATTAGACAAATGTGGGTTTTAGACTGTTTAAACCTCATCATGACAATATTCCCCTTAATTATTAAGGCACATAACTACAAAAAAGAAACCCAAGCAAACCTATGAGGCTGTACCGTAAGTCATTACCGTAGATTAAATCTGAGCGAGAGGGAGAGGAGAGGGGGAGGCAGAGAGGGAGGGAGAGAACAACACATGGAAGCGAGGCATGAACTGACCTTGATATTCAGTTATACATTATCTAACTCAGTTCTGGTGAAATAGTCTCTCCAGTTGTGATGTTAAAATAAATAGATTAATATTTGACTCTATTTTGGATATAAGAAAATCTTAAGTAATAGAAAATCTAGAGAAATTGAAAATTCAATTATAGTAATGGTGGTTAAGGAAAGTATTCTACTGAAACTGGCATCAACACCTATGCCTCCTGCAATCCGACAAGAATTTAAGATTTAAGAGCATACCTCATATACTGCTTTCTGCATATATGTAGTTTTTATTAAATGAGGATCTGCAGAGCTACGCTTCTTGAAAAAATAAAAAGTAGTTTATTTAATTTTTACCAACCAGGGGAGATAGAAACATTATTTTAAGAATTAATTTACTTTAAAAAAATTCCATTTTGAAAAGAATTTTGGAATTAGAAAAACGGGTGGAGGCACTGTAACTCTGTGACACAAAACTGAAGTTCCATAGCTTGTAGTTTTAATGACTTATTCTCAGTGCATGTTTTCTCCCAAAAATACTTCATGCATTAATGCTCGGTTAAGGATAATTTATCTCGAATTCCTTAAATTCAACAAAAATTCAGTAAGAATGCAACAGACACATAAGAAATAAAGAATAGTTTTTTACTGCAACATGATTCACAATGGTGTTTTTTCTTCTAACCTTTCCTAAGATACAGTTTGGTCCTTAAAAAACATACAGCAAATGTACAGTAATGTATAGTATTTCACTGTGATTTGGGGAGTTTTACAAATGTTTTTTGAAAATAAGTTTTAACAATGCATTTCCTCTGAGCTTTAAAGTGCAGAGCTGCTTCTGCTACCGTTTAGCTAATTTCTTTCAAGATGTCTTTAATTACCTACCCTAGCCGTTTCCATTAAGATAATAACTCTATAATTAAACCAAAGTGCAAAAAGTGGTACAAAGCCTGTAAGAAGGCAATTTTGTTTAGTTACAACATTGTAAGATGGAACTCATAAGCTTTTTGCAAACAAGATCAGGCTCTCTTAAACGATGTCAGCCTCAAATACAGAGGTCAATGATTCCATGTAAGAAAT
The DNA here is from genome assembly GCF_040807025.1 of Struthio camelus. NCBI lineage: Eukaryota > Metazoa > Chordata > Aves > Struthioniformes > Struthionidae > Struthio > Struthio camelus. The sequence goes on along the minus strand of NC_090943.1, from coordinate 28,684,933 downwards.
ACACTAAGAGATTCCATTACACATTCTCCTATAAAAATGATCTGGAACTTAATAGCCATAAAGAGAAAATAACAACAGTACAAATAATTGAATCATTAAATAATTTAGGTTGGAAGGAACCTCCAGTCCACCTCCACACACAACCACACCCCCTACTCAAAGCAGGGCCAGCTTGTTCGTGGTCTTGTTCAGTTTTGCGCCTCTCTAAGGACGGGAAAATTCTACGGCCTCTTTGTGAAACTTCTTCCAGTGCTTGGCTAACCTCACTGTGATTTTTTTTTTCTGACAATATCCAGTCAGCGTTTTCCTTGCTGCAACTTCTGTTCATTGCCTATCTTGTCAGTGGGCACCTCTGCAAAGAGCCTGGGTTGACCCTTTCTACTGCCTATAAGGTAGCTGAAGACAGCAGTAAGATCCCAATCATCCCATCCGTCTTTTCTTTAGACTGAAGTAGTTCTTTCTGTCTCTCCCCAGGGTCTTTTCTGCAGAGCTGCTCTCTAGCGCATTGGCCACAGCCCACAGCGTTGCACAGGGTTATTCCTCCTCAGCTGCAGGGCTCTGCATTTGCCTTTCTTAGGCTTCATGAGGTTTCTGCCAGCAGCTTTCTCCAGCCTGTCGAGGTTCCTCTGAATAGCAGTAAACAAGTAAACAACTCTGCCTGGAGATTAGCACACAAGGTAACTTGAGGAAGTAACCACCATCAGTAGATGAAAGGGGTAACCACTGAATAAAGTCACGTAAGATCACGTATATGGGTTGTTGAACATTGATTGAACCTTTGGGCAACTCATGTCACGTCCAGACCAGGAGGCTGGAGATACAAACTCGGTACAGAAAAGTAAACTTTGAAGAAGATACTCCACAGACCCTGGAGAAATAGTTGTCAGTAAGCCTGACTACCGTGCAGAAGCCCTGGAGCTGCCATCCTTGTCCCCGGACCTAGGATGAAGTAAGCTATGTGCGGCACTGTGAATTTTACCATGGTCATTAGGATCCCATCCTTATTAGTTATTTGAGCGAACATGGGTGCCCTTGGCCCAGTCAGCTGTCAGGATGGGTGCACACGAACATGACTTCTTTGATGTGGCATGGCATGGGCTGTACATCATATGTAACTGTAATGAGTAATGCACTAGATGTGTGTGTATATGTGTGCGTTATTTCTTTTTGTTGTTAAGCAGTGTTTTATTAGCATTATTGTTTTACCATATTTAACTTATTATTTTTAAATAATTTTAGTTAATATGCATTTGAATTAAATAAGGGGTCATCTATTTCTCTGGCAGAACCACACTCATATTAACCAATCAACTGTCACAACCTAACATGACAAAATTTGGCAGAAGGCATTAAAGAGTTCCAGCACCGTTGCTATCCTATGACAAAATGGTGGAAAACGCAGGAAGTAGCTGACCCTGCAACAACGTCCAAGTCATTAATAAAGATATTCAGCAGTACTGGCCCCAGCATTGACCCTTGAAGAATGTCACTAGTAACTGGCTGCCAGCTGGATTTCATACTACTGATCATAACCCTTTGGGACCAGAAGTCCAGTCAATTTTCCACTCATCTTCAAATAACCATCCAGTCCCTGTCTCATTAACTAGCTACAGAGATACTGGAGGAGACCACGTCAAAAGCCTTGCTAAAGTCAATTTGAACAAAACGTGCTATTCTGCCCTCATCCACAGAGCCAGTCATCTCATTATGGAAAGCTATCAGGTTGGTTAGGCACAATTTACACTTCAAATGGCTTCTAGGAGGATCCATAATCTTCCTGAGGACTAATTCGCCTCTAGTTCTCTGGATCCTCCTCCTTGCCCTTCTTGAAGATGGGTGTGATAATTGTCTTTTTTCAGTCACCAGGATCTTCTCTCAGTTGTCATGGCCTTTCAAAGAAAATCAAGAGCAGCCTTGCAAAAACACTGACCAGCCCCCTCAGTATGCTCAGATGCACCCCATCCGGTCCTACAGTCTGATGTACATATAATTTGCACAAATGAACCCTAATCAATCTTCCTCTACTATGGGCAATGCTTCACTCCCCCAGATTCAGTTGCTAAATTAAGGGAGCTGAGAGGCCTAAGGGCAGATCTCATCAGTAAAAACTGAGGAAAAGAGGTCATTAAGTATCACAGGCTTTTCTGAATCCTTTGTCACTATGTCTTTTGCCTTACTGAGCAGCAAGTCCAGTTTCCTTAGTCTTCTTTTAGTTGCTGAGGTACTTCAAGAAATCCTTCTTGTTGCCTTTCACATCCTCCATTAGTTTCAACTTCATCTGGGTTTTGGCTTTCCTAATTCCCTTCTTTCATGCTCGGACATCTCTATATTCTTCCCAGATAATCCATATCTTCTTGCAATTGCTGTGTACTTTATTTCTGCATTCCAGCTCAGTCAGCAGTCCCCTGTTCGTCTATGTTCCTTCAGTCACACTCGCTCAAACTTCTGCATGTCAGAAAGGACTATTCTTGTGCTCTGAGGAAGCTGTCCTCAAAGATCAACCAGGTCTCTGGGACCTTTTACCCTTCAGCGCAGTCTCCCAGGGGATCTTGCCAAGCATATCCCTGAGCATGCCAAAATCTTCTCTCCTGAAGTCCAAGGTTGTAATGCAAGTATTCATCTTCGCTTCTTTGAAGTTCTTAAAGGCTACCGTTTTTTGGTTAATGCTACTAAGGCTACCACTAACCTTCATATCCCTGACCAGCTCTGACCTATTTGTAAGTAACACATTTAGCAGACTGCCTCCCCTAGCTGGCTCATTGAACACCTGTGTCAAGAAGCTGCTTTTCGGATACACTCCAGAAGTCTCCTGGATTGCTTGTACCCCACTATGTTGTTCCTCTAGCAGATGCTGGAGTGGTAAAAGTTCCCCATTAGTCCCTAACCGTGAGCTCTGACCTTGCCTACTACTTGTTCCAAAGCACAGTTCCATGCATTCAAGCCACTCCACTGCCTAGAGCACAACTGCTCTTCCTTGCCTTCCCAGCCTCTTTCCCAAAAAACTTGTACACATCCATGCAGTAGTCCAGGTGTGCAAACTGTCCCACAATGTCTCAGTAATCCCAATGAGCTTTAAGTTCTACAGCTGCACACACAATTCTAATTCCTCCTGTTTGTTTCTCACACCTCATGCGTTTCTGTTCAGGCACTTGAGAGAGGTCCCCAGTCATGCTGCTTTCAATAGGGAAGTACAAGATCCTCCTCCATCACGTAGTGCCCCCAGGCACTTCCTCACTATCCTTTATGCCTCAACTGCTATTCACAGCTAGGTCACGACCTTCCCTCAATGAATCTAGTTTAAAGCCCTCCTGACTAGATTAGGAAACCTGTTCTCAAACTTGCTCCTGCCCCACTTTGTCAGGAGGATCTATTCTCTTGCCAGCAGTTTTCATTCCTCAAAAAGGGTCCTGTGGTCATAAAAATCAGTGCCTCCCCTGCAACATCAGCTGTGCAACTAGGTGTTGCTCTGCATCCAATCCTATCTGATCCTTTCTCCTTCACTGGCATGATGAAGGAAAATACCACTCAAACTCTCATACCCTTCCACCCGATCCCCCAGAGCCCCGTGACATACACCAGGGTCTTCCTCAGCAGTATCACTGGTGCCTGTGGATGAGTAGGAAAGTAATAGCTTAAGAGCCAGAAAAGCCTCAGCAGCCTCTCCACAGCATCTTGGATACAAGCCCCTGATAAGCTACCCTTATCAATACTAAACGGATATTGAGTCAGACTATTAGAAAACCACTTAAAAAAAAAAATCGATGCACTTAGCTAATTATTCCCACAGAAATCAACTCTAGTCCAAGGCCTTATTGACACATTAGCTTTATTCGAAACTGTTTCAAAAATAGCCAAGAGAGTCAACATTTTGGCACTCTTTCAGGTTCCAGTTCTTACACTGTTCTACAGTTCTGAGAGTGCATGAAGAGAAACTCTTCATCCTCTTCCAGAAAATCTGACAGAATACCAATACAATGCTTGCATAAAGTTTTCCTGAATACACGATGATCATCTAAACAGCATTTTCTACAACACCATATTTCTTATGGGGATGGCCAGCTCAAATACGTTTCTAAATCTAAGCTGTAGCATACCTGAATGCAGGTGAACTATATACTTCGACTCTGTTCAAAAGGTGCAAGCAATAGGTAGGAATGTTTCCAAAACCTGACTGCATTTTGGGGTGAGATCTGCCTTCCCTTACCCTCACCCTTCCTGGTATCTATGGAAATCCAGGTACGATGGTACGTGGGCCAGAAGTAAGCAGTTGAGTTCTGAGCATGTCCTCAGTCTGGATGACTAAGTGATCCAGACTCTAGTGCAAGCTGCAACACACCTGTAGCATAGTCTAGCTGTAGCGAAATACTCCCACAGTACCATCCCTGTGGTTTGCTGAAGCATCTGGGAAGAACTAAAGTTAGGTAGCCCAGCCGTCACTGTGTTGCCTCACGCTAATCACAGCACACCAAAACTGGGTGGGAACTTACACAGCAAAATATACAGCACTTTGAAACAGCAAAGAAATTAGCTAAATAAACATGTATAATGACATTTCAGTTGCAGGGCTAGGAGTTTATGTTTTGATCCAACTGACTTGAGGATGAAGTGATTCAAAACCTGCCAAGTTGCTCCTTTTGCTGGGAAAGAAAAAGAAAACCCACTCCTAATAAAAGCCTGATGAATCTGACTAATTCATGTTGCCCTTACCTTAATAACAATGCTGTAGATGTCTAGAGAAATGTTTTAAAATTCAGTTAAAAACTTTTGTATGCATATTTACTTATATATTTCATGCTTAAGTATATTCTTTCCTGTCCAAATGTGCAAATATTTAATGAAAAAGCTTGCCACAAAATTCAAATTAGCAGGATGTCAGGACACAGGGGCTATTTAGGCCAGTAAATTCAACAGTGCCAGGTAATGCTCCCCAAGCACTAGCAATTGATAGACTACACTGTTACATTGGTTAAACCGTCTCTGGAATGGTTTGGCCCAAGTTAGTTAACTAATATTCTCCTAAATAACGCTCAAGCACAGTCCAGGCAGTTAGCAAAGGCTATGGACGTTCCCAACGGACAATTTGGACATGGCCACCCTATTCTGAAAGGTAACAAATTGTAATAGTATGAGCATGGACTATGCTGCTGCCAGCTGGCCTCAGTGCTGGAGAACAGTCCGAGGCACATTTAATTTACAAGTACAGATGCAGCCAAGAAATATAAACAGCACTGCTGTACATCCAACACAACACTGATGAACGCAGTCTTACCTCATCAGTGCTAAGCGTTCAGAATGCTAGTGATTAATTTTAAACATTAAGGTCAGCATGCTACTCCTGGTAGCCTTATGGATTGATCACCAGTGCTTCTAAGAGTTCTTTGCAAAGACCAGAAAGAAGAAAATAACCCAAATTAAGTAATTTTTAGTATCGTCCTACTGGAATGAGCAGGAGAAATTCACCCTTTTGCTACAAGGCACCACCAGTTAAGTTTATACTGGGTAAATTTATGAATGACATCCATCAATCAGATTTATCAAAGAATCAGAACGTGCACTAAGCACAAATGGCTTCTTACACAGCCCTTCATAACCTCCTAGCGCTGCAATGAGCACCGCAAAGCAAAGGACTTTTCTTTCCTCCTCTTTTTCCCTCCTTGGTTCTGGGTGGTACTTGGATTCAAGGAAACAGAAGCCAACAAGGAACTGGAGAACATCACCCCCAGTCAGTAAAAAAGAAAATAAAATCCAACTCTCCGAATAAGACATGGAGGATGACATGTTTTGCTTTTGGCTCCTATCTAATTATCCAGGACTGGGAAGGTGTAGAGATCTTTCCTGCCTCTTCCGCAACACTAATTTAAAGCATGGAGGATGTTTATATTTAAAGCGCACAGTTGCTTCACAGGGCAAGAGCACAGGTGAAGAGAGAAAGAAAGAAAGAAAGGGAGAAAATCTGCACAGACCCACTCAATGGAAGAAGAGAAGATGATTATCTAGGGGAAGAAGTCATAAAAATAAAATGATTCTGTTCATTGCTACCATGAGCAAATAGCATTCCCCACAGGGGTATACCGCTGCTGGCTAAATCCTGCTGTTGGCTTCATCTGTCCTCTATACTGTCTTATTACTTGAAAAGACACAACTGTTTAAATTACCTTTCCAGATGTTATGAGGTTAAACAAAACTAATGGAAGGCATGAATATACTGTTTTCTCAGAAAGTATATTTTCCAGAAAGAAATTAGCTCAAAATGGGGAGAGAAATCAGCTGAAGAAAGAATACATGACATAAAGATGGTGTCAATTAAGAGGGTGCATTGTAATGTCTTGGCCTACAACCGTTGCTTGCATAAAAGCTATCTACAAAAGTAAAAACTTCATTTTTGTCTGCAAGATTGCATTTCCCCCCGAAAAAGAGTAAGAGATAAAGAAATCTAGCTATGAACTTGGGAAGGAGACAAAACCCTGCTTTGAATTAAAACTGGCCAGATAACAAAACACACAAAATGGTTACTGGAACACAGAATAGCTAACAGTGTAATGCCTCAGGGTTTGGTGGTTACAGTGCTATTGATGGAACTCACTCTTCAGTGATCTAGAGAATTAAACAGCAACACAGTAAAATTTGCTAACTAATTATTTAAAAAGAGGAAGACTTACTTTGAGGCCTTCCAGGGGAGTTTAATTAAACAGAAAAAATTCTAAATCCACTTGTCGGTTAGAATTAATATAATTAACTTCAAGGTGGTACAAATCATGGGAAACAATACAGGTTTTGCACAGGTTCCATGTGGTTCCCTGAAAAATCAAGACCTCACTAAGAAAGCACTATGGGAACATCTGCTTAGTGCCTAGCAACAGTTTAGGAAGCTGACACAAACATTCAAAAGACAGAGGAATATCTGGAAAATATGAGGGTAGAATTTAAAATTTGCCTGCCAGTGGCAAAATACTGAATTTGGTTAACTTTCTTAATAGAAACCTTTCAGAGAAAAGGTGCATAATGATAAGAGCATACAAACAGCACATGAAGGACTGGGATTTTCAGATGAATCTCTCTCATGCAAGCCCCTTTTGTAATACCAATCCAGTACGATTCCTGGGACCCTGTCCTTTCCCAGGATACTCTGCTTCCCAGAGCTGTCATGGGCATAAGTCTTTGTATCCAGTGAAGTCCCGTACCCCCCGCCTTCCCTCAATATAATTGTTCCTTCATTTTCCACAACCCACTGAAAGCTTCAACATTGTTGACCTAGGAAGGACAGACACTAGGTTGGTATGGGCAAAATGACAAAGTTTTCCGGTGTGTTCCAGAAAACATACAATCCCCTGGAGGTACAAAACTCTCCAAGTTACTTTCTCCGATAAAGACATTAGGATCCCTAGCACCCTTTCATTATGATGAAGAACAAGGGGAAAAAGTGGGGTCACACAGGCTCACGATCACCCAAGCAACTTCAGAGGACTTTGCGTCTTCTACCCAGCACCACAGTCCATGAAGAAACATCAAGCTACCAGACCAAAAAAAACACAGGAGAAGCTGCACAACAGGATAGGATTGCATGATAGAAGGCACCGCTAGCAGACTTCAGGTTGAAGGATAAGGTCCTAAAAGGGGTCAGAGAAGGCACAGAACAATTAGAGATATTAGTCTGGTGCTGCCCTCTGACAGATCCGTTAATCTGAGAGCTGGGGGGACACTCAACAAAATTGAAAAATAAAGCGTATTTCAAAGGAAAATTCCTCCAGTATATAACCCAAATTCTGAAATGCACTACTATAAGATATTATTAGTAAGCTAAATAGTTAAGCAAGATTATAAAGAAGACTTGATATCTACATAAATTGATACAGCATTTGTAGTTGTATTTGCCAGATTAAAAAAGTAGGGATACTAATTCTCTTCCCTAATGACAGAAGCTGATTGCCAGTTCAGATTATGGAAGAATTCTCCCTCCTCTCTTTGTCTCACAGGATATCAGAGTACATCTGGTTGGTGCCGATTATCTTCCTATAAAACATCGTACATTCGTGTGAAAGAAGCAAAGAGTTTATTACTCCTGGAGAGCCCAAACTCGTTGGGTCAATGATCTTCCATTATAGCATGACAGCTCTTCTAAATTCAATTCTTCAACAGCAGATAAAATAATAATAGGAGCTTATATTTGCTGTTCATGGGGTTTTCTTCCCCTCACTCTGAAGTAGAACAGTTCAAAAGGTAGAAGCCATGCTCTCATTTTCCCAGTCTCTTTACTATGTCAGCTACAGACAGTTCGGATACATTTTTCTGGCAGACACATTGCAAAATCTGTTCTAGGTCAGTGACTTCCACCGCCGGGATCATTCAAAAGCGTTCAGAAGGCTCAAAGGAGGAAAAATAAAGCGCTAAGCATCAGTATTAATGCAAGCTTGCTGAAGAGGTACTGACTGCATTTACTGCAAAGAATTAAGAAGTAGCGTTAGTGTCACTCCTTTCATAAACGTCCTTTCATTGCAACTGATCACGTATAAACCTTGCTACAAAAACCAGCACATGCTTTGACTACATTATGGGAAAGACAGCTGTGTATGATGCTGCGGGTTATAAAGAGGAAGTAAAGCCAGTGGGACGCATACAAATCTCTATGCGTACAGCATACCAGGCAGAAGAAAAGTATACACAACTTACACTATAATCACAAAAATAACTGTGCTTATTAAAGCAATTGTATAATATCTGTTAAACTGGCACTGCAATGCATACAATAATTACAGCAGAACTCTAATTCTACTAAACAGCACACATGCAAGTAAGTATGTATGCGATTTCTCCTGTCAAAGGCAGATTCATGAAGTTGCCTTGTTTTGAATTAGGCTGGGAGTATGGCTGTTCATCACCGACACACTTGTAGATCAGATGGGACACTCACAGCAGGAGAGGCAGAAGGTAGTTATCTAGCAAGATACTAGTCTCTTCCTCTCCACAGAAATCTCAACAAACAACCTTTTCTGCTTCTCCTGCCTCCCACGGTGATGTAGATCATTAAGGGCAACTGCCAAGCGAATGACTGCACTCAAAGGTCAACATCATTGCTCTTTACACTTCCAACAGGCAGGAATTAACGGCTGGGGGCAAGTGAGCGACTCTGTCCCAAGAGATCCTCTTATGTTGTAAATGTTATCAGTCAAAGGGGGTGGAAGATGAGAGGTCATTCTGTCACAGCAGGTGTAACAGGGAAAGAGGATCTGCCATAAAACAATCACTCTACAAAACAAGTAGCAGGCGGGGCCCTTATGTTGTACAGGAGAAGGAAAACAGCAAGATACAAATACGTAATTTTCTTTTATAGCCTAACACATCAATATGAGCTCCAGCTTACTTAACAAGCAAACATTTAGATCTACAGTAGAGCCCCAACATCAAGCATATATTCAAAGAATAAAGGTTTCCGGATGCACTTCTAATTTTGAGTAGCTAAAGACAAATACAATTCATCAGTGTCAGCAGAACATTAGACAACATACTTAACCATTTAGGATCTCACCAGAACCCAGGCAGGCTGCCTAAGCCGCAGATTTCCAAGCACTATCTTCAAGTCTCCCTCCCAGCCTATCATAAACCAGTAAAAAATATCATGCGTTTCTCAGCTGGCCTGTGTAAAAAAGTCTGTTTTTTTTTTTTAAATGAAGTTTTACATGAAGCAAAAAGGGAGCTGCACCAAATTCTACCCTGTTTTTCCCTCTGATTAGACATATGCATTAGTAAAAGGCTATTAAACATGCTATATACCAATGTGTACATAGATTCTTATACAGCTACGTTAATACCAAATTATTTAAATGATTTCTTTATCCAGTTGTGAAACTAAGGCATTTGGTCATTTTTCAGGTGAAAGCTTACTTCCTTCCTTACTAGCTGAAGCCTACTTACTAGCAAAAATGTAAAAAGCCATATATCTCTCCTTGATAAATGAGACCTGTCAGAAGCCAATGATCCTTGTGCACAGGAGACAGAGTACGTTTGACAATGCGAGCTGAACAACAGTGAAGCAGTATTTTTTCCAGCATACTATTTTATGACAAAAGGGTCTAGATTACAACTAGTCTGACTATAATTTGAACACCAAGGCAAGAAGCTGGAAGCATCCTACATGAAAATCTTCGTGTATTTCTTCCTTCCTCCAAACTCATTATTTTTCCAGGGGAGCAAGTCATCTACCCCATAATTTATTCAATAATCATTACAGGAACGAAGCTGATTATAAATGTATTTAATGTGCATGTTATGTTTTATATGAGGATCTACTTCTTTTTTCTTTTATTTTTTAACTAAAACATCAAACACAAGACAGATATAACATTTTGCTTTGTGTACCCAAACACAGGAAAGCATTTTCTCTGTCACAAGAATTTTACGTTGTAAGGTCCTAGTTATATGAAAGCTTAATTAAATATATTCTGATCTTTATAGTCAGCCTAGTCGGAACATTCATAGCATGTGTGAGTCTGCCGAAATAAGACTGATGTAGTTACAATTGTACCATTGTAAATGTCATACAAAAGTATATTCACCTGTAATTACAACTTCTAAATATTTTTTCCTAAATAACCTCTTTCAAATAAAACCTTGATCAATCACACCTAAGATTCTTTGCAGAATTTATATTCCAAAATTATTCCTTCCTGTTGTGTGAGAACAGCGAAGAAATTACGGTGAAACGTACATGCCACCACACCAACGCCACAGTCTGAGGGGAACTGACCGTGCCTATGTTACATGGAATAGTTTAGCCATGGTTCAAAAGAAGACGGTGCCAAACTCTTGTTAACTAAAGGACTAAATTGTATTCACACGATAAAGGATTTTGAGAGAGAACCAAAGGGTGACTAATGAAAGGCTGTTACATTGTAACACGCCTAAAATATTTTTCTAAATATTTTGTAGAGTTAAGTCTTTACTGAAATTAACAGGTTATCAAGTAGAAAAGCTATATTAACGTATGTTTTTCCATGGCAAAATAGTTCATTTCTAGAGAAACACTACCATTAGTCATTTACAAACATTTTACAATCTTGTATTTATATTCACAGATAATTTTACTTGTACTGTATTTTATATTTTCTACCCTGTTCAGTATTTTACAGATCCTTGCAGTGATGCCTTTCAATTAACTGGAGCATAGGGACAGAGAGGCAGAAACCCAGAGACGGTATAGGGAATCAAGTAGCTCAGAGAATATAATAGTGGATTGTGACTCTCCTCAAATCAGTAGCTCCCAACGCTATTGCATTCACCACTCTCTTCTTCTCTGGGCAGAACTGGCACCTGCAAGCACTGAGAGCTTGCTCCCTACTCCTCCAACCCCAGCCACAGGTAACTCAGCCAGTCTTACCGGTAGAAATGCATGGAGGGCTCCAGGCAATCAATGACAAGAGTAATTGCAATATGGCTAACAGATCAGTAATTTCAGCTGATGCAAATATTTTTGGTCAGTGGAGTTTTGACCAGCTTATACTCGTTAAGAATCTTTTTCTCCCTGCAGTTTCAGCTTGTTTCTTACTGATAAATAGCAATATTTTAAAAATCCAAGATAAAATAAAAAACTGTAAAACCATAGCTCTTTCACACCCTGGTATAAAAACACAGAAGGTACAAAGAGGTCAAAAAGCTCTGCTCCTACCTAGGCAGACTGATACGCCTGTGAAAGAATCTTAAATGTTCAATTACAAACATATTTCTTCTAATATACTTACCTTACTTTCCCTTTGGTGTTCCTAAGAACGGTTGCAGCAAAATTTTGTGTAACACCAACCAGACTGATGCCATCAACTTCCACAATTTGGTCATTCACCTGGATCCTTTCAAGCAAAAAAAATCAAGAATATATATATAAATAATTTAGGGTTGTTTTTGTGTGATTTCGAAGCATAGCGTACCGCAATTTTTTCCTGTTTGACTTTAGATAAATGACTAGACACTGCATTCAAATAAAATGATTCACGTAAACACCACACAAACAACACAGAAGACGTTTTCTCCCTGAATTGGAACTGTAGCTTCCAATTCAATATTTGTAAATACTAGGAAACGTTAGCATTGAAGAAGTGAAAAAAGTATCACAGCTTGTACATAGGTATCTTATAAAAAGACAACTTCAAAGTTACCATTACAATTAATTGCATCAATCATGCACTCACTTTCCTTGCATAGAAATACAGCAACACAAAGTCTTGAATTTGCTGTAAGACTTAAATGACAAACTCGAAGAGTTCCTCTATCATCTTTTACTAAGCCAATCTTGAAAAGGAGCATAAAACATAGCTCTGGTATTTCACACTAATGGAAAAAAAATGTGATATTTAACTAAAACAACCTGCTCCTCTGCAGAGGAAAGAGTTTGTGCTTCAGATTTAATTATGACCTACTCTCTTAAAAAATTTGATCTAACTTGCTCTAAAACATGAACTCCTAGCAATACAGGAGTGAACTCAGGGCACACAATAACAAAAATAAGGTCTTGGTCTGTTTTAATGAGCAGTATCTCTTAAACACCAATTTACTGTAGACAGATACACTGTTCTATGCATAAAAAGTTAGAAGGTATATAAAAAAACGCTGTTTATCTGCAATAGGCACTGCTATGAAAACCCAGAGCAGGCATCAGAATCATCTGGATTGCAAATATTTGGAAGGAGGACTGCTACATTAACATTTCCTCTAGAAATACACAAACTCCCACAGTTTCAAAAACTGAAAAATATCATTCAGAACCAGTCAAAGAAAGCAAGCTTCAAGTACTTACATGGATGCTACTGATCTAAACAATACTGTCTGTAAAGACATCGAAAAACATCCATGAAAAATCTCATTTAAATTATGATATTGAAGTACCTTAATTAAATTATCTAAGATATCTTAATGTAGATAGTAGTAGATACTATCTACTATCTTAGAATAGCTTAGTGGTAAGATTCCTGCCTACACATTCCAAAGAGAAACTTTCACAGCACAACAGGCTTTAAAGGAGCGCTGAAGAGTTTTGACTTGAAACACTAACTTCATTGTCTCTGGCAACCTCAGAACACAGTATCACTGTGGTCCCGGCACGTACTAACAGCTTATTTATTTCCCTTCTGTATATACGAAACCTTGAAAAAAAATCTTTGCTACAGCCTATATGCGTATCTTGAAAATCATACCAGGCATTCCAAACTCAAAATCTCATTTCAATTTTAAGTGAAGCATCTATCATTAATATGTACCTTATCTGGATAGTTTAAAAATCAGTAATTTTATTGTAAACCAGCAAACGTGAGTTGCAGTCAGATGGTCACAGGTGTGAACTAAATGGTGAAAAAAGAGTGCTTTATTCCTTTCTGATGGCATTGTCAGCTATAAGATTTTACATACTTCACCGTGCAGTGGATGAGTAGTGTTCATACAGATAGTTCCAGCCTTCTGAATGATTAAATGCCAACCTAGAGAACAGTTGCCTGCAACTCTGTAAGTAGCTTTATCTAGATCACTTGCAACTGAATCTGATTCTGTTAGTCTTTCAGGTGTATTTTAGATCTCCTTCTTTCTTTTTCGTACTGCTCCTAAATTCATTCCCAGCTCTAATTTTTGATGGCCATTGTCCTCCAAACAGCCTCTCTTCTATACATATACATATTTCAATTACATATAAACATGCATATATGTCATACAACAGATAATTAAAATTCTTTAAATCATAGAATTATATCTAATTCAAACAGACGTGTACTATCTATAGCATGTACATTCTACACTGCCCAGACCAAGCGACTCCCACAGCCACGTTCCCTGGGCAGCCCTTCCTTTCCCTGGGGAGCCCCTGCCCAGCCCCACTCAGCCAGCACCTCTGGACTTTCTCAGTCTCTCAGCCCCTAACCCTCACCTGAGGCTGAGCCCTAGGCAAGCACGCGCACAGCCAGCGCCGGGCTAAAACCCCCTTGGCAGCAAAGTTCTCCTGGTGACCTTGCCTTTCGCAGCCCCTTTCCAGCCTTGCTGCAGCGGCAGCTGTGCACTCTCTCCACCTCTTGCCCAGAGCCAACCCCTCGCGTCTCCGCAGGCTGGTTGCCGGAGAAGACCCCTGGCGCTGCCTGGACCAAGAACTTCTCACAGCCCAGCTCTCTGGATGACCTTCCCTGTCCTTGGGATCTGCTTTCCAGCTCCACTTCAGCTGGAGCTTGAGGCTTTCTCTGCCTCTCAACTATAAAGACATTTCTATAGTTAGGAATAATCCAACACCTAATGAATGCCAGTAAATATAACTATATCTAATGCTTTCAGTTCATCTCCATTTCTCCAACTGACTTGTCTGGAAACCAGAATACAAAAAGATATACACAAATCTGCTTGCCTGATTTGTTCGTGAAATTATCCTAATTATGCATACAAATTAGTTATTTGTGCACAGATGCCTTCTTTGCCACATAACGCGTCATTTACAAGTAGAAATATGTATTTTGCCTCTGCAGCTATGGCTACTGTACAGATAGGGAAGCAAGAGTCTGCTTAGGACTTTAGAGCTAAATTGTGTGTCTAACATTTTAAAACTTTTCTTAAATTACAACTTTTCTTGTATTGTTGAAAACTGTAATAAATTCTGACCTATAGACTTTGCAATGCATTTTAAAATCACTGAACAAAATACTTCAAGCTCTATTTCACAGAGAGGTTTTTTTTTTTGCCCTCTTTGTGTTGAGCCAGGATTTTGGAGACAACTGTCAAAATTATTTTATCAGTTTAGTAGTGCATAGTGCACACAGGTCATACTCTTTACTAAATCAGCATTAATAACTGACAAATAGGCAAGGGAAAAATTCAGTCTCTAAACCATTTTTAAAAAAGCAGCCACAGCCTTCCATCTAAAAATGTGAAGATAATTTAAAGATACAAAGGGAAATAAGGGATGATTATTGGCTCTATTTTCACTTTTTTTCCATATCTTGATTCTAACCTCAAATCTTTTCCCAGTTCAGATATGCTAGGAAGTTTGACATTATTATCTCTTATTAAGTGATTAGTAATATCTAAACCAAAATAATTTCAAACATGAAAGAAAGATTCGACTTGGGTTGAAAAATCTTAATTATAAAGGTTTAACTGCTTTTATCATTAACACAATTGGTATTTCTGATAATTATTTTCTAACAGATAGGACTTAAACCTTTGCCTATGTGAAGGAGCACTTAAACGAAGTAGGAGCTATACAAGCAAACCCACTAAAGTTGAACAAATTATTTGCATAATTATTGCTCTGTGTGATGGGCTGAAAAATGTAACTTGTGCAGAGACAAAGTTTAGAATATTTATTGGGAACTGTGTAATGTTTCAAAACAGTTGTTCTCCGATAAATTGTTATGAAAATACTTTGAAATGACTCATCTCCACTGCTTTTGCTTATCACCTGAAAGAAAAAGCTATGTATAATACCCAAGAAAAGATTTTACTTTTCATATTCAGTCTAATGATTGATTTTATATTGATTTTATATATATCACACTATTAATACTCTTTCTTATTACTTATCAATATGCTTGAATTTGGACTTGTCTCAAAGCATCCCTCCTTGGTTACATATTGCTATACAATGCCTTTGACATGACGACAGAACAATACTTGTTTGTCCGCAGGAACACGATTCAAGAATATGATGCTGAGTCACTAAGAAACCCCTTTGTACAAATTTTGGGTTTCCATGAGAGGGAAGTACACTGTATCATGATTTGATGGGTCTTGTAACAAAAAATGGGAGTTTTCCTAAAAATATTGTAATAGTTTAAATTGTAGCTTTAGAGATCCTGTCTGAAGACTCCTATGCAGTTATTCAGAATATCTGATGTAACTGTTGAAATACAGTTTTCTGTCAGAAGACTTTGGTTTTGGTATCACTGTTAATGATTAACTAGGGTTTTCACAAAGGCAAAGTTAACAGGACTTTTTACAGTTGAAGCACTGAGAATCAGCTGCTCCTGCCTGAGAGGATTACAGATCCCTTCCTCCAGTCAATGATCAGTCAGGCTCTCAAAGAAAAAATCAGAGAGCTATTTCTCAGCTGACTGAACATTCAGCCAGTTGAAAACCAATACAAAAATCAGAATGGTCAAAGAAATATATTTTTCCTCTGGCTGACAAGCTCCTTTGAGATATCATCTAGGGAAATGAAAGAAGAGACTCGTATTCTGAACATTAACTTTTGTAGCCCTCTCACATATGTTAATAATGAGAGGAACAGCAAATACAGATCATCAGAACATGGCCTAACAAACAGAACAGTTGTGAGCTACTCTGATTTTCTACCAGGGAACTTCACACTGAATTCCAGTAGTGAGCTTACTGCCTTTCGGCTGAGCTCAAGCACACCTTTCAGAAAAACTTTTGCTTAAATTTAAAGTAATGGATGAATTCATGACATCCTGAGGTGTCAGCTTCTTCACTTCCTTTGATAATTTTGTTAAGCCTGTGATAACTCTGTACTTGGCCTTCAAGTTGGTGCCTGACTGCCAAGATCTGTAAAGATACCTGCGAGCCCAATCTGGAAGGCAGCTGCCTTCTATAGTTTTAGAGCAATCCTATTAAAATCTGCAAATCCTGCCGTGTCGAGTTTTACGATTTAACCTGTAGGGCAGTTCCGTATCAGAACAACTTTTTGCCTGGTACACGATAGGGACAGTACACACTACCTCTGTAGCTTACACAGGAAGACAAGTTACAGCTGTTCATCCATAAAGAACACGTTTAGTGCTAAAATACATTTTTGTAGACGACAACATACTTTTGTTACAGTTTGTTTACTTCTGTTCTGTTTACTTATGCTTCTTGTCAGTATAATTCTAACTACGTTACTGTTTTGTTATATATAGATGCCAAGCATATGCAAGTAGATTAAATGCTAATATAGTAGATAAGCAATATTTTTTTTGCGCACAAATTTACAAA
The DNA here is from genome assembly GCF_040807025.1 of Struthio camelus. NCBI lineage: Eukaryota > Metazoa > Chordata > Aves > Struthioniformes > Struthionidae > Struthio > Struthio camelus. The sequence goes on along the minus strand of NC_090943.1, from coordinate 28,667,989 downwards.
GGGTATGCACTGGGATAAAACAATGAATTATTATATGGGTGGGAAGATGTTCAAGAATATTTGTTATTATTAAATGATTACATAGCAAAGAGCTTTTTAAACTTTTAATGAGAGATCATGTCCTCATTGTGCTAGGTGCTGTATAATGCAGATAAAATTCTATCCCATATGATAGAAAATACTGCATGTTCAAAAGCAATATGAACCAGTTAAGCAATTCCAGAAGCAACTAGGTTTTACATAAGCACCACATAAGAATATGTCTGTTCCTTTAATAGGTAAGATTTGTGGTGCATGAGTCTATTCAAATTGATTAATGCAGTTTCAATGCAACAGTGGTGAAAACTGAACTTTCAGATGGTAAAATTTGCATATTCAAGAAATACAAAACACCAGTTTATGTTAGTAAGTTTGAAAGGGTGTGTATTTACTGAGTTTAACTATTCAGAAACAGAAAACTAATTACTTTTCTAATCACATGTTCAGCAGAACTTATTTTACTAGGTACTTATTATTTAAAGCTGGCTTCAAAGCCAAAAGATGTTGAGTTCAAAACCTTTATGAACTAAACTACCTTCAAAATGATGTGCAATTTGGAGTCTCCAGCTACTCACATTAAAGCATCTTGATTTTTAGGAACTCACAAGCACAAATCTCTGGCAAATCTGGATTCCTTAAACAGTTTCAAGTAAGTTCACAAAACTGGTGATAATCACACTTTTCATAATCACATCAAATATCAGGACCTTAACACTTCAGTCGCAGAATTTTACAGCTTTGAGTTATCATGACATACATTAAGCCAAGAACTTTTTCCTAAGAAAATCATAAATCATGATAATTATTGTTGGTAAAGTTTCCGAACATTGACTCTAGTTTACCTGCCATCCCTTTCTGCTGCCCCACCTTCTGTTACTGTTTTGACAAATATTCCCAGTTTTTCAAGGCCTGCATCTGCTCCAACTCCCATTCCAATAATGCTTATGCCAAGTCCATCTTCATCTGTGAAAAAGGCAAGCAAATACAGAAGCTTACATTTGACTTATATCGTCATTTGGTACGTAAACATTTAGGCTCTGGTTCCTCTTGGTTTTCCATGTCAATAAACTTAATTCCTTTTTTTTTTTTTTTAATCTTAATATTCTATCATCGTAATTATGCACAAAAAATAGTATTATCTTTAACATTACAAGGAACCTAGAACAACTAATCAAATCGATACTCTTCCAACAGAGAAGGAAAACATCACATGAAACACTGTGTAAAATCATGTGTGAATGGAGTAACACAAAACAATTCTGTTAAAAAAACTGTATTTCTTAAATACTTGAACTGCTTCCTTAAATCCTTATTGAACAATTCCTAAGTCCAAAAAGCCAAGGTAAGTACAATGGATTCATGGGAATTCAAGATATGCTCTGTGGGCAAGTGGACTTCCTCTTACAAGATTGGTAAATCAGTTTTACAGGAGCTGAAAATGGCTTATAGACTACACACCTTTTTCTAGCTCAACTGGGAAAAGCTCCAGCTTTTCCACGCGCTTTTCAAGTTCGTATTCAGCTGATGCAGCCACTGGGTCAACTTCATCATTTCTCCTGTCATAGTCTTCATTGGAGTATGTATTGAAAACCTGTGGAAACAGACCAAAATCACTCAACTATCTGCTCCAGAAAGACTGTCAAGTTAACAAAATAGCTGCATTTACCCTGCTTTAGCCCTGTGACATTGCCGAGTTTGAAAAGGCTTTTTAAAGACAAATTTCTCCTGTCCACTCAAATTTCACATGTTAAAATGTGTGCTTTTTTATTCAAGTAAAGCACATCAAAGATTGTTAAGGACTGAAAGACAATTCTGAATATAACTGACTTCTTTATCGTTTGTGATTTTAAATGCAGGAGGTGATCTTGAATGAATAAGTTGGTCTATATGTTCAATATTTAAAACATAATGCAAATCATCAAGAATGCACTACTAGTAAAAATTCGTAAGTATGAAAAAGGAAAACATATTAAAATTATGATCTGTCTACAATCTCCGTTTAAGTGCTCCCTCCTAATGGAGTTCCAGTTTGCACCCATTAAACCAAAGCTAGACCTGAAGATTACTAATTTACACGCATACCACCTATGTATACCATTAAAGATTACCTACATGCTATATATTAACTTTTTAGGAGAACAGAATATACACCCTTTTAATTTTTAAAACAAACCAGGCAGACAGCTTTATTTCAACTCCAAAGCAGTACGTTTCATATTGGCTATATTAATCTAATTACACTAATTTTGTTTTTTTCTACCATACTTTTAATAGAATATGGCCTTCAGTCAGAGATTATTCAGACCTTCAGTAATTTCAATCAAACACTCAGGAAAAACACGTTTTTGTATGCTGGAGTTTGCTGACCTACTTCACTTAACTGTCCATATTTGGCAGTAATGAAAGAATATGCACTATTAAAGGTAATGATTTTACCTAACTTCAGTCCCATATATACATATATTATGTTCATTACTTCAAATAAAGTAACACAAATGCTGTTTCCCATCCCTCCTCCTCCTCTTTTACAGGCACCACACAGAAGATAAAACCTACATGGCTGTTTCTCTTGCAACATGAAACAGTGCACCACGCTATATAGCTACACTTATACTCATGAGGTTGCAGGACGCCTGCTCTCTTACATCCTTGTGCAGAGGCTACTGAACCAGTGCCCCCATAGCCATTGCGCAAGCTCCCAGCCAAAGCAATGCCACAAGCCGAGCCGTAGCGGGCAAGCTCCTTCTTTCCTAAAGCGCAGGTGTCAATCCCACGTGTAGAAGACAGCATTTAGCTTTTACGGTGAATTATTAATACAAACTAGAAATCTGATTCAAGAACAAAGACTAGCGTTTGGTCTCTTTCTATTAAATGATGATAAACGGTCACAGCTAGCTAGTAAGAGATCCGGTATCTCAGGCCACCGCCTGCCTCCTCAAAAGCTAAACATCAGCGTTAAACATGTGAAAGCAATTCTGCAAACTGCTTTGAGTGTCTCTCACTGACAATGACAGCAGAAGTGGTTTCAGAAAAGAAAAGGAGAGTAGCCTACATTGTTAGTGATACTGGAATCTGTGTCATTTCTACCTAGCAATTTATCAACACAGGGAGTCACCAACTGACTCACTCCATTTCTAAAACCAGTGGCGTTTCATACTTACTTCAAAAAAAAGGAAAAATAATCCTGTTTTCCATCTAAGTCTGATTTTCTGCATCAGGCCACGTGAAAAGAAGAAATAGCAATAATTCACACTCATTGTGGAGTCTAAAACGTGCCTTTTCCAGTAACCAATCTTTACACACCATAGACAGCCTACAAGCTTGTGGGTACTCCATGTTTTAAATGATAGCAAAACAGTACTTGGGATTTAAGCCTGGAATTCACATACTTTCCCAGAGAAAGTAAATCTGTCACAACTCTTCCTGGAAGAACTTTCAATCACCTACAAACTAATAGCACTGTCGAGGAAGCCTTTACAAATACTGCTGGGAAAATGGAGGAAGCAACCACCAGGTAAGTCTTGATACAACTGTCTCATGCAACAACATCTTCATTGAGAAGCTGTTGTAAGAAGTTAGTACACATGAATTTCCCTTTAGTAGTAAATATCAGTAGTTAAGTATCACAACTGTATTACGGCTACCATGAAGCTACCACAAAAAATGATCCAACTTTACACAAAAGTTGTTGAAACAGAAAAGATGATAGCCACTCCAGGGAAATTTTAATTCCTGAATTTTGCATCAGTGTGAACCACTGATTAACTTGCCTCTTCCAAGAAGACTGAGACAATAATTGCTTTACAAGAATCCATAAACATATCTTGTACTGATATTCACTGATGCAACAACAAAAAGGTTGTTCTAGCCAAATAAACTTGCTAAGAAGCCTCCGTAAATATATCCAAAAGATAAGGAAAGTAAGTCCCATACTAAACTCTGTCCGATGCTACCAAGCATTTTATGCTTTTCTGGTATGTATAGTTAAGACTGGAGAAAAGACTGATACAGATATAAGCATTAAAAAAGGTAACAATTAGTCTGAAATCAGACACAAAATCTGCATGCAAATTTTGGCCACAGAGCATGCAAATGATTGCAGACAAGCAACGATTTAGTAACATAAGTGACCACTTTTGACTCGTTCCTAAAAATTCCTCTTTGTGGATGCTATAACTGCATGCATATCTAGGGATCTATTAATTTCTGCTACTGTTGTTAACTCCATCCAGTGTTGGAACTGCTAGTTAAAATGAGAAACAAAATGGAGGGTTTCCATATCTGTGTAACACCCTGACAGAGCAGTTCTGAAAAGTCTTCTGTTGCTCACAGGTCTTTCAAAGACCTCTTCACATAAGAAAAAGTAGTCTTTGTGTTAATGTCTCCCTGTCTGCTTCTTATCAAATGGTCTGAACACTTGGAGAGTAAGAATCATGAACACGCTTTTTTACGTAGACAATATCAAGCTTTAAAAGAACCTATTGATCTAATGATTCTACTCTATATGTAAAGAAAAAAAAAGTAGGTATGGGAGAAAAGGCCTTTCCATTTTTCTTTTACTGTGAGATGTATGACTCGCAACAGACATCTCTACCCTGACACGGGAATAGATGAACGCACCACTCAACAGCAAAAAAGCTGTACCGTAGGTGGGACGTCCCATGGCATTCAAATTTAACACACAGTTTGGAGGGGGTTCCATAGATTCTGGATACACTAGTAATGAAATATCCAAATCTAATCTCATTTGTATCGATACTTGTGAAAATAAGGACCCCTCAGTGGAGCTACAGTCAAACAAAACACTAGCGAGCTATGGTTTGACCACAAACCGTCTTGGTCTGAAATGCAGCAGGGACACACAAGCCAAGTACAGGCTCAAAATACCTGCTGTGAGTTTAGCTTGAGATTGCCTAACTTATTTGCATGATGAGAGAGAAGTGTTCTTTAACTGTAGAAGAGAAAGGGATGTTATCAAGGAAACAGAGTCACCAGCTATTTAGGGGTAGCAAGAGAAGCAGGTAGTTTTTGCTTGCAGAACAGAAAGATCAGATGAGGGTGTGGTATGGGGAAAATTATAATAGGCTACAAAACAAATGCGTTTGTTTATGGATTCCTTTTCATCATGTTAACAGGCCCCATTCTTCTTCTGTGTTGGATGACTAGCATTAGTTTATTTTGATAACAATTTCAGATTTCTTGCAAAGTGACTGGATATTCTTCAGGACAATTTTCTTTTAAAGGATTAAACCATATATTGACTTCTTGTTTGAGAGGATCTTTCTTGAAGTACATTGGCCAGAAGGGATGGCTTCTTGCATCTTGTATTGTTTTGTAGAATATTTAGTGTTATACATGAGAAGGGAATTAAAGATAATGTCGGTAGTGAATGCAGTTACCATTGTCTCCAAAATTTCCATGCTGCTTGGTACCAATGTAGTTTCAAGAGCTATTTTTCTCTCATCTAAGCATCCAAATTAAGATGTCAGGATCACTGACAGCATCAAGGCAAAACTGTCAATGTTTCCTACCTGGCATAAGTTCACCATACTTTGTTATATGATATTGCCCACTGCCTTCAACATGTGTTTTGCCCAGGTGAAGAAGGAAGAAATTCTTGTATGTCATTTACCTCACTTTGCACAATCACATTTAATGCCTGTTGTTTTTTTTTTTAATGAATCTCAGGGTGTTAAAATGAAGAAAATGAAATTTGTGCTTGAAATTTTTCTTTCTTTGAGGAACAAAGTCAGTCCACCACAGAAACAAACTGCTTGTTCAGGACAGGCATGAGAACTGTCGCTCAAAGATTTTAGTTGGCTAAAAGTAAAATAAATAGTTCTACATTTTTTTCATATTAAGTATGCTCAATATGATTGATTATTGAGTAAGCCTTCCTCATCAAGTCTGTTCTCACTGTGTTTCCTGCAGTGTGCATAAGATTTCAAATTTAAAGGAATTCTCCCATTCCCTACAATTTAACAAATTTGATTTTGCCCTCATGCTGGTTGAAGTATCCACAACAATAACATCTACTGAGCTATTGCTCAAAGACAGCTTTTTTCCAAATCATTCAATACATGATCTTCGCCTCTGGTCGTACCTCTCCAAGTATTTTTAAAAAATATGCTTCTACAGAATTCACCTTTGACATTTACAAGGATTTATAACAGCACTCAAAATCCAGCAACACAGGAAATCAAAAACCACAGACAGTGGTGACAGTACAGTGGTGATGACCTTGCTGATATCAAAGCTAAACGAGTACGTCAAAAAAAAAAAAAAAAAAAAAAAAACAAACCCCAAAGAATTGACTGGCTCACTCCAACACTACTGTTAGCAGAACAGCATAGTTCTGTCTTCACTGAAGTGAAAAGAAAAAGGGTCATCAGCAACTCATCTAGCATCAAAATAATGTCAAATCATATGATCAAAGAAGCAGAAGATACTGCTAGGCACCTTTGGTGGCTCTCCCAGGTAAATCATATATACCCCTACAACACTACTTGCTTTTCTTTTCACAGAGAACTGACAGCACAATCTAGAAAAGACGCGTCAATAGCTATACTAACATATGCTGCAGACTAATTCAGGAAAATATTCAGATTCTAATACTCCATTTTTTGCTCAAGACCAAAAAAAAATCACAGCAGTTGAGAACTGATTCTTCTTGAAAAAGGATCACAGTTTCACACAAAGCCAAGTGTGGAGCATTTTCCCATAAGCCATCAACTACCCAGAATGTTTACAGAATTTTGCTGGCACTAATCAGTAGGTAGTGACAACTTTTTTTGTTAAAGGAAGTTAGAGAGGAGATGAACTACAAAGAAACACATGGGCTATCCTCCCAACTAATCTGCTCTATGCTACATTAACCACATTGTTGGTCTTGTATACTATAAACTCTGCAACATAAAAACTGTCTCAGCTTATGGGTTAAAGAAATCTCTAACATTCTGAGCATGTCTATACCATTTTTGTGGCTTGTGCCAAGGAACAAGACCTGTTCCCAGGTCCAGGTGCTGCTGACTGCCTTGCTGTCTATGCTTTTTTCCCCCACGATGGCTAGTGCCTGCTAAGGGAAACCAATTGAGCCTGAATTGTATACTGCGTGGACTGCACCTTCTCAGCTCTTAGCTGTTCTACTGCATCTGCAGTTACGCAAGTCTCCCTAGCACAGTCACAAATAGTCTGCCTTATGCACAACTCTTGATTACACCATGTCTTTACACATAAGGGGCCACAGTCAACATATGCTGGTGATCACTGTGTAATATCTGTTCTGAAACCATGCTTTCCACCCACTATCACCACTTCTCTCATAACGCCTACTCCTCGTGCCCCTGTTCAAAAAGTAAAAACACCACCTGAGGTCCAACACAGTCATCTGGGATGACAATAGATGAGATATTTCTCGGTGGACGGATCACCGTGCTCAGGAAACTAGACCTTCATAAAATGGCACAAGTACTTAACAGTGGAATTTTACCAGCAATTCACTCCTCTGGAATCTGTTCCGGGGAGGGGAGGAGGTGTCACAGGCACTACCTCACCATGATACTGCCATGTAAGCTCTATAGACCGCTATTTTTCCCCAACATTTTCTCATTTCTGAAAATTCAGGGTAAAGGTTTTATATTCCAAGTGTGTAGGAGGCCATTTTGAAGGTGATGCTACATCATGGAAAGGTTATTACAACGTGCTCCTGAGCTCATCATTACCATAACTTTGCATGCTGCTTCTGGCTACCAGCAAGCTGAACTTGAGACTGTTGGCTGCTCTTCAGAAGTATTTGCTGGCTGCTCCAGAGATGTCAATGAGCAAGAGCATGGAGTCTGTGAGCTCAAGAGCCTCATATTGCTTCAGTTCTGCACAACAACCTATCTACCTCCTCTTTTCCTTTCTTCACCATCCTTCGGCAAAAATAACAGCAAACATTTATCACAGACAGACACCTCCCATCCCATTGCAGAGAAATGAGAATTCCAGGCATGCCTACAGGCATAACACGCAATGATATTGTCCAAAGGAAGATCCAAAATCCTCTCCTTTTTCATGGCGAACAGGGCAAAGACTAAAGACAAAATTATAGTTTCCTGGGTCTCACATGGAGTCTTGGTCCCAGAAACAGTACTCGTGCATTGTCAGGGGACTGCAGCTGGCTTCCCAGAGGAACACCTTGATGCTCATTGCTTTAGTGGAGGTAAGCTCCATCACAGTGATAACTCGTATCACAAGCCTTCTTGTGTGTCATTTGTATAACTTTAAAAATGTGGAACGGTTTTTCTATACCTTCTTTGCAGATAGCAGCAGCAAATAAACGAGCCATCTCTCTGTATATCCTGGCGAGAGACCCTGAGACCCCTTTTCACCATTATTGTGAAAACATTCAATGCAGGAAGGTGAACAGTTACAGGGATGCCTTATAATTTTATGTTATCAATCCCAGGTTGTGCTATGTATTTGCTGGGGTGCTGAATAAGCCTCTCAGGGGGAACAAAATTTGACACAGTGTGCATCTGCTTTTGGAGACTGTGGACCTTAGAGCATCAACACTAATCTATTCCATCACCCATCTTCTTCCTCAGGTGAATAAACTGGTTTGCTCCACATTGGAACTGGGAGAAAACTAAAATATGCAAACAATAAAGAGAACTAATCAACCTGACACTATGGATGCAACCTTAATTATGACAACAATAACAACAATTCACTGGTTTTGGTTCTGCCACAAAGACCCTGTTGACTGTAAATCCAGAGGTAGTCTTTAACGTAGGTACAGCTGGATATCATAAATATGTTGTATCAGAAGCATTATTATTAATTTAACTATACTAACAGCTAGAATTTGGGACTGTCTCATATTAAGGATTATACTAAGAACGTTTGCTTTGGTTGTTAGGAAGAATTCAAATAAGGAAATATAGTGGCTAATCAAATCGTTTGGACATAGGACATTCAGAAAAACACTAAACGTTGTGAATGACACTTTCAATACCTTCTCAGTTCTTTATGTCTACAATAGCACTCCATAGCATCTCCCTATGGTCTGTAAGGAGGAATAGGTGTGTTTCCAAGGTAGCTGAAGATTTCTCTAAAGCAGTTTTACAATCAGCTCTTGTTTTGTTTTAAATATATAAAACTGGGCTGCTTCTACTATGCACAACGTGATTCTCTCACAGGCAGAGAAGTGAGGAAGAGCAAAAGCCATGAGAAGAATTAGACAAGTTTATGGACATGACACTGATCTACTACGTTGTACTCTAAGTATAAGCCGTTCTGATGATTAATTCTTACACCGCACTCTGCAAAGGCTCCTGCCTTTGGGAGGATGCAGTTTCTCCCATCAGCCCTGGGAGATGAAGCACCGAGGATAGCCTTTCTCGCTGTGTTCAGGAAGCTAAATGAGAGAAAAATCACAGTTTGACCATCCATTATTTTATGCTTGAAAGTCTGTCTACAACATAGCTCTGACATCGTTAAGCGGGTGATTTCTCGTCTTTCAAAGTGTCTTTTCTTTTATGATTTTGCCCTCCCTGTTGCACTAAAAAGGAGTGAGTCAGTGAAGAGGAGCCACCACAGGCTTCCTCCAGCTTTCTTGGCTTAACTCTCCTCTAAAGCCTACGTGGGCATCAGCTGTCACAAATGCTTCAAAAGGGAAGCGCCAGGAGACAAATCTTCCCAAAAAGCAATTGCAGGGATGAGACACAGATGGGAATTAGACAGTTACAATACTGTAATGAACTTACGGTCTCACACCAAAATCAAGTCTGGAGTTTCCCTCAGAAAGATCTGTAGGAGAAAGATCTGTTTAAATATGCCTGAAACTCAGCAAACAGAACTCTAAAGATGTTAGTTTCTGAAATCCTGAAAGTATCTGGGCCCTACACTTCTCAATTCCACAAACACCTCTTCTTACTTATGGCTGAGGGCCAGGAGCAACTGCTGCCATGCACAACAGAACTATTCACTTCCTGGATACAAAACTGGAAAATATTATCTCCAGATATTACTGTTCTAGCCAACTACCATACACTATCCAAGTCTTCTGTCTGTGGACACGGTCATAAAGATTATGTCTAGTAAAAAACTACAGTGCCAGTGTCTGGCACCGAGGCTAACATATCTCAGCTGGCATCCATACAGCTATATTCTCCTATCCACTCTAGCAGTGTGCTGCAGCTGACCTGTCTCTCGGGAGAAGCACCTGACTGATGCTTTCATCAAACCATGCTTTCGCCACTAAAGTGAACACGCTCATTTAAACGTATGGACCATTCACGTGGCATTAGTTAGGCCTATGACCTGACCACGTGTTTGCTTTCTAGCACACACGTAGTTCAACAACTAGCCATACTTATATTTTAAGCTCATTTCATTGAAGCTAATACCTTAAATTTTACATAATGCAGTTTCAAACATGGAAGTGAAATAGTTTTAGTGGCCCTAATATATCATCTCCTGGTATCAACTATGAGAAGATACAAGTTTTCACTCTTTATTGACCTCCTGCATTCAATATTGTTAGACCAGAAGGCCCTACTACTTCAACTCTGAGGGGCTGCAGGAACTGAAACTAATTCAGCTGAAATGCTCTAGTCCTTCCAAGAAGGATACGCTAATGTACAGAAACGCAGCAAACTGCTCCTCCACCCTAGATCCCTTAACTGTGGGAGTCCCCCAGCATCTTTTAAGTTCTCACATAGTAATATCTAAAATCGATTTCACCATTTATGGTTGGTTAGAAGTCTGTCAAATATTTATGCGCAATAATATGTCCTCATTTATTTATGACTGCGTATCCTGTTGGCTCAACTGTAAGACTGTGCTCTTCCTAAAATTTTTCACCTTTCTGACCACTGCTTAAGTCCTGTGCACACATTTTCACTGAAGTCCAATAAAACTCCAATAGCTCTGTTCGTAAGTGCTGGAAGTTAGTTAGGAGCCCATGAAAGCATATGAATAGAGCTTCTCTCATTTTTAATATACCAACTACATTACACTGTATTTATTGACATGTCATTTTATGTCCCAATACTGACAGATTTTATTTTACTCGCATATTCTTCTGCAACTCTTCAACAAATTTTACATTGATTACATTGATTAATTCTGTATCATCATCAATTCTGTGACAAAATTTTGATCATCCCTTTTCCAGATAGGTTAAAAAACTCAGTCAGTACTGACACTCCACTGCTAACCCTCCTTCATTACCAAAAGCTGCAACCTATCCTTAGTCTTTTCTTCTTCTTCTTCCTCTTCTTCTTCTTCCTCTTCTTCTTCTTCTTCTTTTTCTTCTTCTTCCTTTTCTTCTTCTTCCTTTTCTTCTTCTCTTTTAACCTGTTGTTATGCCAGGGAAGGGCCTTTCTTTTTATCCAGCAGAAGTTTAATATTCTTCAGTCTAACAAAGATGTAGTCAGTCTTTTAGAAAAGTGGCAAAGGAGCAGCCACATCAGACAACTACAATCTTATTAACAGTATAAAACTTCCTCTATCAAACTTAAGATACAATTTCTCCATTTACTCTTCATAAAAACATTTCAGTGTGGGGAATTTCTGTTGTCATGAACAATAATACAAAACATTCATTAGCTTTTCTATTAGGACAGTAGCTTGTCTGGTCCTGTTGCATCTTGGCAGTCTATTGGCTTTGCAAACTTTCTAGCAGGATTCTTATTCCAGAAATTTTTTTTTGTCTCAATAAATTGTTCTTCAGAATCTTTTTTCCTCCTGAGTTATTTTGTTCCACTCAGTTTAGCATACGTAAAAATTTTAAGCTGCTGGGTTTTCAAGTTATTCAATGGCCTTAGTCAATACATTTTAAAATTGCTTAAATTTAATTTTCACCCTATACCTTTAACAACTACAATTTTCTGCTTTTTAATAAAGGCATATCTTGTTTGAGATAATGCTCTTACAGAGGCCATCCAAGAGTGGGGAACCATACTCCCCGGGAACTAAGGGCTGCATTTCATCCACCTTTCAATTCCATTTTTCAAACATCTATTCTGTAATATACATTAACATCTCTGTACTGGAGAAAACAGGATATGTTTCGAATACACACTTGTCCACCTAAATTCCAGAAAAGAAACTCCACTGTACATACTCCTTCATTTGGGGAGAGGATCAGAAAAATATACATGACAGATGTCTGGCCTTGCTTACAGCAGAGCTGCCAGGGTGTTCAGCATGACAGAGTGAGAAGAGATGTGTTACTGATTGTTCTTATTCTGCAAGCTGAGTAATTGCCATACAGACGAGTGGACCTGTGCACAAAGAATTGACATTCCAAACAAAATCTATTTCTTATCCCCTCTTAATGTATTTTACAAAATTTTAATTGCTATATTCTTTAAAAAGATTATATTTGGTAATAATTTCAGGTGAAATTCATAACATCTGTCAATAATTACTAAATAAAGGAGGCAATCTAAAACCAGCAGTACCTACAAAATTCTACGCTGACAAATGTCAAAAAGACTCCACAGAATTACAGGACTGAGGTAAAGAAAAACACATAAACACTTGCTATACCACAAAGGAAATACCTCCCATTTGCACTATACAATTCATAAAATTACTCTATTATAAAAGAGAAGGAAAACCTTATAAGTCCATTTATTATCAATAGAGTCCTGATTCTCTTCTTCCTTTTCTGGTAATTTATTTTGTAATTTAAAAAAAATGAAAACATACTTCCAACATATTCTTTTTTGTTTGATATGAATACCAAAAGCTTCTGTAGCTCTAATTTGAAATTAGAAATTGTGAAATTGTGCAAGGCAGCAACTGTTTTTCCAGCTCCACCTTCTTCTTTGATAAAATGCAATAAAAACTCTATGTAGAACAACATCGACAGGTTGGTATAAAAGTGAGGCCTTCTTGCCACCTTTAAATGAAGTAGAAGGTCAAATGCTGGGATTTCATTTTTTCTGTCATCTCAAGTTTTCTCTGTAGAAGTGGGATTTTTACCCACATCTTACTGCTACTTGCCTTAGGTTATGCTGTTATTTGTTTAACAATACTTGCTTTTAGTAAGTAAGTTTCCTAAAATCAAATGAAGTTATTTACCCTACTATTTACTATTTACTCATTCTGTACGAGTTTTATTGCTGATGTACTAGTTTTATTACAGTGTATGTAACGATTTGTCCACACAGCAAAAAAATACAAAATCACTCTTGTTGGAAATACTATGTGTGTGAAAAGTTCACGTTGTTGCTCTGGATTAAGACATGTCAGAATAATTAGCAGGCAAAAATTAGCGCTGGGCGGATGAGTACAGCAATGCTAATACAGATCTGACCTTATAGATTAATTTCTAAGATGCTAAAAAATTTTCCAGATCATTGTTTGGCAAATATTATATCTTTAGAGATGATTACTTTATGAGAAAAGAGATCAAGATCTCCAGAAAAGACTAAGCTGTAATATTAATGCTTTCTACAACCTTGTATCTTGAAGATGAGAAGTAAATTTTTAAAATATCAGTTAAAGACTTCTCTGCTGAAAATATCCTATACTGTATGTATTACCATACAGAGGATCAACGAGGAGATAAAAGATGCTCTTTGACATTTCCTCATTCTTTATGAAGGGACTCTTTCCATTCTACTCTGAAAGTATCCAATACGGAAAAAATGTAGTAATTCAATCTTTACAAAAAACAGGTAAGTTCTGAGAAATTACTTTTCTCCAAATACCAATTCTCACCTGATTCCGTTCCCAAGCCAGCATAGCTTGTGTAGCAGCACTGGTGACTCCTTTGCCGGGAAGGACAGGTAGCCCTCTAATTTCACCAGCAGTTTGAAAATGCAGTGTATTTTTCAAAGCCTCTGACCCCTTTCTTTCACAACTGCATATACAGGTCCCAGCCTAAAACCATCCCAAAGCAGAAAACCTCCAGCCATCTGCTAGTCACACTCCACATCACTGCCAAGGAGTCCTCCTCCTTGCAGAGATTTGGAACGTGAGATCGCTACAAAGCAAAGAAAGCCAGGGTAGTATTTTAATAGGGAATTTTACAAACAAAAACATGTGAGAGATGCAGTCAGCATCACAACTATTGGCAAGAGCAGTTGAGAGAGAGAGAGAGAGAGAAAGCGAGAGCGGGTGCTGTAGGTCAAGAATGGGTTACTCCAAGACCTGGCAGTGAAAGAAAACGCTTACTGAACGGGAATTTCTTGTAGGTTGTAAATTTAACTAAAGTAAACTTTGCAGGGACAGAGCATAAACTTTCCCATGCAGCATCCACTCATGGGTTGATTTAAAGCCCATCGAAAACAAGTGGAACAGCAGGCCTGCAGCACAATCACGCTGCAGTTTTCAAGGGACTGGAGAACAAGATCAGGTCCGTTGAAACCAAATTAATACTCAACAAGCTGTACCAAATGTAGTACTGGTCTCACAACCACTGAGCACGCAGGTGTTCGTTATACAATACCTAGTGCCCTTGTTAGTGATCTTGATCCAGCAGAGTCAAAAAGTGAAAAGCAGAGACTGATCTATCTCTTGTAGGAGTGAGCTCTTGCAGGGCTCAGCCTTTTGTGTCAAGGAAAGTTCGCCTGGAAAGTTGCAATCCTATTCAAATAAAACTTCAGGAACACCATGCGGCACATCGCATGAGAAACACGGTTGATGGTAAAATTCATTTCTTTTTTTCTACACAGGCCACAAATTATGGCTTCTGGAACGGCGGGGGCAAATAGGCCTCTAAATCAATACTGGAAAAACTTCCAGTATTTTCCCATGGCAACCCCCTCAAAATCCAAATAGTTCATTCAATGACAAATATTGCATTATTCAAGCACAAAATGCTTCAGAAAGCTTCTCTTTGTTTTTAAACCCAATTTCCATACCTTCGGGGTGCAACTCTTCATAGCATCTAAGCATTAAATTTAGCTTTTGCTGGAAAGCAAATTAAGTGACTGAATGTGCTTGTTCGAGAAGGTTCACCCTAGTCAAAGCTAAAAACATTCTCTGCTATTCAAAACACTGCTTTCAGGGAATTCACAATTTTCACAGCTATTAAAGCAGCTCTGTGTATAGTTTTGCCTTAGGAACTAAGGGAAAGAGTATAATGCATAGAAACTTGAATTTGACAAAGATATCCGAATATTCATGATACCTGAATATTCACAGTTAATTTTTTTGCATATAGTGACCAATCACAATTTTTTGAGTTTTTTCTTTCCATCTTCCTTTTCACCATTTACACTGGCATTATCATCATTACAAAATAGAAGAATGCCAGCCTGTTTTACCACAAAACACACACAGCAATATGAATATTTACTTTGTATTACTGCAAATCGCTAACACATACTTGCTTTGTAATTGTTTAAATCTTTTATTATCTATTTTTGATTAGTTATCCAAACTTCAGAAATAGAGAATAAATGTGAACAAAAAAACCTGTATTTTTCGCTACAGTAGTTCGACAGTCACATGGAAAAGAGCTAAGAGCCAAGCTACACGATATTAGATTCCCATAAAGCTCAGCGTTGTTTAGGGTCTCTCCTCCCAGATTTCTCTCACAGATTCTGATAGATATCCTCTAAAGATACAGATACAGGAATTTAAAAAATTGTTGCCTGTAGCAGTTCAGCACTGATCTTTAAATCTGAATTGCTTTGGCTGACTATAATTCCACTTTTGTTTCAGGGCAAAGTAAAACATTTGTCGAGGCCGTGAGGGTGTTTCTATCCAGCAAAATGAAGAAGCAATTGTAACCAGAGTACATGTATAGCTACGCTATCTTCACGCTGCTAGTTTGGGTAACAACAAATGCAAACAGTCTTCAACACAGATTAGCAGCCAGAGAATGAGCATCTCTATTCAGTTATTTTTTCTAGAATATCTAAATTTGAAATTGAAGAAATTATAACATCTGCTCTACAAATTTAAGCACAGAACAACTATCACTGTTATTCACCCTCTGACAGTATCAGTTATCATGGAATTGCACAGCCTAGGTATAAAACCTAATGTTGGTGCTAAACCTCTTACTTCCCCCTCCTCATCTGCTCATCTCTTCCACATCTGCATAATCTTATACAAAAAGCCAAATAGCTAAGAAATCCAACTATAGAATTAGTATAATAAATAACCATCATAGGACTTAATTTCTTCTATTCTTGTGAAATTACAGCTATTTCAGGATTCTACAGAATGAGGGATATATTTTTCTGATAGACTTGATATTAAAGCCTAGAAGTGCAGCACAGTTTAAACCAAAATACAAAATTCATGATCTCTCAGGACATTCGCTTACCTCTCCGACACCAGTGTACACTGCAAAATGTTCCAACAGTCGAAACACATCAGGTTCTACAGAAATTGGCTACAAAATACTAGTTGTTTTTTGCCAAAATTATGAAGACGCACATGATTCATAAAGCTCTCTCAACTACTAAATTTCCAGTCCTCTCAATCCTCTTGTGTCTAGCACAGCTACACACAAACAGTCAAAGAGGTTCCTGCAGAGCACTGATGACAATTTCTTGACCCAGGTGGTGGAGACACCAACGAGGAGAGGTGCACTGCTAGACCTTGTACTAACAAACAAAGAAGGTCTAGTTGGAGATGTGAAGGTTGGGGGCAGCCTTGGCTGCAGTGACCATGAGATGGTGGAGTTCAGGATCCTACGAGGAGGGAGCAGGGCAATGAGTAGGATCGCAACCGTGGACACTTCAGGAGAGCTAACTTTGGCCTCTTCAGGGACCTACTTAGGGGAATCTCATGGGGAAGGGCCCTAGAAGGAAGAGGGGTCCAAGAAAGCTGGTTAATATTCAAGCATCACCTCCTCCAGGCTCAAGATCGGTGCATCCCTCTGAGGAAGAAGTCGAGCAAAGCGGGCAGGAGACCTGCATGGATGAGCAAGGAACTCCTGGCAAAACTCCAGCAGAAGAAGGAAGTGTACAGAATGTGGAAAAGGGGACAGGCCACTTGGGAGGAATACAGGGACGTTGTCAGAGTGTGCAGGGATGCGACAAGGAAGGCTAAGGCCCAGTTGGAATTAAATCTGGCAAGGGATGTCAAGGACAACAAGAAGGGCTTCTTCAAATACATCAATAGCAAAAGGAAGACTAGGGAAAACGTGGGCCCGCTGCTGACAAAGGATACAGAGAAGGCAGAGTTGCTGAATGCCTTCTTTGCTTCCGTCTTCACTGCTAAGGCCAGTCCTGAGGAATCCCAGACCCTGGGGACAAGACAGAAAGTCTGGAGAAAGGAAGACTCTCCCTCGGTTGAGGAGGATCGGGTTAGGGATCATTTGTGCAAACCTGACATCCACAAATCCATGGGCCCCGATGGGATGCATCCGCGAGTGCTGAGGGAGCTGGCGGATGTTATCGCTAGGCCACTCTCCATCATCTTGGAAAGGTCCTGGAGATCAGGAGAGGTGCCTGAGGCCTGGAAGAAAGTCAATGTCACCCCCCGTCTTCCAAAAGGGCAAGAAGGAGGAGCCAGGAAACTACAGGCCAGTCAGCCTCACCTCCATCCCGGGAAAGGGGATGGAACAGCTCATCCTGGAGGTCCTCACTAAGCATCTGGAGGACAAGAAGGTGATCAGGAGTAGTCAGCTTGGATTCACCAAAGGGAAATCATGCTTGACCAATCTGATAGCCTTCTCTGTTGGAAGGACTGGCTGGGTAGACGAGGGCAGAGCAGTGGGTGTTGTCTACCTGGACTTCAGCAAGGCTTTGGACACTGTCTCCCATCACATCCTTGTAGGTAAACTCAGCAAGTGCGGGCTCAATGAGTGGACGGTGAGGTGGATTGAGAACTGGCTGGATGGCCGAGCTCAGAGGGTTGTGGTGAATGGCACAGAGTCTAGTTAGGAAGAGTGTTGCCAGCAGGTCAAGGGAGGTGACTCTGCCCCTCTACTCAGCCCTGGTGAGGCGTGCCTTGGAGTACTGTGTCCAATTCTGGGCTCCGCAGTACAAGAGAGACATGGTGCTACCGGAGAGAGTCCAGCGGAGGGCTACCAAGATGATTAGGAGACTGGAACATCTCTCCTCTGAAGAAAGGCTGAGTTTTTCCTGTTCAGCCTGGAGAAGAGAAGACTGAGAGGCAATCTGATCAATATGTCCAAGTATCTGAAGGGGGGGGTGTCAAGAGGATGAGGCCAGCCTCTTCTCCGTGGTGCCCAGCAACAGGACAAGAGGCAATGGGCAGAAACTGAACCACAGGAAGTTCCATCTGAACCTGAGAAAAAACTTCTTCACTGTGAGGGTGACAGAGCATTGGAACAGGTTGCCCAGAGAGGTTGTGGAGTCTCCTTCCCTGGAGATACTCAAAACCCACCTGGATGCAATCCTGGGGAATATGCTCTAGAGGACCCTGCTTGAGCAGGGGGGCTGGACTAGATGATCTCCAGAGGTCCCTTCCAACCTCAACTATTCTGTGATTCTGTGATTCTCTCTCTCTGCCTTCAAAATTCAGGACACCTCTCTGCACTCAACTTCATTTATTCTTGGAGAGGAGAGAGGGAACAGTGTTCCTCTAGAAATGCCAAGATTGCAGCTCTTATGATATGAAAAATTATAAAAATATCAACAGTAGTATTTAAAACTAAAATTCTTTTCAAATGTGGCAGTAAGTATGTTTTATCACACTTTTGGCAAGCCCTGCTATTGTCAAGGTAACAGGCTAGTATGTCCAAGGATTTATTGTATTTCTAAATGAAGAAAGCATGAAAATAAGCACACAAAAGAAAATGTTTGTAGTGGCCTTAGTTTGACAAATTAATTATATTACAGCACAACCCTTACTACATAGCCTTGAATCTAGAGTTTTAGGGCCTAAAAAAGTTTAAATGGATTAGATAGCATGAGGCATAGTTCCAATTACTTTAACTAAATAATTATTTCTGAATCTTCTGCAGTATTTTTTCCAGATCATTATTACTGATTTACGTTGTAACTGGGGGTGCTATTTTTCCTCTGCCTTCAAGAGTGTAACAACACATGAGCTGACCAAGAGTAAATACTGTTTCTCGTACCAATTAGTACAGACTGCCATAGAGCGGCAATGTCATCCTGAATCAATACTTCAGTATTCCCTCTGCCAGCAATCACTCTCTCCCTCAGTCTAGAAGTCAAGACATCTAAACACAGAGTAAAAATGCCACTAATGTTCTCAGAAGCAAACAACTGAAAGAAAATATTGAATATTCGTAAAAGATTCTGAAAGTTTTAGATGTCTAAAACAAATCTCAACAGAAAAGATAAATTATATAATCTGCATAGTCAATAAATCAACAGAACTCAACTTTCACAAGCAATTCCATTTACTCATGTATAGATTTCATAATCAAGAAAATAACTTGAAGAACTACACAGGAAAGTGATCATAGGCATTAAATTAGAGGGTTTGCTGAGTAAATTATGAAGAGAGAATTCATCTAACTCTAGTTTTCATGTGAACTTATGACATCTAAGCCGAGCAAACATGAACGCTATACTGTTAGTATACAGTGTGCCTATTCCCTTTACTGAAAAACCTTAGTAGAGCAGGCCATATTTAGTGAGGTGGAAATTGTCTGATTTGGAAAGAGGACTGCCAAATTTTCTCAATTTTATATCATCAACACAAATCTTGCTTTCAAGAGGTGTAAAGTTGCAATTAGCCTGAAGGTTTTTATGACTCTCTCATATCCTGGCAGATACTGCTTTTGGTACTAATCAGCCATCTTACTGGTGGTTGCTGCGGATACAGCAAAGACTGAATGAGCTAAGAAAAATGAACACCAGGACTATAAATGGTAAGACTTTACAGTTGCACTTCAGAACTGAGACACAATAAGCAAATGCACTTGCATGCCAAACCATGGTGCACAAAACAAAGGCTTTCTGAATCTCTAAATTTGTCAAACCATCCGATTTCACAATAACTAAGTTCACATACAAATTTGTTCAAGGGAAATTTAACAACCCCTTATCTTAAATGAAGAAACGTTTGGATATTCTAATTAGAAATTCTTACTTAATTCTTTAATTGAGATCAGATTAGCAACATAAATATAGTTCTACAGTTTAAAGAGGCTGCCTCTGTGCAATTCTATCACATTCTATTAAGAAATATTCAAAACTGTATTAAACTCTTCCTCTGCATAGTGCGAGCACACAGACTATACATTACTTAAGACTTAAATACAGGGCTTAAGACTGGAAACATGGCTTAAGTATGACATTCGCTACTAGACAGTCCTTCAATTGGCCTTCTGGTACAGGCTACGTGTAACCCTCTACCCTTAGGTGGCATATGCTATAGCAGTTATTTATTTGGTTTCTAGTACAAACATATATTTTTGTGCATTGACCAGCTCGCTTATGATCCTAAGGAAACTAAATAGGCCTTTGATAGCCTACTGCTATATTCACCTTAACAGTACCAGGCGATGATATAAGCTCAACTAACGTAGTGATAGTGTTGCATCCCATTCCCACCAACAAACAGCCATTCAGCTCATTAATGGCACTGCTTCGACATAAAAATGGACAAACAGGCCAGAAGCTAAGAAGATTAAAGGAAAAGCTTCAGTATCACAGCAAAAGATTTGCTGCATTTTGCAAACAGCTTTCAAATGTAAAGTGCAATGCAGTATTCTCAGTGCCAGATCACTACTCATTTACTTCATATTGTAGACATACCAATCCCCTAATTGCACCTGCAGGCAGAATTCATTCTGGCTGACTGCATTTTTTCTAATGACAGTTTCACATTCTCACTCTGTTTAGCACAATGAATTGCATCCTAGTAAGCTGTAAAACTGCCTAGAGTAAGCAAAAGAATGTTTATCCATTAAGCATTCATACAGAGTGTATTACATTACTGTTAATCACGTCAATGCTTCGAAAATCAGGCAGTTTCTATTTCCAGAGGAGTTTAGTCTCCTTAATGCCTCCTAATATGGTATGCAGGGTCAAAGAGATTCTAGCATCAGGCAAAAACAGGGGTTCTCTGCTCTGACTGTATAACTGGTTCTATCATACCAGCTGTAAGTGTAATTTAAAAAACAGCATTAACCGAACAGCGAACAGAAGATTACAAATGGGTGTGTAAAGTGTAGCTGACCAAATAGACAAAGAGAAAGAAGGATCATAGGGATAAGCTAGTATTAATGAATAATGCTAGATCTGGATAAGACTACAGTAATAATGCCACAAAGTGGAGATTCAAAATGAAAACATTTAAAGTGACTCAATTCATGCTATTTTTTGACATTTTTCAACTTCAGTGTTGTTTGTGACATCACGCACAAAGTCTGATATTGCTCCCTTGAAGTCAGCAGCAAAACTGACTTCATCAACCCCAAGAGGAAAAGGTGGGAGTCCATCACTAATTTATTTTATGATTGCTATTGTCTCTACCCCTTTCAGTTATAAACTAAATGAGCACAGAAACTACAATGAATCTGCAATGAGTTTTCATTGCATGAAGTATTTGCATAATTCTAGTGTGTGTATGTGTCCAATTTTACTGCATAAATTCATTTTTATAGACGTGCTTCCTACACACCAACTTGTACAGATGGCATTGAAATTCTAGAGAACGGAATGCCAAGCAGACCTAGCGCTGGATCTACAGACCTGGCAGTCTCTACAGTGCTCTTCCAGAGATATAAGGACCCCAGGCAGTCATCACGGAAGCTTTCAGCATGTCTCCTCCATTCTTTCGTCAGGCTATTCCTCTGGGGAGCCAGACACTGAGGTAAGGCTCGGGCATGCTGTTTGACAAGGCTCTTATTACTGTGTCTCAAAAAAGCAAAGCAGAAGACCTGTCCATGTTTCTCCATGGACATCATCTCCTTACACTGAAAGGTGAACGTGAACCTTCTCTACTGATATCTGACGGGAGAGGAAGGAGTCCTGACTCCTGTCATGCTCCTGTCATTTCACATGGAGGAGTACAGCTTAGAGAAGTTACAGGAGTGAAATGAACAAACAGTTGGAAAATATATTCTTTTTGCTCTCTCTCTTCTAGGAAGAAATGTGTTTCGGTCTGGCTGTTATGAGGAAATGGTAGCAGGCTCCTCCCTATTCCCCTAGCAGCAAGTAAAATTCAAAAGAGGAAGTTCAGAGCTGAGCAGCCTCAGCCATGCTCAAAGTCTCCTCTTCCTTGGGATGCTTCTCTCTTTGTGGTCAGTCAGCGCATGGGGAATGCACACGGGCGTGTGAGCTTTGGTTTTCCTTCCATGGGAATATCATGCTTTACTCTTTCGGGGTTGCCCCAGCATCTCCCTGTGTATGTCCCACCACACGTGACTACATTTTGGTATAGCAGCAGGCGGCGCACCGTGGCCATACAGGTCCTTTATTGGATATGAAGACAGATATGGGGTTAAATCTGTGGCCCATCACTGCCCCTGTCACATCTAAGCAGTAAAGGCAGCCACAGAAGGAGATGCATGGCCAAGAAACTTCTAGGCCTTTGCAGTTGACTTTTTCCTCTGAACTTCCCGTCTTCCAGACACAACTTCTTGACCCATTTGAGACAGAAATAATGGAAGCTCAAGACAAATATTCCACCTTCAAGGGGAAAAGTAAAAGAGAAGGTTTAGCTCTCTTTCTCAGAGAAAACAGTGTCCAGATTTGCCTGGGCAGAGGAGGAGAAAAGTCTAGTTATCATTTGCAGAAATGAAGACTTGTAAAGCTACGAGTATGCATGTGTAGGGATGGCGTGTCGTTCAGTCATTCACTAGCTAAAGCATACAACATACAGCTGAGTATTGCTGTCACCCACAGTAACTGTATTCTGGTTGCAAACAGCTGCACATTTCTTTTTAAAGCAGACAGACACCATTTAGTAGAAGCTGGGCAGATTCCAGGTAACAAATTAAAACGGGTATAAACTGCGCATAGCATGCTATGAACCCAGTACAGTGAACCCTTTCAATAATCTTAGCATGATTTTAATAATTATCCTAGTCTAACACAATGAATAGAGGGAACATACCCAAATATTTCTACAAAATTCTGACGTTTAAGTATTTTCATGTAAACTAGTGTTTACTGTCTGGAGCAAAAAGCAAGACTGTGACTGCTGCCTAAACTAAGAGCTGCAAATAAATAAGCAGAGGAAGACAGCAAACTAACTAATCTTACAAAACCCTGCTACAATATAATTAAAAATACAAGGACGACTATTTCTAAGAATCCCTAAGTAAAAAGAAAATAAAAGGACAAACCAAGTTTTTCAGGAGCTTATCTTCAAAATACTGTTTTATAATTTTGATTGCAAGATAACCTAACAAGGCTGAAAGGTTGCTTTTTTGCATGAATATTATTATTAATCAAACCTTTGTGGATTAAACATGAGGAAAAGTAGAAAAACAAGTCCTCTCTGGTTTTAGTAACAAAAGTTAGTACTAAGTTAAGAAAACCAAAAGCAGTGAAGTCAGCATCCACTGGGAGACTGTGCATTGCTATGAAGCACATGTAACTCCTGACTGCTGTTTACACCTAGAAGAACCAATCCTGAATAAACCCACTGTTTTGGATGAGGGAGTTTGGGAGTGTGGGAAAATAAAGATGTGTGTGGACATCAACACAGTCTGCCAAGTTGGTAAAACTTTAATCTTGTTAACTTTAATGTTATTGATTAAACACTGAGATTCAACAAAACTTTGACAAAAGAGCACCGTTCATTTGCAAATAAAATACTTGAAAATGTAGCATAAAATGACTAACTTGAAAAGCTTTTTCTATTGTACTAATAAATGGAATAACCACACGGACAGTTTTGTCTGTTACGGTCATCTGGAGTTTTAGCTTTGAATCCCTTGCAGTTAAATAAGAATAGAAGTCAGAGCATTTAAAAAGACGCTATCAACAATTTTAACCTTAAGGAAGGGAAGCAATGCTTTCATAGATTATTCAAGAGTAAACACTTTAAATGTGTTTGCTGAAAGGTAATATACATTTATTGCTCAAGATAACAGGATCAGCCATACACATAAAGTAGTCACAATGAGGACACTCTTGCAACTTGAGCACAGGAGTCTATCCATCCTGGCGTGAGAAAGCATGGCAGGAGAGCCCCACAGAGGTGTGCAGGTACCCATCTTCAGGATGGACAAATCAAAACACAGTTTTAACAGGAAGACTGTGCAAATATAAGACGGACTCCCCCCACCTTTTTTCTAAGACAAGGGAAAATCTTGCCTCTTTAGAATTCAAAAATCCCTAAGAGAATGGGAACCTACATTGCAAATACCACCATAAACTGAAGGAGCTATAACAGAAAAGAGCAGCAGGAGGAGGAAAAAAGCACTCAAATTTTAAATTGCAACTGCAGCACTGGACAGTGTAGGGCATGGTATTATTTACTTTACTTTCCAAACAATGTTTTATTCCAAATGGCTGAATGGTTTTGCTACCAAAGAGAACATCAACAATAGATGGCTGTTACAGAAAATGATGGAGACACTTTGTAACTTCATAACAAAGACAGTTAACAAAAAGATGTCCAAAAGTACTTTGAACTAAAAGCGACTTGAACATACCAAGCATGTTTTTGCCTATTTGCTATCTCAAGGCACAAAGTGTTATCTCAACTCTAGTCCTACAAATTATTTTATCTGATTGGGCAGGCCTCACAAAAGCAGTATTAAAGTAATCTTACTTTACGTACATTTAAGTTGAAAGCCCATCTGTCTTACCAGAAGGGCAGCTGTCATCATCTGCTTCAAATTCTACCTTTCAGCTGGTGAAGATACACCATCTTCCATGGCCTAAGCTTAGTTTCATTTCTGGTAAATGCATTAATGTAACTCAACAAAAGCAACACAATGCAAACTATAGTTGTTATGTTTTTATGTTATTGGGGCTAACTAACAGCAAGCAGATTTACTGAACAGCCATCACATCTCTCTTCAGGAAAGAATTTTTACTTTATTAAGACAGCAGACTTTTCTAAGACTTCTGAAAGACAGGTTCTTGAAAACTACATGCACAAAATGGGTGCAATCGTGCGTTTACAAATGTAAGAATAGAAGAGTGGTTCTTCATGCTCGAGCGTTGGACCTATTCTACCAAAGGTTTAATTGTCTTATGGCTTATATTGATTTTTGCCAAATAAATCGGGACAAAAATCCTCCCACTGAGTAGTACGAACAATTTAAAGACTGTGTTTTTGCCTTTCAAAAAATGCTTAATTAAATAGGGACTTCAGTGGGGAATCATGAACTAGTCAGCAGCAAGAGACTATGGCTGTACGGTAACTACCTACACAAAAACTCTTGTGCTCAGTACAAGGAAACTGCATCTAGCTTAACCCTCTTTCATGGAAGACTACCTCAAATCGCTGTACTTTTACTACCATAAGAGCTTGTCACTGTCAGTGACTGCAAAATAAAGCATCAGCCTACTTGATAGACGGTATACTGTTACCGTGCCAAGTCCTTAATGCAGGCTCGGCCACAGTTGCCATGGAGACTACAGGCGCAGCTAATATTACTCTTGCCTAAAAGAACACCTGTACATGAAAGATGGAGATTTCTCCCCTCCACTACAGCTGCAATCCCTCCAGAGGTTAAGTGAGCCGTAACAACCCTGAGATAAAAAACCAGGAGCACACTCCTAGCAACACAGCAGGCTAAATCTTGACCTCTCAAGCAAAAGCAACGTTGCGAACATAGTACGTTAATTGTGTATAGTTTTAAAGCTATTAACAATGTGAAAGGTGCTTCTTAAGTAACGGTAATGAAGTCAAATAGGATGATGTAAAGTAGTACCTGCAAGTAATAATTTTTCAGTAAACTACACTGTCTATACTACTTTCTAATCTTTTATTAATAAGGAGAAATAAAATACACATCAAATTATGTGTGTTACCTTCAGCCAAAGCAACAAAACAGAAAGCGAATGGAGTCTTAAATCTGGCTTAGGTCCCTAGACACCAAGGCAGTCTGCATATGTTGACTAATTAAGTAAAGAGGAATACTGGCATTTTCCATTGATTTTTTTCATATTTGTCTGTCTTCAGTAAGGTCGTAAATGTTTTTTTTTTTTTTAAGAAGAAAATTAATCTCCTCCAGAACTAAATATTTTCTCACAGTGGTCTCACATGCATTGAAAATCTGACAGAATCCCTTCACAGTTAGCATATTTTCTTTTTGGACTGCAATTTGGGTCTTCAGGAGGGATGAGGTGTCCCAGAAGCTTGGAAAGATGCTTTTGTAAAACGCTCAGTAAGCCATCCAAACTTTTCCTAACAACACCACAAATTACAACGAGGAAAGACCCAGTATGTGTATCAAATAAGCACCTGGGTTATTAGCTCACAGAGAGACTGGAGGTACACATTTAGTACAGGGTACAGCCTGCAGGACTGCACAATATTAGAGAAAAGTAGAAATTACAGCTCAGAAATCTTTTTTGGTCAGAGGGTCTGTAGTGGCACAATTTGCTGCACAAAGCTTCCAATTCGAAAGGCAAAATCAAAACTTCAAAAGAAGAACAGAAGTGTCTTTTGGTGAGATTGAGAAGTACTTCAAAGAGAAACTGAATCGGAAAAGAAGAGGAATACAGAAGCCCAGCAAACTTGGTCTGGCACACAGAAAGGATGAATATTAACTAAAAACTAAATGACTGAAAGATAAAAAGATATCAAAGGGGTATTTTGCGTTTTACATCAAAATTGTACAGCCCTCATAAAAATAAGTAGTTTTATAAAAGTAATATATTAACCTTATTCCCCAAATAAGTGTTTTTATTAATCATATTAGCCACTGCTTACAATCTGATCAAGGAGCTACAATCTGTCTTATCCCTGAAAGGTATTCATTGGTTATGAACGGCGCAAGGCACAACCCTGGTTTCAAAAGGGCACAGCTCAAGGGCATACAAAGCCCGAGGACTCTCCTGCTCCTCTTGGCATCCACAGTATCTTCCTCTGCTGTAGGGAAGGAAGATGCTATTTTTCCCACTGTCTCCAGCATGGAGCTCACGGGCGGTGAGTAGAGAGGAAAGCAGCACTCTCCAAAAAGCTCCTCGCAGCAGTCAGGCTGCCCACAGCCCCCACGGACAATGGGACGGCGGACAAGCCGTGGGTGCCCTTCTCGGGCAGAACGCTGCTCCTCCGCCGGGCAGCGCTGCAGGCAATGCTTCACCTCCTTAACGCCTATGCAACCAAATCTGTCTGATGCTTCCAGGCAACACCGAATGTAAGACAAACAAATCCATTATATTTATTCAAATAAATGTCAAAAGGTTAATGCAATTATCCAGGGAGCTTTATTAATCCAAAATATTCTCACATTTCACAAGTGTCCGAAGTTCTACACTGTGAAATAAAAATATTGGAAAAGCAATCTTAGTCACGGAACAGAGTACAAGTAATCCTCTACACTTAGCATTTCCGAAACAAATCTTGCTGAGGACAAACTTGAGTGCTTAAAACAGTGAAATGCATGACACTATCTGGAGAACTAGATTGCAAAGGCTAGACATATGAGTTCACCCCGTTTAACTTTCATCTTGGCTACGTGATTCATGAAGAAAAGTTTCAACATCAAAACAACTATGTGTTGTAACCTGATCACATGCAATTGCAATGAAATGGTCAGCATCATTTTCTAAATCAAAAGTCACATCAATTAGTTTATTTTCCTAGAAGATGCAATGAATGCAGATGACAAATTCATTATATCCTGGCACCCTTATCTCAAACTGAATTGTACTATTCAGAGGCTGATTTTCATAAGCTAGCATACTATTATATATTATATTATATATTATATGTTATTACATAATAATAGCAATTATTATAAAGTTTATGTTATTGGATGCATATTATTATTTAATAATAGTAGTAAGCAAATATTGGGAAAGCTATTCAAGTTATATCGTTATTGCCCGTTTAGACAAGGGCTAAACACTAGGAAAAAAGGTATTTTTAATTCCCACACATTTCTAGCAGTTACTGACAGAAGGAGGAGTATGTAAACACTGCCAGTGTCATTTCATTTAGACATAAACCTGTGCACACATGTAAATACATTCACTAATTTTCTGTTAATTAAAAAAACTGGTCTCATCACTAATACTATAGCTTATTTTTGTTACTGCTTCCTGACCCTACCCCTCTTTCAAGTAAAAGATGAGCCAAAATGTCTATAACCAGTCAACCTAACAAATAAGTAAGCATCATTAGCACACGTTCTATATCCTATAAGCTCTTGCAAGTTTGAAAGCTGTGCAATGCCTGGAAGGAGAAGTTAGAGAAGAAAACCTATAGGCTCTTGTTATTTAGAGCAGATTTAAGTATTTAATTATTTGTAATTTCTGTCATGCAAAAAAGCAAGGGGTTGGGGGATGCTTACTGCTGGATCCCTCACTTGAGTATCTGCATATTAGCACCAGGCTGCGGGGAGAAAAGATTTGTTTCTGGGCAAACGGCAATGCTGCCTGGTGGCAGGGGTAGGGGGCTACAGAATAATCTCTAGTTTTCTAGCCTCATCCATGCTTGTATTTATCAGAGCCAAACATGCTTCTGTACAAAATTAAGATTACTTAGTTCTGTTAAAAAATGACCTGAGTGGATAGCTTGTTTGGTTTGTTTCTGAGCAGCCGTGAATGACACAAATGCTGTCTCACCTGCCAGCCTACTGGCTCCTATGACTCAAGCTGGTCTCCAAGCTAACACTGGGCAGAAGGGAAATAATCAACCTCCTGCTGCAGGCTAAGCCTTTTCACTTCCATCCCTGCACTGAAGAAATGCATCCAGTGTCGAACAATGCCACTACATTTTGGATGTTGTGTTTTATCAGATGATAAACTCTTGAGTATCTTTTCCCCTTAAGAGAGGACTATTCATTTACTTTAAGAAGGAACGCAATGCGATCAATAACCCACACACTGCACAGACACTTAACCAGTCAGGCTGGCAGATCCAGACACCAGCACAAATTAATTTTTACCTACCATATCTGTTTGCTAGTTCTACTATGAACCTACATGAAGCAGATGACACATGATGGTGTATTTTCCTAAACAGGAGAAATACATTAGTATTTCTGACCTTGTAAAACCTACAATACAGCTGCTGGTCAAACATAGTCTAGTAGAACAAGGAACTATGTCCTTGGCTTTGTAAACTGAAGGGTGCATATCTTTAGCCTTTTGAACATTAGTGTTTTAAGAGGTTCTTCCCTCTAAACAAACAGAAATTGTGCGCGCATGGGTGTGTGTGCGCACATACATGTACACATATATATACACACAGACACACACACACACACATATATCTAAAGATTTCACTCAAAATTTGATTGCCCTTCAAATATCAAGAGCACGGTAATCCCTTTTTTCCCTGGAAACTCATGACTCTAATACAGGTAAAAGAGCACAGAAAGCCTTAGGAATAAGATTTTTACAAAGGGATATTGTTGATGTAAGCTGATCTTTGATAAAAACAAAATATGACGAAGTTCTGGACACTGCTGTTACAGAAGTTCTCGTATAAGCTATGACTCTCCAAAGAGTTCTTACAATAGACAAGATAACTGCAGAAAAACAGGCTGTAGAAAGAGGAGCTTTCTGGAAGTCATCAAGGTGCACTGGAGTACCCCGTCTGAAGATGCTCATTTACTCTGTACAGGGTGAAATTGGACTACTGCTTGAACTATAAACTCCAAAAATGCATGCAAATCGCCTAATACCTTATTTTGGTCTACAGGCCCTCCTGAACATAAAAAAAAATATTGAGCGAAGTAATCATGTCTTCGCCTGCTTCTCCATATCCCTCTAAGGCAAATTAGGAAGCCTGAAAATGCAGAAAGTCAGTGAAGTGCACAGATAGTAGCGAACATTAACAGTACAATGCAAAAGAATTACTTAGCAGCTAAATCCCAGAAACAGCCAAAATCTAAATTTATATTAAAAGCAAACTGTTGGTTGTGCATATTTAAGCTAAAACATTCACAGCTAGCAGGAACCAATATATTTCTGATCAGAGAAACTGGACAAACTGGTAATTATCCGAAAGCTCCAGCTTTAGCTGGAAGGGGCTGGGATGACTGGTCTGCTCAGATCCTTGATCTGCATGGAGACAGACACATACCGAAATGGATAAAATAGGCAAATAATGGATATGAAATTACCACATGTTGTCTTTCGTCTGTTTTTGAATTCATTTTGTTTACCATTCAAAAAGTATCAAAAAATTAAAGTAAAATGAATGCGGCCTCTCATTAGCTAAACTAGAATGATCTTTGTTAAAGAAACAAAACAAATGGAAAAGAAACAAAAGATCACAGAGATGTGGTATATCAAAGCAACTGGTTTTAAAAAAAAAAGTTCAGCCCATATAGATCCTCTGCCAGGGCAATCTCAGGTCCACCTCTTCTTGCACACAGATGCAAAACTTAGCAGAGATTCAGGCATGTGACTAAACAGCCCCGAATGACTGCTGTTTCAGAGCTGCTAGCAGTGCCCCTCGGGGCTCTCACTAGCTGAATATAGAAAAGAGAAATGAGTCCCAATATAACAATGAAAGTCTGAAGAGAGATTGAAACTCACTTTCCCCATCCAGATGACTTCTGTACCATTGTACTAATGTAAATACCCTGAAACAAGTTCAATTGCCTGAAAAATCCATTAACATCACGGCAGTTTAAAAGCACTCAGAGCTGACTTCCAAACAAATCACAGATAAATTTCCAATTAATTTTAACGCAATCGACATCAAGCCAACATCCAGCGGTTTGTATGTGCCTACTGTTCTAGCATAAAAGATCGTACCTAGCCAGGAACCACAGGTATATCCTGAATTGGAAAGTTTTAACGATCTTCCAAAGGTTCATGACCTGTTAAGACATTAAAACTACCCCAAAGGGTCACAGGTAAGGCATAGCTCTGTCTCTTTTTAGAGACTCCCCTGAAGCGTTATCAGGGCTTTGCTAACTCAGTGGGACAGGCAGGAGGTCTAGTCCTGCACACAGTCTTCACATTTTCCAATTCTGAGCATATGAAATGTTAAGAAAAGGCTATAGGCATTTGATGATAAACAAAGACAAGAATCTTCATATTTAGGGACACAGGCAGGAACAGTACAAAGATCTTAACAAATTCCTTTTTGCTCTGCTACCTGACCCAAGGGACCATGAGACATTACATACCCCTGAAACGACAAGCAATTTGTAATTCAAAATTCTATTCTGCGTTTTCAATCTAACAGGAATTAAAACGAGGCTATATCACTGCTCTTTCTCTCTGTTAATAAATAAGGGGAAAAAAAGTTACCCTCTTATAAACAACCATGTGACTTCCTCCTTTAATGTCTGACACAAAAAACATTTCCTTGTCTTTATTTGTTAACTCTTCAGTCCTGCCAACCATATCAAACATTTAACAGTCCAACATTTAAGAAGCACAAGTGAATGTATGTTTTGTGCATTTCAGAACAGATGTTATTTCTGTGTTCTGGGGTTGCCCAGATGCTCCCTTAACTGAATCTCTGCATACAGAATCCTGAGAACGGGATTTATATTTTCAATCACATATTCTTCTGTTTTGTTATTGTGCTTTTACTAGGTTTGATGTCTGGAAATACTGCATGTAAAAAATTGCATGGCAAAATCCTCTAATGAAGACTTTTGAATATGAATAATAGTACTGACTCTGAAAAAACAATTAAATATAAAATTGTTTTATAAGATCATTTAAGGCATTGTGCTTGTATATCTTATATATGTATTATGTATAATTATATATTCTAGGTGAAGTAAAGTTATTTTGTCAACTAATTAGCAAACAGTACTCTTTCATTCGTAGGTACAAAACTTATACCCAAATGCCGCTCTGACAGCAAAAGCAGAAACGCTGACCAGCAAGCAACCCTCATATTCTGAGCCCCTGCCCACCCAGTTTTGTTCATCCAGGAAGTCTGAGAAAACGTACAAGCTCTGCTGGGTGAGACAGTCAGTCCTTTGGATAAAACGCTTCATACATCTGTACAGCAAACTTAACACTGCGACAAATCTGTTATTATGCAAGCAGTCTTCAAAATACATTTCCAGTATCATACTAATGCATTTTTTTCTCTATTGATTTTTAAGAGATGCATTTTTCAAAAAATGATTATATATTTATATATTAGAGAAAAAAACCCTCAACATTTCCTACTAAGGACAGATGACTTATCTAGCCTTCATGTGGTAAAAACACCAGGAGTAATTCTAGTTATCCATCCTTCATCTAAACATCTATCCATCTGAAACACTGGATAAAACCCCACAAAAAACTTGGAGGGAGAAGAGAGGGCTGCAAGATGAAATTAAAGTTGCAGTTAATGGCATCTTTTTCTAGGGCATCAATTATTAGCTAATTTTGTTATTTCCTAATGCACTGATTGATTTATTTATTCGGTATGTTAAAATTGCCAGCACATCATCTATACTCACCAATGAGAATCCTACAGTAAAGTGATCCTACGTTCAGCACTTAGCTCTCTTTCATTACAGTCTATGAGGTAGTATATTTATAAGGCGGAAGAAGCAAAATGGCATTCAAGATGCTAAATCGAAAAAATAACCTTTCCCCCAACAAATACAGTTTCGTAATAAATTGTGAGTTATATAAGAAATATATGTAAAGTTCTGTAATATATTAAACTGTATTATATTTTAGTATTTTATGTTGATTCATAATTTTATTTTATGTATTCATATCATGCACAAATACTTTATATGCTTGCATACTGATATTTAATATTTTTTAATATTGTCTATATTAATACATTAGATATTTACAGGTAGTGTATATACAAAACATAACTAACTTTTAAACTGAATTTTGATAAAACATTAATAAGGCAGTAATGCACATAAGATAAAAGATGCCATATTCCTCTTCAGTCGTTTTTTTCTCTTCTTTTTCTTTTAACTTAAAAAGTGATCATGCAAAGACTTTCCCAGAACCTCCAAGGAGAATCTAACAAGAAAAAACAAATGAGCCCTAATCAGTACACAAAACACACACGTAGCACTCGCGGCCCAGTGGGCCCTTAGGTAGGCGCGGGGGGGACCTCGCTGCTGGCTGCGGCTACCTAGCGGGAGCTGCTAAAGCTCGTGGAGCTGGACGCTCCTCAGACCCACAGTGGAAGGATGAGGGCCCACAGACACAAGCCCGAACGTGGGAAATTCCTGTCAGGTGTTTTGAGTTCTCACCAGGGGATGCTCAAACATGGGGACAGGGTGCCCAGAGAGGCCGTGGAGTTTCCCCGTCCTCAGAGATGCTCCGGACGTGCACGGACACAGCCCTGAGCAACCCGCTCCACCTAGACCTGCTCTGAGCAGGGCGGCTGGCCGAGACGACGCCCTGAGGTCCCTTTCAAGCTCAGCTACTGCGTGATACTATTCTGTGGACGGACGCAGGAAAACAGTTTAGTATGTGTGTGTCAGGAAATCTCCATTTAGTAAAGCACTGGTGGTCGAGACTGAGATAAATCCCCAAGAGCGAGCTTTTACATCCTTTTCTGAAGTGTTTACTAAAAACATCGCATATTGCAATTTTTCCAGTTCCCCAGTTCCTACCCCAGTTCCTACCCCACAGCCCTGCCTTGTACACCCTCTTTCTTGCTTGTGGAAATTAGGCTGACAAAGTTAGACTCACAATTCAATTGTCTATCCTGCTTCCTTCAAAGCACACGTGCATTTTGGCCCTTGCTCTGTAATAGCAATTTCTCCCTAACTTTGTTATTTTTAGCTACCTAACGCTGGCTTCCCTACTACAGATGCACTAGCCATCAGCCAGATTCAGCTACCAAACGATCTCAGTTCAGAGGGAAACCGGGACTATAAATATTGTACCGATGGCACTGGAAAAAC
The DNA here is from genome assembly GCF_040807025.1 of Struthio camelus. Taxonomy (NCBI): domain Eukaryota; kingdom Metazoa; phylum Chordata; class Aves; order Struthioniformes; family Struthionidae; genus Struthio; species Struthio camelus. The sequence goes on along the minus strand of NC_090943.1, from coordinate 28,634,112 downwards.
AATTTTGTACCTCTGATATTGGAAGCCCCTTTGTAAACAGAAAGCCTAAATTTCTGTTAAAGACTATAACGAAAGGAAAAGTAGCATTCTCTGCATAGAATAACACAACTCTCTCTGACAGTTTCTCATGAACGTAAATGCCCTTATTATTACTTCTCATTTAAGAAACTTCATGCTTTTTCACGTATTTTCTCTTCCCATTACCGTGGGCCAACTACCACAAACAGTTTTCACAGTATGTTCAGTGATAAAGCGTATGCCCGAAAGCAACTGAAAATGTGCACCTATCAACAGCACTTGATTCTGCGTTGAGTTAAACTCATCAATTAGTTAATGATTTCCCTATTTCACCCACATTTTTCTGCCGGTGAGCTCTCTGGGATGATCTATTTTTTGTGACACTACTTTATTTTTAATGTAATACAAATAATAAATGCCTAATCACAGAAGCTTTTTACGTTAGTTGCTTTAAAGTGGTGCTCTGTAAAATGTGAGTAGCTCACAGAAGACATGAATCAAGAGTAATTCTTCAATAGCATGCATCAAGAAACCTAAACTCGGTCTTCAAAAAGATTTTAATTTTTATTTATAAAACATCTAAAGGCTGTGTAAGAGTTCAGCTCCTCATCTTTAATTTCAAGGTGATAAAAACAGAGCTACCTATAAAAAGGCAACCTTCTACCTTTCCACATACCTGGCACAGGGCATGAATTTGGCTTTTGTACTGTCGTTTTGCTAAAAGTCTATATTTCTAGAAAGCAATATTTGGAGTATTTTTTAATTATTGTATAGCTATGGCTGGAATTAAAATACACTCATTTTAGAGTGTGGTATAATTATTTAAATTTACCTACAAAGATAATAAAAAGGAAAACAATTCTAGTGTTTTGAAAACACATTACGACTTCCTGTAAAGAAAACTCAACAGTTCCAGACAGCATGCTGCCTAATGATTAATAGGGGAGACTGATTAGATCAGCATTAGAAAACTGCGTATTTGTATCCCACAGCTTACTATGATCTAACGGGACAATAAATAATAAATACAATCCCCATGACATCCCCATGACAATCCCCAAGTTAGGAAAAAATCTAGTCTCCCCTTCCCTTGCCCTTAGAGTATGCAAGTGGCTTAATAACTTAGTTCTTTCTACATGTGCAACATTAAATACCATGTTTTTATGCAGTTCTCACTGCACTTCCTTATGCAGGACCACAATCTACACTTTCCCAAATCTGGAATGATCTGTAATCCAGCTGAAAAACAGAAACAAGAAAGAAGTGGGTAATCTCTTTGTGAGGGACTCTGCTAAGGACTGGAAGAAGAGTAAAGCTCAAGAGCTCCAGAAAAGCAAGGGATCAAAGATATTCTTGTTTTTTGCCTTTCTTTTTTAAACACATCACAGTGTCACATTACTGACAAGTTATTAGTATTGTTTCTTTGTGAAAATTTTCAGTTAAGAAATGATTCAAATTATAGCTCAACTTTTGCCAACAAACGGAAAGAAGGGGACTCTCATTTGTTCACTGTCTGTGCTATCCACAGAGGGGATCTCATGCACTCTGTCAAAGAAAAAAATTCAGGACACTTATTCTTAAATATACAGTGCAGATTTTCTCTCATTCCTCTCTTTTCTCTGACCCTTTGGAACAACAGAGATCATTTCAGGTTGTGTGAGATGGTAACAGTCTGTCTTACCCTTCTGCAGTGTCCTAATTTGCATTTTACATTATCACTGTTTGCATAAATACCAGGCCTTTTGAAATGTCAGAGACATAGGTGAGCCAAGTGTCTTACATAAAATTTTAAGCTGTTTCCAAAAACATTTATTTTTCGTCACCATTGATGTAATTTCTCCAAGAAGCAGACAAGAAAAACATAAGCTTTAGACCGCTTCACCGGATAATTCAGAAAACTCTTCAGTAGCTAAACAAAATGTTAGCCATATCCTATCCAGACTGAATAAGCTATTACAATGGATAGTGGGGTAAACACTAAGGGAAGTTTTCTTTGAAAACTGGAGTTTTCCTGGGACTACAAAACATGCAAGGAAAATTCTAAAATAAAAATTAGACACAATCAAGAGACGGAATGAAATACTGTACAGTATTTTTTTTAAGTAGATTGACAATTGTTTCCTTAATCTCTTTCTGGTAATGTAAACATTGCCCCCGGGAGACACTTGCAACTTCCAGACAGATCTCTCTGCTTAGAAATTCAGAAGCGAGCAAAGGCAACCTTTCCAACATTTTCATATGTTTCAGCAGGAAAATTCTTTGGCCCTGCATGGACACACTGGTCAAATGCTCACACACGTTCATACACAGCTCAGTGGAGACCTCTGGCATGCCACTTCAGGTCTTAAATGTCATTAAAGCCTTTCCACCTATCAGTTCTCAGAGCAAAATCTCCCCATTGAAGCAAGTCCTTTCAAAATGGATAGGGAGAGCACAAAGTGTCAGTCTCTTAAAAGAACCTCACACTGTATCTGTCAAATGTCACATTTATACTGCTCCCCTTAGTTATTTTAGCCAAGCTGTAAAAAGCATCTGTTTCAAGGAACTCATTCTACAAAGCAGGCACAAGTCGAAGTTTATTGTCTGCCTAATGTTAATTTCATAAGAAAAGAAACAAACCTCTTGCACTGCGGAAAAAAGTATCTACTGTCCTATGCAAATACGAATAAATAAAAATAACCAAGAGTACTGTTAACTGCAATTGCGGCTTCAGAGCTTGTGACTGCCTGTCACTGCTAAAACAGAGCTTAATGGAACTTCTGGGAGCGTAATTAAGATTCTGTTTCGCTAGTGGAAGTTTCGTATTTTATTCAAAATTCTCTATATTGTAATAGTATTCTCTCATCGCCAAAGTAATGATGCAAAAATAGAAACAGACTGATAACCTCACAATGAGCTTCGCACTGTGTCACAGGTATGACAGGTCTCCCCGGTAGTCGTAACTGTGATTTTTATACAAACTGTGACAATGCTGGCTTTGAGTATTTTTCTTCTAAAAATCAATCAGAACACCACACAGTCTAATGAAAGGGGTCTGAAAGCAGTACATCAGTCTACCTCCGTTTTAAAATACTCCTGCTTGTGCTAAAACCTGGAAGAACTCACGGTTATCAGACAGAACTAGTGAAAGTTTGCTGTTATTTAAACTGACCCCAAAGCTGCAGCCAGCACGCTCAATGCTGCTCTGCAGTACATGCCAATTGCTAGAGATGCACCCAGGAGACAAGAAGGGGAAGAGATTTAAGTCCCTCTTCTCTCTCAATAAAAGACTGGGAAAGAGTTCAGAAACACTTCAGCTCAGCTATAAGATGAAGCATCACACAGGATCTTTGGGTTAAGAACAGCATCAGCTCATTTCCACTTAATGAGCGGGTACATGAACTCATCGTCCCTAAGACAACTCCCTCAATAGAGCTTCCTCTGCATCCTTTCCTATCCTTACCCCTTTCTGGGCCAGACCCACGGAGCCCGTTCCCCTTTCCCTATCACTCAGCTCTCCAAAACTGCCACAAAGGTAGGCCGATGACCAAGCGATGCTGCGAGTGATCTGCCACGCTCACAAAAGGATAGATTTCAGGCTGTATCTAGACTGCTAAGTAAATGTGCCACGGACCATTCCCTGGGCCTGAGGACAGCGGGCATAGCAAGACTCTTGTCAAAATGACTAGAAATCTCTCACCTTCCAAGGCAGGATAGCCGTATCCACACTGCGTAACAGGAATCACTCTGCCTGTGCCAGCCCACAAAGCATGCCCAGGCACTGCCTGGGAGAGCCCTAGCCGCCCTGGGCCAAAACTGTGCCAGGGACCATGCCAACAATTTAACAGTACAGATGACTGCATGCCCGTGCTCGGATCTATGCCCTAGCCCTGCTCAGCTTCACAGTACACACACAGCTAGCTTTACAGCTAGCTATGAGGTCCCTATAGACCTCATATAGGCTACAGTCATTTAAAAGAAACAGACACCAAAAGCCTGCTCAAGACTTCTTTTTATTCAAAGGGATGGGTCGGACAAAGAAGTCAAATCAAACACAATTCACTTTCACAAATGCTAGCACTATAAGATAAAACAAGAGCTAATCATATGCAGAAGGACGAGGTACCATAAAACCTAACCTTGAATTGAATATTGCCAATAAACTAAAGCTGTCTTCTAGTAGATTATTATATGCTTCTAAGTCTCTAAAGGCTTTTTCACTCTCTACAATAGTCTACTGTAATTGTCACATGGTAATCAGATCTGTTGAGTATGCAGGAACTTGCTCCCTTTCAAAATGTTATGCTGCTTACAAAGGATTTTATTCATTAGACAGATTAATAGCTGTTCTTTGAACTTTCTCTCCTTTACACAAGTCTATGTTGACTGCCAGTCCAGTGCTGTCTGGAAAACAGTCGAGAAGGGCTTTGGAAACTCTCCTGTGAGACAAAAAGCACGCTTAAATGAAAGATCTTATTGGGAATCGTAACTAACAAGAAATCATCTTGTAAATTTCCTCATTTTTACAAAACATGATTCCCTTAATCATTACAATAGACAAAGCATAAAAAATAGATTTTCAGAAAGATGAGAGGAACATCTCTTGTTCCTTTTCTCCTTCCTCCACTTCAGAATCAGATCATTCCATTTTTCAAGTCCATGTTTAGTAAAGTTAAGTTCTTGGATACTATAAGAAAATCATTACAGACGCCTTTACAACAGACAAATATGCAAATTGCTTGTTGTGTTACATGAATATATCCTAACTGCAAGTCATCTGCAAGAAAAGAAGTAAGGGCATAGTTACACAGCATTGATAAGTAAATCAACATGTTGCTTTCTGGAAGTGGTGGTTAATGGAGGTTCCTCGTAAAGATGTGAGATAGTTGTTATTAAAAATAACAACGAAAAATTCTTAGCATGTCCTCTTTTGAATTTATATATGTTTTATTTGTAAAGCTTTTAAAATCACATTTTAAATGACATTTCCTTCTTACTGAAAGAAGCACAACTAATAAATGTGCATTTACATAAGTATATAATTTTATATGCATATTTATGTTTATATGGGTATGAAAAACAGCCTGGATCAGAATCTAAAGGTTGTAGATAACTGTCATTGAAAGTAGAGTTAAGTGCCTTCTTCAAAAACTGTGTAGCTGTATGGATATTTAAATTACGCAAGAAAATGGCACTATATAGTATTTCTATAATTGTAAAATGTCAAATACATTTATTCTAAATTCAACTCCAAATAAATATTTAGTATGCAAATATTTCTGTGATAATTTTGCTGTACCCATTTACACAGATTTTTTGCCACAACAAGAAAATACTAGTTAATAATTGCAATTAAAAGTGAAAACAACTGGTAGGCACTAAGATGCTTTGTTCAAACATAAAGATGCTTCTTGCTAGAGCAATCAGAGGTGTTATGTCAATCAGACAACAAGCGAATCTTCTATGATTGCTTGAACATCTGGAATGCAAAGAAGAGATTGTATGGTCTCATTTCCTCTTCTTAAGGGACAATAGCCAGCTCTGCACATAAGAATTAACACTCAAAGTCCGGAAGTAAACAGCATTCAGGGTATTTAAATGGATAAATCACTTCACAGTCGACTCAAAGACAATAGTCAGTTGCGGCTTTCAGAACAATTAGAGCAGTGAACAACAAAAATAAGGATATTTCTTTGACTTTATACAACACGAACATAACATTACAGCAAAACTTGCCTGAAAATTCTCCATGTGCGTTATCGTTCATTTTCATATATCAAGAAATCTACCCTCCTAAGCTCTGTTCTCCTCCAAAAGAACCTCCTGAAGGAACACAGCGCTTGCATTCCTGAGTAGGGAGGCAATGGAAGATGAAGGGCTACCGGCCCCAGGAGACAGAAAAATTTTGGAAAACTGAGATAATGTCTGTAAAGCATATTTTCTCCTGAGATAAGAATTCGATCTAGCTTCCACTCCAAGTCAATGGGAGACCTCCCAGTAACCAAACAGTTGCTTAATTTGCAGCTTTTTATTTTTAATCTGCTTATTTCAAATTAGAGCCTTACTTCAGCTTTTTTTTTCTCCCTTGAGCATGGGAGAAGCAGAGGAAAACCATCAATTTCTTCCCAAGTCTAGTAAAAGATATTACATCTCAGAGATGTAATGAAAGATAGTCTGCTGTTTAAAAATATATATATAGTTAAAAGGAATCGTCTCGTATATATTGAACCACTAATTCCTGTAAACCATATTTTCTTGCAACATACTTTTACTGTGCTCTATTGAGAATTTCACTTAATATAAAAAGGAACGAAAAATGATATCCAGAAAACTACGAATCATACAGCAGGCTAGGAAGACTCTGCCATTCTCCCAACACAATATTCGAATTACCGCATTTATCTAGAAATAACCAAAATTCCAATAAGAAAATACTGTTCTTCCACTGTTTCTCCTTATGTTCAGTGCTCTCCACACTCCTTTCCCACGGTCCAGTTCCTCACTTCCTTTTCTCCTTTAATACTTTTCTCACCAAACATTCAGCTGGAAGCTACAAACCAAATCCGCTGTTTTCGCAAACGTCAGGTAATCACATTCGGTGCAAGAGAAGTTGATCAGGAAAAACAGCTCCTACAGCAGTGATGCTGGTGAGGCTCGTGGTGCGGTGACATTCGTGGATGCTGCACCGCTGGCTCTTGCCTGCGCTGGAAGGCGACTCCTCCGACCCGAGAGCGCACCTTGGCTACGGTTCCCGGAGCACTGCCCCACTTACCCATACTCCAGGGGGCAACAATTACTTTCAAACCAGATGCCTGCATAGAAGTATTGCTCAATCAATCAATCAGCAGGAACAAAGCATAAGGTAAAGAAAGAAAGATTTTTAAAACAATTTAACAGTCTGCTTGAGTCTATCTTAACAAAAGTCTGTATTACAACAGTAAACCTGACTGCTCTGTCCACTGCAGCAGGCCACTGATAAAGCCATTAAGGGCTTTCTGCAATCACTAATATCTTAATCCAGAACAAGGGCTCTTTTTGGTTCCATCAATGTTCCTTTATCCGCTTTAATTTTCCAAAATCAGTTCAGCATCTTAGCAGAAAACCCCAACTGATCAAAGTCCAGTAACTCTCTTGAACTCTCACACAATCTTAAAATATTTGCTGAGAAATGTCTTAACTCTAGTCACCATTTCCCCTTCCCATCCCTTTCTCAAAAGTTTTGTTGTTTAAATCCAATATAATCACACAGTAAACATCCTAATAACTAGACTGAGAGACAATATCATAAAACATATAGGAACAGTCCAAGATTCTATTACTACTAGTGCTACCAAAATGCTTAACGGTCAGCTGTGGTAGGTTGCACTCCCTTCGTTTTCTTTCCTTCTATTGTCAGCGGCTAAGAAACCCCCACAAAACCAGAAATACATGCCAGAGAAGGACAAGGGATGTAACTGTTCTTTTAAGGGAGATAAAAAAAGAACAAGGAAGTATAATGCACAACAGAAGGAAGTAAAACAGAAAAGACACCTCAAAATCTTTAACAATGAACTATACTCTTATTTAAGGAGATAAGACAACCCATCAGGTATAAACTTAAATGCAGAAACCAAAAGACCAAGATTTTATTGCCAGAACAAAATATGTTACTAAACGTTTGGCAGGAAGGCAAGTAGAATCCATAAACTAGAGTAATTACATTAACAAGCAACTTATCTACTATAAATACTGAATAAAGAAAAATAATAATTAATTCTTTGTGACAGCTGTCACTAGATTACAGCAATCGCATTAGCGCTGCGGATATTCAGAAGCAAAACTGCAAAAACACTTGCCAGAACAGCCTTTATTTTTTGTATGTTTTAATTAACATACCAGTTCTGGGTGCTATTTAAGCTCACTCCTAAATTAATTATGATTCTAAGCTGTGTGTACTTCAGTGCAGGCAAATCTCATACCTCTCATTATGTCAATGAAATAACAAAGGCACACTTGAAAGTTAATGTAGGGAAAAAAAAATCCAGTACAAAATAGATTTAACCTTTTTTGGGGTTTCGGTTCCACGAAATTTGCCTTCAAGATCTTATATATCTGGTACTGGCTATGCATGAGTTCTATATTTTTGTAAGTAGACAGGTATTCTTTTCCTAATTTGAAAAGATTAAATGAATTTCACACATATTTTATTATTTTTCCTTAACAGATACACAAAAGGGATGTGCCGTGACCTCTGCTGCTACTCTTGAAAGGCACTTTTCTACAAGCTAATTGCTGTACAATGCACTGAAACATCACGTGCAGAAGTGTAGGCATCTTACTGATTCTTCAAACCTCATTTCAAAAGCAACTCCGAAAACTTGCTTTGATAATTTACTACAGGCAATTACATTCTAACACAAATAAACTACATTTTTATGCTTCCTGTATATCCTGTATTTGGCTTCTGCTCTGGTGTTTTTTAAAAATGGGCGTTATTTCAGAAAAGTAAAACAAAATAAGACTCCCCATATAGACAACAGATCAACAGACGCACTTAACATTCCTCTTTCCTAGTAGCTTTGTTAAATCCGTAGGTCTCATGTAAAGGCCATAAAGAAAACAAGTCAAGTCACTCTGCAGGCAGAAAGGTGTTGGTTAGAAGGAAATCCTCCTGAGAGGAATTATCTCAACATCTTTAGTCACAGTAATACCTTTTCTACTTTTTGGGGGGACTTAATACAAAAATACCTTATTAGAAAGACACAAACGCAAAGGAACTTCTGCAAGGGATACATTCTATCGCAGCTTTCAGAATGACGGCTTTATTTTCATAGGAATACACTTCCAGTTTGACATCTTTGCTTTTAGCTCCGTACATTTTCCTTCATTTCTGTACTATTTTAATTTTTCCTTTCCTGTCTGCTTGTGCTTTAAATAACGTTTGATGGCCTGGAAAGATATAGAGTCACATTTCCTGAAAAGGGACTGTGATTTTAATATCAGCAGCATCTGATACTGTGTGTTTCCGGCAGATAGAGCAGAAACACCACCTGATTTCTGCAATTATGCTCTGGATATTAAGAACCATCTAAAAGCCTGAAAGATCAGAAATTTGCTTCTTCATGCCAGGTAAACTAATCTCTAAGAGATTGTACTAATTAACTCCTTTTTTGCGAGGTTACTTTTTACCCATATTAATTCTCTGACTCAGTCTGTGCTACTAGGTAAAAACATGCAACTGAAGCCCAGCAAAGGTGAGATGAAACTACAGCCTGAGCAGTGAAATGGAAAGGAAAGAAAAGGAAAGGCTAGGCTACTTCTTACTGTGCCAGCTGACTTATGTCTGCAAAACCTACCAACGTAGCATGTCTGGAGCTCCAGTCTTACAATACCAGAGCATCGCTCCTACTGGGGAAAGAGTTTCCTCATTAAAAGAATCAGTATTTCTGAAAGAGAAATTGATGCGTCAAGAACAACATTAAACTCCAGATAGTTACTAGTTGCTTATCTAGCTCAGGACTACAACATACTTAAACAAGGAAAGCACTTCTTATAGCACAGGCTAAACCTTAGAGTCTACTCTGCAGCAGGAACTATCTTTATGTGTCAGCACAGAACATGGTTTCTGAAAAATAGTGGTAATGATACTGTGGAGATCATGACGGATTTATCCAAATCCTTGTGTAAACTGGATTTAGACGAACAAGGTTAAACTGATTTATGTGGCCTGATACGACTAACACCATCCAGAATCTAAATCAAGACAAAATACTGTAGCACTAATCAAAATCCCTAACTTCAAGCACAGGTTATGCCCTAACCTTTAGTCAAAATATCATTCCTCTTGGAAGGCATCAGTTAAAAACAACTGAGTTTTCAACTTGGCAGGTCTTTTAAAAATCTCAGTTGTGAACCAGTTGAAGTTGCACCTGAGATACCTGAAAAGTTTCTGTATGTCGGTGTGGCAGAATCACCAAAAAGAGACCTCACAAAACTGCCAGAGCACTGTGACACTAACGCATGCTCAAGCGTCAACGCCTCGCTCCAAAATACTGAAAGCAATTGGAAGTGGACATATGAAGCTGCACAGTTCAAGAACTTATCAGAGTTAGAAAAAAAATATCTTCTACACAGCAGGGACAACCACAAAGCTCTCTGGAAATAAAGTAAGGTAGCAGATAGCACCTGGGAACCTTGAAGGATTATGTGGCATAAGTTTTGCAGAACATTGAGAGAGAGAGAAGAGGGCTGATTTATAAAAATGCTTAATATATTTGTAGCATGGGAACAATTTAACCAATAAGATAAAATTACTCCCCTTTGTTCCTTAACTGTAGGTTATTCCGACATTGCCACATGTCTCAGAAACACGAGCTGTCCTTTCTGAAGGCAATTCTTGTTCAGAATCAAGGAAACATGGATGCATTTTCGGCTTCCTTATTTTTTCACCTCTGCTGCTTTTCTATTATTGTCTTCTCTCATTTGCTTTCATCTACATCTTTCATTAGTTCTATTGTCTCTGTAATCCTCCACCACTCATCCCTGTTCTTGTATCTGTCTCTTTTCTCATGACTCTTCTCTTTTGCCCTACTATTTTCCTGCTCTCCTCATAAGATATTACAGGGAAAAGGCTGCTCATACCATTTAATTCCAGGTTAGCAAGCTAGTTTTCCTATTTAAACAATAGGAGCAGCACTCCAGACCATAATTCAGAATAGAAACCTAATTAGCATAAATCTAAATACACGCTAGAGGAGCCTGTCACTCACTCCCCCAGCTGAGCAGGAAGTCTCGCCTTCTATCTTAGGAACCTAGAGGTAGGCAGCCCATCTCCTAAGCGCCCACTCCTTCAGGAGCATTTAAGTCTTCTGAACAAATAACACCTCTAATGGAAAATATTGTAGAAACATGAATTTTATTACCTACCTAATATAACTGTTAAAATGAAGGACTTGCTCAACAGTCTCATCACCTCTTATAGTGCCCAGAAGCGGTCTTACTGAAGAAAGTTTTAGTGACCTGAAAGCATTTGCTTTCCTTCCAGCGGGGGAATCCTACATGACTTAAAAGAGGAGTGGATATCATGCCAGTTCTCCATGGCGTGCACTAAACCCTACAGGCTAAAATGAGTCTAATGCAACAGCAAGGGAGTGCTATGGGACTAATAGGGAAGAAATACTGTATGGGATGGCAAGTGGCTATACTACAAGGGTATGTACAAGCCAAGATAGACATAGACGCTATACGTTGAAAGTGTTCCCTACTTCTTTCACAAGGTAAGAGGAAAAAATCTTACCCTATTCTGTCAATAATTCAAGATAGGATACAGAGTACACCACTTCTTAACAAAAGAAAGTATAAATTTTCTGCTCAGAATGAAAAGCATAGAAATAGAAACTGATTCTAAACAAAACTATTCTTCTTTTAGTTAAAAAAAGTTTTTATTAACATGTATACTCCTCGAAGACTTGCCTGTCTGTATGACAAGTGATCTGTCAGAAATAAATTTCAGAAAAATTTTAAAGACTGCTTCAAAGTCTTAATTTATAAAGCAATTAAGCGAGAGAACAATTTATATCCCACTGAGTTCATAACTACCATTGAGACTCTTGCAAATCATTGTCAAAGCACATGGGAAGAGTTTACTGGGTCTACTTGGACTACTCACTTAAAGGTAATTACTCTTTTCTACTTTCTTTCCTCTCAGAATATGCTGAACAGGCACTGAAATATCTCACACTTTGACCTCATATTGGATTTTTTGTAGCTTGGCACGTGCTCCAATGATTTAGCTGAAATCATAAGAAATATATTACCTTATTTTTCAGTTAAAAATAATTCTCATCTGTTTCAACCAAGCCTTTACAGATGTACCTATCTCAGCTGTCTTCAAATAACATTCTTAGAACTCAAAACCTGATGAAACAATTTCTGTTGGTTTTCTATCCTGACAGCCTGTATTCTGAACTGCAGCCTGAAGTAACTTCTCACAGTTGAATTAACAGCTCCTGGACAGAATTTAAAATGGAAAAACTGAACATTATCTACAGCTTAAATATCAAGGCTAAATTCTGACAGCAGCTGAGCCTTTCAGCAAGGTTTTTGCTCACATGTGCAGTTTCACTTTTATTTTCAGTATTCAGTGTTTTCTAAAACCTGTTTGGACTGCATCTTCTAATCTTACACAAGATCATATGAAAGCTGTTCTTGAACTGCTACTGACCACAAACAACACTGTTCTTAGCACCACCAGTAATATGCTTTTGATACTTTTAAAGGCAAATTTGCTTGCAATAAAAAATGAGAGAAAAAGTACGTTGAGTCACACAATTATTTTTGTCTTCACTGACAATCAAGAAGTTGTTTAGCAATACAAAACACAAGATTTACATTTCAAGGGACAAATATCTTAAATAAAAATGTAAAATAGTTTTCTCCATATTATCAGCATGCTTCCTGTACTAAACGATAAAAAACTGCTTTGTGGCAAACATAATTATTTGAGTGGGGAGTCCACAGGACACATTTAAGCAAGGTCATATTTAATATCTGCAGCTACTAGGCTTCCCCATAGACATTTTCTGTTCATGTGCTCCCACATCCTTAAGGACAGAATGGTCAGGACCTTTCATACAGTATTCATCTTGGTTAAAGTGATAAATATACAGGCTTGAGTTTAATGCAATAACTCTTTAAGACCTTTATAGTGATTCTGGAAAGGTCTTGTTATCAATTTTTTCATCTGTTTTAGAGCATAAAGTATACATAGTTCTCCAACAGCAGAAACATTTTCACAAAAGATGCCAACAGACACTATTTTCTTTATCTTATGTAAATTTCATTTAATGAAATTCATTCATTTAGTTTCAATAAATTTAGATATACACATTTGTTCTATGGAGTCTCTCAGTATTTATGTGCAAGATACAACTCTGTGTCCATTTCTATGCTTAATTTCTCACTGCAAGCCTTAGCATTCCAATTAAAGTTTTCCAGTATTACATACTAGAGGAATACTCCCCTTATTTCACGCAATAGTCTTCCAAATGGCCTCAAAAAGTTATTTAGCCTTTTCCTGAAAATATAATCTTAATTTATTATTTCCTATTACCTATAATTCCTGGAAATTTTCCTGCAACAAACTTCTCTTACCTCTCTTTTCAAGAGCTGCTTTACTACTTTCTTGTAACACTACTTTCTTTAATAAAGGCTGTTTGTGTATTTCTCCAACTTCAAATAAAATATGCCAGGGAATACAACACATCTGAATCTTCTCTGAGAAAATATTTCACCATTTTCATACTCACTTGATTGCAATACCTCAGAATTTGAATGCAGTCATCCAATTCACTGTCAACATTATTGGGTGCTGATTCAGTCCGTGCATCATCTACTGGGTTATCTGGAACACCAGTTCTTATGTACTTCACTTCTGCCCTTCTCAGCACATGTGTGGGTACTGAGAAGGCCTAACACCGTTTCACAGAAATAAGTATTTTCCTGGAGGTTTCCTTTTTTCAGCAGAAGGACTGGAAGAGTAATTTTCTATACAATACGGGGGAAAAATGTGGTGTCATATGAGGCCTTCTTTGGAAAAACAGCTGTAAAGGAGAGTTTCTTTTGCTTACTGCTATGCCATCGAAAGCATTTAAAATATTTTGCTATTTTAAAACACTTAAGATATCAAGATCAAGATAACAGTATGTCCTTACAATACCTACCAGAAGTGACAAGGAACAAGTCAAATAACAAAGGCAAGTGAAATACATGTGATTTATGCTAAGAGTTACTCTCACTATTCTAAAATTGGCCAGATACACTCACAAAGAAATTAGGTTCAGAATTTTTCTTTATTTTGATACATATAATTTGAAGAACTTATCTGAAATTTTCCAAGAGAAAAAATAGAACATGTCAAACTTTAATTTTGAAAAAAAAAAGCTTTTTAGTATAAAAATATGTAGCCAGATCTATTTTTAGCTTTTAAAATTATTAGAAAAAGAGATATTCTGAAAGACAGGGGCATGTTTCACAAATAGTCGAAGAACACCACACACTTGATTTATCTGAATTATCACTTACAAACATGGCTGTCAAATCTTAAAAATAATGAATAACTGTACTCTTCTCTTTGAGATTGGTTCTGCATTCTATGTAGCACTCTTCTCTTTTTTTTCATTTTTTTTAATCTCCTGAAAGCCATGGTGGCACTGAGCCAGCCAAAATTTTCTGGATATTGTTCACAATTATTTTTTTAATTGAAAGTTTGATCTGGGATTACTTTCTCCCTTTTAAAATAATACTTAATAATATCTCTACAGCTAGTAAAAGGCAGTTTTGAAGGAAAAAAAACCAGGAAAACCTTGTCATGCTTTTGCTGTTCTTTTCAACAAATTCCATGACGATCTCTAAAATTCAATTCTCCATCATCTCTCAAAAACTAAGGATCTTCCCTGTCAGAGAATTAATCTTTCTTCATAACCTACCACACATTCAACAAACAAATCAAACACAACAACCCCTCCAAATTTCTACACAGGAATGACGTTATATCTTGGGTGATGTTTCAAGACTTGCTTGACAAACATCTGCTCTAACCTGCTGGCTGTTACCAAAAGGATCCCACACACTCTCTTGCTTGGATGTGTATTTCTCACTATTTCCCTGGCATTTAAACTGAAAATTGTGCAAACGTGATCAGAAATCAACAATTTAGGAAAAGCGTATGACTTCACAAGGGGATACATTACAGTACCTGACAATCCGTTGTTTGAAGGTCCTCACCCGTTGTAATTTAGAGAAGCTAAACTAGCTTTAGAGCTGCAAGTTTCTTCCTCGTGCTCAGCTGCTCTAACGGGATAACAGCTTTGGAGTTCGGCACACTTAATATACCTCTCTTTTCCTTAGTTACTCTTTCCGTCATGTTTTTCAGGAAGTTCTCTCTTTAAAGCCTGCTTGCTTTAATCCCTCTATGAGACAGAGCAAGTACAACTAGTTTGCCTAGTATCATTTCTGGCAAATCGCAGTTGCTGCTAACTGTAACATCAAGAGTCGTCACCAGACTATCTTAAACCTGCATATTATATCTAAAGTCGGGACAGGGCGAGAAAATACAACCTAACAGCTCTTGCAAACAACATTTATGAAGATTCTGATAACAACACACACCAAAATAAATCAAAGAAATGTAAAATATGTTAGACATACATGGTAATAAACAATCAGTCATCTAAAAATAATATTTTAAAAATTATTCCAAGGAAACACAGCATGATGTCCAGAAAGAACAAAATACCCTCACTGAAACAGAAACCTTAACAAATAAGCATTAAGAAATCCAAATAGATACTTTCACAGTGGTCTTAAAAGGAGTATTTTCACATTCTGAAGACAAATTCAAGAATATTATACTAAATGTTTTATTTCTATTCTGTTCTTTTTGGCAACACCTGGGAGCTGAATTCATGCAAGACTTGACCGGAATATATCACTTGAAGTAGCAACAGATGCACTTTCTACTAACACAAATCCCCGATAACCGTGCTGAGATCAGAAAATAAATTCCTGCTGTCAACTGCACTTTGGAGTTACAAGAGCAGACATTTTACATAGTATGTGATAGTTACCAAATAATAATCATAGGCAAGCAAGACTTCAGTCTATATAGTTGCTTCTTACATCATTTCTTCTTAGATGCAGACTAAACTTCAGTTTTCACAGCAACGAGTTAATTTCTTCAACTTTTGCTCCACTTTACCCTTGAGGCAGGGCTGAAACCTGGGAGCACACAGCAGTTACATACTCCACTCCTCAAAGTCTCTGTAATGCAGGCTTTTTTTTGAATACTTTGAAAGAACAGAATGACGACACAAAGTTTTAGAACCACTATTTTATTTAATTATGCTCTTAATTCAATAATTGTTTGTTATTTTATGGAGACAGCATACAAGAGTTCTGGCCTAATGAGACAAAGGTAGCACTGAACTGTGTCTATATAAGCATATATGTACTTTAACTATCATTATAAACACCTCACCTGTAATAAAATTTTTATTATGGGTAAAGAAAATGTATTTATCTCACACCAGCCAAAGGGTATCCTCATCTCAGTGCAGCTCACTATCAACAGAACAGTAAGTCCCAAGTTTAATAACAACAAATTCCCCCCTTTTGACATATATAGTGAAGAACAGAGAATTTGAGGGTGAAACTAAGTAATATCTAAAGATCAAACTAAACATACCAAGCGCTCCAGAATAAGAAGTCTTAATAAGACATTTATTTTCTAACATACTGCCATTTGTCAACAAAAAACCTCCTTCACAATTCTGTTGCATTTTAAGCATTTACATTTAAATATGTGTGGACTTCTCTCCCTTTTGTTTTATATTTCTTAAGTATCTTTATCGCTACAATGAAATGGAGGGGAATGAAGTCACTTTTCTTTATGCCAGTTGTGTTACGCCAAGTTTGTACTGCTGTTTATTTCAGATCCCATTTCTTACAAGAGGTTTCCAAAGGGATTGTCAGAAAAGCTTTTCCTTTTTCTCTGCTTTATCCTCTGCATTTGGTACCAACTACTCGGTACCGAAAAATGTGTGCCCACACTACATTCTGTTTTATATCAATTTGTAAATATTCAAGACATAACCACATGAATAAGAGATTACTACAACTTTCATAAACCTTTTTCCTTTTATAAAAGCCTCATACTGAAATTGTATCCCCCTCTGCCATTTGAGACTTCATATTCAGTGAATTCCTAATTTCCTAAATTACATTCTCTCATGATGCAAGTACATAACTTTACTGTGTAGGCTGCAAATCTGGTGGGAAAAAAAACATTTTTTAGAAATGTCGAGTACTATCCGATTATCATTTTGTGGCAAGTTTTCCGCCTACATTAAAACCCACAGATAGCAAAAGTCAAAAGGAGCTGTGTTACACACCAGCTTGGTTCCAGAGGTAATACAATTACAGCTTTTGTACTGAATTTAGTGGCTTTTTCTATCACTTTAGATTTCCAAAACCAAGCCTGGAAACAACTGTATTTTGAATTGCTTGTGATATATTAAAATATATATGCTTCACAGCAGTCATGTTTTAAATTTTCCTAGTTACTCTGAATTCTGAATATAACTGTTCTACAAATGTAAAACTATTTTTAACTGAAGACTAGTGCTTAAATGTAAAAAATGCTCTTACTTCTTTAAATAACAGATATCATAGGTCCCTGAAATAAAATTCACACGTTTCAACCAGAGAAGGGGGGCATTATGTGATTTTTAGGTAGCATTTTCTATTTAGGAAACACAAAGTAAAACAGAAGATAGCTTTATTTTAAGAGTTTGAAAGGAATTTTTAACTTCCCATGACTTCACCGTGAACCCAACCCCGCTTGCTTTTCTTACATCCAAATTATTACCGCGTCAAGCCTCTAAGGCTCAAGGTGACTCTTTGCACATAACGCAGGAGCACAGCCAGCATCGCTGCGCGTCGCGCCGCCCAACGGGCACGTGGGCGGCAGGACACGTGAGGCTGACCTCGCCAGAGGCACGCCACAGAGCCACGTGCGACGCAACCACCCGCACCCACAGCAGCGCTCCGCTTACAGGGCTTGCGGGTTAGCACCTCTGGCATCATACCCCAGATTCTCTGCATCTAACTAGTTTTCGCTGTGCCAGGAATTAATCCACGTACTGTAGTAAAACCTAGCTTTCCACTCAGTAGCAACGGAGGCTCCAGAGCACCTGTATGATGACAGTCATCCACACAAGGCAGCTAGGCAATGGGGCAAGCTACTCGCACAACAGCATCCGACCCAAGGAAAACAAAAGCCCACCTAAAAGTGAAATCCTGGCCTGCACAAGTTCCCACTTACGCACTCGAGTTCCTAGCTCTCAGGATTTTACATTTAGGGGATCGGAGCTAAAACCCTTTTGCGAGAGCAAACTTTCAGAGCAGATTCTTTGACTTTCATAATACAAAACGTTCTCCTGACAATAACAGTTATATCTTCAAGGCAATGATACACGTTAAAAAAAATAACCCCTTGAGTAAGCCATCACAAGTGAAGCAAGAGTAATTAACTTGCATAATTATTAGCTGTGCGCTGTAGTTTCAGTTATTCAGCTCAGCGCGCTTTTAAAATGGTCAGCCACAGACTGTTAACTAACATGCACCAGAAAATGCTGAAAACATGGAGTTTCACTCTCCTTTTTATGCATACGCATCCTCATCATTGCAGTAAACGGACGATAAATGGAAGCAGAGATGACTTTCACAAACAGTCCTTAGATACCAGTTCTATTCCCATACTTGAAAAAGAGTATTTCTACATAGTATTATGGTTGGCTGGGCAGGGCAGGAGGAAATGTGACTTAAAAATTCCCTTACGGTGTCACATGTATGGCTAGATATAGTAACTAGATATAGTAACTTCCTTAGGATCTATGCCTGAAAGAGCATCAGGAGAGGTTATGAGTCAAAGTTAGAAGTCCCAGGGGGAGGAACATAGCAATTCTAAGAGCAGAAATTTTAATACGGAAAACTGAAATTTGAAGTGAAATTAAAAAAAAAAAAAACTTTTCCCTAAACATCCTTTTTAGTGACTGAAGATCACATTATTTCAAAATTTACAGATGTTTAACATTTCTGTTTATGACTCAGAAACGCTTAGAGGGAGAAAAAAGATGACATAGTGCTAACGATATTACTTCCCTTCTGCTGCACCTTCAAGCAAGAAGAAAGTCTACCATATTGGACCAAAAGTCGTGGCAGTTGATCACTGAGCCACGTTTCTGAATTCTACATTTTGAACTTTCCTTTTTTTCCTTCTCTTTTTAGCACTTAAAATTTGTTTTATTTTAAATTAACCTAAATGGATTAAGTATGAATGTAACTACATTTGCAGACATATACTCTTCCGAAGTAGTTTTTCTGTACAATTAATTACTGAAAATTTAGTAAGAATTATTCAAAAACTCAGTAACTTGAACATTAGCAGCTTACCTTTCTTACAGAAAACTTTGGCCCAGTCTCCATTGCTGAAATTCCCTTTTAGGTAACTACCCCAACCATCTTTAAAGATCATCTCATGTGGACACACTACAGCATCACAAAGCAGCAGTTTAAAGTAGTGGCCATTTCCTTGCATGCTAACATATTACAGTGCTCAAGTAAACATCGCTCTGTGTTGACAAAATGAATCTGCAAAAGGAGCTCATCCCTGTAATTGCTCTAGTGTAAAGATACCATGGTTCAAATGTTCTTAATAACATACAGGGCCTGTAATAGCTAGAATTCACCAAGAACTCTTAGGCTGCTTCAAATTTGAACCATTTTCACATCTAAGCACACTGATATTAAAATACGGTATTTTTCATGAAGGTTCTTTACATTCATCTCTTCCGGATGTAAGATAAATGTTAAAAATCCTTTGTGTTGAATCAATTTGAGCAACCACAGCTGCCGTTTGCTTAGAGGGCACAAGGTCATGATTTAGAGGGCACAAAGTCAGGATGACACCGGAGCAAGCAGTATGGCCTCCGGCGCTAGCACTGTGGGTTTATCTTCCCTCCCTGTCCTCCACGTCCCCTGTGGTAAGTCCATGCTTGGAATACACCTGCCATCCTCACTCAGATTCTCTCAGTAAAGCACACTGACAAACAGACTAAAATGGAGAAAATTAACACAGAAAAGCACTTCAAGTATAGCATTACATTTTCAAAAGCTACCCATGATTTCTGGAGCGACACTTTTAAAATCCTCTGCTTGATATGTCTTGAGCACTATTTTCACGGTAGCCGAACATTTATAGCATCAGTTGAAATCAGCAAGAGAGGAGGGTGCGCAAAATCTCCACAAACCAAGGGAGTGCTCTTGCAAAGGAAAAATGTTAAAACTGCAACACTTAAAATTAGGAGCTGCTATCCAATTTAAGAAACAATGTAAAACAAACAAGGTCTTGGAATGAAAAAAAAAAAAAAACTACAGTGATAAAATCACTCTAAAGAAAGTGGGAGGAAGAAAGTAATATTTTTAAATGAATTTAATTTCTGCATGCACAGACTCTTGATATTTCATAGCCTTGGGGATGTGCCAGAATGTTGAAAAGATGAAAAATTACATTCTTCCAAAGGGGTCACAACAGACAACGGTCTACTAACCATCAACACATTAGTATTAAAAAATCCTTTATGTTTATTTGAGAACATTTTTGATTAACAGAGCTCCTTAGAAGATTGCTAGATATTTTATTATGGTGACATTTCTACACTGTGTGTTTCCGTATGCAATTTATACTCAACGAAAGATCTATTTTAACACATGAAAAGCCTCCACTAAAACTGGGTATTTAGGTCATTTATATCACTGCAGTGAGGCATCAGTTATTTCGTCTGATACTCTTAGCCGTTTTGTAATTTGCCAAGACTAATGTTTTCAGCCAGTAAACTCTGGCAAGTCAATAAACGCTGACTTCATTTGACTTGAACTGGCATCAAGGTTAGAAGTGGAGAGGGAGAATTTGCATCTTCATTGTACAAGTAAATGCCCCATTTTGTGCGTGGTTAGCTGGGCTTAATTTTTTCTTTTACTCACCACAATTCCAGGATCAACGCTGAACTGAGGCAGCAAAAGAAACATTTAAGGAAATTTCTACTTGCCTAAGAAAATTTCTACTTAATGAATTATCTGCGATGAATTTAAGCATAATACTACATATTATGTTAAGAAATATATTCAGATTATGCTGGATAGTTAATAAAGAGTTTAAAGAAACAGAAGTGACCACTGAGGCTCGCAAGCAGAAAAAGCAGCGTTGAGTTTACTGTACAGAGGATAAATCAGGATTTTCTCTCCTTCCCCCTCTCTCCGCAGAGGGACAGCCTGGTGAGCTGCTGGGAAAGAAGGGATGAAGAGACCACTGGGGGCATCCTCTTCACGTTGGTATCAAGCAGAGTAGAGTTCAGTCATTGCTGGATGGACTAGGAACAATCAATCTTTCTTTTCTTCTATGGTATGAGTGCTTAGAGATACAGAGGAGTTTTGGAAAGAGGTGAGGGAGGAAAAGAGTGAACAGTTGCTGAATTGCTTTCTACAAATACTTCCTCTTAGTAATGTACTAGCCTACTGTTACAGGACTCAAATATTGACAATCTTTTCCAATTATTTTGTCAATTACAGAAATGAAACCAAACGCAGGAGTTTACAAATCTAAAATCCTAGACGTTAACATGCAAGCAAGCCACAATACTTATTCTAAAAGCTAGTGAATTGTGTATTGTGAAATTTAAGCATCAGCAGTTAAGTCTGCTTGTGTTTGACCGGTTTTTTTACAACTTAATTTGCCAGACCATAAACTATATCCATGTAGGACACAAGTCCAGAACAATAAAAATATATATATACAAGAAGTAATTACATACATTTATGGTAATATTAAAGATTGACAAGTAGACGTATTAGAATTAATTTCTATTAGAATTAATTAATGTAATAAGCTTGTATCACGCTTTATAACCAGAATAAAAAACACTCAAAGCCCTGAAGAATGCCCCATCACAAGTTAGGGAAAAAAAAAGTACAAAACTACGTGAAACAAAAAAGAAACTGTGGAGATTATTTGCCATGCTGGAAAGTAGCTAAGAAACCCTTCAGCAGTTTATATTAAGGAGAGATAGCATCTTAGGCTTGGTTTCTAAACTAAGAATTTCAAGCAATTGCTCAAGACGACTATCATCAGTCTCTTCTTAAACTTCTTCATTCAGATCAACTGTCAGCATTTGTACCTTAATCACAAAATAAACCACTTAAGGTTCTTCCAGCTTTCTTCCCCATTGGT
Organism: Struthio camelus; assembly: GCF_040807025.1. NCBI lineage: Eukaryota > Metazoa > Chordata > Aves > Struthioniformes > Struthionidae > Struthio > Struthio camelus. The sequence continues at coordinate 28,612,292 of NC_090943.1, read as the reverse complement.
ATTTTCAATATGTTGTTTTAATACACCTAAGCCACTAAATTTTGCAAGTCCCCAGCCCCAAGAATTGATACTCCTAAATCTGACTTTTCATCTCACATTCATCAACCCAAATCCACTTGGAGCCTACATGGTAGTGTAACTCACAGTCTGTAGTAACGAGCTATTCTTTACGCTCTTCCCATGTTTTCTAACAAGTAAGCTGCATATGGTTCTCTAACTGGAGCCTCTCAGGACTCTCTTTGGCAAAATAAAATTGTCTGCACACACAGAGTTCCAGAAACTCCCTCCATCAATACAGGCAACCTCTTGGTTTGTCTAACTGTCCGAGTTGGTCTACAAACTCTTCATTTTCACTGTCCTCTGGACTTTTTGGTGTGTAGATGACTACTATTTTTCTTTTGCTTCTCATTTCTTCTGTTGAGTATTAAAAAAAAGTCACCAGTAAAATTCTCCTGTATTTTCTGTCACTCTTAGCTGGAGATCATACCAAACTATATTCACACTTCAGTTAGCAAAATTACTCCAAATCTGTCCCTGTCATTAATGGACAACTAAATTATGATTTCTCTCAGGTAGTAATACTTCTCGTCATTTCCCAAGAACCCGGCATCCAAGTACTGACAGTGGAAAACACTGAGGCATCCTAAACTGTAGCAGCATTGACAGTAACACAGTAATACACTTAATAGTCCTCAAACTGCTTTCTTTTGTACAAGACAAACAAAGAAATCCATCTGCTCAGACCTTTCACGAATTGCACATTTTGAAACTTGAAGTCAAAATAAAGGGCATAGATGCTGTGATCAAAGTGCAGCTGCTAGCTTAATCCATCAGTAAAAGGATCCAAACAAACACTCAAACTAGCAAAATAACAGGAATTCAAATGTTTAGGCTAGAATTTTCATTCACTGAAAAGGAGAATGTTCCTTTCAAATAACTGCAGAGAGGTGAAATAATATGCAGACATGATGATGTTTGTCAATTCTCAGCTACAAAATACTTCACTGACAGAACCACTGGAGCCCACCATATAACAAAGGTAGTGCCTTCCTGGGGGTTTAAGATAATTTTACTTCACTGCTGCTAAAGAAACTGTCAGATTGGTTGGCTTACGAAATCGTGAGATAGCGTTAATTTTTCACAGAATCACAGAATCACAGAATCGTTTAGGTTGGAAGGGACCTCTGGAGATCATCTAGTCCAACCTCCCTGCTCAAGCAGGGTCACCTAGAGCATATTGCCCAGGATCACATCCAGACGCGTTTTGAATATCTCCAGGGAAGGAGACTCCACCACCCCTCTGGGCAACCTGTTCCAATGCTCTGTCACCCTCACAGTGAAGAAGTTTTTTCTCAGGTTCAGATGGAACTTCCTGTGGTTCAGTTTCTGCCCATTGCCTCTTGTCCTGTTGCTGGGCACCACGGAGAAGAGGCTGGCCTCATCCTCTTGACACTCCCCCTTCAGATACTTGTACACGTTGATGAGATCCCCTCTCAATCTTCTCTTCTCCAGGCTGAACAGGCCCAGCTCTTGCAGTCTTTCTTCATAGGAGAGATGCTTCAGCCCTCTAATCATCTTGGTAGCCCTCCGCTGGACTCTCTCCAGGAGTGCCATGTCTCTCTTGTACTGGGGAGCCCAGAACTGGACACAGTACTCCAGGTGAGGCCTCACCAGGGCTGAATAGAGGGGCAGAATCACCTGCCTCGACCTGCTGGCAACACTCTGCCTAATGCAGCCCAGGAGACCATTGGCCTTCTTGGCCACAAGGGCACACTGCTGGCTCATGTTTAACTTGTTGTCCACCAGCACTCCCAGGTCCTTCTCGGCAGAGCTACTTTCCAACAGGTCAGTCTCCAACCTGTCCTGCTGCATGGGATTATTCCTGCCTAGGTGCAGGACCTTGCACTTGCCTGTGTTGAACTTCATGAGGTTCCTCTCCGCCCACCTCTCCAGCCTGTCCAGGTCCCTCTGAATGGCAGCACAGTCTTCTGGTGTGTCAGCCACTCCCCCCAGTTTAGTATCATCAGCAAACTTGCTGAGGGTGCACTCTGTCCCTTCCTCCAGGTCATTGATGAATATATTGAACAAGACTGGGCCCAGGACTGACCCCTGGGGGACACCACTAGCCACAGGCCTCCAACTTGACTCTGCGCCATTCACCACAACCCTCTGAGCTCGGCCATCCAGCCAGTTCTCAAGCCACCTCACCGTCCACTCGTCTAGCCCACACTTCCTGAGCTTACCTAGGAGGATGTGATGGGAGACAGTGTCAAAAGCCTTGCTGAAGTCCAGAAAGACAACATCCACTGCTCTGCCCTCACCTACCCAGCCAGTCATTCTGTCATAGAAGGCTATCAGATTGGTCAAGCATGATTTCCCTTTGGTGAATCCATGCTGACTACTCCTGATCACCTTCTTGTCCTCCACATGCTTAGTGAGGACCTCCAGGATGAGCTGTTCCATCACCTTTCCCGGGATGGAGGTGAGGCTGACAGGCCTGTAGTTTCCTGGCTCCTCCTTCTTGCCCTTTTGGAAGACTGGCGTGACATTGGCTTTCTTCCAGTCCTCAGGCACCTCTCCTGATCTCCAGGACCTTTCCAAGATGATGGAGAGAGGCCTAGCGATAACATCCGCCAGCTCCCTCAGCACTCGTGGGTGCATCCCATCGGGGCCCATGGATTTGTGGATGTCAAGTTTGGACAAAAGATCTCTAACCCGATCCTCTTCAACCAAGGGAGAGTCTTCCTTTCTCCAGCCTTCCTCTCTTGTCTCCAAGGTCTGGAATTCCTCAGGACTGGCCTTAGCAGTGAAGACAGACGCAAAGAAGGCATTCAATAACTCTGCCTTCTCTGTATCCTTTGTCACCAGGGCACCCGCCCCTTTCAGCAGCGGGCCCACGTTTTCCCTAGTCTTCCTTTTGCTATTGATGTATTTGAAGAAGGCCTTCTTGTTGTCCTTGACATCCCTTGCCAGATTTAATTCCAACTGGGCCTTAGCCTTCCTTGTCGCATCCCTGCACGCTCTGACAACGTCCCTGTATTCCTCCCAAGTGGCCTGTCCCCTTTTCCACATTCTGTACACTTCCTTCTTCTGCTGGAGTTTGGCCAGGAGTTCCTTGCTCATCCATGCAGGTCTCCTGCCCGCTTTGCTCGACTTCTTCCTCAGAGGGATGCACTGATCCTGAGCCTGGAGGAAGTGACGCTTGAATATTAACCAGCTCTCTTGGACCCCTCTTCCTTCTAGGGCCCTACCCCAGGAGATTCCCCTAAGCAGGTCCCTGAAGAGGCCAAAGTCAGCTCTCCTGAAGTCCAGGGTTGCAATCCTACTCATTGCCCTGCTCCCTCCTCGCAGGATCCTGAACTCCACCATCTCATGGTCACTGCAGCCAAGGCTGCCCCCAACCTTCACATCTCCAACTAGACCTTCTTTGTTCGTTAGTACAAGGTCTAGCATTGCACCTCTCCTCGTTGGCGTCTCCACCACCTGGGTCAAGAAATTATCATCAATGCTCTGCAGGAACCTCTTTGACTGTTTGTGCCTAGCTGTGCTGTCTTCCCAACAGATGTCAGGGTGGTTGAAGTCTCCCATGAGAACCAGGGCCTGTGATCGTGAGGCTTCTTTTTATTAAATGGCTTGTGCTTCTAATTAGTTATTTAATACAATCAAAGGTGAATGTAGCCAAGTGGAACAGGTCTTATTTACTAGCTGTAATACAACAATTTGTTAGAAAAAGTTACTGTGAAATGCCTGAACTAAGAATAAACTTGGTTCATATTATACTGATATGAATTCATACTTATCTTGTCATATTAATGGGAAGGTAAGATTATATTCAACTGAAACATACACCTTGGCCAGATGAACTTTCCGGGCTAATAGCTGAATTCTAGCGCTGAGTCCATTGCTAAAGATTCCTCTTGTCTCCCTGAGATCGAGAAGAAAATACTTGTAACAATGAAAAGTTTGTATTTGAGTTGTCGCACGAAATTACAAACACGTCAGAAAGAAAAAAAATACACGATCTGCTCACTTAAAAGAGTAGCGTCATTTCTGCCAGCCCCGTTATGTTGCCAGTGCAACGTAAAGTAAACGTCAACATAAATAGCCTACCCAAACTCATGTTCTAACAACTCTTAAATCTGATTAAATTTGCAGAAGGACAGGAAGGAAATCTAGACGCTGGGTTACATAAATCATTTCATACATAAGCAGGATGAGCACAAAGGCAGGAGTTGGGAAGATGATTTGAAAATGGCCTCCTTAAATTAAAAGGCACTGAACATGGATACATGGACTTGTTGATATATGCCGCACACTGAGAGATTCTTAAGTTATATTCGATACTACAGGCAAGGACGAGCCACTGAGAAGCGCTCTCAAAAAAGATTTGTCTAAGTTTGTGCCAGACACTTTGGCTTCCCAGTGTCCACCCCCGAAATCGAAGTAGCAAGTCAAGAATAAGCTCAATTTAACCCTCCAATATTAACACACGTCAGCAAAAAGACATTTTATTTATTAGACAGGGTGTTTAGATTTTGAACCTTGGGAAACAGAATGGATATCAAAATTGCCTTGCTGAAGATTCTGCAAAACAATAGCTATAAAATATTGATTTTCATCTGCAATCAGGAATTAACACTTAAAAATTAATATGTGATTTAATATTGCCTGGCAGAACAAGCTCTCCTGTGGCACTTGGTCTTCTCACTTGCTGATTCATTACAGCTAAACTAGGAAGCACTTGGCACTGGTGAATCATTATACACATAGTCTAGCTATGCCACCTAACCTACAAGGGAAGATGAAGACATGAAGTATCTAACTACAGCTCCCTTGGGGCACTAAAAAGGCTGATTTAATGCCAAATTGATTCAAAACATTTCTATCTGGAACTAATACAACATTCTCCCATTGATACTTTAAATCAAGACTGAACATTTCAATTTCTCCTCAAAAGTTCTTCTCAGCTATAAACTGTTTTTACTCAAATTAAATCATGGAAGATTGTTTGATTTTTGGTAATTACCATTCTCTAAAGAAAAAGGAGATGCTTTTGACAAAAAATTAAGTATTATTTCATTAAAAAAATCTAATTAAGCCATGTTCATAACACAAAACTACAAAATTAAAAATAATTAAATAATAAATACTTAAAATAATTGTGTGTTTCTGCCATTGTCTGAAAATAGATCAGCGTACTTCAAAGAACAGGCTTCCAAGATGGTCCATCCTACTGAGAATAATGCTCCGTTGTTCTAATACTAGCATTGATCAAAATTATAATTAAGCAAAAGAGGCACTTTGGCAGAAGAAATCTCATGTCCACCAGACGATATGGTGAAGAAATATAATCTGGCTGCTTTACAAATCTAACAGCAATTTACAGACCATTCCAGACTGCCTCTAGATTGACCATATCATCAGTTGGTCTAAACAGTCTCTCCTTGGGAAGTATTACGGCTTTTACCTTTCATTATGCAAAATTTGCTTCTTTTGGAGCACAAAAAAACCAACTGGATTTATATTGAATCTGTTTTATATTTTCATGTATCGGAAGTTTTTCCATTTTCTTACAATCCCTATGTTGCTTATATTGAGCAGCAATCCGTGCTTGACCTCAGAGCCACCTGTAACTCAGTACATGATTCATTCAGACATAAAGCACATTGGCAAAAGGAGTAAATCAAACGCAAGTATAAGAGAAAAAGCTCTCCCATCCCACTTTACAGTGGTTTTGGAGCATCCTAAAATAATTTTAACATCTTGAAGACTGAAGAAATGGAAGGCTTGTGAAATACTTGGGAGAAACTTCTCCCAAAAATATTATAATACTGATTTAACACTAGATTTTTGTTTCAGTTCTTCTCAAATGCTGTTTCTAAATCTTAGAACATATATCTATAAATTATCTGTTCATAAAAACAAAGAATGGTGTCCACTTCCCTAGAAACTTTAAAGTTGTGTGGAAATACGCCATTAAACACCAGGTATAATAAACTGATTCTGTTACGATTGCAGTGACAAGCAATCAACATTTTAGAAAAGATCAGCAGAATGTAACTTCCAATTCCTTGTGCTTATACATTATGAGATGATTAATGAGATGGCAATATACTAAAGACTGTATTTCCAACAAGAACCCTGTCACAGGAATATGACAGGTGGGGTCCAAGAATTAGAGAAGACAGACTATCTTTTCAACATGCCGGTGATACAAGACCCAGAACCAAGGCACTGAGTCATTAATAACACAATTTGAAAAAGTATATGTTAATTTTAAGTACTTAGGTGTCCAGATATTGAATCTAATACCCTGGGGGAAAAAAAGGTTTTTCTATAACCTGCCATTTTATTTAGTAACAAATGCTACTAAAAACAGAGCCCTGGTATATCTTGAAGTCAGGTTTATAGAAAAATAAAAACTCACAAGTAAACACAAAGTCCACTTTGGTTGATCTGACCAGCATACTAAACAAGTTGTTGACTGTGACCAGGACAGACCTTGTTTTCTTTGATCCAAATCAAGTCCCACCTACATGGATCCACAGCATTTAGCTATTAAAACACTGAAAACTAAAGCAAATTAAACTGGCCGTGGACTGGACTTCTACAGACCCATTAAACTTTTCTACACAGGGCGTCCTTGCGATTCCCTACTAAAGCTGGAAACCAAATCCACCTATAAATGCAATGTATTGACAGCTTCACAAGAGTGAGAGTCAAGTGCAAAATCCCTGCAGATTCCTCACACGGAGATAACTTAAGATAAAACACAAGATGATATTTAAGCAAAGCTAGAGTTGCAGGTGGTTAAACACGATTAAACGATTAACATCTTAAGGCCACCAACATTTCCTTCACTAGCTGGAGATATCTAAAATGGAAATGTCTTTAGATGAGCTACTTTTCCTAGGCTGGCTTCACAGTCAACGTAGGGAAGAAACAGGCCCACTCAAAATCTGATTCAGCTCATCTATTTCACACATCTCGTTTAGGATGACATGAATTACACCAACTGTACTGACTGGATTATAATCCTTTAGGTGACTACCTCAGATCTACTTCTATCTACTTTCCTATATTATCTACTTTTAGTTAGGTAACACTCAGATGTTTTCTTCTGTACTTAAACCAAAAATAAAAACTAGATTGGTTTAGAACATGAAGAACTACTCAGTCAAAAAAGGAGATAATATGTCTGGATGAACTTCAGAGATACTGTATTCATTTCTGCCCATGAAAATAGGATAAATTTGAAATAACAATGGAGAAAAAACTTCTTGCTTCCATACTGAAAGGATTTCTTTTTCTCATTTTGGAGGCTTATCTACCACCTGTACAGTGTTTGTGAATGAGCTGTTCACAATGGAAAGCTGGCTTCTTACATTCTATATTAGCCCAGAAATGTATATGATCAAATAGACAGCAAAAGAAGGCAAAGTGCCCAGCTGTCCTCTGAACTGTGCCTTCAGTTAGCCTCTGCTGGTGCAATCCCATCCAAAGTCCTGGGTTTAAGGTTTCTCAGTTCACTTATACTAATTTCTCTGACAGAAAGCAGGGTAGCTCTGCTGTAGTTGCTCCGAGAATGAGCTTAGCTATGCAAATAGAACCATACTCGATACCAGTGGCATTTTACAGCTGACACATTTGTCAGCTCTAACACGTTACAAAAGGCCAGAGCTCTTATGTGATAAATCTACCAAAATGAAGTGGAAAAGCACGCACCTGCAAGCACTAATTTCTTCTGCTACTAGGTTGATCCAGCACATGAAGAGAAACTAAGAGATTTAATTTAAGGCATTGGAACACGAGCATAAACCAGTAGGGCCCTTTTAATCCTCAGACCAAACCCTGGTACTGCAGACATCATATTTTATAATCTCTTTCATGCGTTTATTGAAGTCCACCTTAAAATTAATTTGGCTCGTATGCCTCTACTCTAATACAAAGATTCACTCATGGCTCTGCTGGATCCCATTACTGTCAGCCTGTTCCAATACAAATTTCAAGTTTTTTAAAGGCAAGACATTAGAATAGCAGAGAGCTTTTCAGGTTAGCCTTTCCCAGTGCTTCACTACCTCTACAAGAAATATCTCACCATATATCCCTAAATACACACTTGCTTTTTCATGGCTACATAACATCAGTAGACTGATCATACTAATCTCACGATCAACAGCAAATCCAGGTATTTTCCCCTTCTCAGTCATTTTTAAGTGCTGAACTTCCAGGAGGTATCAGTCATTAATTCAAAAGCTCCTGAATTTCACTTCTGACTGATGTTAACCTCCTGTGTATTGCATCATTCTTATAGGTCAATCCGTTCTTCCTTTTCTATATTGTCCACATCTCCAGCTTTCACACTATCAACTATCTCCACACTTGCTTTTTGCATCAGTGTCACAAATATATTCTTCATTTCCTGAGAAAGTCTATGCAGTAATTTCTCACTACCCTGGTAGCTCTGCTTTCAACAGTATTCACTGACATGTCCTCTAGGCCCAACTGTCTATCTACCTTATACTTCTGCAGAACTGGCAGGTACAAAAATGTTGCTACCCACTTAGACTGAAGTTACAGAAATGCTCAAAGCAGTCATTTTATTTTGAAAGCTTTTAAAGCTCCGGAAAGTATCACATTTCACATTTGTAGATACTATTCCAGTAGATACAAATTAATAGTTACATCTGCTTTAATGCAAATTTACATCAACTGGGTGTAAATCACTATACTATCATTTCAGTATAAAGCATGTTTTCTTCTGACTTCTATGGCCCCTTTGGATGGTAAAGAAGGAGCGATAGGAGTACTGTTTTTTTCCAAATAACAAAGAACTAGAAGTCATGTCATTCACACTTACTTTCTTCTGGAGGTAAACTGAAAAATAAGTGGTGATTCACCACAGCAAATACTATACATACTTCCCATCAACATCGTAATGTTTCAAGAGATCTTCTATGAACTCTAACAACTAATACAAATTTCCTGTTAAATCCCATCCTCAAATCTTTGGTCCCTAATTATTAGAATCTTAACATGTAACCATAAGTAGACTTAGCAAACAAGAAAAGCTGTATTTCTTTCCAGCTAATTCATATAAATCCTGCTCACTACTGTTTTTCTTCCCAATTAAGCATTTTCTAAACTTAATCAAGTTTTTGGGGGAAACAAATCCTATAAAAAAATTCTAGAAACTCTCTGACTCTAAAAAAAACTTTGAGGATGCCATTTTACTACCCAAGTTCTGGCATGCACAGATCTAATGATATTTGAAAGCTCTGATTTCCCTCAGGAAATGTTTCAATGACCTGAATGTGTCAGAAAGAGGGAGAAACGGATGCCCATACTGGAAAAAAACATGAATGAGAAAACAGTAAATGAACTATTTATTGTACCATTGTAAATAAAATAATTTTTGCAACATTTCAGCAGGTACCTAAAATTGCTTCCTTAACTACGTTTAAACTACGTAGTTTAAACTACGTTTAGCGTATGATTTTGCTACATACACTGCAAAAAGCATGATATCAGATACTCCAGAATGGAAAAACACAGATTGTTGTGATATCAGACATTCTGGGCAGAACAAAGTCTGGTGGGAGAGAGGGAGCTTCTCCTATCAATAGTTTAATTTTCAGGAAAGATCCCCACTAGAAATAATAGGTGAATAAGTTCACACTGAAAATAAAACAAAATATTATTTGGATTTTCAGAACAACTATTATTCAACTGATTTTCAAGTTTCCGTATGTAATCTAAAAAAACCAGCTTAAAAATCTTGATATCATTAGAATTAACTATGAAGACCTAAGGAAAAAAATCAGTGTTTCTACTATTCTTGCAAAACTGGGGATAACTTTTATGGCTCATTTGCTATGTGATTTAGAAAGTGAAATTATAAGAGTGTGGTAATGAACACAAGATCATCAAGCAGACAGTGAAAACTAAAAGCAAAGGAAAAGCTAAGAGGAAGAAAGTAGCATGTTATTCTTACTTTTTTTTCCTATGTCATTGAAGACCAGAAAAATTCTGCTTTCAGAAGGATCAATTCCAAGGAATTCTTGTCTGAAGAAGTCATAAGATTAGGATTAGGATAAAACAACCCACCTACCTCAGTAACTTTGGGGCACTATCATTATCTGTCCAACTCCTGTTTGTGCCACTGTGCAAGAGCTATTTCACAAGTCTACAATGTGACACTGCTGAACTACCACTATGCAGCTAAATTCTGCTACAACATTGACTTAACAGCCACATAATTCAACCGCAGACATTAGCAAACAGCTTTGTGCCTCTCAATGTTGTTTTGTTTGTGGTCATAAGAGATATTTACATCTTTTTAAAAATCTGTGATAATGTTAATCCTCTTTACTACATTTTCTAGCACTAGTATGACATGCACAACATTTTACTTGAACCTTACCAAAAAAAAAAAAAAAACAGCAATTCTGAGGCTTCTGGAACAAGGAGATTAACATTCTTCAATTAAGAAAGGAGAAAGCTTTCTTCAAATTGAGTTGCAGTCAGTACATATTATTTCATCAGTTCAGAGATTAGATGTGTGGGTAAACTGGTTTCCAAGGTAACCGCACTAAGCATGGGGAAGTCATCAGAGTGGTAAGTAATTTAAAAAATTTAGAAGGTATCATGTGGAAATAGAAGAGAAGTTGTTGAACTGTGGCTATTCAGATAAGCCTAAGATTTACTCATTTTACATAAAGCAGAAAAAGATTTTTTAGAATAGCATTTCTAATGTTTAAACTGTAAGGTCATGCATACTGCCTCCAAGTCCAACAGGCAGCCAGAGGAGACATTGCTTTTAACTGAAACAACTACAAGCACACGCCTGAAATCAAACTCTTCGGTCCTTGTACAACTCAAACTCCCTCTGAGCTCACAAGGAATTTTTTACTGTGTCGCTATCAGGTAAGATAAATCAGTGACATATATTCGGGAAATAACAGAAAATTTGAAAAGTCTATAAAACAAAGGAGATGGCTATAATATGAGTTTTTGGCCTTTACAGGTCTAAAGTTCAGTTCTGCAACAAATGGCACTGAAAATACGCAAACTCAATAAAACTAAACTTCTGATGATAAATTTTTCGTGATTTAGAGCTTCAGATATTGCAATCCACAGAAATACATTTAGATACGAGCATAGCAAGATATTTTGCATATTTAACTGCTTAATTCGCTTGTGCTGACTTCAGTATCACTAAGTATAGTCTCTGAAATTCGCACATTTTGATTTGGATGCCATGATTCAGCAAATGTCTGAATTTACCTTACAAACTAAAAGGCACGAGTGTTTTAGCCATGAAAAAACACTATCATTTGGAACAAATTAAAACACTACTGGCAAATAAAATAAATATAATTGGCCTTAAAGCCTTCCTGGCATTGCTCACTCTTTCCTCTTGCACAAATTGCACAACGTGTATCAACTGGCAGTATCAGTCCACAGTGCAATTTGAATTTGAGGCAAAGAAAAGACCAATACTTATTTGCAGACAAGGTTTTTAACTGAAGACTTGTATATGTACACACATCGTCGATTAATCTGAAAAAAACCCATGTTTTTGTATAAAAACAGGAAATCGAGGATTTTGAGGGCAATAATCAACAAAAAGTAGGAAAAAGGTAAATGTCTAAAAAAAGTAACTAAAAGAATATAAACTGGTCAAGCAAACTACATACCAATGCCCTCCTCCCCAACGCAGGCGTCCTCCCACCATGCTCAAGGGCAGCACAGCATCTGCTGGGCAAGCTTGCACACAGAAGGTCGCAGCACTGAGATCCCACTGAAGCAGCTCCACCTGGAGCTCAGAAAACTTCCTCCTTTCCCACTGGGAGTACAGGGATGAGAAGACTACTTTGTTCTGTAGAGCTGGAAGAGGGGCTTTCTGGAAAACGCAGTAAGGTGCTGCCAAGCATCTACTGTTTAACAGATGGGGCAGAAACTGTGACCTACTGCCTGGGCGCAAGGTTACAACGATGGAGAGGCACACGAGTGACAAAGTCTGTCTGTGCACCAGGCCCCAACTTGGGTAGTGATTTTATTTAAATACATCACTATAGTGTATGAAATGCAATGGATTCTCTTACATTACTCCATTCTGTGAGAAACTATGGTAGTTTTGTTTTCCCGTGCTCCAAATTGGATTTCTGAAGGCTTTTCAAAAGATCTGGGGAAAAAAAAATCAGCTCATAATATCCGAAATACTTTTCAGGGATCAGTCCTTTAAGCTGCTTTGCAACTTAGGAAGAGCATCACCTAATGCAAGCTAGAAAAATTCTGGGGACTTCTTTAGGAATAGGATCTGAAACAGCTTTGCTAAGCTTTGCATTCAATGTAAATAGTCCTAAATCACCTCAAATTGTCCTACGCTGTTACAGATGTATTTTGTGCACTAATTCCTTAATTTGCAGTACCAGAAATAAGTTTGATACAGCGGCAAGATAACCATGCATAAAGGCAAAATATCTTGTGCTCACTCAAACAAAAAACCCTTCAGGTTACATAACATACTCTGAAAACTACTTAAGGAACATAATAAGGCACACGTTTTCTAAGATATCCACAGAGGAGGGCTAAAAAAAGGTCCTTTATATTTTGGCTAATGAGAATTCACTGCATTTGGGGGAAGGGGGTAATTTGGGTTTCACTAAGCTGTAGGATTCTACTGTGGTTGTACAGCTGTCCCAGAATCCAGTTTAAAAAAAAAAAAAAAAAAAGAGTCTGCAGCACCCAGCAGTACCAAAACCTAGGTAATTATTTCTTCACGCTGTACGATACTTCTCGAAGACTCAAAGTCTCACTGACTTCTCACCAATGGGTTGGAATAATTTCGTTCATCAGGTTCACTCAACACCTCTGCCTCGCGCTTCCCAGCACTTTCAGTCATAAGTCAGCATAAGAAGAGTCACAATATTTGCTGTGCAAGCAAACTTTAAGACGCCACGGGAAAAAAAAGTCAACATGTGTAAAAGAAGTATAACAACATATAGCTGTAGAGACAGCATGACATAAAGATTAATCAATCTTCTCAAATTACCAGAGAAAAATCTCTGTTTCTTTAAACGTTGTTCTACAGGATTCTACAAAAACAGCTTGCCAGGAGTCTGCACACACTATGCCCCAGTTATGGTCTCTGACATACAGAGGAAAACATGCTTTTATTTAGTTACACAGGCAGGATCTTAGATAATCAATTCAATTATGAAAGGAATTTTGTCTTCAAATCAGAGGCTTTTAAAAAAAATCACTACATCCTTGAACTGCCTTAAGTAAAATGCTTTGAAACCATCAAATAAGTTCTGTAAAAATCAGTATTGTATTATTTCTCTATTAGATTGGATTCTTCTAATAATTTAGGTGTTCCATAAATGAATCCACAGAACCAATACACATTTGAGGGATTGAGTGGAGGTGAATGGTATAACTATATCAACATGCAACTTCAACTCCTAAAAAGAAATTTTCAGCGGATGTTCACAATCTCTTGTTGTGAGGAATATAAAATTATTAGAAATGTCTATATTCATGCATCAGTGATTACCATTTAGACAGACAGCCTCAGTAACGAGAATTTGTTTGGCTGGCTGAATAGTTTTATGTAATATTCAGAATAAGAGAAAGCATATGGCTACATCACAAGGTACATCTAATTCAGGTACATCTAATTTATACCGCAGCAATACATACACATACTCCCATGACATTCCCTCTACTTTTAAATCTCTTTTGTTTCCTGTATGTCTAGATAGCTTGATACTGTAGGAGTAAAGATTCTGAGAATTTTAATTTGTTTCCTAATTGTATTGGCCAAGCATATAATTACAGCCATGACAGCTGATATTTTCAAACAAGTATCGAGTCACCTTGGACTGCTGCTGCGAAGAAAGTTAGCACTATCATAAAAACACTAGCAACCTCAATTGCAGGTTAAAAGCTCTCTTCTTTTACCTCCTCCACACTAATTTCAGTTTCAGTTTTGCCAAAGATATCACTGACAATAAACCCACTCGTGCCAGCAAGAGTTATATGGGAGATAGAATTTTGTCCACAGTACATCACTTACCTTTTTTTTAATTTTTGAAACCGTGTTTCACAGTTACTGAAGAGCCAATAAAATGAGTCATGTATGTTTGGGAGATGCTGAAAACTTCACAGAAGTTGTCTTGAATCAAAGTGGTGAAGGATGCTAGAGTAGCAGTTCAGACATGAGGCAAGCACTGCAAAAGATATAGTTGCAATCCCTAGCTTTTTCACAGATTTCATCTGTACTCTTAGGTAAGTAACTAAGACTCACATTTCCCCAAAACATCTAGATCCTACTCGCCACCGAAAGTGATGATTTACCTGTAAATCACTGGCCATGCACTTTAAAGTGGAAACAATATTTTCCTTCTGAACTGTAGGAGTATTAAATCAATTCAGTATCGTAAGATTCCCAAAGAGCAGTTATCTAAGTTTTACAGCCTCCAATGAAAATGCGAAGGTCTCTGTTCTGTTCCTATCTCTTCCACTGATCCCAGTTGCATAACTGAGAATTATTTCATCTTCCTCTGACTGTTCCTCTTCCTACTATGTTATCTATTGGGCTTTTATTTGGTATTATGTTCTGCATTCGAATTGCTTTACAGGAGTAAAGCTACATGTTACTCTTTGTTACCTCCCGGCTACCTCTTTCAAATGACATAGTGGGAGAGAAAACCTAAAAAAAAGTCAGTTTTCAATTGACAATGCTATTAAAACAGCATAGAAAAGAATCCAGGAATCTGGTTTGAAAAACAAACACATTCTCTATTGATTATCACCAAATGGTGACTATGTCCAGTAAAGTACTTAGGATTTTATTGGTTGGTCAAAACAAAATAGGTACTGTCTGAACTAAAAACCCAGAGGTGAGCACTTAAAAACTCCATAATATTCTAAGAGAAAATAAGCTGCCCTGGGGGTAGTGCTCCCCAAAGTAAGCATAAACTCTGACCAAAGCCCTGCCCTAGAGTCAAGAATCAATTCATGAAGCGCCACAGTCTCTCTGACTTACTGTTATTTTAGAGCTCACACGCCTAATAACAGCTGCAAACAGATGCCTCCTTTTACTCAGGACTCAAAGCCTCAAACTCTCTCTGCAACGTAGGTGACTGTAGCATTTAACTGAAAGAATGGAAAAGATCTAACTCTCTTCTTGAAAACCTATCCAGGAGAGCTTCGAAGAGATGACAGCGGTGCACTTTACATAAAAGGCCAAGTGGTAATAACACTCCTTCACTAGGTAGTAGTTAAAATTTTATCCTCTTTAGGCTAAAGAACCTTTTTTCTCTAATAGCTCCTAAAATACTTAATTTTAATGAGTCTTTCAGCATGTCTCAGATCCCAAGGCTGACCTCAGTGTTGAAGGAGAACAGTCTAATACTAAGCTACACAATCACATTCACCCTTGCTTTCTCTTTTCAGTACCATGACCTGCAAATTCTTGCAGTGCAAATAACTGTCTTGGTCCCCAGCTAAACAAAAAGAAGGGAAGAATAGTTGTACGCACTATTAACCTACAGCGTAATATGTAGGTAAAATCTCTCCCAGATGATGATGGAGGTAGGTGTGAATCCCCTTCCTAGGCAACTTCCAAAGATGATCAAGTTCTTTTATTAATTACATTTATAAACTAAAGTTTTTTTATGAAATTTGATTCTAGATTTCCCAAACACCTCAAAAATAACTCCCAGACTTTGTGAGGTGATGTATATGCACTCTGAGGTCACTAAGTAAGCAAACCTGTTAAGCAAGGGTTTTTGCGCATCTTTGATGAACTTACAGAGTTGTGATGTTATCATGCAAAGAAGTTCTTGCTGATTAGTGATTAATCTCATCAAGAACTGCTTTCAACTGAGGATACTACAGTTTCTTTTATGGAGCTGATGCCATCTATCAGAAACTGTCATCCAAAAATGCGTCAAAAGTACTGAAAGTTAGGGACTTTAAATCATCGGCTATCTTGTCAAAGTGCCTTTGCATTCTTTTGAGCACTACTAAATAGTGAATCAGTTTCCCGCAAAACACCAGTTCATGCTTTCGTTTTGCTACTGTGAGATCTACCTGAAGTAGATACTTCTGACTCAATGCTCATCAATGAGAGGATCACCTCAGCAGTAACTATATTTTTAGAGAGCAGACTACATTTTCAGCCCATTGTTTTAGGCTTCTTGTGGAAAAGAGCGGAATTTCCAGGGCCTGATGCTTTGGGAATACAGTCAGGGCAAAGAATAAAGATCGGTACACCACATAATGCTCAGATTTGGGTTTTTCATCACCAATATTTTGCTGTCATTTTCTTATTTGGCTGTCTTCTAGCTGATTAGCTGCTGAAACTTTCAGACAGAGCTATAAATTTTTCCTTAATCATGCTGTGAAATTAAGAAATGTGTCTGTGGTGCAGATTCAGGATAGCTGTAAGGTGAGATGTAAAATAGGTGAAATAATACTACTCAATCACCGCACTGGTTCTACAGACAGGTCTACGCTGAACTTCTACATTGCTGGGATATCACTGAAAAAAAATCTGTTGAAAATTCACAGTTCAATGAGGTGAATGTTGTTACAATTTTAGCTGAAAAATATCCAACAATATCACTGATAGGTTTTTAGCACAAGTGGCAACTGCAAAGGCAATTCATGGGGAGGTTCTCCCTCAGCTTTTATGGTCATAATTACATGTCCATCTTTAAGAAAAGTTCCCATAAGTCATCTCAATTTGACAATTTTTTTAATATTAAGAACCATTCCACATGATTTTGCAGTACTGCATCACTGACTTTTGCATGTTCCAAACTTTCTCACTCTCATTTGCTTCTTAGACTTGATGTGCTACCACATACCTGCAATGCATGCTAGTTTTGCAGTACTCCTCATGCCCAATCTATTTATCGCTACTAAATGGAGCATAAGACCAGAAAAATTACCTGTGCACTTCAAGTCATTGTCATCACCATGTCTGTACAGTTGCTCCGTTATGAATGTATGCTAATACCTTATTTTCTATTCCCTGTGTGCCAACCAACTTCTGCAGAAGACCTGACATTGTTGTGTTGCAATGACAGTTTCCAGGACCATCTTTTGCCAATCTGATACAGTATACTTTGCAGATGCACTAGTTCAGAGACATCATGGCACTGAACGTCACTACAAATTCAGTATTTCCTCTCCTTCAGCTGTCACCACATGTTTGATACCCTGTCATGAGCTGGCAGGAATTCTTGCATGCAAGCTCAGTGAACTGAATCATAGAAGAAAAAGCTGGTGTTGTAACTACTGAAAATTTGCTTTCAGAGCTAGTAAGTTAGTTTACTAATCAAGTTCATGGCGCTATCATGACAAAGGGCTGATCATAACACTCTGATATCTGCACCAAATACACAATTCTGGATAACAGCATGAACACAGTAGATAAGATATCTCAGAGCAAACAAGGTATTTCATATGTAATTTGTTTTACAATAGTATTTTTTCCTCTTTAGGAACTTAATTAAGTCTGAGGTCTAAAGGGGGAACAGAGGGGGTCCTCTTTCTCCTGTGCTGCTAATCTTTATTATTTTTTTAAACAAAGGTGGTGAGACAAAAGGTAAAATTTTGACCTTCATTTTCAGAGTAAAGTAATTTAAGCCAGTCATTAAAAGACAACTATTATTCAGCAAGTCATCAAGTGGATTTGTATCATGGAATTCCAGTGCTAATAAAAGAAAAAGAATTTGATCTTATATTTCATGATTATAGTAGCTGTCTTGTTTAAAAGAGAACAAAAAATACCTTACACCAGAGAGAAGTCACACCATACCCTTAAGAGCCATTGCTGCTACACCCTTCTGGCAGGTTTACTTTGCATTGCAAACATTCTTGCAGATAAAGCAAGCCCCAAATCCTAGGAAGCATTATGTTTATTATCAAAGACCAAATTACTGAGTTTTTAAGACAATAATTTTCTTTCAGAGCTTTCTGATAAAAATTAGAACATGTTATTATTCAAATATCTGCATACGCAAATAAATTCATTCTTTTATTCCTTACTTTCTTTGGCAGTACAAGTGTGTATTTTAAAAGGATGTGGCAGCACACCTGCTTGTGAGATTTAGCCAGGTAAAAGAGACACTCCTCCAACAGGGGCCTGAGCACACACTTCCTCTTCTCTCAGGTGCCATCCACAGCTAGAAGAGGTTTAAGGAAAACTGCAGGGCAACATACGACATATCCGTATTTTGTTGTCTCACACAATAAAGCAGCAAGTTATCAAAAGCACAGAAGAGTGACATCAGGTAGGAAGATCCATGGAGAGAAAAAGAGCCACCAGAAAATGAACAGAATTTACAAAGCCTCTATGCATATAAAGCTGTACAAACTCACAGATTTTTTATAATTTTTAATCAATACACTTAAAAAATATATATAAACCAAAAGAACAGTTGCTTTGCTCAGTCAGAAAACTTGAGGCAACTTCACTTCCTAAGACATCTGTATTTAAATTAATAATAAGAGCTGCTCAGTTGTGGAACCACAAATTACTGATACTGCTCAGGAGTAACACTTTTCCAGGAAGTGTAACCACCTACAGAAGGTTTTACATTATGTATTTTCAAATTATCTTAGAAAAAAGAATATTGCTTCATTTTATAAATTGGGATATGTAAGAAAAAGAAGCACCAAGCAAAAGTTCAGAAGGAACTGCATGTATTACTTCTGGAAACAGATAAGAGCAACACAGAGAGGACAGAGGGGAGAGATGGGGGGGGGGGGAGAGAGAGAGGGACAGAGAGAGAAGGGGGGGAGAGACAGAGGGCAGGAGAGAGGGATAGAGGGGGAGAGAAAGGGGAGAGAGGGGGGAGAGAGGAGGGCAGAGAGAGGGGAAAGAGGGAAGAGAGAAGGGAGGGGGAGGGGAGGGGGGAGAGAGAGGAAGGGGAAGAAGGGGGGAGAGAGAGGGGAAGGGAGAAGGGGGGAGAGAGGAGGGAAGAGAGGGGGGAAGAGAGGGGGAAGAGAGAGGGGAAGAGAGGGGGGAAGAGAGGGGGGAAGAGAGGGGGGGGAGGGGGGGAAGGGGGGGGAAAGAGGAGAGGGGGAAGAGAGGGGAGAAAGAGGGGAGGGGGAAGAGGGGAGGGAGGGGGGAGAGGGGGAGAGAGGGAGAGGAAGAGAGAAAAAATATAATTTACAGCTATATCTCTTATAAAAAGACTGAATTAAGTTCTTGATATAAAAATTCAAACAAAACTAAATGAGGGAGATTTACATGAAGCGTTCTGATAGAGTGAAACAGCCAACATGTGCGGCTCAGGAGGAGTTAGGAAATAAACAGTGCCAGTGAAAGGGAAAAGGTACCTGTGAACGAACTGACAATGAATAAAATTGCTTTGTATTTACAAAGTTTAGTCCGTTCAAATCTGAAAAATGCAAATTTTTCCATGGTCCTCCAGTTCATTTTCATTGCAGTGTCATATCAAAAAAAAAAAAAAGCACAGATGAGACAAAATTATAGCCAGTTACACAAGCTGCAGCATTTTAACTAACGTTCTCCCTCAAAAGGAAGAAACTTCTAGTTAACAAATCAGCAGAAATTAATGAAGGAAAAAAACACATTTCAAGTGCATTTCTGAAAGCGCACCAGAATCGCTACCAACAGCTTAATGGACACAGATGCACAATACTGTATTGCTTAGCACTTACAGGCAGAACACATATATATCGTCTAGAAATTCAAAAAACCCCCACTGTATTTGAAACCTGAATCTCTCAAAATGTAAGGAGAAACTAAAATCCTTTTTAAATTAACAAATGCTTTCATGGAAAAAAGAGCACACATATCATTAACAGAAAATAAAGGACTTAAAAAAACCGATAATACTGTACCAAAATTAATTCAGTTAGAAAAGAAAAAGAAGACAGTAAATTCTTCAGTCTTTCAAGTAACAAACACTTTCTACATAAAACGATGACAGAAATTCATAAACTGACAACTAGAAAAAAGTTTTTTTCTTTTTTAAATGTAATGCAAAATGTCAAGTTTACAGCCCTAGAAAGCAACAATATAGAGAATAAATGCTAGAATGACGTCCAAGGCCGTCAATAAAAATAACTGCAGCCTGTTAAGTGTCCAGAATCAATACAGGAAGAAACCTGAAAGAGAAGACAACTGGAGACTATATTAAAAAATAATTTAAAAAACTACAACCCACACCGCAATGCTCAGATAACATCAGGAAGTCAGCTGAGGCAAGAATGGTAAAGAAGGGGTTTAATCGTGTTTCTCAAGTAGCGCTACACTGTGGGGCTACTGAAGCAGCGGTAAACGCTTAGATCTTAAAAAAAGCCACAAACCTGCCCTATGGTTTGGTCGAATCCCAAACGCTGCAAGCACAACGCTTGCGCCAAGCACCTGCAACAGCCTCGGAAAGCGGGGGCAGCCCCGAGGCACGGCGGGGGCTCCCTCTGCAGGGAGGGCTGCCGGGCTGCAGGGCCCCGGCCCTGCCGCGCACCCCTCGCCAAGCCAAGGGCAGCTGCACACACCTGCTGCAAGCTGAACCCACATTTCTCAAGTTTAGAAACGGGCGTTCTTCAAGGCCATGCATTAACAACAAGGGCTCCCCAGGGCTTAAAAAAAAGGGACAAGTAACCCCTTTGCACAAGGAAAATAATAAAAATAAATAAATCATACCTAGGCACAAGAGGTCTGCTTGAAATAGATCAAAATTTAGGCCAAAAGAATGAACAATCTGCTTTATACTACTGTCTTTCTATTTTAATCCCTTTATTCAAAGTGCCACTAAAAAAAACCCTTTCCCACTAACCTCTTATATGTTTTATAAACTGCTTTTAGTCATGCTCAAAAATATAAACTGGCCTTTCTTCTGAGAGCTCTTGAGCTTTACAAAAGCAACAAATGCTCTTTTCCATCATTATCAGAAGGATGTCACAGATAAACTGGAAGATGGTAGCAACTTAGTACGTTCTGTGGAGGGAATAATTTTGAGATTGTACTGGAGTTGCACAGCACAATGTGAAATTACTTATCAGTTTAACTACAGCTTTTGAGTATATGGCCTCAACTGGACGTTCATGGTTCTAATTCTAAACAGAGGCTAAACAACTAAAGAAAAACACAGTGACAGGAATATGTATAAAACTATTTAGGCTACTGCTCTATTTCAATGTCAGTGGCCTTTGCCTCTGCTGCAAATGAGCATGACTGCTCAACAGGTTTATTTGTGTACAGGCTGTTTTAATTATCATCTTAATCACAAATATTTAACTGATAATCTTTGTTTCAATATTTTTCCAAAATCTTTTTGCATTGTTAAATGTTACCTATAAACTTAGGTCAATCTGCTTATGTTAGAATACAAAATAATACATACAAAAAAAACCTTTCAACACCCCTTTTTAGACAGCTATTTTGATTGACAAACAGGAAACACTGGTGTGGCTAGGTTCTCATAACAGGAAGCATTAAAAGGTTCCTATCAATCTAAAAACTAGGCCTACACTGTTACGGGTCATAGGCCTATGTATGCAGGAGAACATCATCCCACACATATCACCAATTAAGGTAACACTCTGTGCCCAAATAGCAAAGGTCCCATTAAATCAACAGAGCCACAGGTTCTTCCTTATGTTTTTCTCACAAAGTGGTAAAATACTGCATTTTCTAAATTTCCTTTCCAAAGTCTAAGAAAATTCAGCATCACAACTGTGTTCTACAGGGAAGCATCAGCTGCCATATCATCGCTCCATACTTAATACTGAGACTTCAATTAACAATTATACCTAAATTACTGCCGTTAAAAAAGAAGGGATAGAGCTTCATGACAACTCAGAAACAAGCCAGACCCTCTCTACCTAAATGTTTATGTATTTTAGGGGAAAGAAAATACATAAACACCTTTTACACCTCAGAAACCTTTATTTGACCCCACTCTGCTGTAACTATAGGTAACAATTGAAACTCTATTCACGGAGCTCTTGTTAAAATAGTCATACATGTTTAAACAAAGTTAACGACTACAAGCACGAAATACCTATTGGAACTGATGCACTGCCTTTGATTTACCAAGCCATGTATTCTTACAATTTTATAAATAATTCAATGTGAGAAGTCATTTAATATATTTCACAAAGAAAACATTGAAAGAAGTAGTCTTGGATGCAAGTGAGCTGCTTCCTTTGCCAAAGTCCACTGTCAGAAACGTAACTTTTTTCTAATGTAAATGAGGCCTTACTGGTCAAGACTTCCTGGTAACAAGTGTGTCAGGCACTTGTACTCAAAACACAGCAAGTCTTAGAAGTTATTTTGGATCTACAAGATGTTAAGGCTGGAAACTGCTTTACTGGCTCTAAGGAGAGAAGAAAAAAATTGCAACTAAGTTTAACGCGTTTTTTTTCCCCCCCTAATCTTAAATACTGACATGAAAGCAATATGTAAAACATCATCTTCTTGAAATCATCAAGAAGATGATTTCTACTCAGCCTACCATACTTATAGAGGGCAGATTCAGAGAAAAAGACTGGGCAAAGAAGAACAAAAAGCTACATGGCCTGGTACTCTCATGCTCTTGAATGCCACACGGAAATATTCTCCTTTTCATTAGTGCACTCGTATTTCTAAATCACCAGCTAATAACTAACTATTGTTTTTCAGGAGCGCTCTAAATCCCTGGATTCATGTGTTTTCTCTGGTTTGCCCTTGTGAAAAAAAACGCCATATTAAAATATTCAGAGTATTCTGTTTGAAAAGTCCATACACAGCAAATTCTAATGGACAATTTCCCAGGTTGACTTCGATGAATAGGTATCTTCGGACTTGTAGGAAAGTTGAGCTAACATAGGTATTTAAATATGCCAGAATCGAGAGAGTCCATCGGATTGTAAGATGATCATAAGCTTGTAAAGATGATTACAAGCTGGGTAAAACCTTGGGATGTTTGTTTATCATTAAGGTCATCATCTAGATAAACTGGACAGCAGTTTGATAGAGCTATTTTTAAGGGCGTCCATAGTTTACTGCTTTTAAAGGCATAATATGAATAATAAATTTGAAACACAGACATTTGAGCAAACAAAATGCAGCACAGTCTGATTATTAAAAGATATCCTTTCAACATGAACCAGCATATTATGCCATTGAGATTATGCACTGAATACTGAGCTAGACAGAACAGCAGAGAACAAGAAAAAGTTATAGATGTGCTTAGCCTAAAAAACACTCCTGCATGTGTGACAATACAAGGCAAATGGCTGTCAAAGCTAAATTCTGCACGTACGTTTTACACTGACCTCACGACATCTTGGAAATATCCAAATGATCTGACAAAACTCTTGAATTGATTCTAGTGAGTAAAATCAACTTCCGCTCTCGCTAGAATTCTTCTATATATAAAAAAGGACACCACGAAACAATAGCTATCGTTTTGTACCATTTACCTTCAGGAATGTCAGGTACTTTTTTAAATGCATTCTTCATGGCCTGTAAGCTCAGCAGTACTGAAGGAAATTCCACTCTTTAACAGAATTAACAGATACTGTAAGACAGTACAAAATTCTGTCAGGCACATGGAAGGGAATTGCCTGTGTCATTGCCTGCTACTCTGTACAATTCTGTAATCCTAGCTAGGAAATGCTCAGTTCCACCTTAAAAGTGGAGCACTGCCCTTTAGCCCTCAGGTGTTTTTTCTTTATGAATATACCAGAGATATAATTAAGTTCTTTTTCAGACTTTGTCATCCGTCACTGAACAAGATACATTTCGTAAGTCCCCTGTTTTATGATAGAATTAACAAAGAAAAAAAGATTAGGAGCAGCAAGTTTCTGCAGCTGTTCCTGCAAACTCACTTATCTTAAGCAGAACCCACAGACACTTTCAAGGTGAAGTCTCTTTAGTGAGTTATAAAATGACATTACCAAAAATCCTTTCGCTTCATGTATTTAGAACGCCTTTTGCCTTCCTCACGAGTGCATCACACGGCGCGTTACTGCCGTCATCCTGTGTTGCAGAACGGCTTTCTCCTTAGCTGTTTTTCCCTGCAAATGAATCACTAGTCCACTGTGAGGCTTCTTATGCCGTAAAACAATCTCCACTACTCAAGACCTCCCAGTCATCCATATTTTACTGTAATCCTTCCGTGCAAAGATAGGGCTTCCCCACTTTCTGTCACAAGCAAGCATCATACTACGCTCCAACTTTCTGAGACAGGACTATGGAAGTTTTTAACAAGCTCTTTTTATCTTATCAAAGGCAGATACTAATTTAGTCTGACATACCCTACCTCTCGTAAATCTGTTCATATTTATTCCGTTTTTCCATTTGCCTCCCTGCCTTTGATTATTCTTTTCAAAGGTTTTTCCTACAGCCTTGCATCTACAGAAAGAGAGAATAATAATTTCCAAGCTGCCAGAATCCCCTTTTCTCTACTTTCCGAAAAATGGCTATAGCAAATTGCTCTTCTCTAGGTAAATATTGCTTTATTTGTTTTGAAATGTTTGCTACAAGGCTTTCTAGAACGCAATTTATCCCAACTATCTCCCTACAAACCTGAGCACAAGGAACTTCTAGGTTTTGCCTTCATTTCACTGTAAGAATTTTCACTGTAAGAATTTCCACCTTTATACATCTATTTCACTTGGCCCTCTTAATCCTGATTCCACGTTCAGCATCACCAGCTGTGCTAAAAATGAAGGCTAAATAAACTTGGGATGATCGCTCTAATCATAACCTCATGCTTACTGCATAATACCCCACTTCCTTTCTTCTTTTATTCTTAATGGATAAATAGCTTTTTACTACTTGGATTATTTTCCTTTACAAGGTCAAACTCAGCTTGACTTCTGGCAGCCTCTTACTCTCACTGTAGAAGTTCAGAACTCTATGACGCCTTTCATTTCTAAGCAATCACTTTTGCCATTCCCTGTATGCTCTTGGCTAGCTTCTGATATTCTCTTGCCTGACTTTTCTTCTGGTCAGGTCTGCAATTCTTCTGTTCATGCATTCTGCCTTTTCCTGGGATGCAAATCCTATACAGTTGTTCTAACTGTGAATCAGAGAAGTTCCAAGCAGCCTATTGTTAGCTCCCTTAGCTCTTTGGTTCAGTTAATTTCAAACTATTTTCCTACAGTTTCTCAGTCTGCATTTTTGAAATTCAAAACCTTAAATTGCAAGACCCTTCCAACTTGAGCTGCATAAACCTCTGATGGCAATCATTCAACCCAAGCTCGGTTTCTACAAATGCCTCCTCTAGAATGTCCTCAATGCTTACGAAAGCGAGTTTAAAGCAATGTTACTTCTGTATAGTGCAGTAACTCTTTGGTAAGCATTGCATCCAGGAAAAACTGTGCTCTAGAACTCTTAGCGACTTTTTCTAGGTGACCAACACAGGAGTTAACATCTCCATGGTGTGCTGAGCAAGACAAATAACTTATTCCACCTATTGTATTTCAGTAATCATATTTAATACCATCTTCTGCATCTTGAACTTTGTGCAACAGGTTCATCTAGTGAAAGCATACAATTCCAGCTCAATAATACACTTCAAATATACAATAAACATGTAGAACAGACTTATCTTTTAATATCCAAAACCAGCAACTTGTTCTGGAATGCTTTATCTCTTCACTGTCGTTCTTCATCTGAGAGCATCCAGTCTGAGTGCTTAATATTTACAGGGAAAAATACTTGTTTCTTCTCCCTTTCCATGATAAAGATATATAAAAGGTTCTAGCAAGGTCCTTCATAGCAGATGTAAGTGGAATAAAGAACTAGATCATAGAAATGTTTTTATATATCCTACCACTAGAACAAAGAACTTTTTTTAAATCATCAGAACTTTTACAAATAATCAAACTTAGTAAGACATTAATCTTCACAATAAAATACATTCTAGTCCTACTTAGTCTGTAGAATTTCCTGTACTTCACAACGGCTGTAAAATGCGTAAGGGTGCTACTTATGAAGTAGAATATACATATTTCCAGCTACACAAGCAATCTCTATCTCAGTATCTCAAACTGCATCACAAGTTGAAATTAATGAAGCTGTCAAAGAACAACTTGTTGCCCATTTTACAGAGTTCAAATACCAGCATAAAGGTTCAGTGACTTACTCAGTATTACAGGACAAATCAGTGACAGAGCCTAAGCCTATTTAAATCCTAGTTTCATGTTTTAGCAAAAAAAACTATCTTCTGTTCCTAATGTTTAAACAAAGCACGGACATGGTGACCAGAGCAGAGAACTAAATTTAAGAAAAGGACAGTATTATTTTAGTCATTTCAGAAGGAAACTACACATCCTTATTTTTCTGTCCACACACTGGGACTCTGTAGACTCGTTGAGGTTGAAAGGCACTGCTGGAGATCATCTAAGTCCAACTCCATATTCACTTAACTAAAACACAAACAGAAGTGTTGGCAGGATTGTAGTCTTGGACTGCAAACTGCTTGTGAACAGGTGACCTTCACTTATGACTTCTATGATCCTAAATACTTCAACATTTTAATAACAATGGGCAAACACTATACCAAACATAGAATCAGGCAAACGCTTTCCTTTTCAACACTACAGTTTGCAAATGTTTCCAGCATACTTTATTTCAATGTTTACTAGACAAAGAATAAAAACATTTTACAGAGCAAAGATTTCCAAAGTAATTACAATGTCAGACTGTTTTAGATTCTTTCCTCACCACCACTTACATGCTTGAATACATTTTAGTGAGTCAACTCACTAGGACTAACTACAGAAAGATTTGCTGCTTTAGCTCGTTTTTGAATAACATATACCAACATATAGTTCACAAGAAACTTCAAAACAACTTTTAAATATAAATGTCATTTATATTTTATACTAAACTACAATCACAGCACTTCTTGTAAAACCTCTTCAAAGGCTCACTGTAAAAAAAAAAAAAAAGTAGTACAAATTCACATTCCTGAACAAGGCACAATTTGAAAAAAATAATCTGGAAAACAGCAGTGCTGTAGGGTATAAAATTCAGTTATGTTGCACGACAAAAGAGAGGAAGAACATATGAAGTAAGGATACCAGTGATCATATAACCTTCTTCTATAGCATTAGCTGAAGCATAGAAAAGCCACTGCTACAGCCTTCCCTTTCCCTTTCTTACCTTTCCTACCTCCCCCAAAATGCAGAGAGGTCTCAATTAGGCAAATATCATCACCTCTGCACCCTAAGGAAGCTACAGGGAACTCTGAAGACTGAAGCAGTACCTTTAGGCCAAAACCCCTATTTCCGCAACAAATTCTGTCCTGGGAGCCATAGGGTCTGATCACATACTACGCTCTCCTCCCTAGCACCCTCAATTGTGTAGGGCAAAGTCAGTAAAGCAGAAAGTTGCAAAAGAAAGGTCAGTAGCAGATGCTGATTTCTGCACACATCTTTAAATGGTTTAATGTGAACCTGGCATCAGAAACAGGGCAGTAATTGAAGATGCAACCATCAGCTATTAAAGTATCAGACATTTTGGACTTGGGACACGAAGAAAGGTGCACATTAATCCTCCATCCTAATTCCAGCCAGGATGGAGGGAGCATGGCTCAAAAAGGACTACAATTTGGATAATGAATACACTTCCATTTGCTAGAGCGTGGAAAGTCTTCAGCTAATGAATTGTGTATTGCTGGCAAACCTTGGCCAACGAGCCTGCAATGTCTGGGCAGCAGCACGGAACTGAACGCTCAGCAAATCCTGCAAAACTCAACAGAAAGCCAGTAAATCACAGAGTTTCTGTTCCTTTTCTGTTCCTGGTAGAAAAGTATCCTGACAAAGCCGTTTGACCGTATTTTTCTTCTCATTACACTCATGTAACTTCTTTCCTTCTTCTTTTGCCTTGAAGAGGTTCACTTATACCACGGAGCAGATACAGAATACCTTGACACAAGAATGGACCACTGCTGATGGAAGCCGCTGAACATAACTGTGATACAAATACTTAGACTGTAACATGCACATACCTTCTTTAGCAACATACAGACTCATGTCCGCACTCTCACAGACCGTTTTTTACTTTTCAAAGTTGACTTGAGCCCCCCAAAATAGGTACAACTGCTTACTTAAGTGACGTGACATTCCAAATACCTAGAAACTCCCTAAGCCAACAACGGCCTTTGGGCAGTCGCGTATGCCTCAAGAGACTAATTTTCAACAGAGATCAGATAAGCAAACAAATCCCATAATCCTAGAGCTGAGTAAATGGCCCACGGAGCATGGGATCTGTGATAGCAAAATTACAGCTTGTATAAGAGCAGAATTTCCTGTAACCATTTACTTGTGTGCTTCTCCTTAGAGCAGATTTCTAAGTAACTGTGGTTTTTCCTGCTCAGATGATGAACAGGGCGAAATCTTTATCTGTTTGATGAATGAGATTTTATTTATTAACTCATCCTTCTAGCCAGACTTCACTACTTTCCAAAGTCCACAGAGTCTGCCCTAAAGGAACTGGGAGGATTCTCTCTGGTGATAACGAAAGCTTTTTGCTCTTCAGTCTCAGCTCTCTTTTTATTACATTTACTGCATGTCTACTTGAAAAATCCCTTGAAAAAGTGGTTCAACCATAACCAGTCCAAAGGTATTTAACTAAATCTGTTAAGATCTTCAAGTAACAACTTTAAGGCAATAACTACCCACTCGTTTCATTGGCTACAAATTCAAAAATCTAATTTTGGTAATTAATGTGGAAGAGGAGCAGAGAGATGATACTGTGAAAACTCAGCACTAAACTTCTGGAGTGTTCAACTGTTTGGATTGGACTTTTAACACTGCTATCTAACCGAGC
The DNA here is from genome assembly GCF_040807025.1 of Struthio camelus. Taxonomy (NCBI): domain Eukaryota; kingdom Metazoa; phylum Chordata; class Aves; order Struthioniformes; family Struthionidae; genus Struthio; species Struthio camelus. The sequence goes on along the minus strand of NC_090943.1, from coordinate 28,583,470 downwards.
TGATAAGTAAAAATTACTTCATTTTAACAGAGGATCAATTTTCAACCATATGGAAAATACTACTACATTGCTCTGTATTTTCCTCTCTCTCAGATAAGCTACATAACCATGGGGTGAGGTTTCAGAAAAGTATTAATGAAATAAGCTATGCATAAATTGCCTAGAGCAGAAAAATTCTTCAACAATTGTTATATATTCAGTTAGCAACCCCATACAGCAGATGAGTAAAGTAAACGATTTGATAAGCTCATAAGCTAAAACTGTGAGAGAGTGCAGAACGCAAGTCCTTCATGCCCTGCAAACCAACCACTGATACATATTGCCGGGCAGAAACTGCTTGGCAAAATTTGTCATTAGCTCCTCGTGGTGTGCCAAATTAGCAAGGCTGTCAAAGAGGTAATGCCGTGAGCCCAGGGAATCCCAAGTTCCTAAGGATCCCCGGGGGGGTTCTCCAGCTCCCCGTCCCTTGGGTCTCTGCCCACTGTGAGCTGACCGGGCAGTGACCTGATGCCACTGGCAGCCTGCCCGGGTTTACGCTGTTTGGCATTGCCGAGGGAATTACAGAGAGGAAGGCTAAACTAGCAGCTGCAAATTTTCCACAACTTTTGCTGCAGTTCTTCCTCTCTTAGTAGAAGTCCTCCACATGGTCTCACTTCTGTTTTTCCCACATGACTGACACACTGCACACATTCGATGTGGACAAGACAAAAAGCAGTCACATGGGGATCTCCAAAATCACCTTCTCTTCTACACTGTTCCCTAAATTCAGCTTTTACTCAATTTTTCCTACTATCTACAATGGACAGTGAAGATGCTAAAATAATTAAAACAATATTTATTTTACTTTGGGTAAGCCTGTTAAGAGTACTTTATTCCAAAAAACGACGAGAAACGTAGTCTTTTATTGTTTATACACATGACTTTTGGGTGCTTTTTCCGATAGACTATAATTATTACTTCACAACATGTAATGCGAACCGAACGCAGCAAGAAAACTTTGAGAAGGAAAAGGTTTATAACTAAATAATAATTCAGAGAGAATACACTTAAAGCACCTAGCACAACTGTCTCATTCTTTTGAGCAAAAACAGCCTGATCACAGACCATAGCAATATGCTGAAGTAATAACGTCACGGTTTTATCTTTCACAAAAAGCATTAAAAAAATTCTACCATTTCAAGAATAACATCAGTATAGTCACTTTCAGAATTCCTATATGCTGGAACCATGTTAAATACTATTAAAGAAACTTCTGCACATAATCAGTAGACTTTGAGAAAACGGAAGAGTCATCTTGCCTGTTAGCACAGCCTGGGAGAGGAAAAAAAGGCCTTCGATAATCCTTGTAATAAAAGTTCTCGCTACTTCATCTCCAAGAAAACTTAAAAAAATTTGGTTAGCGTAATTATGGGAATAATCTAGAAGGGGCACAAACACTGTTAAAATTTTTGGCCAGTGACGCAAGCCTGAATAAAACAGTAACAAAAGCAAAAATCCATAATCTTGGCTCTGAATATTTTGTTTCAGTGTAAAAATGGTCTTTTAACAGCATGAAGAACAGAAGGCAACTTTCCCCCCCCCCCACCCCCCCGGAATAAACAGATGTAAAAACCTGGTTATTTCATTCAGATTAAGATTTCCTGATAAAAGTACATCTTACCCTAACTTAAACCACCGATGACGTAAACACAAATTTTATAAGGGACATTACCTCAAGTTTGATAGTGAAACTTCTTTCAGTTAAAGAATTCTGATTACCTAAACTCATGAAATGAAAACAAAGTCAATTTCATTTTCAGATTTTTAATTTCAGAATATTTAGATTTCAAGTACTCCACTGTATGCGGCTCTTTCAACAGTCATTTCTGGAAAAATGACTATGCTTTTGCAATGTTCATTGAGACCACGTGTATTAAACAGCTCGAAAGTAAAATACTTTTATACTTAACCCTGAGACTCAGCTGTGAAATGCTGGTATAGCAAAACACTACACTAGTTATTCCGTCCCATGCTGAAATACCTGGAGCAGTCCACATTCTTAGCTACAATTTCAAGGTACTTAAAAGCAAACCCAAAAAACTCTGCAAGAAACCCACCGTTTGTTCAGTATGACATCTTTTACCTTTCAGTAGCCTCTTAAACTGACATATACTAAACATACATAAAGGTATGAACAAGTTTGAATAGTGAAGATAGTATTAGAAAAGATTATATTGATTCAGATATAGAATATTAACGGTCTTCTATTAGTGAGACAAAAACACTCTTCAGTAGCACATTGTAATTCGTGACACGGTGCTTCAATATAGTAACTTTAAAGAACATCTGAGGCAAGTTAAAGTAAGAGAGGCCAACCAAACTAAAGAAGTTACAATTTCAAATGAAAACACAACAAGCGTTAAGGCCACCAAATACCCACTTCTACATTTCACATGGGATTATAATTCATAGCCATATAAATCAAAACATGCATGTCACAATTTCAAAACTTTGCAAACCTAGCTGTCATTCTCATTTCTGCTAGCTTCATCAGCCATAAGGTATGCTAGGAAATAATCAAAGTTCTTCAGAGCTCATCTCCCTTGCATCACTTGGGGTTATGCTCACTGGCTGACTGTAACAGAAATGAGCATCTGAAGATGCTCTGCAATCTTTTCAGAGACAACCGTCAAAATCTGCTTCAAACAAAGCTGCATTTAAAAATGAACCAAATCGCAAAAAATAAATGCAGGAAACTTTACCTTAATTGGAGCACGGCTAAACTGTATTTTTCTGTTGGCTGGGATTTCATCTTCATCTGGCAATCCATTAATTTCGGAGTATTCCATATCAGGTTCATAACAGTTATCCTCATCACTGTCATCCTGATCATCCTGTTCTGTACCAGTCTCTCCCCAGTCAGAATTATACCTCGATCGTACCCTATATACGTTGTAGTCAGAGTGCATGTACACATGGGAACTCTGGAAATTGCTCACATCTTCATTTACCTCCTTTTCACCTGTCTCATCAAAATGGGACTCTGCAGCATCTGAAACGGCATCTGCTGCAAAATCACCACCTGACACCAAATTTCTTGGTATTTCTGAAGCTTCAGGCCTATCAAAGATACCCTCTGCATTTTCTGATCGTTCCTTTTGTCGCAACAAAACTTCCGTGTCTGTTTTTGACTTATGCCTAGCACAACTGTCCACAGACCTTTCACTGTCAGGTGCATTGACCAAATCCTGTGGACTCACCACACAGCTATCAACAGAATCAGCACTTGCCTCCGTTTTCTTTTTTATTTCTTCAGTTGGTTTTGAACCCGATGAAGTGCCTATAGACGTTTTCTGCCTTGATGGGGAAGGTGTGCTATTTTGCTGAGAGTTCTCAACGGATGCCAAGCTTGTACTTTGTTTGGCTGGCGGAGACCACGTGCCGGCATCTTTCAAAGGACTGAACCCCTCAAGGTTTGCAACAGGGGAGGAGATACTTGCAACGGTAGAAGACAGATTTAGTGGATAGTGACCAGTTACAGAGTATTCTTCATTGTTCTCTGACTTTTCTAAAACAATTACGTTGTGTGAGTCAGTGTTTTCAAAAACTGCACTGAGCTGACTCACAGTTGGAGAGACAGTCTCTGTCCTTGGGCTAAGACTGTCCAATGAATCAGTGCTGCCTCTGTGAGATTTAGAGCTGCACCACTCATCCGGAAGCTCGCTGGAAACCACTTTCTCTTTCTTTGGGGAATAGCGATTGGAATGTCCCATTTCATGAGCATTTCGCTCAAACATCTTTCGAGTTTCAGTAAACTTAGAATAAGAAGGGCCATCATGGATAGTATCAAATCTACTAATCCTTTCTGAAACAGAAGATTCCAATTTTACAATGGAACCATCCGTTTTTTCTACAAATTCTTTGGGCCTAATTCGCCTCTGAGGTGATGGTGGGCCACCCTTTCCCCTTGTTTTAGGGGTAACTCCAGCACTTTCAGTGGGCTCCATGCCCATCTGCATAAATAAGTTCTTAATCCTATTGACATTTGAGCCATACTTCCTCCCCCTGCTCTGGGAGGCCTCTCCTTCCTCTTTCGTTTTTTGGTCTCCATCTGATTTCGGTTTGTCAAAGGTGCTTTTCAGCGCCTGGAACTCAGTTCTGTAAGCATTCCTGTGAGGAGAGGCACTTCGGAGGGTTGATCTTTCTCCTGAAGACTCTGTTTTTATCATGTTTACTTCAGGAGTGCAAAACCACCTTACATAATTACGGAGGTACCACTCTCAGCAACCTGTTACAACTGAGATTCTGGTTGAGAAGCGTTTCTTAGGCAGCACTGCTCTTCGGCAGGGCCGTGCCTGACAGAAGATCTGGAGGCAAATATCTAAACATATGGAGTCAATTGTGACAAAGCAGCAAGACCGAGGAGGGCTTTTGGGAACAAACGTAGATGTAACCTGCAACAGAAAGTAAGGCTTTCTGAATCATGTCATGCACTTGTACTTCCTTAAATCTAAATGACACTTTCCCTTTATATAGTTATTTGAAATTACATTTACAAAACAAGGAAAAAATACAACCCAGCAGCACACAAACATATGAACACTTGTAAGTAATTACAGTTTTTTTCAAACTGATTGCTGAACAATTGGCAAATTTATAAAATAACTCTAACATCACTCCATAGTGAAAGCATGGATTATCATGTCTAACTGTTCACAAAGATGTATCACGTCACAAACATGCAAAGGAAAAACAAGGCGACAAGAGAAATACCACTACTTTTATCGTACCAAACTCTTCCTCAGCGACAAGAGAAAAGCAGAATCAAAAAAACCCCACAACCCTCCGAGTGTCTTATATGTGACCCTAAAATAACTCGATGCAAACACGATGGTTCTGCTTCCCCGAGGCACTGCAAGATAACCCTTCTTCTCTCAGGGAAACATAATGGTAGAAATACCCTCTCAAATAACACACTCAGAAAGACTGCTCCAAAATGAAACAGGAGCTCGAGCGAAACAGAAAAATTGCACCCACAGCTAACGCTCTCAGCTCAAACAGCAAAGAAAGTGAAACCTAGTTAGGAAAAGTTGTCCCTGGCCGCCGGCAGTGCCGCCAGCGCCGCAGGGCGCAGGGGAGCGCCCCGCCAGCCGCCCGCGGGCAGCTGCCGGCAGGATCGGCCCCGGGGGCCCCGCGGCCGCCGGGCCCCGCGCAGCGCCACACGGCCGGCCAAACGCCTCGGCGCCCGCTCGGCGCGCTGCGCGGGGCGGCCGGACCGCGCCGGGGGGCGCACACACGCGCACACACCTCCCCTGCCCCCCCCCACCCCGGCAAGGCGAAGCCACATCACGTTGGGCGATGCAGCACAACGCGCTGCGAAACGCACCCGGCCGCGCCGCGGATCCGGGCCGGGCAGGGCGCGGCGGCTCCGAGCTGAGGGGCGGCGGCGGCGCGCGGCCTCCAACGGCCGGGAGCGGCACGCGCCAACGGCCGGAGCGGAGCCCAGCCGTCCCGCGTACCTGCGCCAGTCGCCCCCTATCCTCGCCCTCCCGGCGACATCCGCCGCGCTGGCGGCTCGCGGGAAAGGGCGCGGGAGGAAATAAACTTAAAAGCGCCGAGGGCAGCGCCGCGACGCGCAGGCTGGAAGGCGCGGGCCGCGGGCGGCAGCACCTTGCGGCGGGCAGGGCTGCGCGGGCGGCAGCCCCGGCGCGGCGCGGCCGGGCCCGGCTGTGCCTGCCGGGCGCCAGGGAACAAAAGCCCCTTGCGGCGGCTCCTCCGCGCCTTCCCCGCGGCGCGCACGCTTCCTTACCCGCCAGCCTCCCGCCTCAGCGCGGCCCCCGCTCCTCCTGCGGCCGCCGGCTGCTCGGCGCCTCCGTGGAGAACGGCCGCTGCCGCCACCCGCCTGACAGGAGGCACCAACCGCCGCGGCGCCTCAACGCCATTGCAGGCGGCGGCGGCGGCGGCGGTTGGGGCACCGACACGGCTCCGCGCACACACCCGCGGCGCGGCGCGGCGCGGCGCGGGGGAGGAGGCGAGCCGCCGCGCCCCGCCGCAGCCCCGCTCCCGCCCCCTCCGGCACGGCACGGCACGGCGCGGCGCGGCCGCCGCTCTGGGGCCGCCGGCAGCCGGCGGGTGACAGGTGCCTCACCTCTTCGGCCAGCCGCAATGGTCTGTTCCGCCGCGGGCGGGCCGCGCTCCCGCCGCAGCCCGGCCCGAGGCGGGCGGCGCGGAGCGGCAGAGGCCGGGCCCCGGCCGCAGCGGCCCGCCCAGCCCGCCCCGCCGCGCCCCGGGCGCCGCCTGCCCGCGGGCCGCAGCGCCCGGCTCCGCTCGCCCGGCTTCTCCAGCCCGGGGACGGCGGGTTTTCCCCCGGCCGGAGGAAGCGGCTCGGTAACCGGGTCCGCAGCGCTGGCGATCGCCGCCTCCCGCCCGTTCCCGCGGAGGAGAGCGGGGTGCGCGGCGGGGCGGCTCGGCCGGAGCGGGGCACGGTGCCGGCGGCGGCGGCCAGGGAGCGCGGGGGCGGCGCGGCGCCGAGCCGAGCGCGCCGCGACTCCGCCGCGGAGCGGGGCTTGCAGGCTCCCGCCCTAGCTCTTAAAAAATAAGGCATGTAACACAGCCTACCTAAACGAGTAATGCACTGCTAACAAATCCAGACAAACCACTAAACAACTCTCGTAAACGTGACTTGTTCTGGCAATTGCCGAAAGGGAGGCAGGATGACAGGAGATTACTGTACTTACACAGTATAACCGCAACCAGCTTTCTCCCGTTGTTTTGTTAGCTAGGTGAATTTGCCACAAACATGTTTTGGCTTTAAACAGTGAGTAAGAAAACTTAACTGCGGAGCGCGCGATCTCTACGGAATCTGTAAAATTGGCAAGCCAAGACGGTAGTGACTCCTAATCCCACAGCAACCTCCAAGCAAAGTTCATTAAACTAATTGCATAAACGTCCAAGAAATGGCCCGAGGATGTACATTGCAAATACTGAAAAATCATTATTATGTATACAGAATCAAGATACAAGTGACTGAAAATAAAGGTGTAAGGTAGACAGCTTTACAAACGTAATTCATTAGTTTTAATGAGACAGAAGCCACGTGTACCATATACCATTCTAGGTATGTGCAGATGTCGGTCTTCTCATTTGCACCAAGGGTACAACTCGGAATATTTGCCTCAATAGAGTTTAAATATCTAACACATTAATACCCACTGGGAAAAAAATTCCAGTCTTTTAAAACACCTTGAAAAAGAATATTTCCGTAAGAATGTATGCTAAAGGGCAGAATCAGAAGCGAGAACATTTAAACAGCGTTTTTTCCACCGCTGGGAAGAAGCCTGTCCTGATGCTTTGCGTGGCTTCCACTCAGGCTATTGGCAGGTGAGGCTCGCAGCACGGAGTGTGGGGGGGGGGGGGGGGGGGGGCATGCTGCATGCCCTAAAGGCTGCTCAGCATTACCATGCCAAAGCGCTGCAGCACAGCAGGGAGAAAGGGAGATCACAGGAGGTAAGTAATGACTGAGGATATAGATACCCGAACTTCAAAAGCAGTTGCAGAAAACTTCACTTCTGAGACAGTATCCTAAAGCAGAAGGATGATGGAACAACTGCTGCTTCACAGCTTCTTCTGCTGAGGATTCCTACAGCTGTTTCCCTGCGCGAGGACTAGAAAGGCTACAACTAACCAGGATATTCACTATTAAATTGTTAACATCAAATAACATACCAGATCTGAGGCCCAACATATTTGACAGTGTCTTTCTATTAGTATCATTTTGTGGAAATAAAACCATAAGAATACTTAAGAGAGCTGCTTGACTTCTGAAGATAAAAATACGTTAAGAGAACTTCAAGTCTCCTTTATTTTCCCTCCACAGAGAACAGCAATGAATAGCGACATAAAGCAGAAATGTAAATGTTTTATTTTGTGAATTTAGACTAAGCATGCAGAATCGTTAAAGAACTTACTATGTCCTTACTAGAGATGTATATGGAAGAGTTTTATAATTCACATTTTACCACAAGAAAAAAGGTGACACAACATTAAATGAGATGAAACAACTAAAGCAATTTTAAAGAGAGTAATTAGCACCTGTGAAAATAATTAAGAAGTTACCCAGTACTGTATCTACGTGGCACATATTCAAAGCTGTAATTATTACTTAAATCTTTTATCTAACAGAAAAATTTCAAGCAAAATTGGCACTCCTGCCCCCCCCCATTAATATATTTTTTAAATAATCTATCCAGGAAAACATTTGTGTTATTTTATGGCCGGATAATGCAATCCATATATTATACTTCAGTAGAAAACAAGGGAATGAGATGACGTACTCTGATGGAGCAACTTGCTGACAGATCAAGCACACAAGAAACCTCAAGCTTTTCACGCTGAGAAAGGTTATAATTACATTTATGTTCTACTTTAATGTCTTTTAAGTAGATTGCATAGCAGTTAAAGAGGACTCTGCCTGCCTCTGACACAGAAGCTAACACAAAGCCATTTTAAATAATTTTATGTTCTCTCAACACCACCTCATGCTGACAACTGCCAAGATTTGTGGCAACTACTGGTAATTTTAGCTGCTCAGAGATAGTTTGGACCTTATTTAGGGGATCTGATTTTGGCTACTGACATCTAAGATATTCAAACTTATTAGTCACTCACGAAAACTCTTCATTCTACGTCCTTATTTACACAGTGCCTATGTTAAACCAACAGTATTATACAGTCTCTAGAATAATAAAATGTATCTTGTTTTGATTAGTATGTCACCTTCCAGGAGAGACTCCTCATACATGAGCATGGCCATGCAACTAACTATAAAAATCCACAAGAATTGTGGATCCTTTTACATTTTTAGTATTTCTGTGTCAATCCATTTGACTAGAAGGTATTTTTAGGCTCTGTTAAAGCATGATTGACATTTCTGTTAATTCCTAAGCAACATTAAAACACTGCACAGCACACTCTGGGGAAGATAAGAGACCAAGTTTCTCCTTATTACATTAGGATAAACTCAATAACTTCACTGAAGTTACGGAACTACTCTGCTCCCAAACCAACGCAAGTTTCAGATCTGTTCAGTTGAATAGTTACATAGGGTAGAGCGTGGCTGTCATTTTACGGCACCAGAGCAACAGCTCCATTCACATGATTCTGAATGTGCACATACGACAGGAAGAGAGACCCAAGTCGTTTAACCTGACAGCATCACTTTAAATTTTACTCAGTCTCTTTTTAAACCAGTTTTGATGCAGTACTCCAAGGCTTAAAATAATCAATTTTCCATTCATTTCATGTGTGGATTATGTTTACTTATGAACGTAACTATCTGGATGTCATTGATGGGTTGTTCTGAGTGACACTTGTGCTTCAAAGATACTCATTTACTGAGATTAGCAATATATTCACACAGCAGAGCGGTAATGCAAGTTTCTCCGCACGGCCCGGGAAAAAGAAGAAAGTCATCCTGTCATCTTTCTCTTGTCAACTTCTTTCAAGCCTTGGAAGACAGTATCTGTACATACACGTAGAAATGGAAACTATTTACCTATTCTGATCGTCAGCTAAGAAAGTGTCTATCTGCTGCCCCATCAAACCACTGCAGAGGAGAAGGAGGTTTTTTTTCTTTAGACATATCACAGCATAAGCAGAACTGAGTTTTATCGTTCACTCTCAGCCAGTTAGAGAATATGAATTCTTTTTACATAATCTAATTTAAAGAAAAATAACTTGTCTGAACAAAGAGATATAAACATTTTGGAAGATAAGGTGACTTAGGGATCCATCTGTACCAGAGTAGCATGAGACTAAAATAAACAACAATCACAGCTATAATAATGAGTTGATAACATTTAGTTTCAAATATTATAAATCTGTTGTTGCAGTGAGTGTAATTCTTCTGACTGTAATCTCTTCCACAGGAAGACATTAATAGTTAAAAATGGGAGCTCATTAGTATCACTCATTTGGCAATTTCAGAAGGTTGTGCTGTTTTCACACAGAACATCAAATTACTTGAAAGCTCAAGAACAGTGTCTAAAAGGGGACTTTGTCCTGTAAAATCTGAAGAAAGAAGCTCTGGCAATGATAACAAGACTTCATGTTTTAACAATTTAACAGAAAAGCAAATATTAGCATCATGAGGGCCTAAGCTCAGAACAGCAATATCCCTTTCTGAGTTACTGTAAGAATACTGTCACATCCATTCTTAAACATTCTACTTTAAGGTGTTCAAATAACGCACGGTTATGGCTAGTAAAGAAAATGGGAAAGTATTTTTCAAAAAGGAAAAGCGTTGCACACTACATACAACTAATTACATTGAACTACTGCCTTTGCTAAAATAGAAAGCTAGAAATGGTTGAAAGAGCTGTATTTCATTAGCCTTCTGTCACTGGCCCTCAACACTGAACTCTGTTTTTTAGCACAACATAGACAATCATCAGCTACCAGCCTAATTAGAAGGATGTCAGCTAGTTGCAGAAAATAGGAAATGAAAAGACTAAATGTTCACTCTAATGCAAATTTTTAGTAAGAATCAAACCCTGGCAAAACACATATTTAATGTTAAGCTCTTCAGGAGGGGAAAATGTTAGGAAACATTCTTTAACCTCGATTAGTTGACAGAATAAGTAAGATATTCCTAGGTGAATGGTACCTATCACAGTCATCTGATTCATCAGATGATATCATATGTAGATACGTGGTACAGAGAACTCTCTCTCCATCCCAACATCAGTAAGAAAGATTTAAAGTCAGAAAAGTTAGTACTTCAACTATTCCAAAGCAGAACACCTCAAATTTGCATGAGATATATTCCCTGTTAACTGTATAAATATGGAAGTTGTATTTTTCATGGTTGGATCTAAAGTAGAAAGTTGGGAATCTCATAATAGTATTAACCATTAATAAATACTTTATTATAGCAAAACTTTCTATAACACACATTTTCTGTTGAAAAGAAAATTACTCTCAATAGCCAGAATCGGGAATACAGAAATTAACAGGGTCTGCCAGTCTGTGCAAAAGCATTATCTCCAGTGTATTTATTGTGCAGTAAATATCCACTATTACTCTTAAGGAAAGCACATTTAATGAGCCAGGGGAAAACTAGGAGAAGAGGGAGGAATGTATTTGATGTTCAGACCTAAAAAGTGTACTTGATACTGTCAGTACATAACACACAAGCAAATGTGATTGCCGAGTTCACCACCTTGCCAAATCAAGTAGTGTTCTGTGCCATGAGAAAGATGTAAGACAGCAAGTTCTGCCTTCACCTTTTCCAAATGACTGACCATTTGTACTTGGTGGCACTTCGGAGCTTGTACTCCCGCTCTGGAGACAAAAACAAATGATTCCTCAGTGAAAGATATAGAAGCCAGAAATCATGAAATACAGCACACTAGCGCTGTCTTGCAGTGTGCAATACATTGGCATGTCGGGGAAATACTTGTCTAGGTTGCTCCACCCTGAAGCTGATGACTATGCCTGTCATTGAGCTCACATCGTAATAGTCTGTGGTTCAAACCCTGCTGGTAACATAGATGTAGACCTGTTATGACTGCGTTAGTGGAATTTGCTTCTCCCTTTTCCTTAAAAAAAAGTAATTAAAATAAATACAAATGAGAAAACAGCTGCTTAGCTGAAAATAGTAATCTGTCATTTACAGAACGTACAACAAAACTAGGTTTTGGTTACTTGCCACATACTTTGATTGCTTTTCTCTCCACTGATAGGTGAAAAGTACTACCTTGGTAAAATACCCACAGGAAAAATTTGCTCTCAAAGCTAGATTTGTTAATCAGTTTAATTTAGTGCACAAGAGCAAGTAAATATTTAATTACTGTGTTCTATATGGCATCAGCTACTAGGCCAGCTAAAAACATTCAGTTAATTTGGAAGAGCTGTACGCTTTGCCGGTACAGAGAAACACATCATTGTGCAGCAATGTGTACAGAAACTATTTTCATTATTTAATGGTATTGAAATCCAAGTTACCAATTAGAGACATCTGTAAGTAAGAGTTCTGTACTAATAATAAAAGCATTTGTGTAAAGCAGAAAAGAAGTCAAGAAGGGTAACCACTTTATCATACCGTTAAAAAAAGAGAACACTGGCATCAAGTTTAAAAACGAAAAGATAAGCATTAACATAGCAAAGTCTGTAAATTTACAATGACATCTTTAAGAAAGCGAAGGAATGGTCACATAAACAGTATAGAATTATAGAAGAATAGGATGACATCAACATTTGCATAAAACAGAACAAGAAATTGTGTTAGTCGTAAAAGACAGCTTTTCAGGAACTCTACTGAAGAAGGCCATTGCCTAAGACACAAATATGCAAGAATAACTGCTATAATGGGAGCCAGCTTTGCACCAGCAAAGCTATTAAGCCACGGAAAGATTGCAACTCTACACCTCAAACAACAGGTCTAATCTTAAACTTTTGGGAGTATAATATAAAAAAATCTTAAAATGCAAATATCGAGGTCACTGAAGAGAAGCTCTTTGGCTCTCCCTATTGGATGGAAGAGGCAACACCTCACATGTGGCAGATGTGTTTCAATGTATTTTGTGAAACAATTTAGAGTGAAAAAATATGGAGTTTTCTATTGTTCCGAAGAGTTATGTTCCATTAGTTACGTAAGTGTATACGCGAAGGTGCATCATTAGACCAGAGGGACCTCTTGTCATTTCAGCGATGTTTAAGTCAGGGACTAAATCCAAAATAAGAATGAGACCACTGACAAAATGACTTTGCTTCTTTAATAAAAATTCAGTTGACATGCTGAGTAAGTGCAAACGAAAAGGAGCACAAGATACAGGGAAAAGGAAAACTTCCATTATTTGGAACGCCTCCACTTCCTCTCCTGCAAGAAAAGGGCTGCATTCTGGAAGGCCGGTTGTTTGTTTACCATCACTCTGGTGCGACAACTATTTCTAGCAGTACCAGAAAGGAAACACACGCTATCTCAGGAGGGACAAAGCCACCCACCTCTAGATGGGTAGAAGCCATGATTTCTACCAGCAAGTGTTGGAACAGGTCTGCCCAGGGATGGGTGTCCCATCTGTGATGTGAGCAGATCTTGGTTCACTGGGAGAATTTTTGCCTGAGTTAGAGGCAAAAAGGACTCTCGCTACCAAGCAAAGATATGTTTACACACAAGCCATGCCATCCATTTCCACAGAACACGTTAGTTCTGATCCCATTGTTTGAAGCTTTACCATGAAATGACTTGATAGCAACAACAGTGAAGAGCTACAGGATGCAGGCGATGAAGGGCTACAGGGCTGAGGCCACTGTCTGCTCCAGTGGCCCCTGTCAAGGGGGACAATTTGCTTTCATTCAGGCCTGCAGCCACACAGAGGGAAGCACAATAACTTAAGATCACTTCATAAATAAGCTGATAGTAGGGCTTGGACCGAAATATTTACATATGCTAGTATCTGGGCAGCAGAAGCAGGTCCTTCAAGCAGGCCATCTGATAGCCTAATAGAAGCAAACATACCAAGATCCAGAGCCTTTAACAAGTGAATGGGAAGGGACGCAGAACCAAGAAGAATTAGGATGCAGAATTGTACCTGTTTCAGCAAGTAGAATAGTTATGGTAAAACTCTTCTAAAATGAGGTTGCATGAGTAGTTTTTCCTCTGCGTTGTGCTGCTATTTCTATAGATAAGATGCTTCTTACAAATGACTGACTTCTCCAAGCACGATCTTGTCATGCAAGAAAAACGGCTGTAAAGAAATTGGGAGAGAGGGTTGGGCTTAAAGGGTAAAGGAAGGAAAAGTGAGATTTCAAGGGTCTAAGCTAGTTTAGACCTAGTACCCAGCAATCCGGATTAGTTTCATGCTGTGCCACGTGAAACAGAAAACAGTGTTTAGGAATAGATGGTGAGGAGGTGGAGGCATAAGGGAAATACAGATGGGTACAAAACTGCCAACAACCTGTCAGATTTGAGAAGGTGGAAGTTGTAAGGGGCACCTGAGGAACAAAAGAACCTGACCTTTTTTTTTTTTTAAATAAATGGAATTTTCAGATAGGGTATAATATGCATTTGAGTAAAGAGATTACCTCTGAAACAAAAGAAGATAAGGAAGCTGCATGTCTCCATGCCTTTATACCAGCAGGCTCAAGATTCCCACTGCTCCTTTACTATAATGATGTAAATAAGGCTAGCAAGGAACGGCACATGAAGAATGAAATACTGGAATGCATTAATCACAAATTTAATTTCGCACTAGCTGCTTTGTGTCTTGATGTTATATAGATTCCAGTACAAATAAAGACTAAATTTTCCTATATCTCTATAGGGATTCTGCCTAGAACATGGATATTCTCTCCAGTGTCTTCCTTTCCTATCAGGCATGAAGTCGCCAGCTCCAGTTGGGCTGGGCTGTGAGGTAGACAGACCATCTATTCAGACAGTCCTGAAAATCCCAGCTGTTTGTAAACAATTTTGCTTAGTACTCCAAGAGCTCCAGCCGGCCTGATAATTGGAACAGGGAATGAAGCTTTTAAATAACAAAAGGAAGGCGGAGGCTCACGCTGAGCAATGAGGGAATGAGTAGCTTGCACGGCAGAGGTCCTCCCCGATTGCACAGTGGGCTTTCTAAGGACGAAAACTGCACAAGTTATCAAGAAAGGGTAAGTGAAAGGGCGTGGGAGGGGGGAGAACCAACATCTTCCTGGTATCCTGCTTTTGAGAGTCTATTGTATCAGCATTGCACAACTGCTCTACAAGAGCGTAGAGGTAGTGAAAAGGCTAATTTTGTCAAGTAAAGAAATTCTTGTTTCTCCTTTGCTACTCCACTTCAAGAAAAAAGTAAAGGGATATTTAATAGAGTATGAGGTAGTAGTAAGTCATGGTGCTACTACTAGTAATGCACAGTGCCATTCAGAGAAGGAAAAAGAACACAGTGCACCGAGCCTTCAGAAACAGCTGAGAGAGTGGGAGTTCAGCTCCAGCCTAAAGTCACCAGCACAGTTCGCCCATGCACGATGTTCTAAGCAGATTGCGAGTGCTCTGGAGAGGCCGTCTAAAGCTATACATAGATGCATGCCTACAAACTGGAACCACATTACTATTTTACTATCTCTGTAAAAAATAAGAGAATGCTAGGCATAAGTTTAACTACGATCATTTTTCACTTCCCACAATTGCAAAGCTGCCAAGTCCCTGCAGATGCCTCAATCAGATTTGTGGATTGCTGGAGGGAGTGTGCACCAAGCAAGGGAGCTCAGGATTTTTTTTTTTTCTTCCTAGTTTCATTCCTCTCCCTCCTCCTTGGACAGCAGATGGTGGCATTATCATGGATGGATTATTTCTTAACGAGCATTTTCTCATGAATTCTAAATATAAAAATCTTGTAAGTGTCAGAACAGAGGGCACGCTAGGTTGGTCTGGTGAATTAACTGTATTGAGTTTAAGAACATGTCTGAGGCAGCTTACCAGAAAAAAAAAAATAGAAAAAATCTTTTCCATTGCAAAGGGAAAACACTGAATTAAATCCTGCTGTCCTAACTATTGCAAAATGTGCATTATACCAAGGCACCAAACTCTACTTCTGTTAGGATAAAGATTATTAAACCATCAAATTATTCTAGAGCTTCCTTGAATTTATTGTGTTTAAAAATTATAGGACATTCCGTAACACTGCGGACTGTTAAACAGAACTGTGAATTTCTTGCTGACTATATTGAACATCCCTGATCACTGAAATAGGAAACGACTGTAAAAGTCTCAAGCTGCAGAGAGCCCTGGATTGTTTGAAAATTAATTTTAGAACTCTAAGCCTCTACTGCCGGGGTAGAAATATGGACAACACACACATAAGGCTTAAGCACTTATTTTTAGGCTGGCCTTCTGGTTGCCGCCTGGAGCATTTCCTATTGCTCTTAAACTCCTAAAACATTTTGTATTTTTCTTTTAAATAGTTTTTGTGCAGCTCACAAATAGAGTAGCCATAACAACAAACTCACTAAATAGCTAGAACTATATGTTGGCAATAGAATGAAAAATGGGAACAAACTTTGAATAGTGAGGGGATGAAGGAGAACAAGGAGACACTTTAAGGAAATACAAAGGTATATGTTATTGTTTGGACATTTCTTTGAATATGCTGAGTAAAACCGGGCTTCAGCAGAAATTTACAAAAGGGTGAGTAAAACATCCTCCGAAGGACAGCGTGCATCTCCTGTTACTATGAAGCTGAAAAGAGAAAACACTGTCATGGCCAAAACAGAGGCTGGACATAAAATCTGTACTTTCATAAGTGCAAGCAGCCCCACCTTTTTTCAATTTTACAGGTCTATTCAAACACATATGTTTTTAGAAAAAAATGGCTTAATTAGAACATAACAAACTCGTATGGTTTTCCACATTTACACATGGCGTTTATCCTTTCTGTCCCATGGCAGCTTGGGAAACAATCTTAGGAGGAACTGCAGGGATTCAGTGTCTCTAGATTGGTACCTTTATTTTTTTCCCCATTTTTTTCACTAAAACCTTTGCTCTATCAAACCACCTTATTGCAAGAACGAATGACCTCTGCTACTTTGACAAGTGCAAAGGTGGCCCCCCACTGCCCACCTTCATTCTTTCCACTTCCCCCCAAAACTGTCTTGGTAGATGTAAAGCGTTTGGTTTGGTAATGGAGACGACTGACCATGTAGCTCTGTTTAACTGTCTGCCTTCTCAGTTTTATTTTTAGTGGGCTAGCAAAGCATAAACTTGAAACATCCAACCATCTGCTATTGATAGTTACAGAAATGCACACTATTTCTCAGATTAAACCTATCTGTAATACTCGTGCCACAGAATATATGATTATCCATGATACATACCAGTCATTCTAGTAGTCAAGAGACTGTAATCCTAGAAATCTTGAGCTTGACTATGATGCATTTCAGTAATAAGTCAATAAAAAGTTCTTGATTGCAGCAATAGCAAAAAGTAAATAAATAATTTTTTGCTAAAGAAATCAGAAAGTTCTCCAGCAGATAAGTCAGTGGGGGTATGATCAAGCCACATAGGTGGGGAAGTTCATGAAATTTGTTATATGAGTCATGAATTCTTCACTAACTGATTCATCTCTTACACAAGAAATTTTAAAGAGGACACATACAAAAATGTCTCTGTTCTTCATGGAGGGCTCAAAATTGGAGAAGAAAAACAGATGCCACAAAGGAGAAGATTCAGGTTTTCAAAGTTCATATGGTGATCTTAGTTATGATTAAGAACATCTATTCCACTGATCAGACCATATCTCATCATAAAATAGACATTGATTTTAGAGAAAGAATAATTGTTGCAGACTACACTACCTTAAATGTTCTAAAATTAGACATTCATGGTAATTAGGAAACTATCCACAACTCTTACCAGTGATTGTGGTTGTTTTTGGAGGAGATAATTGTTTTTCTATTTATTTTACATGCCTTATTTAAGTGTAATTGATTCTGCAAAATACAATGTACAAAGTAACAAAGTGATGAAAGCTAATATTTTCTGAAAAAGCAGAAATCTTAACTGTTGGGCTATACCATAATTACTTTTATGCACACTTTAAATTCTGCATGTTTAACCAGTGGCAAGCGGTAGAAAGTTACAGAATTGGTGAATTTTAAAGCATTTATTTCTTTGTTTAGCCAAGTCTGCAGAAACAAATTCAGTGAAGTCCATGTAAGCGAAGTTTTAACTTTTTTCAAACTCACTGAACAGAAAAAGGATAGAGACCTAAATCGCAAGTTCTGTCTTGGGGCTGCATCCATGTAAATAGCTACCGAATAGTGGCAAAATGCCATCAACCAACAAGAACTCTGCTTCATAGTAGGTTGATGTAGGAACCTTTTCCCCCCTACTTCCCAGCTGAGCTAATCACAGCTCACACTAAACGCACAAGGGGAAAGCTAACTACTGAGCGCTTCCTGAAGTATAATCTTATTTCAACCCACAACGGTCTTGCTGTACTCGGCTGCAGAGGGGAGAGTGGCATGGGAACAGCTTCTGCGCCTTCCACATTAGGATGTCATGTTTGTACTGCGAAAATAAGGAGGAGGTCATCTCTGTGCCCCTTAAGTAAAGAGCCTCTAGCGTTGCCTGACTGTACAAGGCGGGGGGCAAGGCTCCCTGCATTGTTCTTTTCTCTTTACTCATGCACACAGAAAAGGGTTAGGTACATAGGGCCTTGGAGGGAAAAGTAGCCAAGGAAGGGAAGTGAGCAGAGCATTTTTCCCCTAGGCCCTTTGTTCTGAGAGGTCAAGAAGTCCTGACACATCGTGGTACAAATCTCCCAAAACACAGTCAGGGACTCATTCAGTCTTCACGGAGCATCTGTGAGCGCTTGTGGGAACATTTTGCCTCTTGAAAAGGACACAGCATAAATCCCCCGCAGACTGCTGTGTAAAAGTCCGGACACAGCATAAATCCCCCGCAGACTGCTGTGTAAAAGTCACGGCCATGTTACCAAGGACAAAAATGTAACCCCACTTATTAGACTAGATCCTCTTTTAGCCTAAGCCAGCATTGCTTGTGTAATTCTGCAGCAGCTTCACTAGGCTATCACCTGGGCATCTCTTGATTTCCCAGGAGCCTAATTCCTCCGCTACAGCAACAGAATGCAAGACATCCTTAATTTCAGCGAAACCAGGAACACATCAGTCCTGGGAAATGTTATGCTTCCAACATACTGAATCATACATACTGAATCATACGCACTTAATCTGTTTCTTGGGTGCTGCTTTTCCACGTTCCTGACCTGGCCTCGCCAATTGCTCTAGAATCAACAGGCCTTTCTTTCCTTAAAAAGGGACCTGAGTAAGTTTAACTCACGAAATTATGTGGTCAGAGGAGGACCTGATATTTCTTCAGATACAAACATTATCACTTGATGCTTACTTAGTAAACATAATCCTGGTGCATGTCATACACATTATAAGGTCTACTTAAAATACAAAAACAGATTGAAAGAGTTCAAGCAGTAGCTGGAATCATGATAGAGAGCCGTTGTAATTCTTGAGCTGTTTCCCACCACGGTGAAAGTTGAAGTCAAACTATTTCAACACAAAAATCACTCTATTCCCCTCTCACCTATCCTTACTTACACTTTCAGGTTAGCATTTCATAGAATCAACATCTTCCAAAAACACAGACATCTTGTGTGAAAGATTACTTAATGGTCATTAAGCTATTTCTTGCCAAACTGTATAATAGCCAACTCAAATGCTTCTGTAGGGTATAATGTATTTGGCAGGCATAATTGGAAGAGGTAACATAAAAACATACCTTGCATCCTTTAAATAAGCAATAAAAAATATTATTGATTTATACAACGTTACATAAAGACTTTCCTGACAGACCTGTCTGGCTAGGTCATTAAAACGATTCTACTTTAATGCCTCTGGCCTTCACTGGGAATCAGACTTTCTTTTATTTATTTAAAATGACTAGCCTTGCAGATAAAAACTTGCCCCAGCATATTGACTTTAGATGTGAATGTCACAGCAGCAAGCTTCTCTTCAGCAGCTCTTGCAAGATTCTTTATAGTCCTTTTCTAACCCAATTCTTTACATCTTAAAAGCTTCTGCAAGCTTTTCTTTTCATAATGAAGTTCAAATAGTAAAATACAATAAAACAAAGATGACTGGCAATCAGAGAGCAAGAACATAGAAAATAAAATTATAATGATTATAAATCAGTTGATGCTTGTATTTCTCCAAAGAATCTTAGATCCTAGTTTACTTACTGGGAACACATTCCTTTCTTGCATAGGTAAGAAAAAATGTATTTATCTGATAACTTTGCCTTCCATTGCAATAGTACACATTACAAGAGCAAATTTTGCACTAGTATTTTTCTTCCAAGATTTTCACTGAAAAAGGGCTGTATTGTTAACTCTGACTTGCACCATATCAAAAAATTCCACTAGCGTAGTCTTATGATGTGCGTTTGAGAAGGATATGGCTATGCTTCAGAGGCCAGGACTGCACAAGTCTTTCGCTAGCTTAGTAGAAATATGGGTGCTCTTTGGGGGAAAAAGATGCAAATTGCTTCAGTGAAGGTTTTCCCAAAGCACCTATATTTGTATAATAAACACTAGGAACTGAAAGTCCAGTGTAAAGAAGACCAGAGTCTTCTCTATGGTAATAACCACACCTACCAGAGAAAGTCACTTTAAATTTAAGATGCTATTTCAGACCAATTCAGTTAGACCAGCACACTGATCTATGCAAAACACTTATTTCAGCAAGCAAAACAGTAACATTTGCAAAGAAATAACAGTTTCTGATGCAGGTCTGTAGATTAGACTAATTAAAATTAATTAACCAACTTAATGTGTGATTTTAAGTATAATTTTCTCATGAAGACAAGCCCACTTTCTTGGAATGCTGCCCACATTTCTCACATTTGGGGGTTTTGTTCTCAGCAGACATAACATTTTTGGTAATATACTGTATGTAGGATAAAGCCACAGCAGTATGTCATGGGTGGGCTGATCCTCACCCACTTGAGTTAGACAGGTTTTTGAGGACTCATGAGAACAGCAGAGAGCTTCAGTCGTGATTAAAAAGCATGCGGCATTGTTCAATCTCCCAGGAAACGATGCTGTTTGATTAGGGCACATTGTGATGAAATGTCAGTTGTATCAGCCCTGTCTTTTGTTACGCTTTCTTCTACCTGATGTTTAGGAACCACCACCATTTCTGCTATTTTTTCCATATGATTATCACTACATGCTCTCTCATCACACTACCCAGACCTTCAAGAAGCAGTTCTGATGTCTCTTTCTCCCAAAAGAATAAGAAGTTCGTGAGATTTATGATTCATCAGTGATAATAGTCTTCAGTGTCTCCTCTAATAGTCACCTTGTATAACATCTGCAGTCAGCAGTTAGGTACCTAGGTCACAGAGCGGTGGGGAACACATTACGCAGCCTACGAATGTTAGCTTTTGGTGGCTTGTTACCATACTCTACATCTATGACAACAAACAATAAGCCTTTAAAATATGCTAAAAATAGGAGAGGGACCAGTCTCTCTCCTGACATAACTTCACTTTAAGTCAACTGATTTCAGCAACAGAGAAATTTGGTGATGCCCTTCCCTCCTGGAAATCTAGGACGGCATACTATACATGGCTAGTAGTACATTAAAGAAGTGGGTGAACACTTGTCTCAGTCAAGCACTGAGAGGTGAGTAAACTCTGCTAGGAGTGAGAAACAGGGCAATTACTCTTCACTTGTGTTTACCCTTGACCATGAGCCCTGCATAGGGCAGTAGTTAAACACAGAGACATGTTAAAATCTGTCTTGGAAAATTTGGTATTAGAATTCAGGAAAAAAAATGGATACTGCTTTATACTTTTAAACTGTACACATCCTGCTTGCAGGGTCTCTTTGTGCGTGGATAAAGGTGCTCAAATAAAGTAACTCAAACATAGAGGGTAACAATTCACCAATCCCAAATATTCTCCAGCTGCACTTGATCATACTGCTAGTAATGCAACTAGTTTTTTTTCTTACAATCATTTCAAAATACTTTTTTTAATATGGAAAACATCCTTTTACATTTATTTCAAATGTAAGCATCTCGTTCCACTTTAGCCCCACCCACAAGTTTCAGGAAAAATAATTTTCAATTTGAGTCTTGATTTTTAAATATAGTAATTGTCTTCTGTTTTTGTAACATACTAATTACTGCTAAGAGACAGAAATGAGGTTTCTTAATTTCATTATATTCAAATTTTATTCATATCTATGTTTGATAAATGATATATACAGAAATAATATTAATTATTCTACCTCAGGATCTATTATTTCAACTAATTGCAAAAAAAAGCAAAATAAAAAGAAAAAAGCTATTTCCAAACACCATTACAAAAATTCTGTTATACTTTTTTCTATTTATGTTTATGAAATAGAAGTCAAAATAATTACACAAAAGTGCAAATGAAATACTTAGGCTCTAAAAAACTAAAAATAACTAAAACTAAAATCAAGTGACATTAAAGAAAAATATGAATCTAAGGGAAAAAATACTCTTAGAAAAAGCTGGCTTGCCATTTGCCCTCCTGTAAATCAAGCTTTGAATTGTGTTTCTTCTAAAAATACATCGTATTGATTGACTAGGGCTCTGCAAGGAATACAGTTCTAGTCTGCCCTGCGTACTGGCATATACTGGAACCTGGTTGAACAGGATCATGGAATCTGCCTTCTTCTCCTTTCGGAGGCAGTCTTTCGTAACAGTTATCACAGATCTAAAAAGGGGTAGAAATTCCTCCATCCTTTCTATTTCACTGCTCCACAAGAGTGAACCACAATGTTCCCATCTCTCTGATCCTTCCTGTGGATTCTCAGTGTATCAGGAAAATAACCAGAATGCCGCTGAAGGTGATAACTTAGCAGAGAATCTTATTGTACTGCAATGTGACTGCATTTATTACTTAATATCAGTCTTTAATCCTCTCTCCCACCAAATCGCAATCACAAAATAATGCTCGTTAAATTCAGTCATTGCTAGGTTCACCCAACATTGCGGAAAACCCTAGGGAGTTAAACTTGTGGCGATAAACCAGTTGTAGCACTTGGAAAGCAGTCCCCAGGATGGTTTTCAGCAGGAGCACTCAACAGCCTCTAAAATATTACATTCATCTCTGCTGTGATGCTCTGCATCTCTGCCGTGCACCCAGCCATCTAACCTCCTAATGACCACAGCTCCTTCCTCATCTTCCCCGGCTGCTGAAGGTTTGCGTTTAGCAAAGTGTTTTCCTTTCCATCATGTGGGAAGACTGAAAGAGCAGCAGAAATTATTGGTCTTCTCTTTCACCACAGCGATCATGAACCCTACAGGTATACAATGCGGACTTGGCCTCCTTCCAGATGTCTTTTTTTTTTTTCTTCAAAACATAATAAGCTCTAGTGCCTTCCATTAAACACTAGAGAAGTAAATCTTTGCCCACTGGTAAAAAGCAAGACTGCTATTTGTCGGTTTTGAGCCTCATCAGTGCACATTCTTCAGTTCCCATGGAAACTCTCCCCAGCGAAGTTTGAGAGGGGCTGTGTGCGCAGCTGAGAAGTCAATAATAACGAAGGGAATTAAGTTTTTGCAGCAGGAAATCTGAAGTCATTTTAAAATTTCGTCTAGGCCTTGGACGGCAAGTGTCCATCCACTAGTTTCATTTTTACCAAAAAGAAAAGTAGCAAGGAGTATTTCGCCAGGATGATTTTTAGTTCATAAGATTTTTAGGGGGAAAAAAAAGATATTGGAATAAGGGAATTTATTTTCTCTGAGCAGAGACCAATATAATCAACATAAATTAAGAGTACACTAGTAGGCTGAAAATAGACCAATAATAGACAATGTTTGATATATGTGAGATTTTGTATCTAAATTTATGGATAAAATTTTGTCACTAGAAGTACATGTATCGTCTCCCCTGAAAGAGTAAGACTGTTTTATTGAACCTGTGCTATAAATGAATTTGATAGAGCAAGAATTACTTATATAACGGTGGGAACTGGCCCAGTATCTCAACAAAAAAATACAGAGGTAAGGGGATTCATTCAAGAAATCAGAAGACAGAAGTGTTCATTTAAATACAAAATTCCTGTAAAACGTAAGAGAGCACTATTAAATTCCGATCCTTAATGAATAAAAGGCAGTAGGTTCAATACTGACAGTGTTTCATTAAAAAAATCTTAGGCTTAAAATTAAATCTAATTGTCTTCTGTAGAAAAAAGTTACACAGATGTAAAACAAGCTGCATGATTGAAAAAAGTGGTTATAATGATGAGCAATATTACAGACACCTGATTCTCAGATAAAGTACTTCAGAAATTATGATTAGTAATTGTTTTATGTCTTCTTATCGATTTTGAAATAGAATAGGCAACAGGAGTAAGGGCACCAATGTACTCTATCATATTCTTGCTTTATGATAGGAGCTAGGGCAAGCCAGGTAAAGCTACATTCAACAGAGAACTTAAACACCTACATAATTGTATAGAAATTGCAAAATCATAAACCAGTCATCTGAAGAGCCTTATCCCAGAGGGACCTCCCAGTTAAACCTAAAAGTTTCCTAAATATTCTGTTTCTGTGCAAGCGGAAAATGAAGCACCTTGGCAGCTATGTCACTTGCCTATTCTAGCTGAAGACCCAAGACCCTGGGTCTCACTCTGGCCTCTGTGGAGCCTAATCCCTGAATTCAGAGCATACCTACAATACAGCAGGAGCCCTGAGTACTTCACAAAATGACAAAGGGAACATTTTCTTTTAAAACACAACCGGAGAGAAAGAAATTGCTGCAAGTGTTCATTTTTGCACAGTACCCTACGGGTTAGGACACTCACTCGGAAAAGAAGAGACGCCTGGGTCAGAGGCCGTTCCAGCAAGAGGAGGTTTGAATCCCTACGTCTCCTGCTAGGCCAGAAGTCAGACTGAGCTGGGGGCAAGGGGGGAGAACGGAAGAAACGAAGAATTGCATGCTTATCCCCGAGTAGCCAGAGCAGCCCTAGAATGACAAAAGATGCAGATTCCACCTCGAGGCCTAGTTTTTGGAGTTTAGTTAAAACTGCACAAACAAGCCCTGAAGCTGGGAGTGGAGTGCAGGACTCGGCCCTCCCCACAGGGAGACCCAGGCTTTCGAGTCATGCTCCTTCTGGCCCCAGGAACCTCTCGTCCTGCCAGCGCCGAGTCCCAGGGCCCGGCGAGGAGATCCCACCCCAGCGCCAGCGAGGGCCGCCTGCTCGGCTGGGCCCTCCCCCAGCAGCTGGGACACGCAACTGCAACCTGCTCCAGGGAGCACCCTCGTGAGCCCTAGTAACTTCCAGAGTTAACGCTCAAAGTGCTGATTCACGTGTTAGGGAAGTGAAGAAGAGGGAAACCACCACAACTGCTTTTTATAAAAAACGGTAAGAAGCAGACAAGGATGAAAACATGGAGCGGAGCTCAGAGCACAAGCCCTGGATATGCAGGCAGGAGAGGCGGCGTGCCAACGGGAGGAGGTGCCTGCTGCCCCAAGCTGGATGCCAAAGCTGCAGAGGGAGGCAGGATTTCAGACGTGCCCCAGCTCCTATGGACTGGTTCATGCTGGCTTCCTGCTGAGAACGCCAGCTCTCTCGGATCGCCCCTCTGAACGTCCCCAAACGCCCCCTACATCACCTGATGCCCCACACCTAAAGAGATGTGCTGGAGCCCTTTGCCATTTCTGTGCTCTGTATTGCATCTAGCCTTTGACCTCTCTGGACCTCAGTTTCCCTTTTGTTAAAAGCAGGAAAAAATAAGCTTTCTATCCCACAGGAGTGTCAAAGATAAACGCACTGAAGACTGAGATGCTCAGACACCACAGTAATGAGGGTTGTGGCATGGGCTAAACCTGATACAGGTAAGATCTCTACTGTCTGAAGTCTCACCTGTGCAGACAGCAAACCCAGTCAAGAAGAAAAGAGTAACACAAAGTGATACCAAACAATCAGAATATTGAATTGGTTAAAATAGACCAAGCAACCAACTTGTGGGAGGAAAATATCCCTATAGGCTACACTGCAAAAACCACAATCTTTATGCACAAAAGGAATAAACAGCAGCACCACCTTTAAAGTCCTCTTCCAGTTCTGCTGCCTGCAAGAGGGAAAGTCAATAAAAGTACTAGCCTAGGCCAGTACTTATTTCCCCCACAGTGGTGCAGCAGAAGTAAGAAAGGAGAAATCATAAAAAACTGATAAAAACAAAATTAGATATAAATATTAGGGGAGGGGAAGAGGATAAACAATTACAGAAATGAAAAGCTGTTGGCATGAAATAGAGCTGGACTCAGATTTCAATCTTGCTGTTAGAGTTGCCTGGAGAATGGCATATCTGCTTCTCAGAAACTGAGATTTTAAAATCCAGATTTAAGCCAAAACAAGAAAGGACATGAGTTTTCAAATCCAGTACTTTTCAAACATCGCTTCTGAAAAATAAGCAAGATGCTTCATTTCCAAATAAGTACCAATCCTGTTAAATTAAAGAAACATTTGCTGTAAAAACAACGTTTTGATTTCAGCATCAAAATTTCCTATTTTTGTCAGTGTGACTTTAGTCAAATCTACATGATTTGACAAAACATTTTAAAACAACGGCATTTTCTTGATGAGAGGGTCTGTGAAGTTTCTTTCCAGATCTACTCACAAGTGAAGTTCACGAATGAAAACAAAAAATAAAGCACAAAGTGGATGCAAAAATCAAACCAGAAGACAAATACTAACCAAGAGAAGAAGAAAAGCTGGATTTACGAAGATGTGACAATGAATCTAATACGAAGAGGCAACGTCTGCGTCCATGTTTCTGTCTCACATGAAGAGGTTTATCTATCCAGAATCATACAGAGTTTCAGAATGGTAGTAATTGCCATTTAAAGAACATTGATATGGACAAGACCAGTGGAGCATGTGTATAAAGCCTTAATAATTCATTAAGATAAGAACAAATGCACTAAATAAAGGTTTTGATCAAATTAAATAGTTCCTTTTTCATGATTTTGCTACCCTGTCTCTATTTTATCAGTGTGTCACAGGAACAGACCTCGGCATCCCTTTATATTCACATCATTTTAGCACACAATGATAGCAGAGCCTCGCTGCTGTAGATAACAGAGGACTGAAACCCAGAGACAGCAGATGTAGGGTTTCCTACCCTTTCCTTCCCTGAGGCACACAAATAAATTTGGACAGTTGCCCCTCCCCCTTTTTTTTCAACTGATTTGCATAAACTCTGTTTTATATGTAGGAAAATAGGACAGATGGATACCAATAAGCCCAGTTTTGGAGAACCCAGAAATTTCGAACATTCACCATCGTGAAGTGTTAAGAGCTTTAGAGCTATTCAGCAGAGGGCCTAATTTGTAAGCCTAAGGTTGCCATCTTTTGGAATAGCATGTGAAGTGTGTAACTCCCGTGCAGTGCCATTTTATAAGGTCAGGAAACAGCAGTAGCTTAGTGAGAGAAATTTTGGGTCAAACAGCACATACTGAAAAAAAGGGGGGTTATTTCAAACTGTTTTAAACAGCAGCAGCAGCAGGCTTCAGAAGAAATTTCCACGCTTTTCTCATAGTCAGCACTTACACCACCTGGGTATGTTCAAGAATAGCTCTACAGGCCAGTGTGAAGGACTCCAAATCAAGCCAGTGCCTTACATGAAAGTGTCCCGTCGCCTGCTCTTCCAAGGGAGTGAACTGAAAGGCTTTCCATTTTCACCTCCACCCAGTCCCCTCCTGTACCCCTTTAAAGTCTCCTTCCCTTCACCTCAGAGGCAAGCTGACCCAGTGCTTACGCAGGAGTCTTCCCATCTCCCTCCCACTACAGGCTGCCTGCTTGTTGCCATCTTTATTCCCTTCCCTGTCTGTCCTACCCTGCACTCCAACATCTCCAGCATCCCAGCTGCACAACTTCTGCTGCTCTTAAAGATGTGATCTTTGCTCCCTTTGCTCTGCCTCATCCAGACAAAGTGCAGCAGACAGGAGAACAAGCAGCCTATTTTCCTCTACTCTCCTGGAGCCAAGATGCCCCCTATACAGTTCAGGATTCATAAACTGTGAGCAGATTAACTTAGCTGTTTTCCAGAATCAGTGAGATTCAATTCTGCTCCTTGACTTCAACAAGAGTTGTCTCTGAGGCTAATGCGATTTTCATTTGAAGGTAATACACAAAAGTCATACGCACCATCCTGGTGATGGGATTAATACCTGTGTAAAGCAACTTTTTTTCCTACTAACTTCTCATGATGGATACACCTGGCACAGCTGATGTCTGAGAAAACTGGATTAAGGTATGGGGACAATACTGTCCAAATTTCACTATTTTGGTACTTCAGTAGGATTATGTTGCTTCCATCAGACCAAACTTTGTAAGATGTGGGCAAAACAGGCCAAAAGCATCCTGGGCCACATTAGGAAGAGCATTGTCAGCAGGCTGAGAGGTGTTTATACCTCTCTACTCAGCGCTGGGGAAACCACATTGGGAGTGCAAGGTCTAGTTCCGGGTTCCCCAGTATGAGAGAGATATGGACATACTGGAATGAGTTCAGTGAAGGGCCACAAAAATAATTAAGGGACTGCGGCATCTCTCATACAAGGAAAGGCTGAGAGAGCTGGCACTGTTTGGCCTGAAGAAGAGAAGGCTCAGGAGGGATCCTATCCATATGCAAAAAGAGCTGATGCAGGGGGAGGAAAGAAGACAGAGCCAGATCCTTCTTCCTGGTGCCCAGTAACAGGACAAGAGGCAAAAGGTACAAACTGAAATACAGGAAATTTCATGTAAACATAAGAAAAAAACTTCTTTAGCGTGAGGGTTGTCAAACCCTGGAAGAGATTGCCCGGAAAGCTTGCGGAGTCTTCGTCCTTGGAGACATTCAAAACCTGACTGGACACACACTGAGCAAACTGCTCTAGCTGACCAGGCTTGAGCAGGTGAGTCGGATTAGATGATCTCCAGAGGACCCTTCTGACCTGAACTACCCTGTAATTCTATTTAATAAGATGTCTTATTTGCTTATTTCCAGAATATAAAATTATATTTATGGCCTCCACGTTAGCTCACAGAGGACTAAAAGAGATTTTTGTTACAAAATTATACATTTTCATGAACTAGCATAATACTTCACCCTAGCTGCATAGTCTTGTCTTTTTATTTTTTGATTTTATGAAAAAAGGTCTTACTGAGCCCATAAAATATTACTTAGCTTTCAGACAAAGATTATTAATTTCTTTTAATTATTAATACTTTGGTATCTCCCTCAAAGTCTCCAGTGACAATACAGAAAGCTAACATATTTTCAGAGCTTTAAGTGACTGAAGAAATCATCCCAATAGACAAAATACACTTTCTAAATTGTAAATAGAAACAGTGTTTTTGAATAAGGTTATTTCTCATGTGAAAACAACACTTTTTAAAAAATATAAAGCTACAGAGGAATTAAGTATTCAACATGCTGAACCATGAATCAGATGCTGGTAGTTCAGTAAGACTGTGCAAGGGCAAATAACAGCTATTACTACTACTATTATAAAAATGTTTTGCCTTAATTAATCCACGTGTTAGTCATGCCAAAAAAAAAAACAAAAAACTTTTACTATGAGAGAAAATAGTAACCACAACACCACACTACCTAACCTTTGCAAAAAATAATACCACAGGATTTCTAAATACTCATCTAGCTGGTCTCAGGAGACAAGGTAGCATATTTCTCAAGTTTAATTCAAATATTTTTCATAAAAATAGTGTTTTTTAACTATAGAAAACATGCCCCAGAAGTCATAAATCTGACATCATAGAATAAAAATCTTTTAACAAGACTGAATCCCAAAATTAGTCTGGAACGGATACCCAGCCAGCCAGCCATTTCTGTGCCGACGACAGCAGTAGCTTTATTACACTGAAAAATGGACTTTTACCTACAGACAAACATTCATAATGAAGCAACAAAAATTATCATGCATCTTATATACAATGGGTCCCCCTTCTTTTATCCACAAAATACGTGCTCAGTTCTTCTAAAACTCTACATAGCCTGAGTAGGTCAACAGGGTGGTTAGTAACAGTCCTGGGGAGTTGATTCATACCTCCTATCAGCTCACAGCGGCTGCTTATCAGCTTTCCAAACAGACATCTGCATGCTTCTCTCCCCCCACAGCTGCTCTTCCCTCAGAGTTGCTCCTCTGAAACAGCCTCAAAGTTACAAGCCTAACTAACCTTCAGTTCACTCTGCAAAGCTCTTTTGCTCTGATGGCTACAAAACTTGAGGCTGATGATGTGGATGTGGCTGTTGATGGGTCATTTCTTGTTTTACATTTAGATGTAAACTCTTTGAGTTAGCACTGGCTTCTTGTTCTGTACTTATGCAGCCTCAAGCACCTTATGCATAGAGTTCCTAGATACTACAGTAATAGCAAAGAGTAATAAAATAGTAAAAAATAGTAAATAGTAATAAAACTGACCTGTTGATGTAAGTTTGAGAAAGTACATAACATAGCATCTAGATTTTTAGATACTTGTTCAAAAAGCTTTTCATCATGGAAGATATTCATTTCCCTTAAGTTTAGCCAGTTAACTGCTAGAAACCTCATGATACACATCTTCAGTAAGGCAGTCATCTCACTTATCTTAAGAAACCCACCTTAGCCTGGTAGGAACTGCCTCTCTCTCTTCATTGATTAGAAAAGGAGCCTACATACCTAACATTTAGCTGGCTGCTGTTACCAAAAAAAAAAAAAACAAACCCAAAACTTTTGACTAGGTGTGGTTCTACATACTCATCAGTAAGCATCTAGCTTTGAAAATTTTGATTTAGGTGGCCAGGGGAAAATCCCACAGGATTTTATTTTTCCCCCCAGGCACTGCAGGGAAGACACAAGATCTCTTATAACACTACATTTATGGGATTTGGTCACAAGATCATACTTTACTACCTGCAAAACGCATTGCCATTTTTCTCTACCTTCGAGAAAGCTGGGAGCAGATTATAGCGTGCACCCACTTGTTGTGCACTGACCCTGCTTTAAAGAACAACAGTTTTCCTCATCACAGACTATAAAGCCACTGTGAAACACAGAAACAAACCCACTCAGCTGAGCTGTTCCAGTTTCAGATAAAGATGTTCTATATCTGGCTTAGGCATTCCTGAAAACATTTAAGTTCTTTTTAACTTAGTGAACTTACTGAACCATATTAGCACAATAACCCATAATTCTGTAAATTATTCAGAAAGTACTGCTCGAATAACTCCAGTGGCTCTGGCAAATAAGTGCTCTTGCAGATGGCATTCAGTAGAGGGTCATTTATGTTAGGGTGAGGAAACAGTTAGAAGTAATAATGGATGGCTGTTGTGGCAGAAGAAATCTGGACTCAAAGAGTCTGATGTTAACACTTTATACATAAGCAATTATGTATAACACTTTATACCCAAGCAATTCTTATCCTGCCTTTCCATTATAACTTGCTACACAACATCATTGAGAAAAACAAGCTTTTTCTCAACAAGCACATCAAAGTCGTGCAGTGTCCTACACAATTTGCAGCTAATACTGAATAAAAGAGATTTAGAGAGAGAACTTTGTTTCTTTGTTGTGAAAGTCAGTCATGCAAAGAGAGAACAAGTGTTTACTATTCTTTGGGAAAAAGAAGCATCTGTGATGATTGCCAAGAAGGGCTCACTCACCCACTTAATGATGTGCAAAACTGTGGTCAAGGGCTAGAAATATTTTGAGTTGCATTTGAATTTCAGTAGGAACAGTGCAAAATCCACTTTATGTATAACTATAGTGGCTGTGTCCAGAGCCACGCAAAGGAGACAGAATTCATTTTGGAGGTTGTTATGCTTTGTAAGCTTATGAGAATATAACCACACTGCTAACAAAGACTTAGACCTCTTCACTATTTTTTGGATGGGTGGAGAGGGAGGGGAAAAGGAGCAAGCAGAATGTAGGGTTCCAATTTGACAGCTTTACCTCACATCTAATCACGATTTTACTCACTAAATAGTCTTAGCGATCCCAACACGTAAGTAGCTGCAAAAGAATACAATTCCTTATAAATAAATGTGAGGGGGGAAAAAATCAGGTTTTCAAAGATAAATATAATTTCACTAGTTACATTCCATTTTGGAAAATAATTTTTGTTTCTTTTCTTGCTGATATTAACTCATAAAGCCAAAGCTTTGCTAGATTGGTTCAAGAACGAGTTCAAGTTACTCACACTCAAAAGGAGCTGATGATACAAAGTTTTCTGTCTCTGGCAAAAATACTAAATATTCTCAGGAAGAACAGCTAGTTGTGCAGTCACTTTTGTTTCTTTAGCAGTTCTAAAGGTTTGTGAATCAGTGGAATCTTTCAGAGAGAGAATACCTTCTGTGGATATTCCTGTCCCAGTATTTAAAGCTTTAAGATAAAGCTCAGTCATGCTGTGACTATCACACTATCAACACTTAAACTCAGCTGTTCATTAACTGAACAGGAATTTAAGTGAGCTCTTACTAAAACCTAGGGTCTGTCTTGTCACATTTACGCAAATTTGTTATACTTTCTATCTGTACAAGAACCACGCACTTGGCCCATATGTGCCAAGTGTCTTTGTTGTACAATTACTAAAGGATCTTTGTGCCTAGCTTTAAGATGTATAAAGAGAGAAAGGCCCAGAAATACCAATTAAGAGCCATAATTTGCTATGTCACACCTACTTAAACACCAGGATCTTCATATCAGGCAATTCCAATGGGAGTATTTAGATCTGTTCAACTATACTCACCACCTGACTATGTTTATAACCTCACAGCAGTTGCCCCTACTCAGAAATACCTTTCTGTGCTTTTACAGCTCCAACATCCTCCTGTTTGTCAGAAAAAAACATCTATCATCTTCTAGTCATTCTTGTCTCCCACCATACTGAACATTTTGCCAAGTCCTGTTGATTGCTCCTTTACAATATATCCTTGAAAAATAACTAAGCCCTTTCTCTCATTCCCTGTGGCTGAAACCTTTGTCTGAGTTCTGATCGCATTTCTTCTAAAGTTCCTAAGTTACTGCTACCTCCTCTTTGCTGCTTTTTCAAATAACTATCTGATACTCCTGCAGCTGCTACAAACTATTTCCGTAAAGAATCCCTCTTACAAGCCATGAATCACCTCACTAGCTTCCTCCATCCTGACAAATAAATATTATTTCCAGTTTTGCTTATCCTA
The DNA here is from genome assembly GCF_040807025.1 of Struthio camelus. Taxonomy (NCBI): domain Eukaryota; kingdom Metazoa; phylum Chordata; class Aves; order Struthioniformes; family Struthionidae; genus Struthio; species Struthio camelus. The sequence continues at coordinate 28,550,773 of NC_090943.1, read as the reverse complement.
TTCTTTCCGATATTTCTGATTTTTCTTTCAATCCCATATTCAGTTGTATTGGCACTTCCAATCTGACTACACTCTGGCAATGTTAATGCTTCCTATGATGTAGAGTCACTTCCTATCCCTTTGCAGAAAACATCTACTGTTTCCTTACCAAAATAAACTGCTATCATGCATATCGTTATTCTATATACATTCTTCTAAGAATATTCTTTGCCCAAGTGTTTTTTTTGAGTACTCCAGAGCCGAGCAACAAGCGCTCCACCACAGTTTTCTACACAGTCTGTGTGACATGCTCACATTAGAACTTCATACAGAACTAAACACTAATTTCTAGCTTAATGCAGCTGATCTGCTACACAAAAGTCCTCCTACACAGTAAGCTCTTCCATGCTGAGATTTTGTCTTTGTTCTGACAGTTTGCTGAGAATATATATGTCTTTAATTCATATAATACAGGACATTTATTCCTTGTAAAAGCAAATTAAATTCCTGCCTTTCCCTTCCTTCAAAAAAAAAACCAACACACATTAACTTCCTTCCCCCCTTCAAAAAAGATAATCAGCAAATCTCTAATTAAACCAAGTGACTTGACTCGCTAGCTTGCCTCGTCACAATAATTTTATGATTCAGGGGATGGTGCATGCTTAAAATGGAACTGTACTTGTACCGGGAAAAGACTTGAAATCGTTCTTCAGATAGATAATTTAAGTGGTCTAGTCTTTGTAAAATTAAGCAATTATTCAGTAAAAAAGAACTTTATCTTCCTGTGTCCTAAGCAAGCTTGTAGTTTCAAATTAAGCCATTTGTGCCTTTCCCAACAAATACTCAAAAATATTACGTAGATGACACTGCCCCAAAACTCCTGTGGCTGACACAGCCGACCAGGATCCAACAACATTAAAAAATAAGGAGCGCAGGGGTGTTCCCCTGCACTATGACAAAGAACCATTTAGTGTACAAAGTCACTTATTGGGGCTGTAACCGGTCTGAAGTTTAAAATACTTCAGTTTTACTCCCCATCTGGTCCCTTACAATGCAGTGCAACTTTGGGCATGTCACATCATTGGATACCTCTCTGTTTCATCTTCACATACCGCAGACTCTTTTGAACAGTTTTTAACACGCATGGTTACAACAACATGTAGCAAAGTACCAGTTTTGGCAGAAATTACATATCTGCTTCTAAATATCCACTGTCTTTGCCATCTTATTTTTATGATTCCATTTACTAACTTGGAAAATGCAATGGAAAAAAGTGGTTTTCCAATCACTACTTTCCTTGAGGTCTAGAGCATTCAGTAGGTTGTGTACAACTCATCATGTTATTGGCTAAGTTATCTGTTTACTGGATAAAACCTTTTAGCAAAAAGATAAACAGAACTGTCACCTTCAGTACAGTAAATAAACAAGCAGCTGCTTTCTATCTTGGCTTCTGATATTTGGCTAAACATGGAAGTAATTACAGGCTAGTGCTCTCATTTTAATTTCCACAGATACTTGTCTGCCCTCCTTTCCAACATCCTACAAAAAAAGTAGTGATAGTGCAGAACTAACATACTAATTTGTTTAAAAGAAAGTACTGAGAGCTGGTGACAATATCTGACAGACTAACAACACATACAAGGTGCTTAATATTTCCCCTTACTTTGTTTACTCCCTCAGCCCATCCAGAATTGAACTTCAGACACATTCCTCATTGGCTTCTCAGACCCAAATTCTTTCACTGATTTTCCCCAAATTCTAATTAACGTCTCAGCTTTCTATCCCTGACCAAGCTCTACAGGCCTCCTCTCTCCTCATCATCTTACTTTTTGCCTTGCAACCTTCACTGTTCCAAAGAACACAAGCTATAAAGGCCTAAATACCTCCAGTTCCTGTCAGAGTGACCATGTGTACTCACAAGCACATACAGAAAGGGGACGTATCAGAGAAAGGATGACAAATGTACATCAGTCAGGCTAACCCTCCAAACTTGTGCACTACCCCCTCCAGCCATCATTCTAGGTGTAAAGACTCCTTCCTGCCACCCCAAACTACATTGTCTTAAAGCAGTGCCCCTGCCCAAACAAAATTGCCTTGTGCTTAGTTAATGGACGAAAATACATTTAGGGACACGTTGCTTTTGCACAGAAGTTTAAAAGCTAAATTTTGTAACACGGTCAATTCCCTCACCCGTTGTTTCTTTTTCTGTGTAAGCATACCCATCTGCTTCCACCTACACTATACGCTTTCCTGCTTGGTACTCTCACACACCCATAATCCTCACACCCATGCAATAAACTTCTATCTCACCTCAAGAGTCCTCCCCTTCTGTCTCTGCAATGCTAAGGGTACAACGTAACCAGAAGAACAGATATATGCAATGTTCAGTTTCCTTTATAACCTATTTAGAAGGCCTATGCAATGTATGGGGTCATAAATCACTTTCAAGGAAACATTTAGCTTTTCTTGGTGTCTGGAAATAAACAACTTTCTGTCACACAGCAGAGACTGACAGACACTACCATTTGATATACATCAGTAGTGACTGAAGAAAAATAGAAGAGATGCTCTGTTTGGGGGATTCATCAAGTCAGGCATTTCCAGTAAACTTTAAGGGAATTCTTACTGTAACTAGGTAAACTCCTGGAGGCAGAGGAAAAATTGTTCACAGCAAACCACTGCCTTTTGCACATGAACACAAAGCACAACTCCCCTGAGAGTTCACACTGCAGACCTTCTGGACACCTTCAGTGCATCACAGTCTTCACTTGTAAGGATGGCAACTGTAGCATCCCTGACACAGCTCGTCTAGTCTAAATAGCATTCCATTTACCTGCACCGCACACCTTGCACCGAACCATGGAGATATACCGAATAGGGCCTGCCTGTCGATTGCTTGCCAGAATCTTTTAGCAATTGTCTACTTGCTGCAGGCATTGACTAGAAGGTGAAAGCTAGCCCAGTACTGACATAAGGTCTCTCCCCTTCTCAAGAAGGCAGCACTAACAATGACAAACCTGAGAGACTCCAATTTGGACTGTGAAGTGTTGGTGCTGGGAGATGGTTTGGTTACCTCTAAGTGAAGGAGGAGTGGGAGGCAAAGGAAAAAATAAGCTTCCAAAAGCAGCCTAGAGGCAATGGTCATCCACGGATTGGAAAAGCAGGCTGGGGAGTCAGTGTGCCGTCTGAGAAACGCTGTATATCAGAGTAAAGCAGTTCCTGCCTCTCTCCTTTGCCTTTGGATTTTTGCAAACCAGACACAGGTACGCTACTGCCAGTTCAAAAGTCACCTGAGCTGGCTTCTGTAGCGCAAGCGAGAGAGAAACACTCTGAATCAAGTTCTTACTTTGATCTAGTAACTCAAGTGACGGCTCAAACACCACTGGGTATGTGCAGATCGATAACTCTGACCCATAATGCACACGGAGGTTGGTCAGCATGGTCTGGCCCAGAGTCCACACCGAGGCACTTATGAGGCAAATTCAGGCTGTGTTGCCAGCCCTAGGCTGTGATCTCAACCAAAAATACAGAAGCAAGATTTAAACTCAGAAAACCTGTAAGAATTCACCACATTGTAGAACATAGCTAGAATGGATTAAATTTTATAGCACTATGTTGATTTCCCTCCACTGGATAGCATTACCGCATCACAAATCAGAGAAACACCTCGACAGAAGCAAAGAGGCTCCTTGAAAATGAAAACAGAGTATTGGTAAGAAATGGCATGAAAGATTGCACATGGAGAAACAAAGAGGTCTAAACATTGTTCTGCCTTTTTTGCACATGGTTATATAAAAAAGCAAAAGCGTTTCTGCAGAAACTTGTAGAAGATAGAGTACACTTAAAGAAATATAATGCATAATACTGTGTTGCACAGTTAAAAAGAAAGGAATAGGTTGAGAAGGAGCCCATATTTACAAATTGAAATGTTATTTTGACCCTTTATGATTTAAAATTTGATGCATAAATTAAGGCTGAATCTTAAAAAGTGTGAAGGTTTGAAAGGTATGAAAAGGAGAAACAGAGTTTTAAAGGTAAAAATTCTAATGAGATGGCAGAGGAAGAGCAAGATATGCATGCGCTAAACAAAGATTTAAAACAAATCTTCAAAACAATGCATACCTGCTCCAGGAAACAGTGTCTTATTCTCGAGTTGAAAACATGTAAAATATTCAGAATGTCAACCAAAAAGATCCTATAATATTAACCTAAGAAGCTTTATACCCATGGTCTGTGTTTGATTTAGAATCTTATTCATACGTGCATGAGGGGGAAAACGGCACAGTTCAGGATTTTTATTGTGCAGAAACAACATTTCTGAACAATGAAACTCAATCTCATTTAAAATCTGTATTTGCTAGACAGCACAAAAACTATGGTAATGACAGAACACAGAACACAATTTTACTTAAAAATCTGTAAAATGCTGTGCTTAAGATCAATCTCTTGCAAATTACTTCAAACCAAAAGGTTTCTAGGGTCTAACAGAAAATGGTACCAAAATGCTTTAAAGAATGTTTATAAAAACCTGAGAAATCCATTATTAATCCTATTTGGTAGTTTTATATGACAACACGTGAAATTGGGACTGTCATCCTACTAATGATGTTTAGCGCTCAGATTTTATTAACCTGATAACGATGTAAGGATTTACAACACTCTGCTTTTTACATAACAAAAGCAAAACTAGAAAGATAATGTATTAAAGTACTGGTTCATACGATCCAAAACCTTTCCATATGCATGAAGGCAAAAACCGGGTAGGCTGCCAGGAAGCTGTAGGTTAGTTCCATGTGGTAATTACATGAGCAAACCTAGAAGAGAATTAGAAAACACCTTCCTGCTCCTTTGGCAGAAGCTGAAAAGACGCATTTTGAGTCCTTCAGGTCTGAGGCAGAACATGCCAGCAATAGCTACGTAAGGGACTACATCTAGAAATCTGGCTATTAAGAAAGGCTTTGCCGAATCTCCAGTCCTGCATAAATCCTTCCGAATGAGTGGAAGACCACAGGACTTCTGACTTCCATATCACCGTTTCCCTGCCCCTTCTCTAGTAACAGGCCACAAGTTGCCAGCATGCTCAACTCACTGTGCTCATGCCCTCATTCACTACATGAAAGCACTATTTGCAGTGTATTGCAATAGCTGTATCCTTCCTCTGTTTTACCTCACTTAGTATTCACATGACTTACCATAATCAGATATGGGAACCTTACCCAGGGAGAGCAGACAACCTGTCCAAGATCTGGTAAGTGAAAATCTTGAAACATGAATGCCCTAAAAAAAACTAATGCATTAATTCTTTGGGTGCTCAAATTTCAAACAATATAATTTTCCAAGGTGCTGAGCTCTCAGTTCCTACTGAAGTCAGTAAGAGTGGGGAAAGGCATGGCCCCTGGGTGGGCTATTCCTTCCCCAATTCATGTCCAGTTTGTCCAGTCACCTGCTTTCAGCTGACTGGTCCTCCGTTTCTCCAGATGAAACTCTATATTCAAACAACTCTTCATGTTACATTTTTCCTCTCATCCACTATGATACGTCAGAGGCCCAACAGATTTGGCAACTGCAAGGTATTTACTCTGCCAGTCAGACAACATCACAACACAGTGATACAGGATTAACCTGCTCCTAAACAACTACTCACACTACTCTACTCACGCTGCTCAAAGCTAGTGCAGATGCGTTTAGACAAGGCACGTCTTTGGATCTCGGTTTAGACAGAGCTCAGCTCTTAGTTCAGCTGCGTTGCGCCTTCCCAGCCTCCATGCTGTCACTCCTGCAAACCCAATTACGGTGTTCTGTGGCATGCTCTTTATTTGTCTAGTCCTTCTTAACTGCTTCCCTTAAACAGCCACTTTTGATCTGGCTCTATCAACATAAGGTAATACCTCACACACACACACTGGGGAGCATGTGATAGTTACTTAAAAGAAAATACAGAAGTATTTCACAGTTCGTCCACGCTAAGCTTATTCTCGAACAGAAAATTTGTTCTTTGCTCTGCGAAAGCCTTGGCCCTTCTTCCTATCATCACTTTCAAATTTCATGCCTTCAGGCTGCAAACATTCCATTTTTCATCAAACCATGTTCTTAAATCTGCACATAACACTTTCACATCTGTCACAGGCTTCTGCTCTGCTCCTTTGAGGTGTTTCTGCAACTCCCACACTCTTGGCAAGAACTGACTCCAGGTACAAATCCAACTCCTTTCTTCATTCATCATCTAGGATGTCAGATTAGCTTGTCTTCCTCAAAGTTGTTGCCTCAAGCTCCGGGTGTTCTACTATCCCTACACAAGAAACTATACCTTGTTCAGTGTTGGTGCATGTTTCTGCTTCTTTGGGCTGAGAATTCATGATCCAGCTGGATCTGTGTGTTACATACCCTGGCCAACATGCACCTGCAAAACCTCCTAGAGACCCCCTTCCCCTAAATCTGTTCCTAAACTCTATCTTGACATGGAAAATACTTCTCCAAAACAGAACTGATTTACTGCAACAAACAGAATAAAGGGCTTAAGTACACAGACATATGCAGTCTGTACTATAATCCACTTGAAGCCCCTAAAAAGAACGTGCAACATCAAATCTAGATCAACTTGACAGAAGCTAAGTTACAGCCTGCTTACTATAAATTCTAGTTCTAGGGTAATGTTAGCCCCTTCCAATTAAATTTTTCTAATTGATTCCTTGGTCAAAGCAGAGGAGATGGATGCAGAAAAAACAGATAAATCCTGGGGCCAGAGATGAGGATTTACCACTCACCCTGCCATAAGCTTGCATTTTCCAAATTGCCCATCTAGCCTGTTGTTTTCTCTAATAACTCTTTCTGAGCTAGCTCTACACATCCACGGAGCGTACCATCGCAGAGCTGCACTGCAGGGTCTATGGTCTGTTAAAAAAAAAAAAAGAAAAAAGAAAAAGAAAGAAAGAAAATCAATGCAAAATATAAATATTCTCTTATTTCCACAAGCAGGTCCTCAGAAGTACGGTCGACCTTTTTAGTTAAACTATCCACATGCTGCCTAGCTTTAGGCGGCCACATGGTAACAGAACTCAGAAGTTCTCATTTTTCAGCCGTTTACTCTGATAATTGTATTTCACATAGGCTTTTGAACAGACTCCCACTCTTACCTTCCCAGACGGGGGAAGTCTGCCTTGATGTGAATTACAACAAAGGCTGAAACAAGGAATGCTTTGTAGATGACTTAAAAATTGAGGAACAATGAAGAAGCAAGTATTAGCTCAGAATTTTTAACTAATTTAGTCATCAGGCTAACTTCTCTCTGCAGGAGTTACAAGCAATTGAGCCAAATTGAAAAGCTGGAGATTTAGGAATGGCAGAGCTCACAGAAAACAGCAGGAAAATATATTCGGAAATAGTTATACTGGACTGAGCAGCCTACTAATCTGAGCACTACAGACAGATATTTCAAGAAATTCAGGTCATTGAATATTTCTGTACTATTTATTTCCATCACAAAGCAATATATGTGTTTGTTTTTTGTGACATTCTATAAGGTGCAGCCTTTCCCAAAACTGAATGGGGACAGAAAATTCAAACTTACCACAGTCTGTTCAGCTATTTTTATATCTTTCTAGAACAGCAATAAGAAACATAGATAGAAAGATTAATTATTTGAACCAATATGCTCCCTAAAAGCTTTCATCACAGACAAAATTATGTGCCAGAAATTACAGTCCATACTTTTCGCTAAAAACCAAGGTATGAGCCACCAGTGAGCACCCAGCAGCAAGTATGTTTGAAATGGAAGTCTCTCGTAAAAGAACATCTCAATATCGTTTCACACTCAGTGAACGCCCTACGAAAATCCAAAAAGAGGAGGTGGTCAAACATGGCTCATCTGTACATGCAGAGCGAAAGTTTTTTTTGTGACAGTGACAGGACCCAATATTTCATTGGGGGTGGGGGGAATGAATGCCTGAAAAAATACAAAACTACTCAGCCATGCGAAACTATAACCTTGGTAATACGGTCAAAGTCACTGAGACACAGGGCAACTTCCTATACAAGTGTTGTTTCAGCAAATTAAAGTCACCTGTGGGCTGTTTTAACTTTACGGTGAGTTTTTAATTTCTTCCAACTTTTTTTTTTGTTATTCTTATCACTTCTATATCTGGACATACACAATGCTCTTTCCCTCACACGGTATTTTTCAAGACGGAGGCCAAATTCTAGAGAAAACTACTGCATTACATAATTCAATCTTTTGTGCTCCTCTTACCCATTAAAATTCCAAGAAAACATAAAATACATGTGCTAAATCAGCTAAAATTAGAGCTCTGTAAAAGTCTATTTCTTTCCAAGTCTGGAAGGTAATTCTGACTATTTTTCTTTGTTTTCATAAGCATCTGCTGGGTGCATTTCACATAGTATCAAAACTCTTAAAACATAAAACTAATTTTTAAAAGAAATTAACCATTTTGTTGTATATAGCCTCTTGTATTGCTGCTGCATAGGAAACACGTAGTTAAACACTGCGTAAAAACTAGTACAGAAGTTTATTGCAGTCATGAATTACCATGTTGCTATGCCAAGAGGCTTCCAGTCGACACTAGAAAGACAAAGTAGGAAAGTAAGAATCCTAGGAACGTAACGAAAGGTGTGGTTCTCCAAAGCAAACGCACTTTGTGTGGAACACGGACCTATTCCTGTAAAAACATCTTCTATGCCACAGCACTGCATCCCTTTGCACTCATTTCTGTTACAGACAGTCTGTGAAGGAAAAAGGAACACTTACAGAAGGACTATTTCTAACCAATAACAAGTCATTGGTGGCTGATTTAAACAAGTTGTTTTGTCTGTATCCTTTCCTTTGATGAAACTGAAGGATGGACTTCTTCAACGGGCACAGCATTACCCTCAGTTTTCTTAGGTAAGCCACAGGAAGTCTTCCAGAGCTAGGTTAACACTGCACGCTTTTAAGAACCCCAGCCTCAGGATAAGACTAACAAAAAAGAGCTAGATACACACCCACACACAAGGGCTGCCGTGCAGGAAGCAATTGGACAAGGCAGGCCCTGTTGCACTTCCTCACATATCGATGACGCCTGCCCATTCCTTGTCAGGAAGTAGATCTCATAAACGCATTTTAGATAAAAGTAGCCTTCTTTCTGTGCAGAGGTGTCAGAGCGCTGTGCACTACGCTATGGCTACTACACTAAGAATACTTGATGTTGACAGTTTTATGGTGTTGATAGGAACAGCATCTCAACATGGTATTACTTGGAAGGAAAATAGTAATTACTAAGCTGATGACAATATGGGTGTTTACAAAAATGAGGCTTTTTACTAGCATTAAAATTACTCTTGGAAAGCCCCCAGTTTTCTCACTTGTTAGCAGAAACATTATTGTCATAGGATGAGCTAGCTATTTGAGATGGATGGGGCACAGCTGCACCTGTGTGGGCTCAGTGCACTTCCATATGGGAGTGAATCCAAACATCACATATAACATGACAGTTCAAGTAGGCCTATGCAAAGTTACAAAGCGCCGTGAAAAACAAGAGCACTTTCAGACAGAAGCAAAGGAGACATTGTGATCCTGCTCCTCAGTATCTGTGTAATCAAATTAAAATGTGACTATATTCTTGAAAGTCTCAGTGGAAAGAGAACCAAAAATCCTTTATCTGGGACAATGAGCTGGATGAATAAAACACCAGAGCTTGCATCCTAACATCAGGCAGAACTTGTATACTGAAGAGCCTCTTACTATGTAAAGTTCCCTTCATAAGAAGGATTAATGGAAATTCAGAGCTGTAACAAAACTAAAGCCAGATAGGGTAAAGTCTTCTATAGTTGTCTTCTTTTCCCCTGCTTCTAAAGAGTTCAATGGAGTCAACATATTTTGAACAAGCCAGATTATATTACTCCTTTCCAAACCTCAATGGCATATAACTATTATTATTGCAAATGCATTTGGCTCCTAAGTGTGGGAATGCTTATGGAGTTTATGGAATCAAAATTCCAAATGCACAACAGAGGAAGGAAGCTCTGCTCTATGAACACTGGAAAACTTACTGCAATCTGCAAATATCAAGCACAACAACCCACCAAAGGAGAAAATAAAAGTATAAACAGACCTGTTTACTGAGCTGCTGCTGTAATTGTGGAAGACAAGGATCTTCCACTGCTTTCCAAGCAATTCTAGACAAAAAATTCACAGAAACCCTGTCCAAGTCTAGCCCCTCTTCAGAAGGGTTCCTATGCTAACCTATACAACAAAACACTGCTGTGTAAAAAAAACTTCCCCCCTAAAACATACGTGGTTTAAATAATGCATTAAATACACTAAATAATACATAAAAACAGACTGTGTGCTAGGTGTTTTTTCTAGATGTAGTTCTAGTGCAAGGACTATGTTTGCATATGCCATACAGAAAACTGAAGAGGGCAGAAGAAAAATGCTGTTAACTGTAATATTTGCACAATGTCATTTTCACAGCGGTTGTGTATCACATACACAGACCCACGAAAAATGACGTGACTATAGCAAAGAGCTATATTTGACAATACTCTTCCTACCATCCCACAAAGGATCAAATACTGCCATGCCTTTAGGACTACACCAAACACATCACTCAGCAGTCAAAAATGAATTAGCCCGAAAAGCATACGCAGCCAGTGCAAAATAAGACAGCACAGGGTGATCAGACCAACTTAGGGAGTAGGTTAAATCCTTTAATCCAGGCTACAAAGCTGCAAGACAGCAATGGAGGAGGAGAAACAAGTCCCCATCCATATCCGAGGGTGTGGGGTTTGTCTTGCAGGCCACGCTCCCCAGCACCTTGCTCACAGCTCTGCTAGCTGCAGGTGCACATGCTGAAGACTGTAAAAAAGGCTGCGGATTTATCTGCAAAACAGGGATATAAACTTTAAAGAGTTCACATGCTCACAGCACTGACGTTACAAGGATTTGGGGGGGGGGGGGGTTGATGACCTCCAGCAGGACCTCGCACCCATGCGCAGCAGGCTGGCGGGTACTAACCGGCCGAGGGCACGAGGCGCCCTGCCCTGCCCTGCCGCTTGTGTCTCGGGGCGGCTCCCAGGCAGGGAGCGGGGCTGGCGGAAGGAAGTAGCGAGACGCCGCAGCCGCTGCCCCCCCCCCACCCCGCTCCCCTCCATTTAACGGCATCTCGCTTCACCGCCACTTCGCTCCAGGCAGATTTGCACTGTGAGCGCGGCTCCACAGCAGGCTGCGCCCGCCAAGACACCACCGCGACGCAACCCGCCGTGGTCCGCAAGCCCTCCCTGCCCGCCCCTCAGCGGCCAAGGCGAGGCCGGTCCCCGCCAGCGCCGCACAGGACCAACGCCGCTCCGGCTCCCGCCCGGCCTCCCCTAACATGGCGGCGGCGGGGGGCGGAGGGGCGGCGGGCCCCTCCTCCCAGCATGCCCCGCGGGGCGGCCGGCGCTGCCTGGAGACCGTCACCAGGGGCGGGGCGAGGAGGATGCTGCGGCCGCCGCGGGGCGAGGCGGCGGCGGCGGGAGCGGCAGCGGCGCGGGCGGAGGATGCGGCGGCGGTGGTGGTGGCAGCAGCCGGCGGAGGAGCGGGGCGCGATGCGGTGCTGCGCGGCGGGGCCCTGGCCGCAGAGCGGGGGCGCCCTCACCACCCTCTTGCTGACAGGTCGGTCACAGCGGCGGTTCACCGCGGCAGGCGGGCGCGGGCCGCGGCACCCGCCGCCCCGGGGCTCCGGGGCTCCGCGTCCCCGCCCGGCGGCGGCGGCCCGGCTCCCTCGCTGCCCCGCGCTGCCCTCTAGCAGCGGCAGGCACGGCCGGCTGTGCCCACCCCCCACCCCCATCCGCCTTTCCACCCGCTCCCGAGGCGGCGGCAGGTCGGTGCGGGGCCGGGCCGCCTCTGCGGGTGGCGGACAGGCGCCCGAGGAGGGCGGCCGGCGGCCTGCTGCCCCACGGCGGGGTCCCGGGGCCCTGTGGCGGGGGGGGAGCCTCCCGCGGCCCGCCAAAGCGGGGGCCCCCGGTGGGGAGGGCGGGCCGGGGCCGGGAGCGAGGCCTGCCCGAGAGCCGCTGGGGGGTGGAGGGGGCGGCCCGGCTCTCGGGAGCACGGCGGGGCGAGCGCGTCTGCCCCTTTCTCCCTTCAGACATGGCAGGACTGGAGCTTGTGCCCGAGTGCTGAACTATTTTGAGTGCACGGGTGCCTTTCCTATTCCTTCCCCCTCCCCGAAAACTGTTTTGCCAGCTTGAGCACTTAAGCCAACCGCGTCAGAATTAAGACTGCGGAGAACGTCTTAATTCTGCTCTCTAATGCATGTAAATAATAGGTATCAAGAAGTAGTGAGGTTTTGCAGGCACAAGGCCCCCCCGAATCAGATACTGCACACTAGGACGTTTACCAGCAGCCCATCCACGCGAGTTCCTTCATGAGACTGTTACTACCCCAAGATCATGTTGACAGCAAGAAATCTCTTTCTTTAGATTCTTTTCTAGTCTGAGGGACAAATGGTGTATCATCTGAGAGCTGACAGTCTGCTCAATCTCTTCTTAAACCAGCATATTTAAATGTTATTCTCTATGTGTATGATCGTACTTGTCATAACAGCGGAAGTGCATGAAACATTGAATATATGACAGATGTAGTCAGTGCTACAGCACTGAGCTGTTCAGTGCGAGAATAAAACTTGATGTTCATAAGAAGAAACTGCTATTTTCCTAATGTGGAAATTCTTCTTGCCTCTTCTGTCTCCCTCCCTCAAGGCCAAATGTGGCATAACAACCCAGAAAGAACTAGGGCAGTCTTAGGATAAGCTTTAAATGTTGACTAAGATTAAGTTCAGAAAAGCTGAACTAAAATGAGGCTTCCAGAAGCTGAGCTGTGAGCTTAACCCACAGGTCCCTTCCAGGTGACATGGTAAGGAAAGAAGAGAAGAGTTATCGGTGGTAACTTTTCCACCTCAAACTGAGAGCTTTTGCAACTTGGTTCAGCTTGATTTCCTTAATTCCAACAGCAGAATACATGGTTTGAGAGTGATGCAGAATGCAAACATGAACAGTATTAAGTTCTATTAAGTGATATCAATATAACACTATCCATCAAGGTAGAATTTTGTAGTAGAACCCTAGTCTGGATCGAGATGCAACACCAGACAGCTCATAGAAGCTGAATGACTCAGACTTTCTCAGGAGCTCACTTGCACTTTTTTCCTTAAGAAAGAGAAAACAAAATCAACTGTTTTCACGATAGCTCTGGAAGAGCAGCTCTTGAACTGAACTGAGTTTTCCTCTACTGATGCAGATTAGTTTTTCCCTTAATCTGCAGAAAAAAACCCCTTCACTTACACTTTTTGCACCTAAGATGTATAAAATACACACTTAAGGACTTTTTGGAGAAGTCTGTTCATTGTGAGAAATCTAAGTCTTTTGGCGCCCCTGCCCCAGCGGAACATTAACTATAAATTCAGGGATTAAGGAGGCTAAGAGCTTAAAGGGCATGGGAGTGATTCAGAAGTCCAACATTCTCTCCTATGGGGCTAAAATAGTATTCAAATTGGAGGCACTGACTCTCAAACACCAGCTGATTATCATCTCTTCCAGCGCTACAGAAGTGCTAGGAACAATAGGACTTGACATTGTTGTCAAGAGTGACGTTTTAAGTTAAGCTTTTCTAATACAAACTGGTTAGCAGTTCTTTGACTTTAATAACACTTCCACTATGTCTGTTATTGGTCTGCCAGGCTTTAGCTTTGCAGTAAGTTGCCTTTGTATTCTGCTTCTAAAGAAGAAATACTCTTGGAAGAATTATTCAAATGGCTGTAGCCATTTTGTGGTTGTTGCCTCATATTTCTGCAGTTGTGGAGTTAGTTGGCAGTGCTGCACGTTGGCACAGGAATCCCTGTTTTGTCCCAGGAATAGGGAGCGATAGAGCAATCTATTCATTCCCCTCCCCCAGCCCTTCCCTATAAAGCAGTCAAAACAGAGAAGGAGCTCATGAGTTCTCACTCCAAAAGCTGTAATGACACAGTCACGTTAATTTGTCATAAAGCTGCACAGCTGCCAGAAAATGTTGTCCTGAGCTTCTACAGCCTAGGCATTTTTCATAACTTCCCTTGTGGGCACAAATGCTTGTGCAGCAATAACTAAGTTGGATGAATGCATTCCCCCCCACCCCATCTGAGCTCATATAATTCAGTTTATTAAGCAGGCTTGCTGTGGTAAAAAAAAACATTTACACTGGTTTGTGCCATGTGGCCAGGAACGAGCTGGGAATCCCTCCCTATCAGTAGGGTGGCTGATGTATGCCAGTTTAAAACTGCAGTGAAATCACAGTCTGGGACAAACTAGATCCCCTGCACTCTCAGCACTGTTCTGAGCAGATGTGTCATTGGCAGCACGCTGCTTCTCAGCAGCACCCTTACAGAGGGAGGCAGAACATTCACAGATGATCTGCTCCTTCCACGTTTTCAGACTAGTAGTAGAGTATACCTGTCTTTTGTTTTGTTTTGTTTTTATGGGTGCAACCATAGGGACAAAGAAACATTTTCCTCATACAGGACTCAGAATCTGACCCTGTCCAGATGTATTCATCAGGTCTTTGCGTTAATCTGACCCAGATCAGTAAATAAAATTTACTGTTGGGACTCAGTTGGAAGTACTTGCTTGAATAAATACAGAAGGGAAAAGCTAGTCATCCTATTAGCATACTTTTCATTACCGAGGCACATTTTTCATAGGTGGTATAGTTTACATGGAAAACTCTTAGAGATCTTTAAGCCAGATAACAAAAAGTCAGCTTCATAGCAGGAGTTTATCTTCCAGACGTCACTTTTGGTGTATAAAGAGAGGCTTATTTTGACTCATTAATGTTTTTAGATTTGGTTAGAAGTTCATGACAATACTTAAGGAGTTTTAGTCACAAAAGTAAAAACCTTTCTTCAGAAGACAGATTGTTTCCCATCAAACTGAGAAGAAGGAATTTCAAATGCAGGCAGGAACATCCATCTTGGTATAGCTTTTGGACACTGGAGTAGATACTGATAAGTTGACAGAATGTCATTGTACAGACAAGGAGAAGCTGCAAGGATAGGATGTCTTTTTCTTTAAGAGAGCTCTAAAGGAAAGGGGGACATCACCAGTTTTGGTAATAGAATAATTTTCTAGAAAGTGGAAAGAACCATGGAACAGAAGACCCAAGAAACCTGGAAGAGAGATGCTAATTTCCCTCCTAATCAGTTAAACTGCTTTTTATAGAGAGAGAAAAGGAAAAAAAAAAAAAGTATAGTGCTTTGGCCTGAGAAGAGTTTTTACATGACTGTGTTGCTGAAGTGTTGTAATAAATATACCTGTCAGGAGAAAACAAAGTTTCACTGTTTGTGCACTTTTAGTATGAGTAATTTTATTTAAGTCAGACCAGTTTTTGTAAACTTTTCATGTAGTATTAGAGTTGTAACTTTTACCTACCCATTTTAAGATTGATTACGTTATGAACTTTTTACCTTTTATTTTATCAGATGCAGCGCCAAAGACTGTCCGTATGTTTAGAAGGAATTGATTTCAAGTTAATGCTTCAGCAAAAAGTTGAAACTAAGTTTGCCTTAAATGTGTTTGTCTTTATCATAGTGTAGACTTGAATTTTTTTTTAGGCAGTTCTCACAAGATAGACTCTTGAGCACTCCCTTTCTGTAGTATAAATAAAGTTAAAATAAATAGCTTTACCTTGAATGCTATGTTCAAAGAAAGATATCTAGCCTTAAAAGAAATAAGTGAATTAAACAACTAACTAGTTACCAAGAGCTGAGGCTGGCTTAAACAGTGTCTCTGTCTTTCTCTTTTTGTATGTAACTGCTGCTTCTGATAGGTACATGAGCTTCACCTGTGTTCAGCAAAAAACCTTTTCCTATTTTATTTTCTAGTCTTTCAGGATTACCATTAAAACAGAGAGTTTTGCCTTTGAGATCTTAATAGCTTTCTTTTTTCTTGTTTGAGCAAAGCTTTACTCTGTAAGAGCTTTCTTGATTTTTCTTTTCCTTGATCATATTTTTGCAGTTTGTGTGGGACTTCACAAATCCAGAGGTTCTCAGCAGTTCTTCAGAGTATTAATATTTAGTTTTACTACGGAATTTTTTTTAAATACTTCATATCTGTTATAAATATTGTTATTCTATTTTGTGAACAGGTTAACAACTGAGTGGTGTAATTTAACCAGAAGTCTCATATCACGTCAGAGCAGTAACTGAAATATGTATATATTATCTCTATATAAACTATTATATTGAGTGTTGTATCATGTTATCGTGTAAGTTGGATAATCTTGCTCTCCTTTTGACAAACTTGAGGTATTTTCTAGCCAACTGAAACCAACCCATCATATTTTCACAAAACTAGCAAAAAGTGATAATACTTTTTTTCCCCAGTATATGCCTATTAAAAAAAGAGTTTCTGTTACCGTTTTTAAATGAGTTTTCTTGTTCTGGCTCTTTCAAGAAGGAACTTTCTTTAATCTTGTGCCTTGTTCATCAGTGAAAAAGCAATGTTCTATAACATTGCTGTGTTGATAGTGAAGACATAACTCAGTGCTGGTAACTCCATTTAATTGTAAAATCCAACATATTATAAAATAGAAAATACTGATCAAGTTGTTTTAGTCATTGTTAGTAGAAAATACTTTGGGTATTTGGGGGGGGACAAATAGTTATGGAGTTAATTTGATCTGAATCTCAGATTCATCTACTATTCTTAGTTTTTGCTGTTTTAAGAGTTCTGAATGTAAAACAGAATGCGAGGTAAAACAGATTGAGCGGTGAGGTTATCGACTGAAGAATTCACTGATAATAAGTATTGCTGCATTAGAATTAACATGAACTTGTTGCGCAGGTTGGAAGTACATGTTTTTTTGTTAATGGGGTAGTTATGTATGGCACTCATTCTATAAAACTGGAAAGGTTATTTACATAAATTATATTTCCAAGTTTTACTGTAAGGCTCTGGCTATTTTAATGTGATATTGTTTAGTTAGAAATAAAATTAAGTGTGTATAAGTGATTTCTTCAAGAAGTTTGTCTCAAGAAGTCTCTCTCCTTCACAGAAGAATGTTATTTGTTGTAATGGCTTTCCTGAGTAGTCATGAAGAATTAATTGAAGCTATTGCAAAACAGAGCAATTTTCCACGTCTGTCAATTAATGATTGTCATCAGGGTAGCTAGATTTGACATAAATAGATAAAGATTTTTGTTTTACCTCTGTGCCTGAGAAATCCAGTTTCTCGCAACTAAGTAATGGAGACTGTATCTAAATGTTTTCACAGTGGTGATACAAACAACCAAAGTGGCTTTTTTTTTTTTTTTTAGTAGATTATTTTTTAGTGATAGTTCAAGCCATGAAGTATTCTGCAAATACTAGAAAAACTAAGCCAGTTATCAGACAGAAATCTTGGTGTCTTGAAGTCTATGGCTTTTCTGAATTTCTTTAGTATTTTGAATCCATTGCCACCTCAAAAATTTGGAAAATAATTACAGGGATACTCTAATAATTCATGTCAAGAGATGATAGTAAGTGTCATCATGGAATAGCGGGCTCACAGTGTGATATGGCCATACCCCTTTGGTTACACCATGGGCTCCAGACTGCATTGGAGGAACTAGCAACATTGTTTTCTACGCCTTTGTGGAAAAGCTAATCAAATTGGATTCCCTTGTCAGCTCTGCAGTAGGAGGGAGAATGGTGGTGACTAAATGTTACTATTTATAAAACATGAGGATTTTGCTTTCCTCTCAGGATTTGCAGCGTTCCCAAGAATGCAAATGCTAGGTTTCACAATGAGTTCAGAAGACTGACAAAACTCCTCATCCAGTTACTTTTCTTGAATAATCTTAGATAAATATTCAGAGGTTATAATAATAAATGAAAATCATAGAAACAGGTAGGTAATCATTACCCACTGAACAAAGATGAATAATTATAGAATTTATAACAATTTCTGGGTTTGACTTGAACTTTTACACAGTTATTAATAGAGTGCAGAGGGACCATAGTAATCATTCAGCCTGACCTTCTGAGCAATCCTCAGTGTAGAACTAAAATAAATTAATTCCTGTTTCTTATGTAATAGCTGTGGTTGAAGAGGTTCTTATTTTTTAGAAAATATACAATTGCAACGTGAATTTCCACTGACAGAGAATCCACTTTAATTCATAGTAAATTGCTACAGTGATTGGTTACTTACACTTAAATACTGCAGTAAGAAAGAGGAAAGGATGTGGAGGGAGGGAGAGTAGGTTGTGGTACAACTTCTGCCTCTGCCAGTGGAAGATGCGTGTGTGACCAATCGAGCAAGTATTTCTGTGCAGACACCAATGGGTCCTCAATAGATGCCTGGATTCAAGCTCTTATTTGAGGTATGGGCTCAGCACCTGGATGCAGGTGGTTTCTTCTTGCCAGATGTTCTATAGTAACTTGTTGGTGTCAGTTTCTGGCTGTTCCTTCTGCTCTGCAGTTCTCAGCAGCAGGTCAGAAAGCTGTGCAGTGTTTGTCTCTGTACTGCCAGCTCAGGATATAAGAAAGACTCTGAGGCAGATTGTCGTAGAGGAATGAGAGGATAGTTTTTTGGAGCGTGGTCCTAGTTTAAAGAAGCAAGGAGGAGGGTAACGAAAGCTGCAGAATAGTACTAGGATGTTAGAGAGCGCAGTAAGGAAACGGTGCAGCTGGTCTGTGATTGTTAGGTCCTTTTTGGACTGAGATGGACAGAATTTGTTGCAGGTATCATCTCTGAATGCTGTTAAATATCAATATTTGAAACATATACATAAAACTTGTGCAAATATAATTGAAGAAAAACGATACCGCAGATGAACTTCTGTGCACAGGCGCAGAGCTGTGAGTTGTTCCTGTTCTTGTAAGTACTGGTAGGTGCTCCACCAACTGTGGGAACGTGTAACAAATGTGAGAGCCTGACACTGTTAACTTTATTTTCCAGTGTGGATACAAGGCTGATCAAATTATGTCTTGACTTTCTCTTTGATTATCTAAGTAGTTTGAACTCAGGCATTCTTTAGTATAAGGCCTCTTTTGTCATCCTTTAATCATATTCGTGGATCTTCTTTGAGCTTTCTTCACATTGTCAACATCCTTCTCTAAGGCTCTATGTAAGAACTAGACACAACATTTGAAAAGTGATCATATGTATGTCAAATATAAAAGTAAAGTCTCCCTGCTCCTTCTTGATGTTCCTGTTTACATATTAGCCATTCTAACCACGGCTTTCTGTTGAAAGCTTCTGTTCAACTGACTATTATCTACCATATGTCCCTAGTCTTTTATCAAAGTTTGATCTCTCTGAATTGCATGCTCCGTAATGTAAGTATGGCATGCGTTCTTTGTTCCTGGATATGCATTTGCATTTTACTCTATTGAAGTGCACATCACTGATCATGTTCAGTTTACCAAACTAACTCAGACTCTTCTGTGTTAGTGGCTTGTTGTCTCCATTATTTATGAATCTCCCAGCCTTTGTTTTTACTTGCAAATGTTATCAGTATATGTTATATTTCTAGGTTGTTGCATACCAAAAAAAAAAATTAAATTGCGTAAGGCCAAGAGCTGAGCCTTGTGAGGCCTGCTCGAAATCTGATATAACAATTAACTATGCAGTAGCCCTATTCTCTTGCTGTGGTCTGGCACCACACACTGCCATTCCTTTGGTGAAAGCTGCTAAATAGGCAGTGTGTTCCTGAATTGTTTCATTTTGCAGCATTTTTCAGTTTTTCATTTTCATTTTTCAGTTGTTTCATTTTGCATTCATTTTGTGATAATGTATATCACAAATAGATAGTGATATATATTTATATTAGGACATCACACTGTAAGCTCTGACACTAGAATAACAGATACACTGGTTGCCTTGTCAGTTCCCATGTGACCTGCAGCATAGGGTAGAGAGAGGAGCAGTAACCTGTTTATAACCCACCGCTAAACCTAGCACAACCTGAGAACCCAAATCGAAGACACTTGCTGATGGTTTACATTGAAAAATACATCTTGGAACAAGTTGTCTTTTTTATTGCATTTAAATATTCTAAAATGATTTTGTATCTATCTAGTTTGTCTCAAAGTGCTTGATGATACGCTGTATGTCTAAATGTGACATGTCAGTATCGCTATGTTTATCAAAGTTGTGGGCTCACCAAAAATGTCAGTTTGAAAAGAGGCATTAAACCTTTGTTGATTATCCAAGTGTAATACTGCTCTTCATTTAATTCTTCTTTAATGAAGTCTTACATTAATTGTTATGTTGTTTTGCTTGGGATTGGTTTGTGGCTGACAAGCTTCTAATTACATAGCTCATCCTTTTGAAATATTGGAACAACTTTGGAATTTCTGTAGTATTCCAAGAATTATTGAAAATTTACACTATAGGTCATGTACAGTGCTGAGTTGTATTTTCTACAAGACACTGTTGTATCAAGGCTTTCAGTGTTAGTAAATTCAGTAGGTAGAAAGTTGTCCATCATGCAAGACATGTAAAACAGTGGATGAGAATAATATCTTTTTGCTAAATCAGGTCCTTTGTCTATATTGAAAATTTGAAGAGGCTTAACAGAAATTGACACTTCAGAAACCTTATACTTGTGTAGTGATTTCAGGACTTTTTTGTTGTTGTTTTTGTTACATTTCCTCCACAATTAAATTTTAGATGTTTTGAGTAAATTCTCCAAACCGAAGTAATCACAAAGCCAAATGTAACTATCATTAACAAATGTCTCATTCGCATGCACTCATTGAGTATTTATGTATCATACCTGCTGTTGAAGCCAGATCTTTTGGGCCTCCTAAATTCTTTCCAGAGAATGTGATATCTAGTAGTGTAGTAGGTGACTGGTAGAAGCAGTCTAGCAAAAGTTTCCACAGATATTTAAGCTTCCAGCATAAATGATACTTGTATCATTTTGAGTATCACTTGTGTATATTTTGAGTGTGTATTTGCCAGCCAGTGTTGGTTTCTTCCTGCAAAATGGTATGTCTGAATGCAAGTTCTGCTTGCTAGTAGCTGTACTTGTTGATACTTTTACAAGGAAGGTAAGATGTTGATAACATCTTTTAGCTTGAGTTTGACATGAATTCTCCTTACTCCCAAACTATATTAAAAGAAGATTATAATTATTATGCCCGTTCTCCTCTTCTTAGCCACTTACTGCAACCCCTTCTCTCTGCACTTTCAATTGACACGAACCTGATGTATCATTCATTACGGAAGAAAGGGAACAAAAGAACAAAAAGTGGGAGGTGAAGAGGGAACTTCTTCAGGCACATCTGCTACTGATGGAATCAAGTCTTTTTTATCAGCACAAGAGCTACTTTCAGAATCTTCTATACTCACTTGCTCCTCACCACTCTTAAAACTTCTTGCACCTTCAGCTGTGCTGAACGCAGTCCAAAACAGCTGAATCTGGCTAAATGGGATGAAAATAACCAATTTTTTAACTGGTTCTTTCTTCAAATTGATTACTGGTTGTGCCTGTAAGGCAAGATGCTCAGCCCCACGTGTCTGCATCCTTAGACAAGCAAAGCTGTGTGCTTGGCTGTTTTAAGTTCCCTACTTTGGCCAAAATAAGTTATGCCAGTAAAAGTAACTTGAGGTACGTCCTTATCTGTATGTGAGGTTTTGCCGGTGCAAATATGTTCATCAGAGAATGCTCTTTATCATGTTCCTTACCAGTATAATTATATCAGCAGGAGCCTCTGCGAATGTGTAAATATTCAATGTAAACTTAGCTGGTTTGGAAAATAAGTGTCAGAAGGGTGACTATCAGAAAGATTATTATATTTTTATGTATTCACATCAAATACCATCGTTTTTTAAACTGAAGTTCTTAAACTCTGGGAAAAAACTTGAAAACAAAACCTAGTTTAGAAGGCGTCTAATCCCATCTGACATTGGTTTTGTGGAAGTCTGTTGATCTGACTAATTTCTTTTGCATTTATTTTATTTTGAAAAGCTTTTTTGTTAAGCTCTGCTGATGGCATAAATGGAACAGTTAACTGGAAGACTAAGCAAGCCAACAGTTATATTATCAGCAGAATACAGGCTGTTGAGAAGAATGGTGAGTTTAGGTTGTAAATTTAAATGCCGTGTTGGTTCAGTCAAATCTGCTTTTAATATTACTCTTGCTTTTTCAGTCATGTCCTTGTTTTAGGAATAAGGTGATAGTTAAAGGTAAGTAATTTCGAAAAACTTTGCATTTTTTCAGTCTTTTAAACATTCACAGACCTGTGTGTCTTTGAGCTTTCCCCAACTTTTTCTGTTGCAGCCATGGCTTTGCTTCAAATAATGGCTGTGTTTACAACCTAATACTGCACATTTTCTTATCGCTGCTGGTCGCTTGGAAATACCTCTGTGGTTTGCTTAATACAATAACTTCTCTATAACAATTTTTAAAAACCGTTCCATGTACCTATGCAGAAAGATTATTTGGTTGTCATTTGTGAAAGTATACATAGAATATTGTAGCTGTTGTATACTGAGTGGTAAGCAATCTGGATGGGCCCCCAGCTCAAGTTATTTCTGGGATTGTGCTTCCTCTGACAAAAATCAATGGGGAGAGAATTGAAATATCCAGAGAAAATTTCCGGGTGGATTTTTTCGAAAGACCATCAACACACAAGACTCCAACCAACACAGGAAATCTTCTGAAATTTCTGGAGACTGGGCTCATCTTTATCTGATAAATGAGCTCTAACATGTGGCTGTTTACAGTCTCTGGGCTGGACACTGATAAAATTCCAGCTGAATTCTTGGCTGTGCTGGTGGTCAAGATTACAAGAGGGACAACTGGGACAGTTTCTCAACGTGTTTCAAGAAGAGCGATGCGTGTTTCCCAGTCTTTAGTTCCCGATCTATCTACTTCTTTCCCAAGTCTCCAGAATTTCTAACTTTTTTGTACAAGTAGATCTTTGAATCTACAGAGAATCCTCCAAGAGATCTGGAAACAAGGAAGAAAAATAGTGCTGTCAAGGTAGCCAAAACTGTGTTTTTGTAGTAGGGTTCTACTGGTCCTATATACAACCATTAGTGAAGAAATTTAATGTCCTGTGGTTAGCTGGACAGAATCCTTTCGCAGGTCCCCAAGATTTTATCTACACAGGGAAGTTGCTGAGACAATTCACATTTGGCAGTCTTCCTTATTAGACTGATATCTAGAGGTTGATAAGTATATTCAATTTCATCCCTTGATCGCCTAAGATGATTAAACATTCACCTCCAGTCTCGGGCAATCTTATGAAAATTATTGTGGGTTTTAAAAGCCTGAAGAAAATAGCATGTCATTTATAATTTCATTCTTGAAAAGCAGTGATTGCTGTAGTGGGCTGAAGGCTCATCATTTTTCTTCCAATTTTGAAGGAACCCCATTGGGGAAAAAGAAGCTTCTTTGACAAAGGGGGAGAACTTTACATGTCATTACAATGTATTTATCATTACAGAATAAAATAGGGTTGTGGGGGTTTTTTTGCTTTTGAGAGGCATTTTTAAACTTCCACAAAGATCACTGTCTTATATCTGCCTGAAGTCCTTATTAGTGTACTTACTTCAGCTACAGAATACATCTCATTGCTACATCTCATCTCATTTAGTGGTTTCCAATAAATTTCCTTTAAAAGGCATAATAAATATGTGGGTTGTAGAATAATTTTTTTCTTCAGTAACTGCTGATTCTATTATCTTTTTTCCTTCAAAAACTTATTTATGGAGAAAATATATGATACTTTTTCACTATTTCTCCTATTTGAATTGATTTTCATTGTAGAGTCATGGCATCAGAAACAGGAAAATGGATTTTTTTGGAAACTTGATGCATCTTCACCCAGCCACACTATTTTTCTCAGATTTTCTGCTCTGTGAATAGTTCTATTAATATTATAAATTACTTTTTTAGCTTTTCTTGAAAGTATTTTAAAGGAAAATTAATTGATTTCCTTCCTGTATTTATAACTCATTCACAAAAGTGAAAAAAAAAACTTTTGGGGGCTGTTAACTTACTTGTTTTAATTATATAAATCACATAGCTGTAAGTTATTGTAGTTAAATTAAGTCTACATAATTAAAATAAATTGGTTTATTAACCACAAATAATTGTAATAAATTGTATTTAAATTTCAAGATCCATTTTAATTTGTTCTCAAAGATAAAATTATTATAAAGACGTACTGTTCAGTACCATATCAAAAGCATTTTCAGAATAGGGAAACAGCAACTCTGATAAGCAGATCATTACATAGATAAACAAGTGATCATTAGTATGACTGATGACAGGATCTTTTTACTGTTACAAATAATGTTAGATGTCTAGCATGAGAGGTAAGAAATAAATGCGTTTTCCTGTTGATTCAAATGAATCTTGCTGGAAAAATGAGAGTCTTGTGTGTGTCTTAGAAAAATACTATTTCACTGAGGCACTGATATTTTGTGGAAGTTTTCCTGCTGTGGAATTTGATCAATAGTATATCGAGAATTTGAAACTTTTATTTTAGAAGATCAGACCAGACAGTGGGATTTCCATAACTAAACGTGGAGGTCTACATTACGGATGTCTGCAACTCAGCTAGGCTGCCTGTACAGCCAGTGGAGATCTAGTCAGTGTAGTCGGTGGAATGTAGGACATGATTCATCTCATTTTACAAGAGAAATCCAATTAATCAACCCCTAGAAGCGTCTGTTTCTCTCCACTGACTATAAAAGGAGCCTGACTAATTCAGTTGTGGATGTTGTTTCTGTAGGCATCTAAAATTAGGTGAGATAGATTCCACCCTGTGTGCGTGGCCCAGGGGATGGAATGTCCATGATTAATGTCTAATGAAGAGCGCTTTTTAAGCAGATCTCAAACAATAAGGTTGGTATAATGACAAGTCTGAAAAGAGATTATACTAGGATAAGATGATTGTATGAACTTGATCCACATTTCAAATGTATCTTGCTTATGGATCAAAGTGTTGAAATTAGCCTTTCTACGTACAACGAGCTGTGAATGTGTTGCCATGAGTTTAAGATGCCTCCCCAGGCTCTTTCAGAGCCCTTGTTCCACCTGGCAATATTGCCTTTACAGGTATGGCCTGTCAGCTTTGTTCCCCGAATGTGGCTGCTCATGAAGTGCCTTTTGGCTTAGCAAGCAAGGCAGATAACTCTGCGTATCTCTGTATCTGTGACTTATCTGTATTTACCATTTTTCAAATCTTCATTTTGTTTACAAACTTTATCAGCAATGATTGATTCTTTCAGGTCATTGATTTTAAAAAGTTGAATAGTAATATGGGATAGTAACAGGACCACGAATCAGTCCTGTGAGACTCTGAGACACACCTATCAAATCAGTATTTTCTGTTTATGCTTATATTTTGAAACCTGTCTATAAAGCCGATTCTTATCCATTTAATGTGCCATAATGGTTTTCGTGTTATCCTTATCTGTTAAAATGTGTATGTAATACTGTGTCAAATGTGTTATACCTGAATAAGGTATGCCTTTATCAACTACATTGTAATTGCATAAAAATAGCATATTGCTTTTACATATGCTGATTTTTCTGAATTAAGTTATCCTTTATTTTTTTTAATTTTGGAGTCCTGTTATCATTGGCTTCAATTTTTTGTTTAGGGTTAGTATCACCTGACT
The DNA here is from genome assembly GCF_040807025.1 of Struthio camelus. Lineage (NCBI taxonomy): Eukaryota > Metazoa > Chordata > Aves > Struthioniformes > Struthionidae > Struthio > Struthio camelus. The sequence continues at coordinate 28,525,167 of NC_090943.1, read as the reverse complement.
GGCCTATAATTATCCATTATTTTGTGTATCCTGTTTCAACACAACCACAGCATGTTCAGTAATGAGCTCTCTAACCAAAATTTTAAACCTCATGGATGTAGGTTGTTTGAGCCCGCCTATTCTAAAAAAGTCTAGCTATAAGAACTCATCAGCAGCATTCTCTGACAGGCATTCAGTGAGGCATTTTCATAAATGCAAAAATATTTATTGCATTGCTTTGTCTTTCTCTGCACTCGTACTGAAAAATCTGCCATTTCCGTTGGGTGAGGAATCAGTACCATTGGTGAGATTCCTCTGTATTCTTCATGTTCCTTAGTTTTTTTATTAAATATCGAGAAAGTTTGATTGTATCATTCAGTTACTGTATTTTCGTTGGTATATGTGACAATGCAAATAAACAAACTATAAAAATACAGTTGACTTCCTCATTGTTATTGCAATAAAAATAACTAACTTGCACAATTTCTGAAATTCTAAAGTTGCCTGTTTTGTTTATTGAAATATTGGAAGGGACCCTAACAGTCAAAAAGAGGATGTGCTCTGCATTCTGTTCTTAAATCCATGCAACCTTTTAAAAAACTTATTAACAGGTGTCTAATATTTGTTGCTTTCCTTTTCTCAGATGCCAACATTTCTATTGAAATGCATGCTGTATTATCTAGAGCATGTCTCATTTTTGCTTTTTTCTGTCTCTTATCTTTCCTTCTGCTTTTCAGTGTACACGATTCTGTCTAAGGTGCACTCTGATCGGAATGTGTACCCTTCTGCTGGAGTTCTTTTTGTTCATGTTTTGGAGAGAGAGTACTTTAAGGGGGAGTTTCCTCCTTACCCAAAGCCTGGTATGGGATACTAAGATTTTCCATGTTATATAAAAATATTGAAAAAAATGTATAAAAAATTCAAATCTGTTTAGCATACTTTGCAGTGCAGCATATAATGTGCAAAGCGCAGGTTTAGTTTCTCTCAAGATATCTTCAGATAAAGTAGATGATCCTACAATTTAAAATTTTCTGATTTGTGATCATAATTTTTAAAAAGTTATATAATTCTATGTATTCTGAAATATGTGCTTATTAATTTGAGAAGGCATCGTAATGTGCACTGTATATCTGAGATAAGAAAATGTACCTCTTCTCTTTCTCATTAAATCTGAAACTGTGGAAGTTTAACTGTGATGTTAGAAAAACATTATTATGTAACAATTTTGTTTAAAATGCCACTTATTAGAACGCTGTTTCAATTTCAGACATAGTATATATGAAGGAGCACTTTGAAAGCATGAGTAAGTGTGGGACAAAATAGAAAATTAAATATGAGAATATATGATGATGTGTTCTTTCAATGAAAACAAAAGCTCCTTTGGAGTCAGTCTTCTCTATATGTGTAGTAACTGTTTAATGTTATCAAGTCGTTCATTTTCAGAGAAAGAGCTGTGATTTCTTAAGTATTGTATTTTGAATTACAACTAAGGTAAAAGCCAAAAGGGTGGATCATTAGAAAGTTAGAATATGTATAAACAAGCTAGAGAGGAAAGAGAACATTTTGCCCCCTCTGCCTGTCAACATTGAAAAGCTTTCAGGGGAAAATTATAATACCTGCATAGTGCATGCATAATCAAAAAGTATTGTTTTATTATTAAGCTTTGGAACTGATTTGAGAGTACCATCTTCGAAATTCACTGTAAAGAAAAATTAAGCTTCTGTTACTCTTAGTTAAGTGTTGTCAGGAGCACGAACAGCTGGGGTTTTTTTTGTTTGTTTTTTTAATCCTCTGTTTGAAAAATGGATGTTTTTACTTACCCGGGTCTTCGTTTCATGTAACAGTGACTGGCAGAGCTACAACCAATAATATAGTGAAGTTTGCCTCTGTCCCACTTTTGTTTGAAGCTTTGGCACATAGATGAAAGGAACCAGAAAGTTTTCCTAATTACAGATTATCTTTTAAGTCACTGCAACCCCAGCCTGTCTCCACATCCATGTGATTCTGATGCAGTATGAATCTGATTCACACACTGTGATTTCAGATACTGCTGAAATTGCTGTACCCATAGACATGTTGTGATCATATCTGAAATTGGCTGTAAAACTAAACATTACAATATGTGGATGGCTCTTTTATTTTTAACCTGTTAATTGAGAAATGTGCTCTGCTGGGTCATTGTCATGGCTGCTTTTGAAGAAGGGCAAAATAAAGTGGCCCGGGAGGTTTTCAGATTTTTTTTTTTTTCCCAAATCAATTTGTGATGTTGGGAAGTTTATGAGCGCCACGGATTACTGTGGTGTCCTGAGAAAATTCTGAGAAAAGTTGCGTTATGCCTTGTTGCTGGCTTAGTGTAGCTGTTTCTTCAGTCCTTGTCTCCTCTACCCGCAGCCAGATGTGTAAGTGTTCACCTGAAAACTTGTTATCATTTGGCAACAGAGCCCAGTCTTTTTGTAATTGGTCCTTGCTGGAGGAGGTGACAGCGTTTCTTTCTTCACTGGGCTCAGTTTGTCCATTCTGTGCCAGGCTGCCGGTCATCTTCATCTGAGACGTCTTCCTGAGGTCTGTGCCTCAGCTGTGAAGCGCTCGCTCTTCAAGAGTGAGGGTCTCTTAGTGTTTAGGAAAAAACAACTTTGGCTATGAAAGCTAAATAAGCTGAAGTCAAATCTGAACTTATCGCTAAGAACAAAAGAACTTTTTCTGATTTTAGGGGCTCTTAAAGGTTGCAGCTGGATCACTGTACTTATACCCATCAATGGATCCATTTTGCAGGAATGTCGGGTATTTTTTTTGAATTAGTTTATTCTCTAAAGCAGATCAACTGCCAGGCTGTCTGTACTGAAGACCAATATATCTTGATGAGACTAGAAGCATCCAGATATTGATGATTACCCCACCACTCTTCACAGCTAGCCCTCCCAGATAGATTGGTCTGTAGAGCCCTGAAAAAAATGAAAACACTTTGTTGGGGGTTAAAGGACTGAGGTCCTTGTGCTTTTGTCAGTAAGGAGGTTTGGTGATTCAGTTCTAAGTGGAACTGAGCTCTAAAAGTCAGACCCCCTAGCTAATGAGTGCAAGTACAAGCACATTCCCCTCTGCAATTGGTTACGTATTTCAGGTACAAATTTTGTAATGTTTACAAGTGCTGAGTGAGTAAGAATTCACGTATTTCTCAGAAAGGAATGATTAGCAATTCCCCCCTCTACCTTGGAAATGTTTAAAGGACGTAACTGAAAGTCAGAATGAGATTACTTAATAGAAACATCAGCATCAAAGTGTATAGCATTTTCTTGTAAATATTCTAATATTATTTGTCTTATCTAGGTGAAATAAGTAATGATCCTATAACATTTAATACCAACTTAATGGGTTACCCTGACAGACCTGGATGGCTACGCTACATACAAAGGACACCATACAGTGATGGAGTGTTATATGGTTCGCCAACTATAGAAAATGTGGGCAAACCAACCATCATTGAGGTATTTTCCTTCAAAAATTCAGAAAGATTTGTTTTAGAATATAAGATTTTGAATTGTCAAAAAGTACTGTCTCTTGTTTTTTAAAAGTTAATTACAATGAAAATAAAAGATTTTGAGGCAGGAACTTATGACATTAACATTTTCCCTAAGGCACCATCTTTTAAGAGGAAGCCAAGTTATATCGCGTTTCATATGTAACTCTTTAAGGTTATAACCAGTACATAGAAATAACCAATTTAGCTTAATATACTTAGATACAATACCTTTAAATTCTTGCCTTTCCTCCTTCTAAGAGACATTTCATTTCAGTAAACTATGAATATATTAAAATTTTATTCAAAACATAGAGCAAAAAAACCTGTGTGAACAACTATACTTGATGACTATCTGAATTCTGAACTTTGTAACATTCTACCCTGAAAACAGGCCAGATTTTCTCTGCTGGAAAATACAGTGTTTATCCAATAAACAGTTTTTTAAATATTATTTTTAATTTAAATGTACTTTTCATCAAATATCCTCTGGTTTATTTTTCATGTTTACTGATAGATTTTATTTTAATTAGCACTTTTAGATATTTAATTCTATTCTTATAGTTGTAGTACTGAGAAAAACCACTCTTTATTTTTGACAATTAGCTATCCAAATGTTTAAAAGCACCAATTATTCAGTGAGCAGCAATTGAAAAGGAGAAAGGGCTGTATTTCCCGTCATGCATGTCATAGCAGACTGAATCAGATACTCTCTAGTTTACTGTTAAGGAAAACCTGCTAGTTAACTTACTCCAATCATTTTGCTTCAACAGCAACACGTTTGTCTTAAACTCTTTGAGTTTTTTTCTCTAAATTGTATTTGATATAGTTGTCCTTCCTCAAAAAGATATCTCTAAATGTTAAGTTATCCTGCAGATAATTTCACCCGTGCTTAATTTTATCTACATGATTCATTTTTGATTTCAGCAGGACTAATCGCATCTGTAAAATTAATGAAGTGTTTACAGACGCTGCTTAGCTTTCTGTAGAGGAAACAGCTGTTTTAAATTGCCCTTTATTAAATGGCATTTGGTTCAAGAATCTGGGACCTGCATCTAGACCTCCATTCTAAGCGTGAGCCCAAGCCTATGTTTGAATTAAGTCTTGCCTAGCGTACATATCATTCATTGCAAACTTCTTCTCAGATGTGGCTTTTTAATTAATCCATAGTATGAAAGGAAGAAAAATTGCATTTGGTCCACCTCCAAGTGCCCTGTGAAAGGAATGATCATATGTTCTTGATCTGAATCTAACTTTCATTCTGGCCTGATGTCTGAGTTGATGTGATGAGCAGGAGAATTAGCTGGAGGAGAGCTCACGATTCGAAGGGCCTCACATTGGATAGCACAGCAGTAGAGTGGGTCACGTTCTTGGGCACAAGCTCCTTTGAAAGCAGTGCAAGTACAATTCATTCAATACAGAGGCAGTCTCCACCATTGTCACTCTTACTTGGTGCAGGCATAGGGTCCACACTAGCAACTCCCAGTGTCGGACTGCACACTCAAAATGGGTAATGGCATGTTCTGGTGTAGGCCTTGGACAACTAGCGAATTAGGCCTGCAACAGATATTCAAAACATCCTCCTTCTTAATTTAAATCCCTTTAAAGAAGTGAAACATTTGTTACTCCTGCTTGTTTAATAATCAATCTCACAATATTTTGCAGCACTGTTTACTGAGAAGCAACATAGTTTTGTCACTATAGCCACTGGTTTGCCTGTCTTCTGTCACTGAAATGAGTGAACTAAATCGTAAACTCAGGGAGAAAGGTAGTTTGGTTTTTATTTATTTTGTGAAATGTTCATTACCTTTCAGGAATTAAAGAGGTGATAATACTGATAACTAGCCTCATTCCATATTTCTTATGAATGGGCATGTAATTATAACTTCTGAGTATAGTCGTGCAGTAACCACTGAGGACTTTTTGACACTTGTGAGCATTTTAGGCCTTCCATACCTGCGTATCCTTGCATAATTTGAGCAGCAATGGCATAAGTTCCCAAAAATATGAGGCATAAATGCTGCATCTACCCAGTACAGTTACAGATTCCAGTTTTGTTTTGTTTTTTTTTTTTAAACAACTTATGTTGGAGTAAAGCTTATGAATCCATTTATGGAGTATGACTTGACTGTGGCTAGAACTACATCTAAATCCCTATCCCAAAGATGATAATTGCTGGAATCCCAATAATCTGTCCTTTAAATATCCCTATTTAGTTTAGCTCCCTGGGAGCTGTCAATGAATGTAGACCCTGTAGCCTTAGAGTGAGAGGCTGGGGGACAGGAAGTGAAATGGAGAAACCCATCTCTGTTAATGGTGTTTCTAAATCAAAAATAAGAAAAAAGAATACACATGTATGGCAGAATACTTGTTTCTGGATCAAAATATATTACATTCACAAATATCCCGTGCATAACTATATTTAGGTATAGAATCATAGATAAAAATCCAGTATGCTGACTTGAAGGTAGTAATGTATCAAATACATATGTTTTATCTTTCAAATGTTACATTGATGAATGGATACCTTTCAAAAAAGGAGGTAAAACACTTCAAAAGTCAAAATATTTTTAAATTATCAATTTAATTTTCATTATTTTAATGTTTTGTAGACTTGATTTTAATATTTGCATTGTTGTTTTGCTATCATATCTTTTTCACTCTAGATCACTGCGTATAACAGGCGAACTTTTGAGACAGCAAGACATAATTTGATCATTAATATAATGTCAGCAGAAGGTATGTACAGAAAGAACTTGTTCCATTTAAACTGTATAAGCAAAAAAATCTTATGGCTCCTGTTCTTTTAAGACATAAAATACTGTGAAATTGTTGTCCTGTATTCAAGCCAAGTACAGGGACACAAAGAGAAAGTAAGAGTATTTTCCCTATTTTTGATTCAGTTTGTTATATTTAGCTAAATTATTTCTGTCAGGTAAGACTATCATCTCTTATTCATAAAGATGTTTACTTTTTTGGAAATAATTTGCAAAAATGGTTTATGTTTTCAAATGAACCTTATGCAAAGGATTTTTCCTCACTCTCTGCATGTTGGTTGGTTGGTTTGGTTTTCTTTATGCAAAGAGTAATTATAAGTGCATTTTAGAAGGGCATCTAATGTTGATGTTGAAGGACAAAGATTTCAGCAATAACATGCTACTGTTTTTCATCTCTCTTAGTAAATTTGAGATTAGATTTTTCAAGCAGAGGATGAAAAACTTCTGAAAAATTTACAGACAGTGGCGCGCATTCCCCAGTAGCATAAATGGGTATTGCTCCGTTGAAATAAATTGAGCTGTCGAAATATGTCATCAGCAGTAGCAGAGCTGGTATTCTGAAATGGTATCATAAGGCACGAATATGCATTTTGAATGTCTTCATGAGAGAATGAATTTCATAATATATAATGCTTCAGGACAGCAGTGACCTTAAATATTCAGCTTGCCCTGTGTATCAGACCATTTGTAACGTCTATTTCTTTTGACATCTAAGAACAATTCTGACTAAATTATCCAAATACTGCGTTTCTCTTATATTGTCATAAATCTTGAGCAGCAGAGGTGCTGGTGCTGACATGTGGTGCTGCTGACACTCTTATTTGATACAGTGGATTTGAATCAGAAAAGATAAGCAATAATCAAGATTGATTAGAAAGGAGTGTAAGAGTTAAATTGTGCATCAGCTGGGTATTCCATAGGTACACAAAACAATACACACAAGATAGGAAGGCCACTAGCAAACTGCTTTACAATGGCCTGGCGGGTTTTTTCACTTGCTATTACATATTTATTTTACGTGTTACAGACTTTCCGTAGGAATCCTGCAGTTAAAACCCTGTATTCTAATTTTCTGATGGCAGGTTTTCTGCTTTGTCAGTTTTCATATAATGTTTGCAGGTATGGCTTCTTCTGGAGACTGTGCCAGTCAAACATTTTTTTTCAGCTGAAACTCTTCTTCAAATCTGACACAAGCCCAATGTTTAAGTCTGGGGAAAAATAATCTTTTTTTTAATAGTATTTTTCAACATCAGATCTGAAATATTCATTGTCTTAATTGTTAAAATAATTTGCAAAAGTCATGAAGAAGAGACAAAATATTTCGATTAACTTCAAAACTAGTGAATATATAAAAATGATTGTATAAAATGATATTTTTTTTTGTAGAAATCATTTTTTCCACAAATTCTGGTTGTCTCCCATTCATATTAATACCATACTGTATACACCTTAAGTGTTGTACTTCCCTTTGCAAGGCATATGTCCCACTGGGGGGAAAAAAGTTACCAACAAGCACTTACATTGCTCTCTCTTAAAAATCTTATTAATGGCCAGTTTTTTTGATAGGTGAGTATTTTGGCCTCAGTCTAGCAGTGCATGTAAATACATATTTCATTTTATGCATTTAAGTAACTACATAAACTGTAGTGGAATTATACATTGCTTAATGTTGGGTGCATGTCTAAGGGCATTGGTGAAACAGAAGTAAAATACTCCTAGCTTCAGGTTTAAGTCATGATTCTGTAAATTTTCAGAGAAACATGCATACTTTTATCTTGATTATTCCTTGTTAATTTTTCTACCCAGTTTATTGCTATATTCCTACAATGCACAAAGGACAATTTCTGATAGATCACCAAAAGAGAAAATTTTCTTTTCCCATAATAAGCCTGAGAGGCAGTGCATGTTTTGCTAGATTACATTACAAAGCTGAATTTATAATTATCATTCCCTATCATGGCAGATTTAGAAGACAACTGTTTATGACTTATGTGGAGGTTTCCTTTAAAAAGTAAATCTGAATAGTTTGTGTCCTTAAAATTAGTTCTCTTGATAGCATTTACAGTATACAGCTGGAAGTAAATGTATACTATTTCTTTGTAATTGAAAGTACATTTATTTTATATTTGAAGTAAGAGTATGGCATACCACTATATGCTTTCTATTTTAACTGCTACGTGTATATTGTATAGGTATATATGCATACCTGTGTATTTCTTTGTATATATTGCTAATAGTAGAAAATGAATTATAAAAAATTGTAGTGAACTACTTCTTACTTATATTGAATTATGTGGAATTAAGTAAGCCCACGCAAAGACCTTAATGAGATGCAATGAACAGTTATAACGCCTCCCTATTGCTTCTTAAAACATGGAGGTCCTGCTTCCCTATCTCAAGTCCTCCTTCTTCTGCATGCTGCACTCACATTTTGTTGGCTCTGGTGCTCATTACACCTCTCAGTGAGCCAGATTTATTCAGTAAAGTACAAAAACCACCTCAGCAGTAAAGTGAATGGTTTTTTTGCTATTTTAGTGAGTTAAATCAGTTCAGTGAAGAGTCAAACAAATAGTGGGGTTAGTACAGGAAGCAGAGAGGCTTAGCTAGAGAGAAAGAGGAGTTGTTTCTCTGTTAAGCAGATAGCAAATAACTCATAGTTCGTATCTGAAAACAGTATGGCAATTTAAGAACACCAAAGCATTGATATGTCTCAAAATGTAGCGCACTGTTTTGCTTGTCAATGGGGACAATTTCTGAATGTTGGATTTACATGGTCAGGTAAGTAATTAACTTAGTCAGGAAGCTAACGTGAATTTTTCAGGGGAGTATGTTGTCATCTTCAGGTTCAACCTGAAATTGCAGCCTTTTGAATTTGCATCATTGCAGCGTCTCAGATCAGTGTCTAGATCATTGCAAGCTGGAATCTGTTGTCACTGCAGGTCACAGTTTTGACCCTAAGCATTAGCAGGAATGTAACTTTATCTGTTTAATGAAGATTCACCAGCTGCGAATCTCATTCTCCAGTTCCCTTCCTCATCTCCCATTTGCTTCATAAATTGCCAATGGCTTTCAGCTTAAGTAATAGCTAATGGTACTAACAATGTTTGATTAAACAAACATGATCAGATTAGGTTCAAAGTGAGCTAATTTAAATAAGAAGGTTTTTGGAAAGGGATATCACTCTTAAGGTGGTATTGAATTAATCATTAATTTAAATATTTTGTTATGAAGTCTTCATTAAAGGCAATACTCTTTCTTCTTTGCGACTAGATTTTCCTTTACCGTATCAAGCGGAGTTCTTCATAAGGAATATGAATGTAGAAGAAATGTTAGCAAGTGAAGTTCTTGGAGACTTTCTTGGAGCGGTGAAAAATGTATGGCAGCCAGAGCGTTTGAATGCGATAAACATTACTTCAGCACTAGACAGGGGAGGGAGAGTTCCACTTCCTATTAATGATATGAAAGAGGGGTAAGCACATTTCAGTCTAATACTTTTATTTTTGTCTTTCTGTCAGTTCAAATAAGGTCTTACTGAAATGCTCACTATTTTTCCAGGCTTTCTAGAAACTTTGAAATTACTACTTTATATTTTGAAATCCAGGTTGGTATTAAATTTTGAAAGTGCGCTGATGTTGAAAGCCCTTATTATACCATGAGTTTATTGTGTTACATACCATTTCAACAAGCTACAGTTCCTATACCTTGATTTTACAATCCAATACTAATAAATGTCATTAATTACAAAACAGTTGATAGGTAAATACATTTATTTTGTAATCCCAGTCTTACTTCTGAGCAGTGGTTTGGCATACTTTTGAGTATTCATCAGTACTCAATTCATAAATCTCAAGATTTTGAAACAACGTAGCAGAGCATAGGTTACAAAGTCACTCAGATTTCTAAGAGGATTTAGCATTCAGCAGTATCATTTGTAGTTGTACTCTTAGTACAGTTTGTGATCCCTAGTTATGTGCTTTAAGAGCACTGTGGACAGTTGGAAGTGATAAGCTGAGATATCCAGGGAATTTACATTACTGAGTGTGAACTGCAGGAATTCCCTGTTTCCAATTGTGATTCATAACCACTAATTCTGTTCCGAAATATGATACTTCATTGTGAAACTAATTAGGATGTAGTCTTTTCAAAATATGGTTATGGTAGTGCTTTTCCCTAGGAAAAATAAATATGTCTAGTGATTTTTAGATATTTTGGGGTCAAATAATAGCTAAGGAAAGTGTTGAGGGTTCTAAATCCAAGATGTACGGAGGGCTGTGCAGAGAAGATTGTTGTTTCAAAGCCCTTTTGGGTATTTGATGTTTCTGAAAACATCATCTAAAGAGGGAAGACAACTTTGCCAATGATACTCTGTACTACAAGCACCATACTAATGCAAGTGGCTAAGTAGATTTATATCTGAATTTTGTTTAAACATTTAGTCAGATAATGCCTTACCCCGCCAAATGGCAACCAGGACTTAATTTCTGTTTTAGGATCCATTGATGCAGTATTATCTGCTGCAGCAGAATGTATCTTTTCAGCAGCATCCTACATATTTGAGTATGAAAATGAATAATACAATCAGTTTAATAGCCCTTACTTTATTTATTATAATGATAAATTAAGTATTTTGTTTACATTCGGCTTTCAGTATTCTGCAAATGTTGTTGGCAGTGCATAGCTACAGTATAGAATCTTTCAGGAGAGACTGGAGACTCTGGAAGGTTCATATTAGTATTAAGCTTAGAAATATTAGTCTTCATAATTTTTTTGTGGAAACCTAGGAAGAGATGCTTTAACAATACTGTGCTGAGTGAAACTGAAGATTTCCTTGAGATAAAATCTTGCTCTTTTAACGTGATTTTCAAAAGTAATACTGATTTATTTACGTGCGGAACCTATACTTGGAGCTCTATGACTTTCTAGAAATTGACAACTCTAATGTTAAGCAAACTTTATGTTATGCAGCCAGAATAAGTTCTAATAAGTAGCTAGAAAAATCCATTCGATTCCTATGCTTAGATGATGTATACTCTCAAGAAGAAAAAAATTCAGTCTTTAAAACACCCCTGACTGTTACTGTGAACAATAATAATCTTTGGAAGAGTACATCACTGTGCCTTGGGCATTTGTGAGCAGTTATCCTGACAGTCTGTCACGCCTCTCTTTCTGCAGTGTGTATGTTATGGTCGGTGCAGATGTTCCATTCTCTTCATGCTTACGAGAAGTTGAAAACCCACAAAATCAGCTGAGATGCAGTCAAGAAATGGAACCTTTAATAACCTGCGATAAAAAATTTCGTACTCAATTCCATATTGACTGGTGTAAAATCTCTTTGGTGAGTTATTTTATTATAGAAGAAAATAATAAGAAAATGATGTTTGCAGAAATAAATTATTTCGTACCAGACGTTATTTAGGCAACAGTTTTACCAGCCTGCCGAAAACAATTTTGCTAAATTCCACTTCATTGTGACTGATCAGACATTGTTCTCCATTTAGCAGAAGCTGCTAAGATTGTGAAAGGATTTTGCTATGCGGGCTGAATTCTACTAGAACTGGCCAACAGTGAAACCACCAAATTCATGTTCACTAGTGACGATTGATATAAATGGCTAAAGAACTCTAGGGCTTACAGAGCTAAAAGAGAATTATTTAGGTAAGCGTAGTTAATTAATTCAGCGTGCTAATAATGCTCATTGTACTTGGTTTCTTAAAAAGTATATACACATACATATTTTCTCAAATATTGAGTCTACAGAACTGAGTAGTTAAAACACTATTTCTGTGTTCCTAAAAGTCTTTCTGAAAATTGTCTAAAACATATTTCATGTTAAAAAGGAAGCAGAAAAAGAAAATAAAATTGTATTGACTAATGATATCAAAATACATTGGAACATTTTTCTCAAGTCAGTCAAATGTAAGAAAAAATGATTACTGAAAACAATACTATTTGCTGGGGAAGGAATATAATCCACAAATAAGCTTTTAGAGTTTATTTTTGTCTAATTTTGAGTAGGAAAATCAGGAACTGATATAGTACTGAAAGAGAACATTGCAGGTAACTTTGAACAAAGATGATGAAGGTACATAAAATAAACTTCTTAGATGATTTTTCAGATATTAGCCAAGAGGACAGTGGAAGGGAGATATGATGAAAGGTTTTTAAATAATGTAAAAAAGTGTTGAATATCAAAATTGATATTCATCTACACAGTCCGTTAGTTAACCTCCAACTGTTTCTTTTCATACACTGTGAATTAGGAAAGCTATTTGAAAGCTGGAGAATGATACTTGTTTTTGAAAGACTATCCAGATTATTTACCATTTTTTGGCTTTCTGTTAAGAAATTGCAAAAGGTGCCCACAAAAATATTTATAAGCCCCTGAAAAATAGGCTGAGTGGCAGTTAGCCTTTGTCAAGAACAGATTATGTCAAGTCATGTATTTCCTTCTATAAGACAGGAGTAGGGAAATCCAGGAGCAGATATCATTTCTTTTTTGGCACAGTCTTTTCATAATGTCTCATAAGTAAGCTTGAGAAACATGACCTAGATGAAACTGTCATGGACGTAGTGCAAAACTGGTTGGATAGCCATAATCAAAGCAGAATTATTAATAATTCCCTGCCATTATTCATTAATAAGCTGGGTGATGGAATGTGCTTACTAAATTAAATTTGCAGGCCCCATGAAATGGAAAGGAACTGCAAATACATTAAAGGACAAGATCAGAATTCAGAAAGATCTTGAGAAACTGGAGAAATAGCCTTAAAAACATTATGAATTTCAAAAGAAGTGGAGGAATAGTTCACTAATGCAAGAATAATCAACGATACACATGCAGAATGAGAAGCAACTGGTTAGAAGTCTCTCTCCAAAAAAAAAGGTCTGACATTAAGAGTGTCTCATAAACTGATCGTGAAGCAGCAATGTCATGCTGTTTGGAGAAAAGCAGAGGTCACCCTGGGATGTGCAACAGCAACAGACCGTCTGAGAGAAGTGTAGTTTTTCTTGCAGTTTGGCAGCCTAGAATGCAATCCTCTCCCTTCCTGAACTCAGCACTTGTTTTGGCAGCCTGCTGTAATAACTGAATTTAAACAGTCTTAGGGGTGTTTACTGCTGCCAACCGCATCATCGCTGCATGCTGTAAGCTGGTGGATAAAAGGGAAAACGGAGCCAAGCTTCCCTCCATCTAACCAAAGTCTGCTTTTCACAAGGCAAAGCGAGGGGCAGGGAGTCCCACAAGATCTGTGGATTGGGGGGGGGGGGGGGGGAGAGAGAGAGAGAGAGAGAGCGCGCTGAGCTCCATTTCCCATAACCACAACATAGACCAGTGAGTGAAAATACAACCATCTTACCTTCTTTCTCCTGCTTTTTATGAGGGGATTTTGGCAGTTAACACCTAAATCAATGAGTGGATTTAGGTTTGTGGGTCCCAAATCCTGAAAGGAGGTGCAACCTAATATACTCTTAGTGCTGTTGCTGGATAGCTTATTCTCGCTCTGTGTATGAGCTTTTGTCAGTCACATTAGTAAATGCCTAAATCTTTCTTGTGCATATAGCTAAGGCTTGAGATTCCACTAGGTAGCCAAGTGGAATTCAGTGTGCTTAACCTAAAATATACTTCAGCACTTAATAAGTGGAGAATACTAAATTAATTTTTGTCAACCATCCTGTACTTAAAAATACAGGCGTTTGAGGCTCAGCAAAGCTATTCTTTCTAAATCTTTTCAGTAAAAACCTTTTCAGTCACTGCATAAGTTCTAATGTACCAGCCCATGAATTAAAGTGTACATTATAGAAAAATAACCATCACTTGCAAGACTTCTCAATTAAAGTTCAGGCAGGAGCTCAAGCATACAGACAAATACAATTTATTTTCATTAATAATCTGGAGACAGTTTTAAAAATAACAGATCAAATTTACCAGGAATATCTAACTGAAAGAAATAACAAGAAAATGAAGGTATAAAATTTGAAAGTCATGTGGGAAAGACAGCCAGTTGCTTAAACGCAATATGAAAATCAATAACAAAAAAGAAAGCTGTATTTCTAGGAACAAGATACAGACATTTAAAAAAAAAATACTCATGGCCAGGAATGCAGTCTTCTAGAGGTTAGTTGAATTTGGAGGTGGAAGAACCTTGGAAAACTGGATCTGATCAGCTAAATGATAACCCATCTCATGGTGCAGTGCTTCCTGCATCGGGTCCGTGGCAGAAGGCAACAGAGCTGTTCGGTGCAATAGCTCAGTTAATGCCTCTGGCCTCTTGAGCACTAGGTCTTTGATAGGGACAGTAACTGGAAGACACTTTGTAGGTACTCTGCTATTGATCTCTACCAACTTCATAAAGAGAGGGCAGTATTGTTATTTAGGAAGACCAGTAAGAAGTGGATGAATTCATCAAAAAGAAATCAGTATCAAATTAGTTTGCAGTAAAAATGGGCCACCTTTTTACTCAAATACTATTTATGCAAGACATACCTAAAATTAATCTGTAAAAAACATAGCATCACTAGTAGGCATCAAATAAAGTAAAATTGGAACAATGTTATAATATTACTTTCAAAGAAGTATGAGGTTTTATTGGTTAAAAAAAAAATGTAATGGTTGGACACAATTTTATAGAATTTGTCAGATATTGTATAATATCGATTCTTTTCTATGTCATGGTTAAATGCTTTCTGTTTTTACACCCTATTAATTTGTATTAATTTGTTATATTATTGTCTTTTTTTTTTTTTCTCCCCCCTTCTGGGTATCAGGTTGACAATACAAAACAAGTTTCCACCTTTCAGGAAGTGATCCGTGGAGAGGGAATATTACCTGATGGTGGAGAATACAAACCACCTTCTGATA
Source organism: Struthio camelus (assembly GCF_040807025.1). NCBI lineage: Eukaryota > Metazoa > Chordata > Aves > Struthioniformes > Struthionidae > Struthio > Struthio camelus. The sequence goes on along the minus strand of NC_090943.1, from coordinate 28,510,040 downwards.
CACTGAAAAGCAGAGACTATTACTCGGATTTCCTAATTACATTGGCGGTGCCCTCGGCAATAGCACTGGTGCTTTTTCTAATACTTGCCTATATCATGTGCTGCCGACGGGAAGGAGTGTGAGTACTTTAACATGCTAATAAGTAACTGTGGATTTTTGTAAGAATATAATGCATAGAAAACTATTTGTTAGAAGAACTCTGTTCAGTTCAGAGAAAAATTTAAACCAGGCTAAAAGACATCTAATTAAAATAATGAACTATTTTTCATCTAACTGCCTATAGTAATTTCCAGGAGCGTGGCTATAGGGACTTTAATTGTTCTAGTTAAAAGGGTTAAAATTTTCCACATACCCACCAACCCCTTTCCCCCAAACAAATAAAATAATAAGGGATCATTGATTCAGGATAATATTAAGTAATTTCTAAGATGTTAACTTTAATAAATTAAATCTGGTTGAGGATGTGAACTGAATTTAGACGTATTATATACAAGAGAATAACATAAAAGGAAAGCAGCAAGTAACGTTATTCCTCCCATTTCTTACACAAACTACAATTTCATTTTGTCACAGAATTTATTTTAGCCAGAAGCTCGTTCTTTAACTTGCAACTTTCATTTCTGTGCGTGTGTGTGTGTCTGTCATCAGTATCACGTCTTTATATGTGCGTTCATCAACGCCTTGTCATAAACTCGGTTGCAAATGCTGCCAAGTTGCATTTAGCAGTAACATTGTCAGCATTTCCACATCATGTACTATTTTCATCATCAGGTAGATTTAATGTTCCAACTATCAATGCTATTATTTAATTCATAAATTTTGTTTTGTTTTTAGGGAAAAGAGAAACATGCAAACACCAGAGTAAGTGTCTTCTTTCCTGTTATTTTTCTTTTATCATTTAATTTTCATTCTCAGTAGCTTGTCATGCTTCACACGTGTGTCATAATCTTTCATTCTCTCTAATCATGGTTTAATTCATAAATGTGAAAGCTGCTTTTAAAACAGAGGCTTGGCAAGGATAGAAGATGACAATAAAAAGGGTTTGAAATTAACAACTATCAATTCAACATAAAATAGTTCTTTTAGAATAAATATATTAATATGTATTTTATTCTCTTGGTTATGGGACTTCTCAGTCTATAGCTTAAAAGGCAGTGAACAGAGGAAAGAGTGTCTTGGAAGGTATCCAGTGCTAATATTAGAGTGTTATAAAATTAATCTTCTATGAGTATTTATGAGTCAACCACAAGAAGCAGGAGTTATCAAAATGTTTATTTTAACAGCAGCAAATAAATGGAATATTAGCAGTAAGTTGCACAGTCTTGGAGCCTTTGAAAATACTCATCTGAACAGCAAAATCTAATGAAATAGTTACTGCCTTCAAAATTAAATAAATCCTATATTTATTACATTAACTATGTTAATTTGAAGATTTACTGTAATTACTGCACTATTGAGTAGGTAGCATGCATTAAAGTCCTTGTATTTGAAAGAAAAATAGTAATCGTCTACCCATTTAGATAGAGCACTTAAAATATATATTTACTTTTTTATTTCCTTTTGACATAGCATCCAGTTGGTCCATCACAGTGCTATACAGAAATCAACCAAAGAGCTTCGTGACATGTCTAAAAATAGAGAGATAGCATGGCCTCTTTCAACGCTTCCTGTGTTTCACCCAGTTACTGGTGAGATTGTACCACCCCTTCACACAGACAACTATGATAATACTAGCATGCCACTAATGCAAACACAGCAGTAAGTATTTAGAATTTTTTTAATACCTATAATCATTGCGTTGCACAATTTAACTATGGCTTCCAGTGATTATTATCTGAATGTGTTTATGATGGGGAATCCATAATGACTCTATAGTTTTAGATTGCTTCGATGTTTGCATTTTAAGCAGAAATAAAGGCCTTCTATTATAAAATTAAATGACTGAAGTTCAGTCTCCAAACTTGGCAAGAAACTTTTTGTGGTACGATTACATTTCTGCATATTTTGAAGAAATACTACCTTTGAGAGAGGAAGCAATTAAAATGTTCCCTTTTAGAAATCCTGCCTCACTTAACTCCTGTCTTTGGAGTCCTGGTATAAAACTACCACTCACTCCATAAAATCCAAACTTTGTAAGTATTCAGTGATGCACCTGTCATGCAGGGTTTATATTTGAAATGTTAACACTGAGCAGAAGAACATATTCCATTACATAGATAATAAATACAGCTTACCAAGGAAAATGTTCAGAACTCTCAGCCATTTCCATTGCTGCCAGCTTTTCTCCAAAACAGAAACCAGAAAAATATTTATCTCTATTTCTTAGAGTTCATTTGTCAGAAACTTTCATATAACTCTTGTCTCTGACTCATTAGTTCAAATTCGAAGAAGCTGGTAGGTCTGTAGAAAGAAAGACCTTTCTAGAAAGGTTTAGTTGCGTTGTCTGGATTTGAGTAGATCTGAGACAATGGTCTGGGAAGCGACTGGCGTTATCATCCCTTGCCATTTCATAAAACGTGTAGCCTATCGCTCCCAAAAGTGTTCTGTTTGTGCTTGGTGAGCCTCCTTGAAACATTCAGTACTTCTCCATTTTCCCAGGGATATGGGAAGAGGAAACACGCTGAGGAGTGAGGGAAGCAGAAGCAGCTGTCAGGGGGAAGGTGACATAACTGAATGCAGATCTGCAGTCACCAGCAAGGAAGAATAGTGTTTCAATGTGCCACAGCAGATAGGACTCTGTTAGGAACATATCAACATTGATTGCTATTTAACTAACTGCTCAGAAACTACTAACACAGTCAAACAGCCAAGAATCCCATTAGCACGAGGTTCACGTCGTTACTTGGAACGTCCTTCCTATTTCAACTACAAGAGACAAAGATGCAAGCTGCTAGTTGCACCATTCTGTGCTCTCATCCAGTCTGCTCCTAAACCTGACTGGAAAATGGAATTACTTTCTGATGAGAGAAATATTATTTTCCTTAAAACATTCATTGTAACAGGAACAAAAAGGCAAAATGTAGATTTTAATGAGATTTCCAGAAACATTCCCTTGTGGGTGTTTTACTGTTTTTCTCCTTACTGCATGTGGATCTGGAGCGCTTGCTGGCCCTGCTTGCATTTTCAAACAGGAAGTAAATTGACGGGAACTTCCTAGACGGTCTGCCAAAGAACAAGTGTCTGCTCCCCAGCTTGCTCTTCTCCTCCTACCACCGCTAGCCTGCAGGAACGGGCAAGCCAAGGTGCACAGCCCCGGCTTTCTAGCTGCCTCTAGGCAGCTGGGGAGCCTGAACACGGGGGCTTCCTGCCTCCTTGGTGCAGGGAAGGCGCAGAGCTGGGGTGTTCCTCTTTAAAACGTGCTCCAGAAGGATCTGGATCGCTTGCACTTTGACAGGGGTGTCCCCCACCTAGCACTAAGGAGCAGGAGGTTACATCTTCTAGGTTGAAAAATTGGTAACGTTTGAAAATACTTCAAATAGGGGATATAAATGTTACAAAAAGGAGTTCTTCCTTTGGAAAAGCATTCAGATTTCTGTTGCACTAAGAGATTTGACAGAGAAGTTACTGTAGTCAGTGTACCTTATGCTGTAGTCTTAGGGCTGGGCAGCATCTTATTTACTCTTTGCCTAATCAGAAAATTCTTCATTTATAAACAGTTAAATCATTTTTAACAATATTGTATTTCACAGACTTACTGATTCAGATACATCTTTTGTGCCCTAGTAATAAATTAGGCCAGTAGCCATATGAATTTAATACACTCCAATATGAATTGCTGGAATTAGACTGTGTTTCTTGCTCCGCTAAACATTCACTGACTTCTGCTGACAAACGGGGAGATGTCTGCAAGCAGTTTCTCAGGGAAGGTCTCCGGGTGAGCTGGTCTGCTCTAAGACACTAGCTGCAGTAGCTTGTTCCTCCGCTGACAGCCCTGCATGGGAGGGAGCAGCACGACTCTCCTGCTATCGCTCCAGTGCCAGCACTGACTTGGCCCTACTTCTCTTCATAATGTAGCTACGTGTTGTTTTCTTCTCTGCCATCTTAAAAGCAAAACTCTCCAGAAATTTCTCTAGAAAGTACATCTGTACAAATTAGCCATTTTACAACTGCTTTTAAGTGTTCTGCCCTGTATTTTGAGAGTTTATTTTTAAAATTGCTATTTTGAATAGAGAAGAAAGTCAAAAGTTACATTTAAAGAAATAAGGACCTATAAGGATTAACCATTTTGGCCTTATTAAATCTTTAACTTATTTTAACACTAGGAATTACAATCAAATAGTACAATAGCAGCTTCTGTTGACTTAAAAAATAATTCCAGGTTTTGATTGTGAGCAGGTATTTATATCAAACACATCATAAAGTTATATTTAAGAAACAGCAGAGTTAGGATTAGACTTCCAGATGATATTTCCCGTCTTTACTTCATATACCTGGACCCTAGCACTTAAAACACATGTGCATATGTGTGGCTTTTTCACGTGATTAATTCCAAAGAAAGCCAAGCCAGTAAATGTTTTTGTGAGAGAAGTTCCCGAGCCTGTGCCAAAGGCTTTCTGAAGTGACACCTACAGCTCTTACCACTTCACATCTATTCTAACCTCCAATTCCTTTCTGTAAAAACAACCTTAATATTTAGCACCTGTAAAAATCGCCACTTAAGCAGGGCACAAAAATGTAACTTTGCTGTGATAACTGAACTGGTCTGATGTGTGATTCTAGATGAATAGTCATTCATTCCACAGTCAATAAAGTTTCAAAGATTGTCACCCTTTCTCTATTTTTCATTTACGGAAGCAGAGTTTTGCGTTGCATCAGAAGCCAGCATGTGATTCTTGTTGCTTCCCTCCAGCTTTTCATATATTTGAACTTAGGTGACAAGTAAAATTATAGGAGCTATCCATTAACACTGTTTTTCTTTCTTTTGTTGACATCTGAATTTTTATGCATAACATACTTCAGACTTTGCATGGAAGCAGTAAAGATACCCTTTTTCTTTTTCTTTTTCTTTTTTTTTTTTGGTAGGAACCTGCCACATCAAACTCGAATTCCACAGCAGCAGACTGCAGGTCAGTATTAAAAAATGACTCTACCAATCAAGTGGGTAGTGGGCAGGAATCGCCAGCCTTAAACATAAACAGTCTTTGGGCAGCGGAAACCATCTTCAAACATAATGAAGTATTACAGCATTTTTTTCCAGGGTTTTTTGGATAAATTGGTGGAAATTTGGGATGAGATTTATTGGACAAATAGGAAGAATACTACAGTGGGTCTCAGTGTGAGCCACTGGAATCTGATAGAGCTAAAACTTGGAAGCACAGAAATCATTTTCTATTGCAATACCAAAGTATAGCCAGATTCCCAAAGACAGTTAGTTACACTCTTTGCATTCTACAGAACTTGATAGGAAAATAAAGCTTCTCATTCCTACCAATACTATCTAAGGTCCTGAAAAAATAGCTTTTTTCTTGCTGGTACTAAACATAAACCGTTGGTATTGGGGAATTTGTGGAGAGAACAAGTGTATCCACACTGCTGGTTTCTAGTGTCTTGGTTGTCATTTTTGCACCTTCTTCACAAATCATAACGTACTGATTGAGGTTGTGAACGATCTCCATCAAAGTATTGGTAAGGGCTGGGATTTATTCTCTTTAGTTAGCATATCAGATCTTAGAAAAAACTAGTCATGCAGGAAAAAACTACAGTCATGTAGGAAAGAGGACAAGGATCATATTAGTAAAACGTAGAGGCCAAAGTATAACTTGAATATTCAAAGGAGTATTTAGGCAAAACTCTGGAAATATATGTATTGTACTACAGCCCTGAGAGGAAGATTTGTTTTAACTTAGGCGTTACATAAGAAACTCTTATTTTCGTTCAAAATCCTTCTTCTTCATTACTGCTGTCGGGGATTAAAGGAGAATTCCGTATGACAACTTTTCAAAGATTTGAGGCAAGTATATAATAGATGCTTCTGCCCATATTGTTTTTTGTTATCTGGAAATTAAGAACACATTTATATTAAGCTGATAGTAGTTTTACACAGTATGATTAGAAAGCTTTGCTCTTTGTGTGCTTTATTATATAAATATTGGAAATTGCAGATAATACTAGAGGTATTATCCAAAGCCTCCAGCACTGGTTTGAATTGAAATTTAGAGTAGTTCTATAAGGCTCAACTACTGTAGGCATTTATAAGGCAGAATAAAAATGTCACGCAGTTCAGCTCTTCTGTTATGAATGATTTGCTATGAGATTTCCAGGCTGTTCTGCAGTGGAAAAGATGCAAAATAACCTCAGAGTGATTTTATAGTTCTGTAGATTTTATAGTACGTGTGATGGCAGTGAGGACACTGACCAAAGACACAAAATACAAGCTAGCCTGGGTTTGTTGCTTGGAAGTAGCACTGAAAAACTTTTGTAAAAATATGTCTTAAAAGTCTGCCTGTGTACAGTTAAAAAGATGTATTTTGTGAAGTACAGTATTTTGGTAAAATCACTCTTACTTCTTCCTATGCCAAAGCAGTTCCAGGTAGACTTCAAAAATATATGAAAAAATTCCCCTTACTTCTGAAAGCTTACTTCTCAGTTTATAAAATACTTAGGTACTTGGTTTGTCTTAAAAAGATCAGCACGTGTATTTAAAAGAACAAATTGTATTAAAATGATTATTCTATCAGTTAGTTGCTCTGGCTAGATCTGTGTCCTGTTCACATGTTTTTATCTGCTACCACCCCACCCAATTCTGGTTCAGTAATATATAAAAAGGTATACATTTGGCATAAATTGTGAACACTCATTTTCTACAAATAATAACTTGCTGTTTCAGACACCTTATCAGACACTGGGTATTTGTTGCTGCTAATTCTTCTAATAATTTGCAGGGGATTGAAGTGTAATACCTTGCTTCTTGTATGTACATTTTTTTAAGCAGTGCGCTACAGTTGACACAGTGCTACCTGTCAGGCAGGTGCATATGCATGCGCACGTGCACACAAACACGTATGTACATACGTTGTGGTTGTTTTGCTCTAAACAGATTGTACTTCAGGCAAGGGCTAGTTACTGTTCGTTACTTTTCATTTTGCCTGGATGAGCTGGAACGTGCATCTGCTCTTTCATATCCATCACAGACACTGTTTGTGACAAGTTCTCAGAAATGGGAATAAAACTTATTTGGGACGTTTCCTCCTATTTTCTTAGTTTACAGGGACACTTTCCTTCATAACTCAGACGTACAGATGATGTTGAAAGGACTTCCATGACATGGTAGCATGTTTGATGCAATTTATCTTCTAAATGGAAATATACAACTTGCAGGACGTTAGATTTCAAATAAAATTTAGGCACCCTTAAGATTTTGAGAAGCATCAGCGTAAACTTAGCAATCATTTTTTTTCTGTTCAAAAAAGAAATTTACACAACTAAAAGATGCTTAAGGCCAGGAAAAAAAATAAAACTCTACATTTATTCTTTAATTTTCTTCCTTTCCTATAGAGAATTGCCAATGATATAATCAGCACTAATAATAATAGTATTAATCAACACAGTGAGTAAGTGGATATTTCATTTTTAGAGCCTCAGTAGACTGTACTCGGTGTTTAATTTGAAGAGCAGAGAGTAGCTAATAAATCATATCCTCTTCAGTGATTATCTGAATCCCCAATACGAAGCAAGGAAATTTTTGTTACCTTATTTAAAAATGCAGCAGCTAGACTTATTTGCTGACATAATGTTTTATGAAAAGTTAAAACATAACTGGGAAAGAAATAGCATGAAAGGTGACAACTTGCACCTAATATCTTTATTATGCTGCTGAAAATTTGAGTGAATTATAATATGAAAAGGTATATTACTTAAGTTTTCTAACTGTTTCTCTGTAAATTGGCAAAATCCATGCTGTCTCTAACTAACAAAGTTAAAAGGTTTGCCTATAATACAAAATAAAAAAAATAGTGCATGTATACTGTATGTAGCATTTCCGATTTGAGTTTCACATTCTCTCTATATGAAGTCTGTCAGATCCCAAGTTGATAAACTCACAATGAAAATGATCTTTTCCCACATGTCTACTTTCCCAAAAGAGAACAAGTGAAGCTTCTGCCATATGCCATCCTTTTGTGCAGGTGGTACTTTTACCATTTCTGTTTATATTGGTTTCGGAGAGCTGGAAAGCCACAGCTTGTTTCTGCTGTTAGTTTTAACGCAGTCATTGAAAAAGAAATAACTAGTATTTATTATGTGCTACGTTACCAGTTGACACTTCAATACTGTAGAAGCATCTTCTGCCACTGATGGATGATATAAATTCTCATCTATTTACAGGTAAATGGTATTCCTGAGGAAAGAAAACTGACAGAAGCAATGAATTTGTAATCAGAGAAAGCAGTAATTGTCTTATTTCCTTATTTGTTCTGATTGATGCATGAGTCCTTCTGGTGTATATTGTGCATGCCCACAGTATTGATTTCAGTGCCAGACAGTACAGTCATTTACATGTAACTAATGTACTGTATCTTTTTGTACTTTGGACATTTTTGAGAATTTGTAAACACTGATAACTTTTTATATTTGTTACATTAAGAAAATAATCTTTCAAATATATGTATTAATAAATATCAAACTTTCTTCTATCTCGTGATCTCTCCTGAGAACTTTAATGGGGAAGTCAAAACTACAAAAAAATAAGTAAACAGTTCAAAGAACTTAATAGACTCCGTTCTATGGGACGGTATGATTGCCTTACATTTGCACACAAAAAGCAGTAGTATGTAAGGATGAAATCTTGTGCAAAGGCTTAGAAATAGTATTCCAGATTTATTAGACATTCATTTTCTAGAGATAAGAAAAAAGTAATGAGCAAAGTTATTTTTGAAAAAAGCTTAACGATTCATGGGGAAAGTTGGATTTCTGTTCCTCTACCAAACATTTAACAAATTTGATAAGATATAAGCATTAAAACATTTAAAATCTGTCCATTCATTCATCTGATTATGTTAGAAGAAACTGTTACAAATCATTGTAAGCAGAAATGAGTGTCTTTTAAATAAATAATGGTAAATTTTGTTGTAGCATATATGGAATAACTTTTAAGTCCCTTTGAGGGACCTTTGACTTAGTTACTTTGAGAGGCATTCATCTATACTGAATTCTTAAAAATATAAGCTTGATTAAAAAAAATAAGGAAACCTCAGTCTGAACCTATTTGTCACTACATGGTGATAATTTATCTATCTATCTCAAGTGACATTTTGAAATAATTAGTTTTTCTGATGCTTGTATAAATCCTCATTCAACTACAGCGTAACACAGGATTGAAGGCTTCTGCTGTAACAGCTGATACCAACAGGTCTTCGGGTTTTACCCTAAAGGATCATACGCTTTTTAGCTGACATTTGTGCTTTGTTTTTCTGTAATATTCTCTCTTTCAGGAGCTGTGTGTTCATCAGGCCACTGAAGTTTAAGCACAAAGCTGCACCTATGTTAAAATTACTACTACATGCTGGCTATGTTTTCTTAGCTAAGCAGTTCCTTCCTGACCAGTACTTTGCGCAGAGAAATTCAGACTCCCTTAGGGCTTCAAGACTGAGGCTGAGAAGAAACTGTAGAATAAGGTTTTTACTCTGTTCACAGAAGGACCAAAGTAGTCACTGGCTTTTTACAGTTATGGCCCCCTGTTTTGTGAAAACAGTTGATTTTTTTTCTTTTAATTTCAGAAAGGCTATTCCTTTTTAAGTGAACAATGATGTAGTTATAGGATTGGACCCAAATGCAATACCGTGGCAGATGATAATAGTTAATAGCAGTGCTGCAATTCTTTTTAGCTACATTTGTGCAATAGACCCAATAAAAAGTGCAGCAAAATATATAATCAGTGCTCATTGCAGAGAAACACACTCAATTTATATTTCAAACAAGACAAAAATAATTTTTTTCATACTTGTGCATTGTCCAGCCCGATGGGTCACAGTTGCCAAGGACAGCCTAAACTCTAATCACAACACAGACTACATTAACATAAAGTCACCTAGCCGTATCAATGGTGACAGTTGCTCTTACACTACAAGAGGCAGCTTAACCTGTCACACCATACGTTGAAAAATTAACATTGCAGACTTTCAGTGCCAAAGGAATTAGAAGCCAGGTAGTCAACTGTGAGATTTTATACTAAATTAAAAAAAAAAAAAAGGTACCTTTCTCATCAAAGCTGTGAAAAACTTGAGTACAACCAACATTTGGATTTTTGCCCCTAATTATAAATGCATAAGCTCTCAGTGTGCTGACACAGAAATGAATGGAATGGATTTTAAATAATAATGATTTTTAATTCAACAGAAAACTAAACTTTGTGAGTAGTATTGGTTTTGGATCATAAAGATTTCTAATAATTTTTGGATGGCTTGACAATCAGTTAAATCAAGCCATTCTTATCTTATTTGTATTAATATACAACAGTGCCAATATATTTAAGGAAATTTCCTAAACTGTTACGTACATAAATAATTAGTTTGTACCAGTGAGTGCTCCATATATTCTGAAAAGAATCTAGTGATGTAGACAACTTGGGTGTTACACATACTGGAATGATTTTATGGTTAAAAGCTTCATTCATTTTAGCTAAGCTTAATAAGAAGTGATTTATTAAACTATTTACCACAGAAATGTAGATTTATAAAGCTGGCTAAAGCCACTTAATTGTTTAATATTTAAAATTGATGATAGTTAAAACAGTAAATTCACAGCCTCTTTTTAACCATGTACAATGACAGTATGAACCGTAGTGTAATGATTAAGTGACAGTTGCAACCAAAATAAATAGAAAGCATTAATGATGTCTTTGTAAATATATGAAATGTAAAATCTAATAAATAGGAAAAACATTAAATTAAGTAGTGATGTTGGTGCCTGTTTATTATGTAATGATGCCTGCACAACTTCTTGTTACAGTAGTTAGTATCATGGACAGTGATAAAGAAGCAAAGAACTGGAGCTGATTGATTGCGCAGGGTTTCTGTTTCACTGGGAGAGATACCCACACTGATGTTGTAACTCAGAAAGGATGGAAAGTATTCACACCCCTTATGTCAGGTGCCAAGTCCAGGTGTGATAGTCCCAGAGCCCCGGTATAATCAAGAGAGGAATGCCCCTGGAGATGAGATGAAATAATATACTGCTTTGAATCTTTTGCTTGAGGAGTCCCTCCCTCTATTAACTATATCAGACCTAAGTAGCTAAATAAAAAGCTAAACTCCTTAACTCAATTAAGATTTCAGTATGGCTACATCAGGAAACCCATCCTGCAAAGAAGTACAGTTGGTTACTGTGCTTTCCTGCAGGACTTGACCTCAGGAGTTTCTGGCTTTTAACCCAGGGAGAAGGAATCAAGACCTCCGCTGCAGAGTTCTGCCGGAGGCCCTTGGCTCTGGGGGGTGATTCTGGTTACTGGATCGGTAATCTCATTAACTTCTGAACAGTCCTATCTGGAAGGACCAAACACAGAAGAGGGCTATTTTAACCCCAATGTTACAGTCATGGCAACTGAGCAGTCTGAGTTACTGCAGAGAGTCTTTCTTCCCTGCATTGCACCCAAAATCATTTGTGATATGTGAGTAAATATCTTCCCTTTGAAAATAAATATTTGAAGAAACGGTATCCAGAATAACATTTCGAGAAACATTGCACCACAAATCTGTAATTTAAGGCTGGCGTAACAGTGAACTGTAGCCCAGCTAGAGTCAAGCAATAAAAAGTTTTTACTTAATTGATGCTCCTCCCATTACAAAAATAAGCATCCACAGCACATTTATTTAATATTTAAATTACTTCATAGTTTCACATAACCTTAAAAGAAAATATATTTATCCCACATACAGTAAACAAGTGCATTATTTCAAACATTAAAAATAAATCTTTTAACCAAATCTGTACAACAGATAAATAAAATTTTATCTACAATACTTAGCTTGTGAAGAACAAAACAAAAAAATATCCCTCAAACTCACAGTTCTCCATTGCTCCTAATGCTGGTACAGATGAAGGCTATGCATCCTATCCACCACTACAGTGTTCACCTATACCATTCCTTTCAGTAATTCAAATGTACTGATAAATGAGGATAACTTCCCAAACATTGGAAATAATGTACACACATTAACACATAGTTGAGTATCTTTCCAATAGCTTATCAAAATAGCTGGCTGACTTAGCAAAACTGCTCCATTTTGGGGGGGTTGAATGAATATTTTTTCTTTTTCTGATTGAACGGACCCATCTTTCTTAAAGGAGTCTCTTTTCTGAAACGAAATTTGAAGCCATTTCACAGAAATTATTTCGGAGTCATTATTGGCTCCAAGTTTGAATTCTATGTTTCAACTCAGATAACATCAAAAACAGTTAAGTGCTGGAATACATACAGTATAAGTTAAGATTCATACTGTTCATAATTACATATAATTGCACATATGGTTGGAAAACAATACTGTACGCGTTTTTCAACTGCTAAAAAGTAATCAGTAGAGGAATAAAGTGAAAAAGTAACTGAAGCTCAACGCATTACTTGAACCAAAACTACAAACAAGGAAGGAATCATCGTAACTCCACTGAATACGTGGAACCTACTTAAATTACAACTTGCCACTTCCATATGGAAGTGCTAATTCTTTCAATTTTACTTTTTATACTGAAGGAAAGATTTAAAGAGAAAAACTGGGTTCAGAGTTTGATTTGTGGTAGTGAAGGACAGGCACTGCTAGATAGCATGGGAAAACAGGTTCATTCAAACAGCTTCAGTCTCATTTCATTCAAATTTTAAAGAGACTGAACTAGCGGCATGTAACAAGAGCACCACTCAGTCCTCATCCTCCTATCAACAGATTGACTTCTATCCTTTTAAATGAAAATGTTTGTTATTACAGGATAGAATATGGCACCAGCTTCCTAATGAGACCTAGTTCAAAGTCACCTACAAACTGAGAGACAGGTTCAAAAATGACTGTTCCCCTGCTCTTCCTTCTCTGTAAAATCTGAAGAAGTGGATATGATGGAATTTCATCTCACTGCAAAAGGATGGGAGTTTTCCAGAACTTCTCAATATTCAGCTGAGTCTCTGAAAATTATTCACCTGTTTGTTCAATGAGTTTCTACATAGAACTGCATATAGTTAAATGAGTTAGTGGAAAGCATTAAAAAGCAAAGAATTTTAGGAAAATTGAAAATAAAATTGCGTACATATTTTTAACAATAATTTAATCTCAGAATTCACCATATTTGCTGAAAATGTCTTAAAAACAAAATATTATGTAAACTTGGGTATAATCTTAAATCACTAAACTGGTGATGACTTTTTGTTTCAATGTATAAAGGGTTTCATATAGCATATACTAGCTCCATCGAAAAATACTCGTTCCACAACAAGAAATTACCATTTGTTTAGAAAAATACCCTGGATTACCAGAGAAGTAACTTCATGTTTCACATCAGCCAAAGGTACCCATTAACTAAGGATCACAGGTTTGCTGGCTTCTTACAAAAACAGTTCCTTGATGAGAGTGATTACAGTATGTTATGTATATGCAGTACACTAGTAAATATCCACCATTCATTCCATTGTCCCAAGGTAAAGTTAATTCCGTGATATCCATACGGTTTTGGTAAACCATCTAACTTCACTTCTTCATATTACGTTTAAACAGATATGTAAACAGAAATTTGTATCCAGTAGAAAAGACTTAATTTCACATGCAATTCTGTACAGTGCATTTCTGTTTCTCAGATTCTTTGAGAGAAGAAGGCTATTCCCACACAAAATATGTACATTTCCACTATATACATTTTCCACACACTTCATTTAAATGTCTTCTTGTACCTCCAGTTGAGAATTTTTTTTTCAGGTAGACAGAAAGTAAACCTGAAGAAAGTTTTCAAGAATGTTTTTAAGTTAATGCCTTGACCGATCTTGAATTGCTGAGAAGAGTAGTAGTCCAGAAAAAAATCCAGCTATGCATAGCAACCTTTTCAGCAGAGTTGGGTTATCTTTAGGAACAACAATCTGTGCTAGATCATTAGTGATCTGAGAAATCTCATGTGCCACACACACAAATATGAAAGTGCTGACCATAACGTTAAGCATCGGATATCCAGGAATGAGCACCAAGATCCCCTTCGTGTCTGCTGCCAGCCAAATGTGGTATTGGCAGATGAAAAGCTAAAAGGAATACAGAGTGAATTTTAAAATACTTTTATATAAGCCCCCCCCCATATAATTCTAAGTACCGCATTAGCTGACACAATGTACTTCTGTTTAAGTCGGACGCTAATGACTAAATAATGTAATTTGCGTAAATGTAAGTTGTGTTCCACATGTCTTTGCTATAAACCACCTCAGATGAGGCACAGCAACTGACCTTGCCTGTGCAGTCTGTTACAGTGCACAGTAAAACAGTTTAACTTAGTCCATAACCAAATGCAGGCTGGGGAAACATTGTTTACGCTGTGTCAGAACAGAAGAGGACTATGCCTGTGGTCAGTTACCGTAGCCCTGCAGAGGGACCTCCTAACAGCCCTGCAAATGAAAGATAGTGCCTTAACTGCTGATGAATGCAAAGGCTGTAGTTGGTTGATCAGCACCATAACAGTTCAGCGGGAATCTGAATGGTGAAAATATGATCCTTTAAAATAAATTTAGAAATCATATACTACATATACATTGAATTACAGTGCGTTTTTCCTATAAGTTCTTTTCCCTTAAAAATTTTTTTTTGTCATACAGTAAAATTAAACATTTAATATTACTGAACAGCAACTAAAATGGAAAGCTAACAATTCCTACTGTTTCAAAATATACACTCAATGGAACAAAAAAGTATCCAGATAACATCCGCTTCAAGAATGGTTTTGCTGGTAAAATTGTATTTGTTTATTAACAAAGCAAAGCTTTCTAGGGCAAACATGTTTGAAGTATTACAATTTACGTAATAAAAACCACCAGACATTCCAAAGCTGAAATTCTCTGCACTGCATTCTACTTACTTCTAAAGAAATTTTGCCAAACCAGGCAAAGAATGAGCTGTATACAGAGCGGACATATCCAGGAATGTTCCTGATGAGGATGAAAGCTAAAATCTAAAAAGAAAGGTGACTGCAGGTGAAAAGTAGCCTTCAGATCACACACAAAAAAGTTTACACATTGTCACTGTCTAAAAAGAGCACAGCAAAAATATTTTGTTAATTTTTCTTTAAAATCTAATAAATATACGAAACAGCCAAACCCAAGTAGCTTATACTTAACAGATTAGGACTATGAACTTGCAAATCTCATGCATACACTCTTATAGCATAGCAAGTCACATAGAATTTTTGTAGAATCGTGGCCTTGGTGTTGATACATATTAGTATGCACTTACTAGGCACGGTCACAAAACATGTTATACCATGCCAGCCTAAAATGAAGGTGGCCACAACTGTTAAGACCACCATCAATTTTCAGAGAGGATGACAAGATCGACCAAAATTAATATTAAAAAATTAAGTCACCCATGCTGCCCTGCAACAGAGCAGGAAAAGATGTAAAAAATGAAACTTGGAGAGGGATTAGAATGGAAGTGTTGGCAAATAGCGGGGGAAGGATACACAACAAAAGACAATTCTAACTTTAACGCAACTACATGCGCTCCCCTGTTGCCCAGCTCTTCTTCCAAAAGCCTGGCCCCTCAAGACTCCCCAGCAAATGCAGAACTCCACAGCTCTTTTACTACACTAACGCCTCCCAAATGTTCATGTTCCCTAACAGCTCTCCTTTCTCCACTGCTAAGCAATTCATCTAAAATTGGTTTTGGACTTAAATAGAGCTAGAGCTACAGGTCTCTTCGCACACTGTGTGCGGTTACCGTAGGGAAAAGAGGGAGCCCCTTCCCCCAAAGTCCTGTACGCTATATGCAACTTCGTCTCATCCTGCAGATGATCTTGGCGCCGCAGCCTCAGCTTGTGCTGCCCAGGAAGACTCAGCTCCCAGGAGAGTCCACCGAAGCAGCTAATAGTCTCAACAGACCCTACCCTGATATCCTGCCCTATAAAGTAACACATCTATGATACCTACATAGACAGCATAGATAGGAATGTTACGTGCCTACATCACTACAACGGTTACTGTGCATACGTAATGTACACCAAGGACATCAAGGCTAACCAAAAAACAACCACAGCATGTGATGTCAGTGCTAAAGGCAACGAAAAACAGACAGCAATGTCGTAAAAAACTTTCTCCCTTCCAGACACAAAAATGAAGCTCATCGTTTGAAATTTTATTGTTAAAGCAAAAATACTATTTTTTAAAAATAATAGAAAAGAACAGGAACGGCCTTGATTCTGCAATTGTAAGGAAAAGGAATATATTTACCTGTACCACAGAAACAGAAGGATGCAGTTCATTGCAGTCAGTTTTGTTTTTACAGCTACTAGCCCAAATAGAGTAGGTCTAAAAGACATAAAAATCAGTCTATGTAACAATTATATATAAGATTTCATAATGAAACAACACGTAAGCTATTTTGAAATGCTTCAGCAGTAGTGGAGTCACTAAAATATTGTACAAGAATAGAAAGAACTACACTGTGCTTAGTTTTGCTTCTCTCATATTCTTCTTTGCAACTGATGAATGCCATAATTATATACACCCTAAGATACAGAAATACTGTTGACAATTTATTCATCACAGGCAGAAAAGCCATCAAGAGTAAAGAGCTACACTATCTACCATATTACTTCTAGGAGCTGACTTTTTTTGTAATCTTTGCAATGAACTGAAAAAGTAATGATATTCTCACCTACAGTTAACTGAAAGGAAAAAATATTTTAGGTAGTAGATAGGTATGGCTATCTACTTCAAACACAGCTGAAATATTCCCAAAATAAGTTGATTTTTTTGAATCAATATACATTCTAAGCAATAACTGCACACAAACTGACTCTTTAGAGATTTACAAATCTTATTATATTAATTCTCCTAGGTACTTACCAGAAAGGATACAACTGAAATAAATAATAAAACATTTGAAACTCTGCTGGAGAAGAGAGGATCTCCCTTTCCTTCTGAAAGCACCTGACGTTTCTGCAGTGCCAGATAAATAAAAGCAAACAGCATCCCATGAAAAACCACCTGTAAAAGACAAAAAGGTTGCAACGACTATTTCACGGCTTTTACATGTGCTTCGGGTGCAAACTCTTAAGTTAAGTAACAGAGATGCTACAGTTGAACCTATTTGTAATATCAAAGCCTACATGTCAGAAGTTCCTTTCCCAGATTTACTGTAACAAATAAAAACAGGCTTCCTACATTGAATTGTTAAAAGCTGCATTTTCAACTAAGCTTCAAAATAAAGAATTAAGGACTCTTACTAATGTTTCAGAGAGCATTAAACAAATGGCAATGAAACATCAAGCAGCTTTCAAGTACCCGCTATCCTCTTTGCAATTTCTGCCAGCACTGAAAAGGGCTTTCTCTGGGGAAAAAACATGAGTGTCTCTGGCCTTCTCCCAACTTGGCAGGTGAAAACATTGAAGCAGCACTACAAGTGCTTTTCTCTCTCCCAGACAGAATTATTCAGCAGTGTTTTATGATGTTATGCCAAGTTCTCATTAGCTAGCAGCAAGATGCTGTTTCAGGCCCACGTGGTGCTTGTTTTCTGTGTTTTGGGACTTCCTCTTTAGCAGCATCACAGAATACGCGCTGTTCATAAGCATCAGAGCTCCACATCTGAAACGTTTCTGCACAGTGCACTTTGGGTTATGCAAAAAAGTTTAAGTCACTAACAGGGCCAGAAGGGGCAGTGTGGCCCCGCATCCTGAGCCAGTAAGGCTAAGGCATAGGGATGCTTTTATCTTATACCCTCCGCTCACCTTTCCAAACAGGCAAAACCAGAAGTGTCTCCCTGTTCTACCCTCCACATTTTATCTGCCAATATGGGGGAAGAAAGCACTTTCCCACTGGAAAAATATTTTAAAGTATGTGTAAAAAAGTAAAAATAGTCTGTTCAAAACATTTTTGGCGTCAAGACCCTGGATTTTAACAGAACTGTTTCTGAGGTTTTCTTAAAAGAAATATATCCTTGATTAACACAACTTTCTACAAATTTTGTTAGGAAAGCCACCACAGTAATTTGCATTTCCAGGTATTTCAAGATTTTTTTGCAGTGAAATTTCTGTTTGAGATAAGAGAAAATATAAGGCCAAGGATTTTTCTTTTTTAGAGCAACTAAGCAGGATCCAGCAGCAAATAAGTCATAACCCATCTTTTAAGCAAGGCTTTGACAGACATTTGCAAATGTAAGGTGGATGTAGCTTAGTCTTAGAATAAACAATCACTAGAACATCAAATTCCTATCTTCTCTGGAGAAAGAAAGCAAAATAAAAACCAATCCTATATTAAAAAATACACTTAGAAGACCATTATAAAGTTGTGTAAACTTTACTTACATAGCGATCTAACTTCCACCTAAACCACCATTCATAGACATTCCCGTTCAGTTCAAAACACTTGGACAGTGGCCAAAAAGAAAATATCTTCTCAAATGCACCCTGTAAAAAAAAAAAAATTGAGAAAATACTAGCACTGATTTCAGCTGTATTTACCAAATTTAAATAAATAAATTAGCTGTCTCTTAGTGTTATCACATCTCTATTTCACCAGTTTAAATCATCTGACCTTGAAGCTATGTGACACTACCAAAATAACTGGCTTCTCTACAAAAACAAACAAAAACAAAAACCCACTCAAACAACCTAAAAAACCAAAAATACTTTCTCAGATGAGAGAAGTCTTCCTTTTTGTTTCCCGCTTACAAAATGTAATTTGCATTCTCACCTTCCATTTTGTACCGCAGGCTTAAAGGGAGAGATCCACTTGTGCTGGAATAACAAATGCATAGTCTACAGAAAACAATAGTTTTCTGTCCTTACAACTCTGCTCTTATTTCGCTGTCAGGTATACTTACAGTACACAGTAAGTCATGAATTTAAATGAGAACCAGCCTTTTGCTAATGTATCAAAGCCTTTAACACCAGGCCTCAAAGGACACAGATGTCTGTAATCCCGTATGCTATCAGATGAAAAAAACAGTAATGCTAAGTACATTCCAAAAAAACCCTGAGCACAGACCTTCATTATTATTAAATCTGCAGGAGTATACTGAATTCATAATTCTAGTATTAGAAAGAAATGAATAAGATAGAGAATTGCAGTTATTTCCAGCATCCACACCAATTTAAGTATGAAAAGGTGAAACTGAAAGGTTCCATTTTTTCTTCTGTGTTTATGATACAGTAGAAAACATTCAAGTTATGAGCAGCACTGAAAAGTAAATACAGTTTATAAGGATATAAATATTCAAAAATTCACAAACCTGAGAATATGATAGAAAATATATACATAGGAGTAAGCAAATCAGCTTCAGCAGCAAACCAAAGTGCCAGAAGCAGTTCCCTGAGGAAGAAGTAAACGAATTGGTATTCGTAATACACACATTCAGAAATAAGTATTCAAATATCACCAGCAGCATTTTACCACTATCTATACATTACACTATTTTAGTTGCTTAAAGTAAAATTTAAACATTCCTAGTAACTGACAACCTATTAATCCTACGTTAAGCCTCATGTCTAAAATAGGGACAACACGCATACAGCGAGAGGCAGAATTTAGCTGCACAAATGGAAACGCTATTAAGGCCTCTGCTTTCCCAAACTTTCTGCACAGGCAGTTCTTATTCTAGCTGAACATAGGTGCCTCCCTCCCGCCCCCGACTAACAGCTTCTGTTATGTGCAATAACTAGAGCATATATTATTAAACTCCGAGGTACCAGCTACACTAGGAGCTGTACTTCAAAGCTCAACTGCAGCTCATTAAGGGCAAGTATCTTGTAAAGTAAGACAAGCCAAAAAACTGTTCCTCAAAGCTGCTGACTGATCTTAAGCTCTACCCAAGCCTCAACACTGCAGCAGAGAAATCATCTCCCTCTCTTGCCACATAAAATTGGCACATGTAAACAGGAACATGAACAAGTGAAAGTTGTCACTGACTGATTTTCTACTTTCACAGTAAACTGTGGCTCTGAGGCACACAACAGTCATTTCTGTGCATCTGGAACAGAAGTGCCTTTGTAGAAAAAAAAATATCAGAGCTATTTGCCTTCTGGATATCCTGTTAAAGTATCATCTTACACTTCCACAGCCTCTATTCCTAGCACGAATTTGGTGCGTTTCATTGCCATATCTCTAAACTACGTAAAATTTGGAAATCAAACGTCTCTTCATCAATAGGGAAGAAGGATCTAGACTTGCACGGTTACTAGTTCTAATTTAGGTGAATTATTTATAATCAAGTATCTACCACATGACGACAGCCCTCCAATGAGTCGCAATGCATGAAACAAAGCATGGTTTCACTTCGATTTTTATTTACAATATTCATCTCACAAGAAATACGTCTGACAGGATGCTTAAGCTAAGAGACTGAGATAACAAACCCTGCGCTCTGATTTGGGCGGATGCGATGAAATTAACACTAAGCTGTAGAGGTGTTGGCGAGGCAGAAGGGGAGAAGCCTGGCGGATCCACCCCTGTTCATACCTACCTAACCATTTGCTACAGTAACAATCTGAACTAGGATAGAAAGTGACGTATGTTTTCAGCTTGCATTCAGTAACACTACAGCTCCTGAAAAAATACATTTCTGATGCTTGAAGCTTTGATAAAAACATATTCTAACCAGATGGGTTTGACCAGAGAGATAGTTTAGTTACCAGCTGTTACATCTTTCAGCTATCTGACATACAATTCATATATGAGAGACTTTATTTCTGTGGACAGCTGTTTAACATCTTTGCATTATGTTAAAAAGAAATTGAGATCTACTAACAATAAGGTCTACGTGGTTAATTATCTGTAGCAACACGCAAATGTTTTATCGCAGAAGGAAAAAAAATCTTACCGTTTGCTTTCTTCTGGACTATCTGAGGCCATATAGCTAAGGTGACATAAATGATTATAAACCAGACAGTGACTAATGGCACGAAGTAGTAGAACTGGTAAGGTCGGTCCATCACTATACACAGTACCACAACCAAGAAATTGAGACGAAATAAAACCTGAAAGAGAAGACGAGAGAAAAGAAAACCGTATGTTCCCTTTAGGGTATGCAAACCAGGAGGGGCAGCTGACAGAGATGGGGGGCGCTTTTCTTCAGTACTGTATGAGAACACGTCAGTATTTTACATCTCACATGCTGACTGCATTCCACTTGAAAGCTGTGCAAGTATCTTGAGAGCGTCAGCAACGCAAGGAGACCGCCGGCTGGTTATGCGCTAGCGGACCAGGCCTGCCCTGGCTTACTGCGCTAGCAACAGCAACGAAGAGAGGCTCAAAGGGAGCTACCTCGGGCTGGGACCGCTGCTAAGGGGGCTAGCTCAGTCAGCGCTCAGGGAGCCTCCTTACCAGAGCTGCAGTTATGCTGCAGTCATGCACTAACGACACAGGGTGACCCGCGTTCACGTAACGCAACGAGGTTCGTTTGCTTCAACCAGTATGACATTTGATAGCAACAGAGAATTTTTTTTTTTTTAAACTGCTACAGCACACACTGCAAACCCGAGAAGCGAAACCATAAAAAAAAGATATTTTCTCCTGTATTTCTTATGGGGCAAAAATTCATTTTCTTCCTTAACAAAAGTCGGCTCTATTACAGTGTCCTTGGAAAAAAATCCAGAGAATCAATATAGCTAGAGCGTATTTGTTTGCCTTCCAATTTTGCCTTTTGATCAGAAAACTTGTACCCAAAACTAAAAGGGTTTTTGGACCAGGATAAACTTATTTTTGTAAGAAATAAAAAATAACTACTTTTTTTTTTTTTTTTTTTTTTTTTCAAATAAAGTAGCTACATCTGACACAGCTGCAAAATTTTCATCTGTTAAAAAAAAAAAAAAACCCACACGCACACACAGTAGGGGTTTATTTCTGATCAGGCCTAGAGCACGTGGTCCCCACATTCTCGATATCAAGTGGCTAAACAGAATGGTACACAGAATCTGTCCTGAATCCAAACAACAACTACAAAAATCCCACCCAACTGAGATTCTCTAATCAAAGAAACACTAATGTCCAATATTTGATGATATTATGGTATGTTTTGAAAAAGGCAGCACATCAATTGAAAAGGCAGACATCAATACATGTCTCTTGTACATGTATTAGCAATCTAATTCTATATGGAACAGTTGGATACATAATAAAACAGCAATGTGGAGAGAGTTTCTTTAACAGATCTGAAACATCCCTCATCTGAAGGAAAAAATATATATATACGTAAGCGTTTTGGGAAACTATGATCCCAACTAAATGCTCCAAAACGTCTTCACTTCACCAATGGTGAGGGAAAGATCCCAAACGCATGCAAATTTAAAAGCTTTCAGAACGTAAACAAGTGGAAATGACTTCAATATAAACCAGACACAAGACAGGGTTTGTTCGAGCTACATAAAGGCTTGCAGTGCTGGGAGCAACAAAACCAATGTGCTGGGGGTTGCTGAATAATTTTATTCACAGAGGAGGACCAAAAAAAAAAAATTCTGTATACAACAGCCTCCTGGATTCACCAAGCATTCATATATTTGTAAAAAGAAAACTCTAATATAAACATATTAATAATTCAAAAAAACACAGGAATACATGAACATGGAGCAGGCTGATACGGTGAGAATAGGTAAGGGAAAGAAAATGAAATCATCTCAAATGGCTAATGTGGGAAAACCAAAGTATTTCCCAACAATAGAGGGGAGCAGATAAGAGCAGCCACACCACTCACCTTTAGACACCTACACAACCAGCCTGCCCTTCTTAGTACTCACTGGAGAAAGGCTCTTCCAGAGACTGATTCAGAACATCACATTTATCTGAATATGATCACTTTCTGAATAAGCCTCTTATTAACCACTGACTACAGAAGAAACTTAAGATGCCCAAATAAATTTGGTGACACGACTATCCCTCTTTTCTGCCAGCCTTGACTGCCTGAAGCATTAGTTAATCTCCACTGCCATGTATTGGAAAATACTTCTCATGAATTTTCTTTAAGGCCTGCATACTTAATTTTTCGATCAAAAATACCTTTTATATTTGTTGTATGCTTGTTTTAGATACAAACTGCTGATTAAACAGGCCACATTACACTGATACAATGACTGTATTTTGGAATGGCAAATCTTGATGAAATAACCTGATATCACACTATTCAGGGAGTTGGAATATTTTGGTTTCCGAATACATTTCTTTACAAAAACGTTATTCTTACCTGACACACTCTGTATACACCAAAGTCTCCCTTTATCCAAAAATATGAGAAGTGCCCATAACCTGTTTGGAACAGATATGCAGCAACGAGAACTCGAATGTGCATGTACACAGGCAAAAACTGTTGAGAAAAATTAGGTACCTCTTATAAATGGACACGTAAATGCTTTTGGTTTTCCTCTCTATTTTATGCTTTTTCTGCATTGCACTAAATCAGGTTATGCTAAGAAAACAAATATTATGCTGCATTTCCTGTTTTTTTACTCAGCTCTTTTGTTGACCTTGCCTCTCGGATGTTAAAATGTGAATGTATTTCTTCTATTCTGTCTGCTACTCTGCATTTCCATACTCCATAAACATTTAAGAAAGAGTTAAGAAGGGATCTTTGAAAGCTTACTCTTCAGCACTTTCAAGTTCTAAATATGAAAAGGAAGCGTTGCTAGCAATTACAAACAAATTAACGTAATTTGTAATTATCTACAAGAAGCAAAACAGAAGTATATCTTTTCACTGCTAAGTAATGCAAACAATGTTGCTATCAATGACCTCTATACTGAAAGTGAGAGAGAAAAACTAACTCTGCAAATGCCATTTTTAAAAATAAAAGAACAATAATATTAGCTATTCATTCTAATAAATTCTGATAAACATTTGCACATATTAAGCTGTCTTAAAAGGCAAACAAAGCTTCAGCTTTCTTTCAAAGTAACGTAACCAAATTCCATCCCCACTAAAAAATATGAAATTCAAATCAATTACCGTGCTTGCTCCAGAGATATGATAAATCAAAATAACAAGTTGCATCCAGCCTTTCCATTCATCAGTCTGTTCTCTATTTAACACTTTAGTCTAATGCAAAACAAAACAAAAGTGTTGCTATTCCAACAAGTATAACGAACATCTACAAAATGAGGAGAAAAAGTTCAAAACAGTAAACCACTTTACGGGCAGATAAACAGGTCTGAACTGTGTAACGGCCTTTGTGTAATGGATACTGGTGTATTAGACGTTAATGTGACCTATACCCTCTCGTATCTGAGCTATGCTTAAAATTTGACTGAGTGACAATGGCTAAAACACTCATATCCATATACTTTTGAAAAACCTTACTTCTAATTGCATGCAAATATTATAGTGCTTGTGAGACCTTTTTTGCAGATGAGTTACACCACTCTGAGAATTTAACTTTTAACTTTCAGTATTTAGCAGTTAGGAATTTACAGACAAACAGGGAAACATTACAAGTGGGATGTCAGGATGATCATTACCTCTTTGGTATTTTCGGTATAAAATACCCCCAAAACCAAGACATAGATGATTGGTATGAAGAAAGATGAATGTGTATAAAATTTATTTTCCTTCATGAAAAGATTTGCTCTGTCGCATAGATAAAAATAGGACATGATTAGACCAAGTTTGCAGAACGAGTGTAACAGCATCTCTAGAGTAGAAACAGTAGGAGTACTGATGGCAGGTTTCTTTTCCTCTCCGCTTTCCAAATCAGCGCATGATTTGTTCTTCCGATAATTATTCCGATGAATTAAATTGATAATTATATATCCAATAACGGACAAAGCAAAGAAACAGAAAGCTAACTTCTGTATCAGAGTGAGAGGAGGCTGAGGCTGGCAGCAGGAGCCATCAATGGGCTTCAAAATCTTGTTGCAGTAGACATTCATGAGAATCATAGCATTCTGTCAAAAAAATAGGCAGTTTTGTCAATTACTTTGCAATAAAATAAATTTTTCAGCACAAGAAATTTTCTTAAACTAGATTATGCAATAACAAAACACACACGCATTTCCCCCATACACAGTTAAAAACTTCATAGTACCCCCATATACCTAGCTGCTTTCAGTAGTAGAATCAGAACATCTCCCACAAACAGAAAGCCCTGTGATTCTCAAGATGAGCAAAAATACCTAATCCTTATAAAAGCAAGATTGGCTGTAAAAGGAGCTACAGGGACTATAAATGAAAAATAGCTGGCAAACTTAGGGGCCTAAAGGTGTATGATAAAAAAATCCATAAAACATGACTGAGATCCAAATCCGTGCTGAGACGATGTTTATTTCATCCAATGTTTGAAAGTAACCGAAACCTCCAAACACCTGGTACTAAAAGTGACACAGTGTTAATTCACAAAAGGGCAGACTCTAACAAAGTTCAGAGAGGCTGAATGCGTGCATATCTGTTGGTAGGTTAAAGATGAAATAAGGAAAAACATCAATGGCACGCCACACAACCAGAAAGGCATCTATCATGCTTTCTCATCCTTTCCATACTCCTACTTAAATGGAATTACATCCAAACACGGTGAAAAATTTAAGACTTATTCCTGAGTGCTGCTTTACAAGTCATTATCACCCTAGCTCATTCACGCAAATGAAGGCACAAAATTGGCACCTTGGACTACTCAGGAGCCAAAAGATCTAGAGACTGTTTATTTTTCTTTAACTCACAGGATTAAAATCTATTTTCAAAATAGCTATGTATTAATATATGGAGCTATTATGTTTTTAAATAACTTGTAGAACCAACTGCGCTTCCACCTACTTGGATCTTTTGAACAAGATTTCCTGAAGAATGTCCAGGTCCTTATTAAATTTATACTGCCAGCCATTTCAGAACATTCATTAACATCTTGTTTCATTATCAACGCCTTTTAATGATGACCAGAGCTAAAAATACTCACTGTTTCTCTGCTTGATTCAGGGAGATGCAGGCCATCTGAAGACTTCATGATAGTTTCTTGTGCTATTAACTTCGATA
Organism: Struthio camelus; assembly: GCF_040807025.1. Classification (NCBI taxonomy): domain Eukaryota; kingdom Metazoa; phylum Chordata; class Aves; order Struthioniformes; family Struthionidae; genus Struthio; species Struthio camelus. The sequence continues at coordinate 28,483,936 of NC_090943.1, read as the reverse complement.
CACTGAACACTTTAACTTTAGCTTTGGAATTTCGGGAGCTGCTGTTCAGAATACGAACAGCTGCTTCATTATAGGCATCTATTTTTTCATTAGTGATCATTTTCCGACTTTCACTCAACAAATCTTCATAAACAGGATCTGAATACGAAAGCACAAAGAATGGTCACATTAATCTTCAACTTGAATACATTTGTTTGCTTAAGTTGCACAGTCTAAATTCATTTTTGTAACTACAATCATTTAATGCTACAGAAAGAAAACACAGTGAGGAATGAGCAACTATTACAGTAACTAGAGACGTTTAAGATGAATGGTTTTTGTTTAGTTATGCAAGCATATGTAGAGATAAGAAAGTTTTGGCCACACATGAATGCTTGTGCGGTTTCCCCAAGCCCTTGACGAGAGTATACGTGCTGGAACGTACAGCTCTTCAGGCCTTCCCCTAAATAATGGAATCCCCACCACAAAGATTCCAAAGCCAAGAGGATAGAAGACAGGCAGCAGAATATACACATTGAAAAAAATCTCAAAAAACTCCAGGTACTGCAGAAGAAAAGTGTTTCTCATTTTCTAAGCCATAGTCCATAAGCATATTCCACTAGCTCCTGGTGATTCCAATTTAACTAATGGCAGAATCAATTTTTCAGAATGGACCACCACTTGTTTACAGGCTTCAGAGATTATTTAAAGCATAAAAGAAGGATGTACTCAGTTCTAGGTCAAAAGCTCAGCTGTATATCAACAGGTTGCAATGAAAAGCTCCATGAAGTCTGGTAAAACATTCTTTAAGAGTTATATGTTGGTTTACTTTAGCTACCTCATGCCTACTTTTGGACAATAAAAGCCTCGATATGTCTAGTCTAGTTCCGTGTGCTTTTCCGCTTACTTATTCCATTATGAGCATGAAGACCTCGTAGATGACTTAAACAGTCTGGATCTTTATCAACAGCATGTTGAGCCATATCTAATTGCTTTTGTTCTAGATAAATGTGGTTTTGAAAGGAATACGAGAACATTAATCTGTTGGTTCAGGTACACCTCTAAAACTATCTTTGATAAGAACTTAGGATGTGACCTTGAGGGTACATCAGGGCACATTCCTGCCAGGGCTCAAAATACACCTGGATTTCAAACTGAGGTGTTAACCACCTACAATACTATAGTCAGTGGAAGACAAAACCAGGAGCACTTTCTACCTATGAGCTCATTTTCGGTGTTGGAGACAGGCCTTAGTTTTATTCAAGAAAAATCAAAGAATGTATCCTACTTTGCTGCCATAATAAAAATCTCACAGACTCATTTTGAACCATGTTCTCTGATTTCTAAGCTTAACTCATTAATGCTCAGCGTGCAAGCACTGCTCAAGAAGCAAGTTTCTTCTAGAGAATGCAATTCTCTGTATTCTCTAGAATATATCCATTCATTTTGGACTCTCACAGAGAATGCACTTGCTGAACCTCTGTATTACTTATGTCATCTGAAAATTGAACTGAACACAAATACAGACATACAGATGTTTTATGCACGTCTGCTCTTGACTCCCAGGAGGCTCGTACAGCACAGGAAGAATGATCCTGGCATCTTGAGACTGAGCTAAAAAAAAGAGTTAAGAGTTCAGAGAGCAAAAGACTTTGCAGAGAGGGCTTTAAAATCTCCAACACCAGTAACAGCTAGCTAGGTGCTAGCTAGTTAAGGCTGCAAGAAGGGCCAAACTGGAATCCAACCAACATCCTTTTTCTCTAGAAGTAAGCAATATGGACTAAGTGTTCCATATCCTACAAGATATTGGTTCAACAGAGAGTGACGGTACAAATTGTCATTACCTACTGTTCATTACTTTACCTTGTAAGACCCAGTAAACATCACTACTTTTCGCTAATTTTTCCAAAAGAGGTGCAATTGAAGTGATATTGATTTTATACTGTGTGAGAGCTTCGTTGCTGCCATTGTGAATCTTGATAGACCACTGGAGAATTAAATAAAAAGAGATTCAGAACCTGTGTGTCTAAGGATCCTAAATTAACTGACTCCATTTCTCCTTCAGTAGCTATTTTTCACTATTTTTATAAAGCTAGCTTATTCTTCTAGGGTTCATTTTTAGAGCATTCAAAAACTTTATTTGGACCAAGTAACTGCCTAAGCAAATAATTACATCCAAATAGAGTAACTAAATGCACAGTATATACTATGTAGCTTACTGTATGCTTGATTTTTCATCAGTTTTATGATGTAAGGCATTTTAATTACAAGTCCCCTGACTTTGAACAACGCTGAAGTAGCAGCAACAGCACTATATAAGAATCAGGGCCAAATCCAGTAGATTTCACTCTAGCAAAACTCTGACTTCAGCAAGAGATGCATGCCAGCAAAACCTGAAGGTGATATCAAGTTCCAGCAGTTCCAGAAAAGTAATGTTTTACAGATATCCATTAAAAAAGATAAATAAAAAGCGCTGTTGAGAGTTTTGATTTCATCTTCTACCCGAAAGGATTACAAGAATTCTACAACCATCCAAGAATCTCTCCCAGCTTTAGAAAGAATTTCTGTAAGCAATGTAGCATTTTTAAATATTATTGTATCTATACTGATTTACTCAGTTAAAGCAGAGAAAAAAAGTTTTACCTTCAGTCTGAATGTGATGAACTACTCAGTTATTTCTAAATATATTTCTAAATATTTTAATGTAAGCAAACCAAACATACTGTGAAATCCACCTTGTGAGAATACTATCTTCCATATGCATAAACTAATACTTCATGAGTCTAAATACTATGCAGCTGCTCTGAAAACTCACACTCTAGAAAGAAAAGCACTTTCTCACAGTAGCCAAATCTAGACTCATGAAATATCCTGAGCATTAGAACAGCCATTTTAAGAAATATACTCTGTTCAACAGAAACTCAGCAACTAAAAAGCAGAGCACTGCAGGGGCATTCTCAGAGCCATCTCCTTTTCCCAAAACAAGCATGCAACTGTTTTGTGAGCTTCTCCAGTTTATAATACCTTACTTCTATTTATAAACTGCTATTTATTTGTCATCTTAATACAGACAGGTAGAAGTCAAAGTGGCATGTTAAGTAGCATGCCCTTACCAAAGGCTAGGAAAAGGTGTATGGCGTTTCAGCTAGTTAAAGATATAGTTAAGTTTCAAAACACTGACAAGTCCAAGAGCATGCAACAGTTTAATCTAGAGACAGAGTATCATGCTAGTGGTAGTGGTGGTAATTTTACTGATGCAGAAGATATTTGAAGCACTTTACTTTTCTGCAAGTCACTTAAAATAGAGGTGTTTATCTTTGGCCACCGGTAGATGTCACTATTTATGCTTTATGTATTTATATTCTGCAAGTCACTTAAAATAGAGGTGTTTATCTTTGGCCACCAGTAGATGTCACTATTTATGCTTTATGTATTTATATTTGTGTGTTACGAAAAGCTGAGCATCACATGCACGTTGTTGTTTCAAATCTCTTCTGCTATTTACAGAGGACAACACACTATGGCTAATCTATATATGTACCAGAATACTATCTGTATAGAATGGTATCTTCTCTGTAAAATGACAACTCATGCTCATAAAATATGCTAGACTCTAGAGCTAAGTGGATATATTCTAGGCTTACCAAGCTTCTTAAAACCCAGTATACTTGTGTGGATCCTACACAGGAAGAGAATTTGGGGGGTTTCACCTGTACAGAAACTGAGCTCTGGGGAGAATTTTCGACTACATCAGAAAAAATTGTGTGGAGGTGTGCATACACCCATACGTAACCTTCACCTGAAGTATTAGCATGTCCAGGAATTTCCAGATTGGTAGAATGCCCAATGTGTCTCTAAACCAAATTGCTTTCAAAGGACTTTGTTTAAAATGGTCCCCTTTTTTCCCACCTGACTGACATAAAATTAAAATGGCTAATTACTTTCAAATTCCACTTCCAAAAAATTTGGAACTGGGAAACACTAAATGTAAAAGTTAATGAGAAGAGAAGTCGTTATTGACTCTTGACTCCCAATACCAGTCAGCTACTGGAACAGACTATCTGAAAAAGGCTGTTGAATTACCATCATTGGGCGTTTTAAAGAACTGGTTAGACAAAATCTTGTCAAGTACGATGATCCTGCCTTATGCCAAACTGATAGGTTAGATGACCTCTTTAAGTCCTTGTCAGCCCTTTCTTTCTGTGAGGCTGCAGCCTAAAGCAGTGCTGGAACCTTCCAATGTGACAAGATTCAGGAACTGCAATTACTTAGGCTAGATTTTCCTCTAAAATTTTTTGCCTATATGTAAATCTAAGAGAAGGGTGCGATCCTAGAAAGAGCATTCCCAGATTGGGCCATCCTCAAAAGCAGTATTTTGAGACTGAAAACACAGTAAATTAAACATGTATCTCAGTTAACATGCAAGTTCTTTTATTTAATGTTTTTTTAATGAATAACCTGGTTTTCACAGAGAATCTTTATATTACTTGTGTTCCAAGCTAACCAAACCATATCAACCAATGTTACTGCTAATAAGCAAGTATTGTACACCACACAACTATAAAAAAATATACTTGATGTTTTAGAATTACTTTTTATAAACAAAAAACTCAGTGTTTTTTACTATAAACTGGGACAAAATCTTTATCTTGCCACTCGCTTGTTGGCAAAGAAGTTAGCCTACTAGAACTTCCTTCCGTACTAAAATGTATAGTAAATGTATAGCTTACCGTGGCTGCTCCTGCTACAATTATATGAGGTTTTGCTGTGGAAGCCTAAGTCACAAGGAAAAAGAAATTAGTTTAAAAGTATTCACAAGTTATACCCATTATTAAATATATTGAGTAGGTTAATTAAGACTCCTATCTTAATTAACTGTGACTCAACTTTTCCAGTAGCTAACAGTTACACATGAATAGATCAGAGATACATTACAAAGAACAACTTGTGAAGTACCAAAATTTTCACATGATAGAATCTACAAAAGGTATAAAGTATGAATAAGCACTCACAATCACTATCAACTTGGCAGTAGAAGTTCTCTTTAAAAGCTAACTAAACATCTCCTCCTAAGATCAAGTAAACTGTAAATCAAACTACTGAAGTACATTTTCTCTAGGCATCTCTTGGCATTCTCAATTGTCAAGATCAAAGTGACCGTAAAGCCACTGTAAAAACAGAACAAGACAATGGACGATCATTGCCGCAGAAGTTTGAAAGTTAGGTCTAAGATAAGGAACAGAACACACATACAAACAAACGAGCACAAGGAAACAGAAAATGCAGGTCATTTCAATAGTTAAGTTTTGTCTTCACTCAGCACGGATTTAACAGTTCTCAAATGTTTGTAATAATCACAGAAAATGAAAACTGAAGGATAACTTTGGCTATCTTGATAGAAGCAGTCTTGCAAGAATGAAGACCAGGGTAACAAAAGAATCACCATGGGCCATTACTAGATAATTCCAGGCCATTCACAAACCAGTAAAGGAAGAAGCCCTCCCTGAAAAGTAGCTGCCATTCTGTAAATATTTTAGTCGTTATCACAATTACATAAATAGTTTATCAGTAACTGTATACTGAAAAACACGACCACCTATATCATAAGTTAAATAGTCATATAAAATAACTAGTATATAATTTCAGAGTAATATGGAAAAATCAAAGCACTCTACACACTTTCCAAATTGCTTTTGTTCTTCAGCTTAGATCACGCAACATGAATATAAAAATTTCTCCTCCCCTAAAAGTAGAGCCCTCCTCCCCTAAAAGTAGAGCCATAACTGAGACAGAGTAAGAGGTTTGCCAAATCAGAGCAAAATCCTTTCAGCTCCTAATAGGATGGATCAAACTGCTCCTAGGAAATAGGGTTGTGTTTTTTTTTTTTTTAAATCTTTTTTTGTCCAGATGCAGTCACCCTTCAGAGACCTGGAAAAGCCCAGAAACATATATGCCAGGAAACACTCCCCCTTCTCTATTTTTCTGTCAACTTTCAGATCTCTGGTATGGAACTCAGTGAATACATGTGATTTACTGCTGTTGTTGAACAAAGGCTTGAACTCAGTTAGCTGCTATATTTTCCTAAAGCAAATGTATTTTCAAAACAAACCTCAGTCCAAGATTTGATACGTTGTCTCATAGAACCATTAACTTCTGGATACCACAGGAAATCCTGTAAAACAAATGCAGATATACTTTGTAAGCATTAAGATAAGCAGTAGACTAATAACAAAAATTCAGAAAACTGAACTAACTACAAGCAATTAAACTGTGAAGGAAAATTACATGGCCCACAGTAAGATTTCGAAAGAGAAAGAAAAGAGAAAGAAAAGAGAAAGAAAAGAGAAAGAAAAGAGAAAGAAAAGAGAAAGAAAAGAGAAAGAAAAGAGAAAGAAAAGAGAAAGAAAAGAGAAAGAAAAGAGAAAGAAAAGAGAAAGAAAAGAGAAAGAAAAGAGAAAGAAAAGAGAAAGAAAAGAGAAAGAAAAGAGAAAGAAAAGAGAAAGAAAAGAGAAAGAAAAGAGAAAGAAAAGAGAAAGAAAAGAGAAAGAAAAGAGAAAGAAAAGAGAAAGAAAAGAGAAAGAAAAGAGAAAGAAAAGAGAAAGAAAAGAGAAAGAAAAGAGAAAGAAAAGAGAAAGAAAAGAGAAAGAAAAGAGAAAGAAAAGAGAAAGAAAAGAGAAAGAAAAGAGAAAGAAAAGAGAAAGAAAAGAGAAAGAAAAGAGAAAGAAAAGAGAAAGAAAAGAGAAAGAAAAGAGAAAGAAAAGAGAAAGAAAAGAGAAAGAAAAGAGAAAGAAAAGAGAAAGAAAAGAGAAAGAAAAGAGAAAGAAAAGAGAAAGAAAAGAGAAAGAAAAGAGAAAGAAAAGAGAAAGAAAAGAGAAAGAAAAGAGAAAGAAAAGAGAAAGAAAAGAGAAAGAAAAGAGAAAGAAAAGAGAAAGAAAAGAGAAAGAAAAGAGAAAGAAAAGAGAAAGAAAAGAGAAAGAAAAGAGAAAGAAAAGAGAAAGAAAAGAGAAAGAAAAGAGAAAGAAAAGAGAAAGAAAAGAGAAAGAAAAGAGAAAGAAAAGAGAAAGAAAAGAGAAAGAAAAGAGAAAGAAAAGAGAAAGAAAAGAGAAAGAAAAGAGAAAGAAAAGAGAAAGAAAAGAGAAAGAAAAGAGAAAGAAAAGAGAAAGAAAAGAGAAAGAAAAGAGAAAGAAAAGAGAAAGAAAAGAGAAAGAAAAGAGAAAGAAAAGAGAAAGAAAAGAGAAAGAAAAGAGAAAGAAAAGAGAAAGAAAAGAGAAAGAAAAGAGAAAGAAAAGAGAAAGAAAAGAGAAAGAAAAGAGAAAGAAAAGAGAAAGAAAAGAGAAAGAAAAGAGAAAGAAAAGAGAAAGAAAAGAGAAAGAAAAGAGAAAGAAAAGAGAAAGAAAAGAGAAAGAAAAGAGAAAGAAAAGAGAAAGAAAAGAGAAAGAAAAGAGAAAGAAAAGAGAAAGAAAAGAGAAAGAAAAGAGAAAGAAAAGAGAAAGAAAAGAGAAAGAAAAGAGAAAGAAAAGAGAAAGAAAAGAGAAAGAAAAGAGAAAGAAAAGAGAAAGAAAAGAGAAAGAAAAGAGAAAGAAAAGAGAAAGAAAAGAGAAAGAAAAGAGAAAGAAAAGAGAAAGAAAAGAGAAAGAAAAGAGAAAGAAAAGAGAAAGAAAAGAGAAAGAAAAGAGAAAGAAAAGAGAAAGAAAAGAGAAAGAAAAGAGAAAGAAAAGAGAAAGAAAAGAGAAAGAAAAGAGAAAGAAAAGAGAAAGAAAAGAGAAAGAAAAGAGAAAGAAAAGAGAAAGAAAAGAGAAAGAAAAGAGAAAGAAAAGAGAAAGAAAAGAGAAAGAAAAGAGAAAGAAAAGAGAAAGAAAAGAGAAAGAAAAGAGAAAGAAAAGAGAAAGAAAAGAGAAAGAAAAGAGAAAGAAAAGAGAAAGAAAAGAGAAAGAAAAGAGAAAGAAAAGAGAAAGAAAAGAGAAAGAAAAGAGAAAGAAAAGAGAAAGAAAAGAGAAAGAAAAGAGAAAGAAAAGAGAAAGAAAAGAGAAAGAAAAGAGAAAGAAAAGAGAAAGAAAAGAGAAAGAAAAGAGAAAGAAAAGAGAAAGAAAAGAGAAAGAAAAGAGAAAGAAAAGAGAAAGAAAAGAGAAAGAAAAGAGAAAGAAAAGAGAAAGAAAAGAGAAAGAAAAGAAAATTTTAATTTGCATTTCAGGAGCCAGGTTTTCACTGAAAAGGTGACTCTGACTTCTGCCAAGTGTGATGTCCTGTTCTCCAATACTATCAGGGTAAAAACTAGTTTGCATCTAATTTATTTATTCCAATTTGCTTTTTGTTTTGGACATTTAATGCATTACCTACTGACTCTCATTTTTTCAGATGTTGCGATTAATCTACAACCTTCAGCTAGGAAGACAATCTACATTTTGGCTAGTGTTATTATGTCTCCCAGGTAAAGCCAGAAGACCACACAGCACCTAGCTACTACCTCAGGTGCCTAAGTACCAAAAAGACTACAAAAGCACATTCAAGCAAAATGGAAAGGATTTCATATAGAAAAGTAACTGTAAGGAAACTTTATAACACAGAATGCGGAAATACTTCCAACAGAAAGGAACCATCTCTGTCTTCCACCTACACAGACCTAAAGATTTTGATAGTTCACTTTAGACATACTCTCAATTCATTACTTCGTAGGAATCTATGTGAGATCCAGCAGCCATCTGCATTGTCTGGAGGACAGAGGGGTCAGTATTATGAACAGAAAGGACAAAACTGAGCTGTCTACTTGCTCCTCAGTGATTCTCTCCTTTGTTGGTCAAGCATTTTCCACGTTCAGATTACTGGGTTGCAGCCATTCCGAATGTGAAAACTCAGCCAATAACATCAACAGTGATATGGAGTCAAATAAGAGGAAGCTTAGTCTTGGTTCTTGGTAATTAAAAATATATCCCTACTTTCCTGTTCCATGACATCTCCCAGAAGCCCAAACCTGCCATCTCAAACCCTGGTAGTCAGACACCTACACAGGCCTAAAGAGTTTAAAAAGATACAGAGCTGAGTCAGGCTAAGTCAATATAAATCTGGACTTCCACCTCTTCCTCCTACCTTGTATTACGTCCTCTCCTTTTCAGCACTCAGATACTCACATGATTAATCTCATCAGATCTGACTGAAAATGAATGTGATTAGATAAATTTTCAGCTGGATCAACTCCTAAACCAGCCCACTCTAACTACAGGACTAGTTACAGCGCAACACAGGAACATACTTTTAAGGGCAGAAGAGTGAGACAAAAGCTCAGTAGGCTTCAACTGCCACAGGATCACACCCTAAAATCTTATTCAGCAGCCTAAATCTTCACCATGTGCACAAACAGGTACTCAAAACTCACTCACAGACAACTGAGTACATTGCTTCTTTGGTTTTCATGAACAGAGAACGAATTGTCTCCAACAGATAAACAAATATATGACTAGAAGAGTCCTAGCACTGCTAACAGCCGGTATGGGAAGCAAAGAAAGCTACTGAGGACACCATTGTAATTACTGTGGCAAAGCAGAACAGAGTCCCCCATGCCTTTTTTTGGCTTTTTTTCTTTTTCTTTTTTTTTTTTTTAATAGCTGCATTATATCAACATTGTGGTTATTTCTTTATGCAATACCAGTGGAAACAATACTTGCTGGGATAGCACAGGGAGTTCGATGGCAATTATAGCAATTACTACCCCAGATACATGTTCCTGCAGCTGTGAAAGAGTAAACTTCCCATCCAAAGCTATTCTTGGGAAGGCCAAATTATAAGTTTTGATGAAAAAAGAAATTTTACACAGTACTTCTAGAGCTCGAGTCAAAAGCTATCAGAGAATACAAGTAGTCAAAGCCAAAGTCTCTCAAAGAGTCCTATTCAAAATATAATACATTAAGACACAGTTTCACATATTTTGTTGAAGATTTATAAAGGATATTGATCCTCTAACTCTTCTCATGTCTACTACAACATTTGTGGAAATTCGAAAAATCCAGCTCTGACTGCAATTTGGATTACATTGTATACAGTTATATATCTATTATTATGGCTTGTACTTAATGCCAGATAAAAACTTACCACTTTAATTGAAGCAGATTTATCTTCAAAAGGAATGTTTCCATGCTGTTAAAAAATGCAAAACAATTAAAAACCAAGAAACAATCTTTCAGAAGAAAAAATTTGCCCTCACCTAAATATTCATCTTTGCTAGAAAGGATTTTTCTTGCATAGACTTGTCAGTATATCCATGCAAATCGCTGATGTTACTTTCTTGATAAAACACACTGCTCTCTGAGAAGGCATTTTTCCTAGTAGAATTATATCCATCAAAGTCTGAAATGCTTTCTGTTCACTCCGTTACAAAGGTATCGCTAAATATTTTCCTATTTTTTCTGCCCAAAATGAGAAAAACTGGGACCTTTTCCTTCTGTCTTACCTTTCGTACACTTCCTTGCCCTAGCTTTCCTTTTCATATGCCTACATCATTTGTAAACAACAGCTGAAGCAGTTTTGATTAAAGAATAAAAGAAAATCATTTCAGGTAAAAATAAAGTCTGGAATGTATCCTTCGGTTTGCTGAGTGAAAAGATTGTAAGAAATTAAAATGGAAGCAGTCAGATATCCTAAACCACAGATACAACCCTTCTTTAATATCATATGACTATATGTAACCCTAGTTTCAAACCTGGTCCAAAAGGACAAGTATATTTCTCTCTCACAAACTGAAATCTTGATTCTTTAAATACGTGACAGAAGATACCTCTCAACTTGAAATCAGTTACACCACTCTATCACCTCAAAGCCGCTTAACTCCCACTTCTCGGCAGCAACTTTGATCTAACCAACAGACTAGGAGAAAGAGCTATTCAATCAAAGAAACGTCTTTTTTGTCAAGTGAAAAGTGACTGCACGCTGCCTGTCAGACAAATTGCCAGCTTGCACTTTTAAACCACAGAAGTACTAACTGGCAGATCTAATCTAAAGTTGAAAGTGAAATGTGTCTTTTCCCTTGCATATGTACATACATCCACAGTGATAAACCTAAGCAGCATGATATATCAGAAGAAATTAACATTCTGTTCCACAAAATGCATAACTAAATACTTTCTTACTGCTTCCAACCACCAAGCTGTAGTTCACACTGTTCACTTTATGAAATTCAAACTGCTCTTCAGCAGCTGTAAAATACAAAGCTAAGACCAGAAGCTATTTTTAGTTTCAGCCTCAAGTTAGACCTGGAAATCACTCAGTGCCCCACGGATTTTTATGAACAGATTAGATCAGCAATTTAACTGACATATAAAATGACAAATTATAACCTATGAATTACTACTAGTTAAATACACACTGTGGAACAATCATTTTCTCATCAAGAAGCCAAATATGAAGCACAAGCTGCAGTGGGACAAGTCAACTTCATTAATTCACTCCCAGACTGCCGCAAGCTTTCTCTCAAGCTTCCCAGTTCACTTCTCAGACTGCCAATCATCTCATTAATACCCCCAAAATTTTCTTGGCCTAATCCTGTTCTTCTCCAAAATACCTTTTTATCGTTCTTCTTCCTGATTCCTAGGCTGCAAGTAGTGTAATTTCTTGCCTTTTTGAAGCAGGGAGGAAAGAAACAAACAATAACAACAAGAACCCTCTTACCTTATTTCCTTCTTCTTTGACTTGAGGATTTATGAGTTTTATAAACGAATAAAACAGCTGTCGAATTCTAGAATCTCCTACAAATGCAATATGTTTGTCTATGAGGCAATTTTTTGCTTCACTGTAAAAACAAAACAGCAACATGCATGTTATGGGAAATTTATGCTATTTTAGGGAAAAGTCTTGGGAAAAATCTATAGAGCAATATAGACAATGTTAAGCACTATCTCCAGCTCTAAGGAACGGCATATGCACTTTAAAATACACCAATGAAATACAAATGAAAATGAACTCTCCTGCTAATGTGATTAGAACTGGCTTTCCTATTATGTGATGCTAGAAACAAAGCAGTTTCAAAATGGTAATACACAGCATAATTTTGAAAAATAAAGTTCTCTTACTAGTATTAATTAAAAAAGGTGACTGGTAATTTTATTGAATATTGTTTGCTGCAATTCTTCAGGAGATAATTACTTTTACTACACATTCAGTTACTTGAGATTCTAAAAATAATCATGGTATCCTCCCTCAACAATACGAGAGCGACATACAAAGTTCTGCAGTACCGTGTGGTTCTCCAAAACACTACCACTAACATTTATTTGTATTTTAACAAATAAACTCGACTATGGTAGGCGTTGTAGATACACAGATAAACTACAACGGAAAGGCTTTCTTCTGATAAATGGTATAATTTGAAATTCTCAAATCTAGGTGAAATTCTAGGGAATCAGCTATAAAGCGAAAAATCTAAGACTACAGTAACTAAAACTGTGGTCCAACAACCATCAGTCTTCTTTCCAGGCAAATGAGAATCTAAAGATAAGAATTTCCTTACCTATTTTTATACTTGTGCATCATACAACTGTGGGGCTGCCACACTTTTTCTCCAAGAAATCTCCCACTGGACAGAAGATACTCGCATGTGTCATCACCTTTAAAGTGTTACATTAAGATTAGAATTCAGATACAAAAAAAAGTTAAAACAGAGCTCTGCTGCCTTTTAAAGACGCAGTGACAATATCTGAAACACACAGGAATCCAAGCAATCAACAGTAGTAACCGCATCTAACTTATTGTAACAACATCTTGCCTAAGTTTCTGCAAATAGTCCTGTTGCTTCTACCACGTCTCTCTAAAACGTTCCTGCGACCTACAAAATGATAGAGGTCCAATTTCTGCTGTTAGAAAGATGTTGCAACACCATTTGTGACTCCAGAATAAAAGATGCCAATCCACTGCACTACCTACTATTCAAGAGTGTAGTACTATAAAATAAACAAACACTTTAATATAATAATCTTCTACAAAGAATTAGCATATGTGGAGCCTTGTATAGAACAAAAACCTCAAAATTAAATTTGCAAGAAAGTCTAAGTACATCTTTTTAAAAACCCAGCTATCACCTCAGAGCAGCTGAAATTAAATGCTGGGATAGAAGACAAAAATAATTTTACAAAAGAATTCTCTGATGATCCTTAACTGCAGCTACCTTTTCCAGTCTAGAAGTTGCATGCTAATTATAACTAATCACTTTGCGGGTGGTAAATTTTCAGGTCATTTTAAGCTCATATAAATAAAACACCTCAATTCTGAAATCAGCGGCTGTTATCTTTCAACAGACTTCACATCAGATTCCTTCGTCATATAAACTCATCGCAGTGCAAAGCTGTTTGCCGTAAGAGGAACTGCCCTCCAGCGTTTTTGTCATACTTGGCATTTCAGACCATGATAAACAGGAAAACTGTGGTAAATTGAATGGCAATTATCTATGGTGGCTTGTGCAGAAACAATGCACCACAAAATCCTTACTTAACACTTTCCGTAAAATCTTAACTTGATTAAACTCAGTGGAGAATTTCCCTTTTATTCAGTGAAACCGGTAGTAATTCTAAAGAATGGGCCTTTTTCCACCCATGTTCAGGGCTCCTGGAAATCACACATAAGGAGACAGATACACTTGCTGACTATCTCAATTGTTAAGAGAAAATCTGAAGCTTTATCTAGAACTGCAAATTAGATCAGGTGAACAGAGAGTGACGCAGGTACTGTGATGTCTATGGGAAGAGGAATTTAGAAGACAATGCTGACGTCAACTGAGACCCAGCTCCACAGTCCTAGAAGTAAAAGATCAACGCTACAGTAAATATTTTAGGGAAAAAGGGACAGAACTACAACAGCACTTACCACGTGCTTAAATAAAGCCTTCGACATGTCCACAATCCAACAAAGAGGACAGTGGGAAAAAAGGTACACTGGATAAAGTAATCCTTTCTAGGTAATATTCTGATAAGAAAACGTGTTTACCATAGTCCAAGCTAAGGCAGCCTGAGAAGCCGTGCATGATTGTTTGTTTATTTATTTTTAAATAAAGCAATGTTGGAATTTGAAGGGAATTAGCTCTGCATTACTACATTTGCACAGAATGCAAAAAAAAAATAAAAAGACTATTTTGTGATAAATGGAATCAAGCCATTTGAAAAGATGCAGGTACTGCGCTAAAGAGGGTATGCCTCTCAATTGCAGGTATTTTTTTTTTACTTTGGGAATATTTTTGTCTAACAAGCATTCAAAGACTGCATGAGCTCTACTTCTCATTCTTCTTGACAGGAGGAAAACATCCAAGTGCTCATGCTTGCAGCTGTTGTGATTTCCAAAGAGCTCCTTTGGAGAGCTAACAAATATTCTGAATCCTATTTGCATCAGTTAATTACCTAGCAGCTTTCATTTACATTTTTAATATAAAATAATTCAAGTGGGGAAATAAGCCATTGTAAATACAATGATATTAGTTTCCATAGCAAGTCTGCTTAATAGAAAATACAAATTGCTTTTCAATAAGAAAAACTGTACAAAAGCTAAAAAGTCTTTATGGACAGAGACCTATTTTGACAAAGGTAAATAAATAAAAGAAATAAGAATCTCAGATCTTATGACTTCTGTACATTCTATTTTTTATTTAAACAAAGGAACATAAATGTACCGATAGTCACAAGTGTCAGAGACTGCATTACAATAATGAGCACAGATTAATTCTTTGCTAAGATTTTTAAAGATGTTGGGAATATTAATTGCTGGATTTAGCACTATATTTATAGTAAGACTAAAGGGTTTTTTTTCAGCTAAAAATTTCATGAGCTATAAATCCCAAGATCAAAGCAGTGAACTGGAGTGAGTGTACTCGGTATTGTTCTACAGGTCTAATCTACCATCTTCTCCTTTCACAAGAGACTGACTCTCATTCAGCTGCCAAAGGCAACTTGTTCCACAGAACAGCTGCAAACAACCAGCAGTCTCCAGACCACGGTTTGGGAATTGCTGAAACAGTGAGTTAAAATGCATTTTGGACACTGACGAGACTAAATACACGTTTTAAGTCTTGGCTTCAAAAAGGTATGATTTATTTATGCAATATAAATTCGTGTTTAATAATAAAAATCAAAACCAAGACCACAGGACATAAAAATAAACAACAAAGGAATGAGAAAACTTTCTGAACTCTAGAAATTATCTTGATTAAATTGACATAATTTTCAAAATAAGACAACCTTGAAAAACTAAGAGAGATCTTAGGGAGAAAGAAAGTGGATTTCTCACGTTCAAAGTTAACCATATACAGAAGTGCGTATCAACCCCAGAGCTACATTTTCGTTTTTACGGAAAGCACCTGTCCTTGTTAGCAACAATTACTTATTTGTACTTCAAAGCGTTATTATGAATGCTTTAATCCATTTATTATCAACGTATAAGTTAAAGAAAACCATACCAAAATATTGACAAAATGTTAAGACTTTAAGCTAGAAACATATAATAGCTTATCATTACAGGAAGTCTGGGCTAAGCTTAACCTGCACGGGCATTACCTAAATCCTCAGAAGGCCAGTTATTAAATAAATTCTGTAGACAAATAATGCCTACTTTGCATTCCTCTTTAATAGTACACAACGCAACTCTGCCCTCATTAAGGCTTTTCTCAGACTATCCCTCTTCAGGTGCCATTCTACAATTCTCATATGCTCTTTTTTTTAAATAAGGCATAAGAGAATTTGGAAAAGTGACTTCTTATTTCCATAATTTCCCAATACTGGGAAGAAACTGTGAAGACAGTATCAATATTGAAATTATTTTTTCTATAAACGTTTTAAATCTGGAGGAAAACAACTCTCAGAAAATATAATCACTTTTTAGTTTTCAACTACCCTGCCACTTAACCAATGTGATCTTCCGCAAGTGCAAAAAGTATTCAATGCCCAGAAGTACAAAGGAAAGAAAATTTATGCATACATGCACATTTGGAGCAGTTCTAGCAACCCTACAGAAGTGAGGCACTAGAAAGCATAGGAAGTTAACATAAAAAGGTGTCGCTCAGTCCTGGGTGACTATATAATCAACGGTCAATGAGTGCAGGCAGCAGCAGCAGCTTTCCACGATTATGGGGAGAGAATATTTTGCCCCAAAACATGCTGCAGAAGGATTCCTTCATCCCCTGCTTCTGCTAAAACCACAAGGCAGGCCAAACTTTTGTGACTGTTTTAAGACAGTCTAAGTGCAAGTGACCGCTGGCAGTGCCCTCCCCCTCGTGCCAGCACTGGCACTGGCTCTAGTGAACTGAGCCAGGAAACGAAGCTGGATCGCTCCACGACTGCTCCTCAGTCACAGCAGCGCCAGGAAAAGGTCAGGAGCAGGTGCGGGAACGAGGTGCAACAGCCCCTTGTTGGCAGCAACACATATTTAGGTGGACTAAAGCAATGATCGTCTGGCACTGCAGGTTCTCAACAGCCAAACTCAGGCACTTAAGACCTACTAAAATGCTTTACACTATACACTAAAATGTTTTAAAAATACACTGTAACCACAAAGTTTAAAATATAAAACTTAAAATTTCACTGGTTCAGCAATTACAAAGTATGAGCTTGACAGTTCAAAAGTTTGCTCTTCTGTAGTTTGAACATTCATAATAAAGACTAAAAACACTGGCTTTACTGAAATGTGATTATTTTAATGTTTCACAGAATGTTCCATAAAAGCCTATCTCCCAAAAAATGAAAATGCACTCCCTATAAATATCCATGAAATCATTTGAAATATTTGGTCCAATATTCACAAAACCTTAAATAAGGCATAAATCCCTCTTTCTCCAAGAAAAAGTTAAGTAAAATATGTGTTAAAAAATTAACACACACAGATATATTATCTCTTCTCCTCAAAGTAAGACTATAAACCACATCCTTTTCCATCATCCCACAATTATTTAGGTTAGTAGCTTTTACAATCCAAACGTCCAGCAAGAAACTTGAAGAGCCAGCAGAAATGACTCTCCCAAAATGACAGGGCAAATCTGCATTAATGATATATGGGTGACGGGAACATCTCTATTCTTCCAAAAAAATAAAGGATTGGGATCTTTAGAAACCTGTATGATCACATATCTTTCCAGATTATCATGCAGATAATCTGCACCACACATTGGTGATGTTGCCGATATTCTAATTTGTGAACCAATACTTAGCTGCCTGCTCCTCCACAACCCACCCCAGAAAAATGAGATAAGGTTCCCATCAATTAAGTTGGAAAAATGTTATAAAAAGCATAAAACAAAATGCACGTTTAAAGTATTGTTTATACCCAAAACTGTAACTATCTCTTATTTAGAACACAAAAAAGCAGAAGTACTCAGACATAAAAGTACCAATAATGCAGCTCCTGGATGTTGCTTTTTGGAGTAGAACATAAAATTAGCTTGGAGGGAAAAAGAAATGGCAGCTAAAGATATCCTCTTATCCTTCCCTTCCCTCCTAAAGCTCCTTCCTGTTTTCATGAAAGTCAGGAAAGGGCATGGAGAAGAGACTGTACTGCAAATATTATTTCTTGGCTCATTTATCCTACAAATTCAGCAGTGGTTATATAATCACGTGTTGTTATTTACAATGACCCACGGTTCCTCAATTCCCTTATTTCAAAATACAACTGCTAGAAGCAGCCTTCTTTTTCCTTCCTTGAACTTCATTTCCTTACCACTGCTATTGCATCACGACTACTAAAAAAGGTGGAATAATATGAAGAATTAAAAAAAGTCGAGATAAACTTCTTGGAGTCGTGCCTCTGAGTTTGGTCTGGTTCTTCATGAGCACCCACACATGACACACTCTCATCATGAAAATCTGGCTTTAAAACAACCTGTCACTCTTCATCCCCCATCTCAGTTGTAGGAGCTCTCGGTTAGGTAGATTTTGAAACACAAAAGAAAAAGGTGTGTTTAAATAAGATACAAACATACGGTGATCCTATTTTTGTCACTGATGAGAATCCATCAATCTCGCCTGGGTAGTTCAGGAATCCCCTGAGAAAAATTCACCCAAAACCTCCCAAGCAAATGTTTGGGGATACCACAAACCAAACTGGCACTTCCTTCCTAATCACAATGCACATGCACTATCTGCTTCAAACTGATTTATTACTTAAGAGCAGTTACAGGATGTGGTAAATTCCCTGACACAGAAGGCCACATGCTTCTAACATTTACAGAAGTTCTCATGAAAGTATGCTGACACTGCAGGTGTAGGCTCAAGTCAGAGATTTCCAGAAAGGTAGTCTCTCTCATTCTCCTACTTTTCAACCAGTACAGGTCACTCCAGGTCAGCAACATAATCTTTTGCTTCATTAGTAAAATGCCGTTTCTGGGTAGGTCTAAGAAAGGGTCTTCCAGGAGCAGTTTATCAATGCCTTTTTTCTTCTCTTCCAACTCCTGCTGCCTACAAGACAGCTGCTGATCCTGCTGCCAAAACTTCTGCAAAAGGAGCTCAGAAAACAGCTGGTGACTTGCAAAGCTGAATCTTCATATTTTTTTTTCCACAGAATTAGGTCAGCATAGCCAAGAGTTGTTGGATCAATATCTTCTTAGTAGAAACCATAAGTTCCAAATGATCAAAGTTTTAGTTTTTCTTAATCATTTAAGATACAATCATCTTTCCCTTCTTCAGCCTTTCCATCTTCAGCCTCTCCCATCTTCCCTTTCACAGATATTTCTGACTATTTCCAGGAGAAACTGAAGCTATGTTATCCACCCTGCTCTCTCAGTCCCCTGTTTTACAGTTGCAGGAACTACTATAGATTTCCCTAGAAATATATAACTCTGAAGGCAACGTAGAGCACAAATACTATGAGCTGGCAATCCAGGTCAGCATGCAGATTTCAGAGCACTCAGAAGAGTTGTCTTTTCAAGAATAAGCAACAGGTGACAGCAAATCATAACTGCAGACAACCTGCCACTCCATCATGATTACCCACAAATAAAACAATCCTCCATCCTGCAGTACGCTTACTGAAATCACATTCCAAACACGATATTGTGTAAAAATGATTTTAACATATACAAATACACAGATAATGTTTTAGGCTAAGGAATTAGGCTTTCTTTCGTAACTCCTAATACTGAATATCTTACTGTTTCACTCGCAAGTGAGAAAGCTCCTGAAAGTCACTAGGTGCATTATTGATGACTAACGTCTTTCTTGAAACATAAAAGTCAAAGTTGTTTAGGGAAGATGAGAGTGGAGAAGGAAACAAGAGTGAAACAGCAGCCAAGGCAGACCAGAGGTTACAGGCAAAAGAGTGCCTCCAGAAATGCCAGTGTTACACAGGAGAGGAGCTACTTGAACAACACAGCAGCTAAAGAACCACTTTCTTTCTAATGCAGTCTACCCTCTTCTTGACTATTAATGAGATCTTCATTTTCAAGAATGACTGAGAAAATAAACCTAAATGTCATTCTGTAGATAAAACTGACGATTCTTTTGAAGTTCCTTTATGCTTTAAATATCCGTCCCAAAAATTACATTTTATTTTCATCAAATGTTGCACTCATACAGACCATGGTATAGTTATACAGAGTACAATTTCTCTGAATTGTATTATGCTCACTATTTTAGTTTATAATTCTTCAGTACTATGTTTTTTCTATCGAATTTGTGAAACCTCAAAGTCTTTATTCAGTGCCCAAACACACTACGTTTCATGATACCTTCTCTAAAAGGTACCTCTATTTCAAAGAAGCAGAATTCCAACTGCTCACTATTACTTGAAATAAAAATGTACTTTTAAACATGGTAATTCAGCGACTATGCTAAGAATGTGATATATTAAATTAAAAGTTATTTCCAACAAGGTTTAAGATTGTACCTTTGAAATACAACGATAATTGAAAAATACACAGCACTATCTAACTTTACTGGATATTACACAAATATTTAGCCAAATTAATGCTGTAAAGAAGCTGCCTGCAAGTTAAAGATGGTTCTAATCAACTTAAATTTTTGCAAAAGTTTTAAATGGCCCCTAAATATGATAACTTCCATTGTACCACTGAACATGAATTTGGGCTACCACAGCCCACAGTCCACCATTTTTTTTTTCCTACAAATAACCTTCATACAGGTAAGTTCTACTGGGAAGTGCAGTGGGCTGCGCCCATCTAAAATATGCATTTGCAGGACTGAGGCCAAAATTAACTGAAGTCAATCAGATGAAACAAAGCACTGTTAACTAAAGCCTTGCCCAAAAACAACCACTTCACAAAACGCATACAAATTCTTAACTGCAATCAATGCCTCATGAACTTTACAAGATTGCAAAGGGGGGGGGGGGGGGGGAATTGATGGCAATCTGCACAACATGGGTTCCTAAATCGAAGGAGATGAACTAAGCGTTTAAACATCCAGTTGGCACTTATGAAATCTTAAAAATACAGATACATGGCAAATACATAAAATCTAAATATTAATACTTTTGCTCCTGCTTTAGGTTAGTGAGAAGTAAGAAACTGTATGAAAGCAGTCTTTATGTGCTTTAACTGGTTTTAGCCTTTTTTAGTTTTCTGTTTTTTTCTTTTTTTCTTTTCCTTTTTTTTTTTTTTTAAAAACTACTTCACCACTTTTTTAAAGCCACCTTACCACCTTAGCTCCTCTGAAAAAACAGTTTAAAAAACCCCTACGCTCTCTCAAAAAGTGCTAGTTCTTCCATGCTTGTTCCACAGCAAAAAGAATCACTGACCAACCTTCTTCATCTGAATTGTTGAGGAAAAACTGCTCTACGACAAACTAGAAGTCTTAACACCCACGCACACATACAAGCCATTCCTCCCAAAATAGCGACAACTGAACAACAGAAACTCCCAGTGTCAACACGCTTCTATGGTATAAGCTTGATTCAGTAAATAATAAGTAGAATAATAAGTATTTTGACTTAACACATAACCTCTCTTCAAAGCCAACTGCAGCCTTTGTTGCTTTTTATATGCCCTGTAGGGCACCAAGATCTGGTCAAGATCATTAGAAACTTCTATCTTTGCGAATGACATGTCTAATTTCAATCTCATTTTCTCCATTAATCAGGTAGTTGCTCTTTCAATTAATGCATACTTTAGGATATCGGTTTCTTCAGCTCTTAAAGTTCAAACTTCTTGGAAAAAACCCCCCACAAAATAGATTTCACTACTTCTTATTTATATACAGTTCTCTTCCATTTCCTTCATCTTCCTACACATCTATGAAAGAGAGATAGCATCCAGATGGATGGTTAATTCACTGTTAAATTTTTTTTGTTTAATCTGTTATGACAGAACATACATTCCTGTGAAAGAGTTTACCTTGCCTACTGTCCTGGTCCTGACAGCCACTAATAACAGGTGCTGAAAGATTTCCACGTTCTATTACACCCTCGCTAAGAGTGGGTGACCAGCACCACTGACAATATTCAGGATATAGGTTAGCTTTGGTTGTGCAATAGCACGGTGTAATTTTCTGGGGTTTTTTTTATTATTTTCCAAAAATATTCTAACATTTGCTGCATTTCAGCTGTTTTTAAATAGCTGAAGAGTTGCAGAACGTCTCTCAAACACCTCTGCTGTTATCTATCCTGAATAATTTTATAGCTTTGATAAATATCATCACCTCACTTTTCCACCTTACTTTTCTAACCCATTTATAGGCGTTTTGAATGCTATTTGTTCTTAGGAGACTCAGCTGGTAACTCTGTATTCATTCACACTCTATTTCCAAACTTTTAAATAGTAATTAATCAATGAGAAAATCTCTCTCTCATCCTAAAACAGCTTAAATAAATTAAAAGCCTTGGGTGAACGAACTTGTTGAAAGCATCTCAAAAATCCAAACTAACAGTACCAACCAGTTCAGAGAACTCTTACAGTTTTGTGATGTGTGATCCAACACCCACATTAACTTTCCCATCATATATCACATTCTCCATAAGTCCAGTTTCCCGCTAATCTGCTTGACATGGAAGTCTCTATTTCCATAGCAGAGTCTTGCAATCCCTCTTTAAGGAAAGTATCGCATTTGCTACCCTCGCTCCACCTAGTACTGAGACTGATTTAAGCCTTAAATCCCACAGCACAATAAGCAAGTTCAGCACCTCATATCTGAATCTCTCTAGAATTAAGTAAATACTTCTGTGTCTTGCAACTTGGTACTATTCATTTTATTAGTTTATTTTATTGATAGGTCAGCTGGAGGGTGAATCTAGGGAACTATATCCACAAAGAAAGGCCTTTCCACAAAGAACAGTACTGCATAGAGCACGTTTTGCTCTTCTGCGGCAGCTTTATCTGCCTTGAACACTGGCAGCAAAGTGTTAGAACAGGATTACACCAGTAGTCATACAGTAAACAAAGCTCCAGCGATCTATCTTTGGATAAACTTTCTGGTTTATCTCTAAAAATATACATTTTTTAGCATAGAACACAAATAAGCAGAGATTTCCTTTTACTGCTTTCATTATTATTTACAGAGCACGTGAGAGTCACAGCTGTGGATCCAAAACATCTCAAATACCCAAAGAACTGGAACCAGCAGAGTCCCCCAGTGGTCCCAACCGATGGGCATCAATAAGGAGCTTGCACAGGCACCGCAGCTGTGGTGCCTAGATCCGAGCCGTGGGCTTGTCTCCAACCACTAAAAGCATATTAAACAAGCAAAACACCTGCAGTCACCAAAGGGTAACCGAGACAGGATTTTGTTACATTTGAGAAAAGAGTTCAAACAGGAGAGGAACGCGTACCAAAGCTTATACTGATTAAGATTTTAATGATTATCGTTCTTAGGTAGAGGGTATTACCCTCCCTACACGGAAACATATGACAGGGTGGAAGTCACTCTCTACCTGTGCAACTCCGTCTATCTATACCTGTACGGCAAGACTGAACAACTGCTGTACACGCACGCAGGCAAGGCCTGACTACCTGGACTGCCCTAAAAGTAAACAAAAAAAAAATAATATTAAAAACATCACGTTATCACAGACCCAAGGGCCACAGGCGCGGCACGACAGAGCTCCGCGTGGCCCAAGAGACGCTGCGGGCGGCCCAGGGGGCTCCGCAGGGCGGCTCGGGCCGCCGCCTCCCCGCCACCCCCGGCTCCGCCGCCCCCGGGCCGCCGCTGCCGCCCGCCGCGGTGCCGCCGCGGACCGGCTGCCCCAGCCGCGCGTCCTGCCGCTACCGCCGCTGCCCCGGTAGCGGCGGCGCCGCCCGCGGCTCCCCGCTCCGCCGCGGCTCCGCCTCCCGCTCCCGCCAGCCGCGGCGCCCCGCGGCCGCCCCCTCACCTCGGTAGCGGCGGGAGGCGGCGTGGCAGGCGGCGAGGAGGAGGACGGCGGCCAGCGCCAGCGCCTTGGCGCTCCTCACGCTGAAGTAGTGGTTGATCTCCCGCTTGCCCAGGGTGTAGGCCAGGGCCGCCATCTTGGCTCCTCCATGACAACAGCGTGCGATGGAGCGGGCGGGCGCAGCGGGGCAGCACTGCGTCCCCGGGGGCGGCGAGGGGAGCGTCCGCCGCCCGCCGCTGCCGCCACCGTCCCCAGCAGCGCCGCGGAGCGGGGCCCGACACCCCCGCGGCCGGGGAGGAGACGCCGCCCTCCTCCGCGCGTCGCCGCTTCCCCTCCGCCGCCAGCGGGCGGCCCTTAGCGCTCGCTCCCGCCCCGCCTCCGCCCGCCGCGCTGGCCGCCGCCGGGGTCGGGCGCCGCTGCCTCCCCTCCTCTGTGCGCGGGAAACGGAGGGAGACCGACCGGCCCGGCGGGCTGCGCCGGCGGCTCCGCGGACCCCTGCGGCCGGGCCCCTGCGCTGCCTCCTTTGGCCGGAGGGGCCCGCAGTGCGGGGGCGCGGGACCCCACGGGACCCCACGGGCCTCGGCGGGGCCCGGCGGCCGCCGGCGCCTCGGGATGCCCAGCCAGGGGTGCCGGTGGGGGAGAAACGGCCCGCTCGGTGCGCTGCCGAAAACAGCCCCTTGGGCCGTGCGGACGTACCGCCACGCGCCGCGGTACGCGGCCTCGTGCTGCGGCCCGCATCGCGTGGCAGGAAAACGGGCTGTTTTGCATGTTGAGTGTTTCAGAAGCGGTTGTTCTTTCCGTGACATGTGCGCAGTCAGCGCGAGTCACGGGAGCAGGCCCAGGAGAGCGTGGCCCCTCAGAGGACACCGGCTCACGCTGGGTGTGGAGAAGGCCCTCCAGGAAAGCTGGAGCAGACCCACAGATAGACTTATTTTCTAAGAGCCGAGGAGATAGTCGGAGTGAAATCCAGAAATCCGATAAAATGGGAATTCCGTGAATAGTGAAAAAAATCTATACTTTGAAATGAAAAGTATAGTTTTCGTTTTACCATCCTTCCATTGTCCTGTCGTCCAAACAACTCTATTTTGGATGTTGAGAAAGGAAAAAAAGAGGTGTGTGGCAGATCCCAAACACCTGCAACTAATTGAATTAGATTGTTCATAACTGATCATATTTGAAAGAATAACTGGAAAAAAATGTGAAATGAAACACTTTAAGCAAAAGCAGGAAGCTTACAGACTGCAGGCAAAGTTATTTTCGAAACTTATATAAAAAACAGAACCTCAAGCTTTGCAGAAGCATAGCATGCGTGCAAGGTCTGACTTCTAAGTGTTCTTTTGACATGCACTGTTGGTATATATTCAATGTATTTCACTTTCAACAGAAGCAAGAGATATATACCATTGCCATCTGCCCAATAAATGTCTTTACTATCTGCTGATGTTCAATCTTTATTTTTTCTATTCAGTTCATTCTATCAATTCAGTAATTTTCTGTCCATTTTTTAAAAATCTTTTCTATTTTAAAGTGCTTAGATTTATTGTCTCAGAGAAAACATGTTACGTAAAAGTCCAAGTGTACAAATGTGTAGTTAGCTAGTCATTTTTTATTTAAAAAAATACTAGGGAATTTTTTACTTTCTATTGAATAAGTACTTTATTGTCTTTCAGCTGATAATCTTAGCAATACCAGAAGCTGCTAGCTCTTCCAGTCGGCCACACCTTAGCTTTTGGGTTGCAAATGCTACAAGTTAGCGTTTTCTTTTGGCTTGTTTGATGGAAGTGGCAGAAGCTGTCAGGAGGAGGAGAACATCTAGAGCAGTCAGGAAGAAAAGGCTCAGCAAACTGAAAAGCAATTGATTTCAGAGACAGAAGGAGGTGTGACACTACTTCATGTGCTGGATAATGAGTATGAAAACTAAGAACGAACACCCGCAGCAATGACTTTCCATTCCTACTTTCTACAGATGTAGCTTTTCCTTAGCTATGTTAATGATTTTTGGAGGGGATGGTGATGTTATGTATGGTCACTAATGACAGAAGCTAAAGATACTACTGTGGTTTTAGATTACAGTATTTCTCTTATCTGTGAATGTAATAAAGCAATCAGGAAAGATGGTATTCATCTCACCTAACTCCAGCCACTTACAATGTACCATTTTATTTTAAGCTAATCATCTAAGCCCTCTCTGTAGAACTGGTGGAAGAAAGGCACCTTTAATTTATGCTCAAATTAGAAAAAGGTGAATGACTCACCATTAAAAGTGGTTATCCTCTATTGAATTTAGATAACTCGTTTAGGCTGGATGGATGCCATTTACACAGATGAAATTTGGGTGACGTAATTCTTACTCTATTGCTTCTTGGTTTTGTTTGGTAGACGCAATGTTTATTGAAGAAGAACTTTGTGCCATAGATTGAATCTGGTATGCACATAATAAGTTTGATAAGAAAGTCAGTCCGCAGTGGATGCCACTCTCTTAATTTTCCTGGTTTCAGCAATGTAGCTGAGTGTAGCTTCTAGAGTGAGATCTGCTGTCTTCAGTCAAAGGGCAATCTCAAGTACTTTAAGCATATAAGAACAGATAAAGTGACTATGTGTTATGAGAGCTGATATTTAAGCACTTTCAGGTAGAGGAATAATACAAAGTTCCCATGTGATATTTTTCCTTCAGAGTTTTTTTATCCTTATAGCAGTAGAATGAATTTTGTAGAAGTACATATATCAAAAGTACATATATTAGTATAATACAAATATCAAAGCTGGAAGAAAAATTACAATTTACATCTAATCTATAGGTTTCCTTTATTTTGTGAACATCCTGCCTGTTATATATTAACTGGAAGGTTCCCTACGTTACCTTACCGGCTAAGTGTTGAATATTTAATTAATAGGATCTGCAATACTCAAAACCATATCACATGATAATTTATTTTGTGCAGTATTGTCAGCTTGCTCTGCTCATGTTGTAATTCCTGAAAATAAAGTTGTACCTCCTACAGATTCCTGGGGAGAGTAATATTTTCAGTTAGTACAGCTTTTGCTTTAACAGCTTTTGTGTACTTGCCAAAATACGACATCAAACACTTAATTGCTGAGTTTTCGGCCTCACAATGGCAATCAGTCTTCCTGTAAGCATCAGGTTTCCACATGGCTTATGCATGCGTGGTAGCCAGCAAATATTTGATTAGTGAAGAGGGAATAAAAAAGAATAAGAAGATTTTTCTCGGTGGACTTCTTCAAGCAAACAGTGTACTTCTGAGTACCATCTCAGGCAACTACTGAAACTGGTACACCACCAGGCTCGTAAGATCTTGGAAGTTCTGTCACCAGTTACTGCTTTTATGGATCTTTAATTTTAGAACAGGTGTAAAAATGATTCCTCGATAGTCTGCACTAAAATCAACCTGCTCTTAAGTCAAGAGTTTTTAAAATCAGGCACATAAAGGCTATATTTAGTTTTTTCAGTAAGAGAGAAATACATCTGCAATTCAATAACATGAGACTTAATTATGTTCTCATTTCAAGTTTCTGTTGTTAAATGATCTAAAATACATGTGTATTGGAGGGATGGAGAAGATGAAGGGAAATGGGCAGGTTGCAAATGTTGAGTCCTCCTCTTCCATTAAAAACAGTCAAGAGGATGCACTTTTCTGCAACCCTATGCAGCTATGCGATCTTCAGCTCAAATTGGGTCTCTGTAGGGCCTACCAATGCAAATCTATTTTTTCTCCAGTTGCTTAGATTCTTATCCTCAAAGCCTTGCACTTATCAACATAATGGGTCAAGAATTTTCATTTTTTTAAGTTTCTTGGTGTGCGGAGGGTATTTTTTTCTATTTTGCACTCTCTTTTTCTTGACTCCTGGTTCAGATAAAACAGCAGTATTAGTTCATTGTAAAACTAGATGATTCTTTTTCATCATCTGCAGACCCTAGCCATGCCTTTCCTCATCCTTTCTCTTCCTGCTTTCTCCTTACGCTCCCAGAAATGTCTCTTTAACGTTCAGAATTCTTTATGTGGCAGTCTTTGCAAGCCTAAGCAGCCACTGTCCAAGCTGTGTCCTGTTTGTGGAGAATGAGAAGACTTCTCTTCTGGTTGCCAGCAATATAGATGCCCTCCTGTATTTACCATGTTCACTTGAAAATACGGAGTGAGAAAATCAAATCACTTCCACTTCAGTCACTCTGAGCACTAGTAAAAATCATTATCTCTAACCTTCGTTAACATTCTGTGCAGTACATTAGTGGTCTTTCTGATACCAGTCCATTAAAAAATACTTGGCGTTGAGTTTAAAAAGCCCTATGTCAACACCCTAGGCAGCTTATGCTTAGTGTGCAGCCACAGTGTATCCACTGTGTTTCAACAGCCACCTTTGCCACACAATTTAAATAGGTGTACTCTGATAAAAAGGGCAGTTATCTGTATAGGTGAGAGTTGATTTTTATTTACTGATGATCCTAACACAAAGCTGAGAGGCAAGAGATTTCTGGGAAGAACTTTACAGGAGATATCAATTATGGAATACAGCAAATGAACTAAAATAACATAATAAAAAATTGCATGAAAGAAATACATAGACAAAATATGTTTTATAAAGTTAACAGAAAGAAAAATATCTTAGTACTCTCTGTTTCTACATTTAAAAATGTTAAAGGACACTAGTTAAGGAAATGTTAGAGAAATACTAGCAGGAGGTCCTACTATTAAGGATAATTCTTGCCCAAGTTTCAGATTACAATTTACAAAGTGAAAAACTTCTTGCATCTATGGGTGAAAATATCTGAACAAACATGGATTTCATCCCAGAGGAGCAATGCCTGAGTGTACATCTCTCCTAGTCATTATTGTCTAATTACAAGTATAAAGCTGCATTGCCACAAATGTGGCAGGAAAATATATCTAACTTTTCATCCTGTCTCCAAGCCGAATAGATCTAGTATCTGGCAGACTAGATACAGTCTAATTTTTATACTTTGTGCTACCTAAACCAGTGCAATTTTGGCGTGAAGTCCTTTCATGTGTAATGGGGTCAGCAATGAGTACAGTGCAAAACACAGCAAGAGAGAGAGTATGATTGATATGAAAACAGACAGAAGCTAGAAAATGATCAAATGGATGTCGTAAGAGGCTCAGATAATGAGGAAAGCTGGTTTTCTGGAAGGAAAAAATGACATTTTGAGGGCTGAAGATGGGTAAAAAGATGGAAAAAGAAGGCAAAGCTTTTTTATTAGAAAAAAAGACAAGCGGTGAAGCAGTTATTGGCAGCAATCATGGCTGGAACATTGGGATAGCTAAGAAAAAAGTTTGATAAATACTGTGATCCCTCAAACCAGACAAAGGTGAGCTTCAGTGTCACAAAAGACATTTGGCTAAAGGGAAAATAAGGACAATAAATATTCATGATGAATGAAGTGATTTCCTACTGCCTATGAGAAACTGAAAGAATGTCCTACTTGGTTTCACAACCCAAAGCTAACTAACAGGTTTGCACTGAAGTACAATTGCCACCATTTTTGTGCTATTGCCTGTTTTAGAGCCTCTGAATATATGTCTATATTGATCAGCAAATACTTCATCAGAGTATTTAGTACTTCTGGAGAGATGCCGTATAGAGTTCCTTTAGCTGGTCTTTGAGAATACCCCAGTTCCGCAGAGCACCTTTTAAGCTGTCCGCATTCAGCGCCTTTTCTTCTCCTTGGTCTCAGCTGATGCTGGTTATCTAACAGTATTTCAAGCAGTGAAACTGGATGATTGTACAAATGACTTCTGTTTCACTGCGGAATCAGCCATAAACAAACTATGGAATTTATAACATAAAAATGAACATCAAAATGACAGGGTTTGACTAGTTTATGGTACAAAAGCTAGGACAGAAAAAAACCCAAAACAGATTGTAAAAAGCCTTTCTTTTAAATGAGAAATTGTAATTGAGTGGTATGGATACGAAATCAAAAATATACTTTGTTGAGATTACATTTCTTGTCAGCTCTGATTCTTCCAAGCAACTGAGATTTAGACCCTTGGTTTTCTAATTTTGTTATAACAGTGAAAAACCAGCCATATTAAGAATGGAAGAGACCAATTTTATACAGACATCTCCAGAAGGTCATTTCTCATTGCACTTGGTGGAATTTCAGTTATGGTTGCTTCATGAAATTTCAAACTACTTTAAAGAAAATTGGGGAAATAACCATAACTTTCTTTAGATTTCTTTAAAGAAGTTTGAAATTTGGTGGAATTGGGCATATTTGACTGAGGTCAGGTAGGAAGGTATCTGTATCTCTTGAATGTAGTAGTGTGAGATCAGGCTTTTGGAGAAGAACTCTTTTCTCTCTCCTATTATGGAGATCCTGCCAGGTAATTTAATTTTCCCTTAATAAGAATGACTTTATTTGCTTTGCTTTCTGCTTTCTTACTGGGAGTTGCAGAGTGCTTCTGAATACTTTTTGCCTTTAAACCCTGAAAGACTGAGATGGTATCTGAAATAATTTAGCATAATAAAACATCCTATTCTAAAGTTTTTCTCAGCTTGAAAGATTCAGTAATTTATTGGTGGAGCTTCGTATTTTATTTACATCATCTTCCCAACAGAGCTCTCTAGCACACCCACTAATAGAATGTAATATTTTTAATTAATAATAGACAAACAGGCATGGTTTAGTGCAGGGTATCTATACTACTTGGAGTCAATGTTTAATAAAACCTCCTGTAAGACATTTTATTCCCTGATAAACTGATCTAGCATAAACCTTTTTCATGAGGAAGATAATTGTAACTTTGGAACAATTTTTTGCTATGTTGACCTCAGGCTCATTAAAAAAAACTAATTTGCTCAAGTACCAGCAATGGATTAACAGACCAAAATATTACCCTGAGTCATTATTTAAAGATTAAATTGCATAGCAATCATTTAATTTAAACAGAATATTACAGAATGGTCCTTAGGGTTCACACTGATCTGTCACTTTGTCTGTACAGTGTCCCATTGAATTGCTGCATACTCTGAGGGATCTATGTGATTTTATGGTGTTGACATGTAAACATACACACACAAAACATCAACACGTTGGGCTCCTCTGCACCTCAGGCTTAGAATAGGTTTGTCATTTAGGCAATAACAGATAGCTGAATAGCTATGCTATTTGCATACATTTTGTGTAAAAGCCTGGTGAGATGGAGTGTGCAGGACAGCTGCTGCTGTTTGCTTGCAGCTTTCAACCTTCTATGCATTATACACTTTAATAGTTGCTGTAGTGAGGGGCATATGCATCTAATTCTTTGAGCTCCTGTTTTTGCTTACGCTTTAATAACCCTCCTATTGAGAATTTGCACTAACAGAATATGACTTTCACTAAAGCCTTAAAATAGAGCAAATCCATATGCACTGAAGCCTGGCTTCTTCAGCAGCTCTCTCTCTCCTGTGTGATTTTATGATTGTCAGCCTTTCTCTCACAGACAAAACTGACGGGCTCTCTCTCTGCTGTGCATCTACCTATTTTCCAGGTACATACAACAATTTAATCTTTTTGAGACATCTTCCTTTCTATGATGTTGTAGCAGAAAGATCTAAAAGTTGGCAAGAAGCAACCAAAATGCTATTGTCAAAGCAGAAGGCAAAACTCTAGAATACTGCAAGCTTGGACGTGAGAAGCAGGCAATTAGCTGGTAAAGAGGCACAGGCAACAGCTAAGAAAAATTGCTGGCCTTGATCTTGATGAAAAGGAGCAAATCATAGAACCAGAGGTGTCAACCTTTGATCTTATCTACTGACTTTGACAGAATGCTTCCACTCTACATAGGAGGCACGGCTTAAAAACACCTCGTGTTTTTCAGAAGATTGCTCTCTGCTCTCAAAGCGGCAGAAGACTGCAAGACAACTTCGAAATGGAAAAGAAATCCCAGTTATTTTTCAGCACACCAGATCCAGATTACGTTAAGATAATCAATCACCTTATAACAGTTCTGTTTCAAAATGAGTCTGGAAACATTGTATCAGAAATCTCAGCACTTTGGAAGATAAAAGGCTGTGAGTTTAACTGAAATACCTATTCAACCTTGCTAAGAAACAGATTAAGAGTCAATAGGGAACAATGCAATTTTTCTTCATGGTATGTTTGAACAGTTCGCTATCATGTTTGTGGCAAAGAGATAAAGGAGATGTTTAGACAAAGCCTTCAAAAAACAGCCATTGAGTTGTTGCATATGAAATCTCTGGAGTATTTATGTAGAATTAACAAGTCTAAGCTTCTGGAGCAGAGGATAAGGAGACGATAAGAACCTTGGCATGGACCTGGAAAGAAGGCGGGCGAGAACCTCAGTTGATCCAAAGGTCTGTTGCCAGTCCTTAATTGTATTAACAGACCTGCAATGGATACCCAAATGCATTACAAAAAAGTGAACTACGATATCCTAAATATACAGATAACAGCAAAGGCTATGGAGGTGGTAATATCATTGTTTATGGGGCCAGAGAAACACTGACTTATGCATGAGCAAGATGTCTTAGAAACATGAGTACTGTTTACTTTTGAACTTGTCAAAATGCATAATTAATGGTTAGCCTGGGGGGTTGGGGGTTAAGAGGGTTTTTCAGAAAACTCCAGAAGAGGCAAAGAGCTCATATACCCAAGGCAGCCAAGCGCATCCCGGCTCTAGAGCAGGAAGCTGAGAAGTTAGTTTTGCTCATGCTGGCAGAGGCTGGGCAGGGAGAGCAGGCGCAGGGAAGGGATCCAACCCAGACAAAAGTGGTCGTCACCTGCAGACACAAGTCACCCAGTTTGTCTTAGGGTAGAGGAGGAATTCTTAAGCCTAACTCTTAATATATTGAACTTATTGGAGACTATTAACTAAAACTATAGTTTAAAAAGCCTCAGAAACTATGTGAAATAAAGCATCTGAAGTCTGTACCCTATCGTCCAAAACCAAATGTGGAACAGAAAAGGTTCGAAGGAACTTTTGTATCTATTTGCAAATGAATGTGGCTTAGAGAGATGAAGATTATATATACTGTAACTCTAATAATCTATGTGGTTTGCTCCCTTTGAGCTCTTCTTCAGAAGAATGAGCAGATGTCCTGTGGGTCTCATCAGAGAATGCTGGGAAAGTGGCGCTGAATGCGAGGAAGAACTAATAATTTCAGATATGTACAGCTTCTGCAGGAATTAAAATTTCATAATGTCAGTGGTAAACAAAGCATGGTCTGGAGGCAGGTACAGCAAGGACAGATGTGAATGTTCTTTCTAATTGAGGAATTACAGTTAGTCTTATTCTCTGTTAAATGCTGAAAAATAAAAATTAAAGTGAAGGTCCACAAGATTATCAGCCAGAAACAAATTTTAAACCTGGAAAGCATTCTGCCTGAATTAAAGAAGACTCTATGCAGGTGACTTTTCTTGCTGTGTGTGTGGCACCATGTGGAAAATCTAACGGGAATCAGAAGCAGAGACAGGCACCTCAAAATGCTACGTACCTTAGCCAAAAGGTATTGGCAAACCCTGTTGGAAAAGATAAACCCTGTAATCATCATAGAGGGGCGGACTTCATGAGGACAAAATCCTGCCCTTTACACCAATAGGTAGAAATGATCATTTCAGCAGTTATGCCATCAAGCATTGGCAGGGCTGCATTTTTTTAGGCCTGAGAAGTCGACTATATTTACTGCCGCTACAGAGAATACGATAAGGGTCTGGGTGTGGCAGTGGAGTAACACAAGGATGTACTTGAAAATATGTAAGCGTAGAATTTCAGCTGGCAGAGTTAGACAGTTTGCTATAGTCGTATTAAGGATAAAAGCAGGTGTGGAAGAAGAAAGGACAAACACTCCCCCAGCAGTGAAGGCCGTGGTAGAACTGCTTGAACAAAAAAAAAAAAAGCAAATTCTGGTTTTTTTTGATTATCACATTATCTAATTATTCCTATTTAAGACAATACAAATATTAATCAATAATACTATAATTACATTCAGCTAAATTAAATCAAATGAGTAACTGATTAATAGTATTAATATTTAAGATAATTATAATATCTAGTTATTGCTATTACATTTTTTACTACTCAGGCATACTATCATTCCTATATTCATTAATTTCATTATTAATAACAAATGATATTTATTAATGTAATCTAGAGAGAGGCTTTTCAAAAAGACTTTGAGCAGGCTGAGGAAATGCTGCTACCCTGGACAGTTTGAATTTTAACAAAAGAGTTAAACCATGTGTTGATGCTTGACATTGGTACTCTTACAGGACTGCAATTGCGATCAAAGATCCCTTTCTTACTTTCAGAATTGAGAAGTTCTTTCTGTTTGAAGGAAAGATGCATGATGACAGAAATGAGAGTTTTTGTTATTGCATAGCTTTGTAAATGTCAGGGCCCAATTCTGCCCGACTGTGATTCCACCACACAGAGGAAATATGTTCTGAGCTCCTACCATGCAATGTAGTGCCTCAGGGACTTGGTGCAGAGGTTGTGCCTATCAAACACCCAATAAACACGACAGCAGATGTGTTATCATGATAAAAGTGTCGGAATATTGGCATTTCTGAAAAAAAACAGTTAGCTAACTTCTACTGTGACAATTTGTGGAGGAAGGATATCCACCAGCCACGAGAGGGCATCCAAACTCATTTTTACCTCAGATTGATTTGCTGCCATCTTCCCAATAATGAATGTCGTGTTAACTCTGTATATAGGTTTGTGTGAAGCATAATGGTCAAGACACAAGTTCCACCATGAGGTTTGGAGACTAATTTAGGGATTTTTTTAATAGTTCACTCCAGCAGTTGTTAATGGGCTCCATTTACCCCACAACCCAAGACTCGCCTTGCAAAAGCAGTATCTAGCCTTTCCTGAAGGGAAGGGAGACAACAGCAGGGAAAGCCTGAAAACTCCCCTTGAGTAAAACAGAATTAATAAACCAGGGTGATTCCAGCGTAAGTGGATTGCTTAGAAAGAGATGCAATACACGTGCTATATTTCTCCAACCCAGGTTCTCTCCTGAAAACATTGGATGTTCTCAAAGACCAAGGCCCTGACCATGGGAGCTGGGTGAGCATCCATCTAGCAGTATGCCAAGAAGATGGAGAGGAAGGAAGAGAGGCCTGTGAGACTTCATCTTGAATTTCTTTCTTTTCCGTCTCTTGGGTCCTTATAATCCTCGTGGCAGTATTATAGTAGTATTATTCCTTGGTAACACATTTGGAAATGTCATGAAAATCAGTGGAAATTGCACATTTCAAAGTTTGCAGAATTAAATCTGAAATGGTTTGCTTGTTCCACATTTCAATATTTCAATGTTTTCTTATAGCACTAACCTGATGGACAGAAAAGTATCTTAAATTCTTTTGTTCTTGCCTGTTCCAGGCCACTACTAAATACCTAAAGTGGCAGAAGGCTCTTTAACAGCAGTGTCTTGCAAATTCTTTGCACAGAAATGGTTGCAGGCAACTGAGAGGTGAGTTACAGAAACACGTTAACAAGCATCTAATACATTGGGAACCTATTAAACAGATGAGTTTACCTCTGCTGTTTTGGATTCATAGAAGATGACAGCTAGAAAATTAAGTTATTACTATCTTGAGCCTTTTCAACCCTGAGTGAATCTGCAGTTTGCTGCCAGGAGCTTTCCTGATTTGGATGGGTGTCCTTCTGATAAGCCAACGCTTTTGTTAGAAAGAGCTGTGGTGCTGATATTTTGCAGAAATAGTCTGTGGGAGATTCTTGGCCACAGGCAGCTCGTAAGGTTTGAATATGTTTATCTGGATAGCAGCCACGACAGTGAAAGACATCTCCTTGCGTTAGGAAAAGCTAGAAAAATACTCTTCCTAGGCGGGTGATTACTCTCTACGTCGGTAGGTGGTGCACTACTGTTGTGAACATGGTGTTTCTGAACAGAAACTGTTGTTTCTCTTTCACTAACGATCTTAAAAATCTGCCTTTGGGAAAAGTTACTTCATTGCACCCAAAGAACTAACTTCTGTAGCTTGAAAGCAGTAAGAGAACATAAGACATATGTGGTGTTCACACTGAAACAATTATTGAATTATATGTATTTTGTATTCTTGTATTTACAAGGACATTAAGTGTTGTATTTCTTTGTTTTCATGCTTGGGTTTGGGTTAATGAACACTGTCATTTGATGAGTAATTGGAGAGTATACGTAAACCTGGAATCATGTTTAGGCGATTTTGCTCATGTAATACAGCCATAGAACCTGCATGAATGAACAGTGACAACCTTTCTTTCCACAATCCCTTTCTAGGTTTTGAAATTTCTTTTTCCTCTGCACTGGCTGAACTTGCGTCACCATCTCATCACCTCTCCTTTTCACCTGTTTATGCCACGTTCATGCAAAGGCACATGCTTCAGAGCACCCCAGCTTGCCGAGCCTGCTGAAACACAAAACAACATGCTCCAGCCTGGCACTGGGCCTGAGAGAATGAGTTCTGCTTGGGAGCAGCAAGGGAAGAGGAGACTGAATTCATCCCTCCTTGGCATCTGCTGCTCTGGCTCCAGTTGGAGCAGCAGGTTCCCCTGTATACTGGGATCACAGGGTGTCGGAGATGGGGTTGTGCTAAGAAAGCTTATGGAAATATGTGCTCATAAAAGTGCAAACTGGTCTCAAGTCCACCACAGCTAGCAAAATTTAGGTGACAAGAGGAATATGCAATAGGCCCAATTCATACACACAGAGGCAGTTCAAACAGTTCTGGAGACTGTTTAGTAACAGTCACAAATGCAGTAAGGCTATTGGCACTGGGGACTCTAGGCTTAGAGCCCAGCTTAGATACAATTTGAAGTACCTAAAGACAGGAGTCTTGCATGACCTCTGCTCATTTTCCAGAGAAGTGATGTAAGATCAGCTGATAAACAGGACATGTTTATTGAACACACGAGTGGGTGATCCTGTCCACAGCATGGCAGGAAGGCAAAAGATTGCTCTGAACCCTTCAGTATCTTCATTTATGCAGTTATATCACAGCTGAGCTCTGTGTATGTCACCAGCTCCTTAGCCTCTTTAATGTGGAGGTTATCAGAGGACTGGTAAAATGAAAGTACTCTCTGCCTAACAGAGAGTGCTGTGTGATAGATCACAGAGAGCGAAGGAGAAATCAGACGGTGACAGAAGAGAGAGAGCATTGCAGTTTCCTTTCAAAATCCAAACTTTAAGAGTTTTTTTTTTTCATCTTCCCTCAACAGTAGTCAGCAACAGTCCAGCTTTTAGTCCTATCAGTAGCCCTTGCCTGCTTCCTAGCAAGTGTCCATGTGGACAAAGAGCAATCCTTCTATCTTTTCAGTCCTGATAGAAACTTCCTGGCTTCTATGATAATCAGGGTCAGCAAAGAAGCTCTTACCATTTTAAAGCATTTTAAACATAAAAATAAAATTTTTACAACAACAACTAGTATGTTGAAATACTAAAACAATAATTGAAACACTAACATTTTAAAAAAGCATCATGGGCCAAGGAGTAGAGGCAGGTATTTACATGGAACTACGTTTTGCTCATTTAAGGAAAAACAGGCTATATTTTATGATGGCAATTCCTGCTTAACTAATTCAGCTTACAGCTGTGGGCTCATAGCAGCAACATATAAGGCCATGCTTTGATATTTGCTCTTTTTTCCTTAATCAACTCACTATGAGCAAGAATGAAAAACTTTCTTTAGAAACAGTTTTTAGGGCTTCTTCCTTGCACTGCTCAGAGTTCCCTTTGGACTCCTAAGAGCTGAGAGATATCTGACCAGTCTTTGGGGTGGTGCTTTCTTCAGGTTACAGGGATCTTCTTCTGGATGTCTTCTTCATGCTTCCCTCTGTGGGTTCCTGCAAAGCCTGTCTCACCTCTCCCCTTATCTCCTCTTGCTGTTGTTCTCATACCCGCTAGTATGTTTCTCCCACTGCCTCCCAAATTCCTTCCCAATTCCAGAAACACTACTGTTGGAACGGCAGTTCATTTTAAGGCTTTCAGAAAAGCACTGTCTGATAGTGTCATGAAAGGCCTCAGATAGGAACAGTCTTTGATTCTCATGGTGCTTTTTGTGATTGTTCTTAAAGGTTAGAAAGGGCAGACAGTTTTGTGTCTCATACAGAACTGAATGAGCTGTAAGGGCCTAACAAAGCCTGATCGCCCTGACAGGACAATTGAATTTAGAGGTACCTTGAGTTGACTTTTGCCCATAACTACAAAAGCAGATGGGCACAGTCCTGCTGGTTGCAATCTGAGCATTAGCCAGCACACCTCTCATAACACCAAGGAACTTGTGCATTCTGCCTTTAAGTTCTTGATAGCAGTCTCGTTTCCCTGCTGCCTTTAAGTGAGATGATCCTTGTTTTGGCCACAAATCCTACTCAGCATTTGCGAAAAAAAAGGAAGGAATTATGTCTGTCATTGAAATTCTCATAGCATGAGGCATGGTGTTATGGACGTTCTTGTGGCCTATTCAAAGGTGATGTTGAAATGAAGAGTCAAGTACACAATCACACCCATAAACAGGTTTAGATAGTCTTAGAATGGTCTAAGGAAATGTTTCACAATGAACTAAGAAAGATAGTTGCGATAAAGGCAGATGCAGTATAAATTCTCTTCAGAAAGACAATAGAAAGTCAATTTCTTCACTTTTAAAATGTCCAGAGGAGTTTAAAGTAGATACATGCATGTGTGGAGTGCTAAAAGAATTGAATTTTAAACGGTGTTGCACAGCAGGGTAGATTGCTACAAGCAGTAGCTGAGCAAACAACTGAATTTTTTGTAATTTGAAGAAAATATATTTTATAGTAGCTATTTTCTCCAAATCTTAGCTCTAACATGGAAATCCTTATTCTTATGTAACTCATTTAATCCAACAATTAGCAAACCAGCAGACCTTAGGGGACAGCACATTATATGCATGGTGAGCATCAACTGAAGTAGCTAATTTGATAAAAAGGTGAGCGGCCGCTGATGTGCAATACGTTACCCTGAAACACTGCTGAATCCTTGGCCATATTTGATATATGTTCAATAAACATTTTAGCATATTTAATAAACATAGCATGCAGAACAGCAAAGTACAGACCTGGACTCATCCAGACACACTGCAGTGCTGTTTTATCTTGCATTGTTTAGTTTTTAGAAGCCAAGTAATTTATGTAAATACTGGGTATGAATATCTACTAACATATCTAAGCAAGTAACTTTACTCATTGAGTAGTCTCTTTTGGAACAGTGGACATGCTTTATTTCATTTTTTTTCCCACAATTTATTTAAACATCTCACATATACAAAATACATTTTCTTTTTTTTTTTTTTTGAGGAATGGCAATTCTTTTTTTATCCATTGTAGAGGATGAAAATGAGATTTAAAAGCAGGAACACCTGACTTTGGAGGAAGAAGACAAAAGATGAGGAAAAATGATCCACATGCTTAAGCTGGGGGTGAGATAGGACACTGAGTTTTGAGACAGATTTCAGAGAAACAGACAAGTCGTATATTAACTGCTGCTAGCACCATCAAAGTTCAAGTATTGGAAAGATAATCTGTAATAATGAAATTAGCACCACTGTATTATAAGTGGAACTGAAAGTACTTCAGATCATATTAAGAAGTACCTACAAAGAATGCGGATCACACTTGGTTGAGTGTATGAGGTAGTTTAAACCTTTGGAAGCTGTGGTTTTAAACTTCCTCTGTGGAAGATATTCAAAGGCCACAAGTGGTGCAGACTTTCATGATTTTTTATTTTGTTTTTTTTCTTTACAAAGGTTGACATTTCCCAAAGCAAGGTGTTAAATCTTGAAAGACTTCCAAGTCCTTTTGGGGCTGTGTTAAATTTCATTGCACAATACTCCAATCAACTCTTCTCCTTCTCTTTCGCCCAGAGTTTAAGCAAGTAGATGAACAGAAGAAGTGGAAGGAGTCAGCTTTCTTTATAAAAAGAAATGACAAAGAGAATAATTTTGAGGGGATTTTAAGTTAGTTTTAGTTCATTCATTTGAAACAGACTGGGCCAATGTCCAAACCGAATTCTTGGTCAGCGCCACCAATGTCCAAAGGTGCAATGTCAAGGATGGGCAAGCGAGATGGCTTATTTGTTCTGTATTCAATGATTGTTTTGCCCCATTCATTGTTCTTTCTCTGCAAGAGAAAATTCATTAGAATTGTTATTGCACAGTTCACAGTATTGAGAATTATTTCAGATAACTGGAGAACTTCTGAAAGAAATTCATATTAATTTTACTGCTATTGTTTGCAAATCAGATACCCATGCCTAACTATTTAGATCTTGGATACAGAGAAAACATTTACTTTAATATTCTGAAATAATGTTTGATGTAGTTACATTAGTAGTTACATTAACTACTGTATTATACATACTACTATTAAATCAGAGAACCTTGCTTGAGTTGTTCAGGATTTAAGGATCCTGTCTCTCCTGCATCTTGTGTACTACTTTCTCATCATTCTTCAGCTAACATAGAATTTGAGTCTGTTCCCTCTGAAACGCTTTTTCTTTTTTGCCACACTGCGTGATACAGGTAGGATTTATTTGTACTCCAGTCTCGTGCACATTCATTACAGACCTAGCACAGTTGATTTTACAGGCTATTTATCTTCACTGGGTAAACTTTTGCTGGACAGACAGATTATCTAGTTCTGTATCAAAGCACAACTCTGCCTCAGTCACAGTGCCACGGTTTATGTTACTTACAGAGCAGCCATCCTCAAGAACACTGAAGGTGAATCTGCTGTTGCCCTCAGCTCGTAATTCAACATCATTGGATCCCTGCAGTATAACAGCCTTCTTAAGGTTTCCAGTTTCCTCATCCATGTAGGCAATGCTGTTCTTGCAGTGGTAGGTGATGTTCTGGGAGGCATGGTTGGCCAGCAGGCGCATGAAGGCAAGTTGGGTAGCCATATCCTTTGAGGTCACTCCTTCATCATTGTATTCAAACTGAAAAACAGAAAGGAAGCCAGTCAATTGTACAGCTGGGGGATGGTGGATATTTGTAATGGAAACATGTGGTATTTGCTATAGGAACATTAAAAAAAACCCCACGCAAGTCTGGGCGCAGTTGTCAATTGCGGCTGCAGAGCTAAAGAGCATCAAATTAAACTAGCAGGAGGTAGGTTCGAAAACAGACACAAGGGGATGTAGTTCAGTTGTGGAACACTTTGTCCTCAGATTATTACTATGCTAACAGTTTATGTGGATTTAAAGGTGAGATCAGGCAAGTTTAAGCATGAGAAACCCACTGTTTCCATAAATACACAGGAACAACGCCTGGCTCAAGAAGATTCTGAATTTGTTGGAGTCTAATATAATATGTGTGTGGATATTATAAATACTTGCTTCATTCTTATACTTTTAGAGCATCTGCTTTTAGCCACTGTAAGGGACAGGACCCTAAACTACCCAGACCTTTTTGACCTAGTATGATCACGGTTATGTTCTTACATTAAAAATCTTGGATACTGGGATTTCATCATACGATCAACTCTATTTCATTTCAAAATTATGTAATTAGAGCTCCTTAACTGTACAAAATTGATTTATTTTCATTAGGATGGTAGAGTACCTAACATGCAAGCAGATGTATTTCCTGTTTTTACATACAATGGTGATTCCGAGTATTATGGTGGTGTAAACTTTGGGTCCGATATGTGTTTGTAATATAAATATCTTTCGAGAAACGGAGTAACATATCAAAAGTAAATCTCAATTAAAAGAATAAGCAAAGATGGTTAGCTTACTTTTTCAAATAATTCCTGGAGTGTTTTTAAACTGGTGTACCATACTCCAGTCCAGACTTTTCTTAGCCAAAGCCATTAATCATGATGAACTGATCATATGCAGACACCATAAAAGATTAGAACAATGCTGAGAAACCCTTTTAGCAAATCGTGATCCAAGTCAGAACTAGGACCGAGTTCTCTCAAGATAAAAGGTAGTTCCCCCCTCATATTTCTCCTCTAAGAGAGAATTTCAATTATGTGTATGCTTGCCAAGAGTCAGTGGGCGGGGAATTCTTTAGACAGCACTGCCGGAAGCCAACCATCCTCCAACACATCACTCACCTGACTGCCACCATTGATAGTTTCACCAAACCATACGTGCTTCTTGTCTTTGGGATTCTTGTTGACATACCAGTTCTTAGCGGGAATATTTTCAGGGTTAGCGTGGATGCAAGTCTCACCAGTGGCGAAGTCACAGTATGCTCTAATGGCATCTGCAGAGCAGCCTTGGTTAGGATCAATCCAGTAGAATCCTGCCATGGAGGAAAGAAATATGAATAATAGTTCACTCACTCTCACATTTGCATTCAGTTTATATTTAGTGACTAGATATAAGAACTCAGAGGTCATATTAGAACTAGGTACAATATTAAGTTGATAATTGAGCAAAAAATGTATTTTTGATTATTCAAATTTTCAAATATTTGAAAGCTAAGCTTAAGTATTATTGCATTATTTTGAAAAGTTATTGCAATAATCACAACAATAGCTTTAAACAGCTTTTCGGAATGTCCTTGCATGTATATACTTTCAGTGGAGGCAGACAGAACTTCTTCATTCACTTAGTATTTTCACTGGTTGGCCAAGATTACATCAAAGAAAGCTAATAAGCCGAAAGTATTTGAGCCAGAAGGGACAAATATCTGGCACTATCATACCGCTGCTCCATTCTGGGTGGCTAAGTCTTAGGTCACGGCAGGTGCGAGCTGGGTTCTTTCTGGAGCCCTCAGGGGTCAGCAGGGTCTCAATTTGGTTGTTCAATGTTTTTAAAGTGGCATCAACTTCATAATCCTTGGGTCTGAGAGAAGGCTGATCAGCCCGGTAGTATTCTGCATCGTAGCCAACTTCATATCCACCACCATTGGGACCAGGGGGACCAGGGGGGCCAGGAGGACCAGGGGG
Source organism: Struthio camelus (assembly GCF_040807025.1). Taxonomy (NCBI): domain Eukaryota; kingdom Metazoa; phylum Chordata; class Aves; order Struthioniformes; family Struthionidae; genus Struthio; species Struthio camelus. The sequence continues at coordinate 28,441,796 of NC_090943.1, read as the reverse complement.
ACCCTAAGTTATTCAGAAACAAAAGACAAGAGCATCCTATTATAAATACGGTTCTCTCAGCTAACTTCTTCCACACAGGCATAGTCTTGCTGAAGTCCTAGCACCCTCAATTCTAAGCTCAGCAGCCCGTATGGACCTGCCATGTGGTGACTACTATGCACTGCTGCAGCAGCAGATGCACAGGGTAGGACTACTACCTTCTCTTTGTGTATATACTGACTGGCTACAAGGAATGAACAAGGACTTCAGGTTTAGGCTCATTAGGACCTAAATATTTTAATTATAAATATGTATTAAAAAATAGATATAATGAATGTGTTTAATGTTAAATAACAGACATTTGGAAGTCTCTCTCTCTTTCTTCTTCATTTTTAATAAGGACATGTCTTTCCTTAAACTACTAGGCTCTTGAGGCAGTTTTCTTGTATCTGTGACCTAACTGTGTTAAATCAAAAAAAAGTGATACTCACAACAGGGCCTTGGCTACCATGAGAGCCACGTACACCAGCAGGGCCAATAGGGCCAGGGAGACCATTGCGACCATCTTTGCCAGGAGGACCAGAAGGACCAGGTGGACCCTAAAAGGAAACAGTTTGAACAGTCTGATGACAGTACAGAACACTGCAAATAGGGATTTACATAAATAGGTGTGCACATACACATTCCACAATAAAATGGGAGGGAGTTATATGAATATGCTCTTAAATTCACCTACCCTTGGGCCAGCAGGACCGTTGTTACCAGGAGGACCTTGATCACCATGTTGGCCCTGTTGAGAAAAAACACATGCATAGTAGTTAAAAAAAAATGCAGTGGCACACATTTGTGTCAGCATAATTCAAGAGGTGGTTACAGTCAAGTGTATTTGAGAACGGGAATCTGGGATTAACCTAGTTTACTAGTGGAGCTGGGATTTAAAAAGCCTGTTTTGGGCAGCGTAGAGAGTGTAAAGAGATACACTTAATGATACTCTTAATGAGATTATCAAAGTCTCTATAATGTCTCTCCAGATTTTCAGAGAAGGCTCTAAAATAAGAATCAGAATTCCTAAAGAAAATATCAGAAATTAAAGGGAAGAAAATCTAAAAATGACTTCTGCTTCTCTGTAATACAAAAGCTTTACAATGATGTTCCGCTCAAAATAAGCGGTAATATTATAAGAAAGGCAGAGTTTTTTGAATTCTGTGCTGGCCAGATGCAACTGAGTTGCAGGGCATCCAAAGGTACTGACACACTTCTAAAGCCAACTGTCAATAGCAAGATCAACTTGTCATTTTCTGTGGGGAATGCTGAGTATTAAAGATGATCCTATGGTCTTCGAAAGTTGATGCAAATGGAGTTAGTGGTATCAACCTGCAGGATGGTGCAGATGTATCTCCAGACTAGGGTGACCTTATTTACTTACTTGTTTTGCTCTTTATATTCAAAATCCTGAAAACCATTTACTTACAGCAAGACCAGGAAGGCCCTGCAATCCATTGTGTCCCTTCAAGCCAGGCAGACCTCTATGCCCCTTGTCTCCAGGTTCACCCTTCTCACCACGTGGACCTTGTGGACCCTAGGGAAAGGATATAGATGTCAGTGGAATAAAACAGAAAGCTCCAGGTAGATATTACTGTCAAAGCAGACATGAGGCATGAGTATTCTACATTACGCAAAATGTTGCTCCCGATATATGCATGTACATTCTTTCAAAACACACGGGAAGAGTGTCAATACCCAAAAGCTTCAGGATCAGTTCCATGAGAGAGAATGCTGATTGAGGTTCCAGGTCTATAAATATTTAAAATCCCTTAAATACTACCTTTTGGGCCCCTATCTTGAGCACAGTTGTAGACCCTTAGCAACAAAGCCTATGTTCTCTTCTTGCATCAGTGTGGTAATGTATTTAGAAATCAGACTTACAGCAAGACCTCTTGGACCAAAAGCACCAGCAGGACCAACAGCACCAACAGGACCCTGAAAGAGGAAGAGAAAATTGCATGTCACTGCTGTATCTCATACATAAAGTGTTCCATGCTTAACACATCTCTGCAGAAAGCAGAACAATTATCCACACATTACAGTGGTTTGACTTATAATGTATGTATGATGGAAAAGCTTTTGTACTAGGCTACGCAAAAAATAAGGTCTCATGAACTCACAGGATCACCACGGTTTCCAGGCTTTCCAGAAGGACCAACTTGACCGTGAGGACCAGGAGCACCCAGAGCACCACTGGGACCAGGGCTACCAGGAGCACCACGCTCACCCTGGGAACAAAGGAACACAATAGGTGAGACAGTGTGTTACTACTGACTTACACATACTGGAACAGTTCTTCCATGAGCATGAAATAAAGAAAAGAGCAAGTTACCTTGAAACCAGGAGCACCATCCCGACCTGGAGGACCATCATTTCCAGGATTGCCCTGTTAAAATATCATTAAAAATATTAAATTTCCATCCCTTTCATGTCACACAGAGCTGTGTGTCAGACTAATTGCTCCCAATGAGAATAAGAAGACATTAAGATGGGACAGCATAAATCTTGAAGATAACAGACTCTTCCTTAGAAATGCCATTCTCACATTCCTTAGATATGTTAATGTTTCCAGAAAAAAAAAGATGGTCTTCAAATATTTTAGGTTTTACAAGATCAATATAGAAGAAAGTTATTGCATTGCAGCATTTCTTTACATGAAAAATTCAAGACAATAGTCACTTTTACTGACCTCGCACTCTTGTAAAACTTGGATCTACTTAGGTGAAAAATGTCAGTGGGGAAAAAACCCACAAGGACTTCAAACACTAGTCACAGTTGAATTACTCTGTTGTGGTACTACACAAGCTTAAATAGCTTCCTTTGAGTGCTACTTTCACAAGCAAACCTTTTCCTTCAGAAAATTCTCATGGAGCGGGAATGTTTTTTCTTTTTAATAATGTTATATTATTCTAATAATATTTGTAAAACAAAATGACTATTCTCTTATCTCTTTGAAATCCTGTGAGTCTAAGTATCACAACACCTCAGGTTATCAAACAAGCTTTCCTGATGAGGCCCAGAGAAAGCTTTATACAGTTACCCTTACAGGAAGCAAGATAAAGGGTATTTATGTTAGCTGTCTTTATACTGTAAATCATGTATGGCCACTGTATGGATGTCCTTCTTCAGGGTGAACTTCTAACTTGCATGGATAAGTATATCCTCTCCTCTAAGAACAAGGTTGCCAAAATGGGCTGGGAAGAGCTGGGAGCAAGGCCCTCTCCTCCAAATAACCATCTGTAAAGCAGAGGCAGGGCATTAGAGGGAGCAGTTTGCTCCAGTCTAGCACTCCATTCTCCCTTACGCACAGGACACAGCTCCTGCATTCTGCCTTTACCCATACTGATCTGCGTGGCTCAGAAGTACCTGCCACACAAGCCAGACTCTGATATATTATGTTTTTAGCCTACAAGCATACTTTATATTTTATGGTGAGGCAATGTATGTTGGGAAATGCTATGCAGCTCATCTGCAATGCTAACATGTCTTTGCTTTGCTAGGACTCCAAAACATGCTGTGTTATCAAGTCTGATAACTGAATTCCAAAATTGTTATTTGCTTCTTACGCTTTTTGAGTAAGCCTTAAGTTAAAAAAAATGCTTTGTCTTTATTATTATGAGTCATTACATCCCTCAAGAAAAAGTGAGTGCAATTTTTACGCTTCACTGAAAGATATGCATATTGCATCTAGCATGACGCTAAAAAAAATGCTAATAGCCAGCTTTCCTAATATATTTTTTCTCTAGCCAAAACATTTTCCCCTGGGATGTAGTATTTTTCCCAGCTTTACCAACGAATTCTTTTTCCTCATGCTCCATCTTTTTTGTGAACTAAGTAGAAAGTCAAAAGATTCTGACTGTGACTCCAGGACACTTTTCAGATACCATTTCTGCCTTGAAGAATTTGTCACCTAGTAGGGGAGAATTAGCTCCCTGGTGAGCAGGTCCACTGCTTTGTTTTAGACCCTGCCAAATCTAGAACTTGTGTGTGTTAGGATTGTGTGTTAGGATCCTGCAATAGCTTTCTCTTAAGACACCAAAGGTACAAGTTTGCTAACAGAACTGCCCGCAGTTGCATCAAGTCTTTCTATATATCTGTCTTTAGTTCAGAACAAAAGCAAAGCAATTCTGAAGAGGAAATGAAACATAGCTTACATCACGACCAGCTTCACCAGGAGCGCCATTTGGACCAGGGGAACCCACGGGACCAGAAGGACCACGAGCACCAGGAGGACCAGAAACACCAAGGGGACCAGGTTCACCCTAATACATGAACAGTGGTAACAAAATGTAACATATAATACAACACAAATCAAACTTATAGAATCTTTTAGCCTATATCTAAGGCTAAAACATTTCTCTGCACTCATTTCTTGAAGTGAAACAGAACCAAGAGACAAGAAACATATATAACTATATGAAACATTAATCTTAGTTCTAAGTTTTCTATATCTTCCATTCTCTGCTAAAAACAAAAGCCTCTGATGCCATTCAAAGCTCGTACTACCTGCATAGTAGTAAGTTTTAGAACAAATGAAGTGCAGGGCTCAGAAATGCCTGCCCAGAGAGCATACTCAGAGATAAATTTTGTTTGTTTGCAGTAAGCAATAATTTCTTCCACTGCTCTGCTAGGTTCATATAACTAACCTTTCTCGGCACCAGTGGTGGTGACAGCAGAATCTAGACTTCTTGTTCCCTAGCTCAGATTTTTCTTTACATTGGTCTCTGTTTAAAGAAGATTAACCAATGTTATATACTCACTGTTGCTCCAGAGATGCCTGGAAGACCACGTTCTCCCCGAGAGCCAGGCAGACCAAGGATACCAGGAGCACCAAGAATACCCTGAGGACCAGGGGTACCAGGAGGACCCTATGACACAATGAGAAGACTCTTTTTATTAATGCAGAAAAATCATTTATGGCCCACCACATTTGTCATTTGCTTTGCTCTGTAACAGTACCAACTGCATTCCAAGGCTCTTACTGTGTGTCAGTTCCAATTCCCACATGGAGAGAGTTATAATTAAGCCATATGACGTTTTAAACACCAAAGCTGAAGATCTCTAAGTAGGTAATGCTGGTTGTACTCCCCATTCAAGTGTTTTCCAGTGAAAAAATACTGCTTGTGGAAAATACTGTGCACATGCTTTTCCTTAATTTATAGTAGAGATCTCCTATTGTGTCATTCCCAGTCAATGACAGGGGATGATGCTTGAAAACTAGAGAAGATGCCTATTTGAGGGGATTCTGTAGTGTAGAAACCGGTCTTCTCATCCTGAGACAGCCTTAGGAGATAGCTAGGTGATATCCGACATCTTTAAAAAAAACTTCAGAGTCTTTTGCTGACCCTTTGAAAGGGAAAGCTAGTTTAGTTAAGGAGAGACTTTTCAACCTCTCTGACATTTGAGCATGCATAAGTGATCATCTTGACAGATTCCCCTAATCTAGATAATTTACTATCAGGCTCACTCATTCAGCTATGTTTTTCTTACCATATGAAATTAGAAAATGTATTGCTATATATTCAACATCAAAGGGCCAATGTTCAAGTGTCTCCTACAGACCTTTAACGTGTATCTGACAACGACACTGAAGATTTCACTCTTAGCTGCAACTTCTGCAGATCAGAGAATTTCTGTAAATTTATACTGAGAAACAATGAAGTACTAATTCACGCAAGTGCCTACTTCCACAATACAGAAACGCATCTGACTTCAAAAGAGCCAATAACTCTGGATGTGCAAGTTTAAAGGCACTTATAATTCATTTGCTTGTATAATTCTAAACCATCCTGGGTCTTTAATCACTTCAACTATGTGATCTCCACAAATTAGAGTTTCTGATGCAGAAATGATTTGAGATTGTTTAAAACAGACATTCACAAATTCCTCCTTTTTCCTCCTATGATGCTTACTCTCAGATCAGCAGACTGTCTTCCCTTTCTCAGCCTAGTGTACCGATTTATTCTGCCTCTAGCTTTGTTGCTTTCACTTGGATTGCTTGTACAAAAAGTGCTATTCAGCACAAGAGAGAGGAATGCCTTACCCAGAGATCAGGTTCACTTTTTGACCTGTTTGTCAAACATGTCTAAACAATTTCTTGAGTACAGGCTCTGCTTAAGAGCTTTGCTAAATTTGAGGATAAAAGAGAAAATCCCTTCCTAAATATTAGAAGCTGTAACATTTACTTGAAGAACCACATTTTTAATGAGAAGAGATAATGAGTAACTTACAGCAGCACCAGCCTCTCCAGATGGACCTTTCTCACCAGCAAAACCAGGTGGGCCAGCAATACCTTGTTCACCAGTACGGCCAACTGGACCAACATCACCACGTGGGCCTCTAGCACCATCTTTGCCAGATGGGCCAGGAGGACCAGGGGGACCAGTAATACCCTAGGATTGAATAGAAACATGATGTCATTACAGCGTAGACCAACTATTTTCTGAAAGACAGAGGTAAGCTTCCTATTCTGTCCATGGACCAAAATGGCACTTTGCAATAAAGAAGTTATCAGATTTGGGGCAGCAACTTCTATTGCTTTTGTTAGCAATGGATTTCTGGAATCAGTGGAATTACCCTTTGAGTGCAGATAAAAGTAGCAACATTTGGTATGAAAATATCAATTTAGCTCTAGAGACATTAGTGGCAGCTATAAAGTCAATGAAGAAAAAACCTTCTCCCGTTCAGCAGGATTATTTTGTTTTATTTATTAGAAGATATCGGTATTTATGATATATTTAAATGCAGGACACCTAAGGAAAGATGTGTCTTTTTCTAAACGATGGAAACACCTTTATGAAAAGGAAACCAGCCTTACAAGAGTAATTAAACTACAAACTCAATTTGAAATGAGAGTTTTTGGATGATAAATAAAGAAATGGGGGCTCATGTTCTTGAATGTGATGAGAGGTTGCCTTGCTTGAGATGGGCTGGAATTGCAGATACTTTTGAAAGCACGGACACAAGAGAGCTGTGACATCCTTTGTCAAATGGGTCACGGCTTTCTTATCCCACTCAAAATCAATGGCTATGCACTTACTGATGGTGAAACAGGGCAAAAGAAATCCAGATGTTTCTAAATAGCTATATACTTCAAGATGCACAGGCATGCTTGATGGGAGTGTGAAAAACAAACCAAATGTGTATCTCACACTTGTGGGAGTTTCAATGGTTAAAATACTTTTTCTTATCTCCCCCAATCCTGTAGAGATCTGAAATGATTCCAGTACAGTCAGAATTTGTGTCCATGTAACAAGATGAGGAATGCCCCAAATGTGTATCTCACACTTGTGGGAGTTTCAATGGTTAAAATACTTTTTCTTATCTCCCCCAATCCTGTAAAGATCTGAAATGATTCCAGTACAGTCAGAATTTGTGTCCATGTAACAAGATGAGGAATGCCCCTAAGGAATGCAATTTCTGACTTGTCTCCCAATTAGATTTCTTCATCAGTTACTTACAGCAGGGCCAGGAGGACCAACCCTTCCAGCAGCACCAGGGAAACCAGTCATGCCCTACAAATGAAAGCCAACATGAAGATTTGGTTTAAAGGAAACAGTGACTTTATGAAAAGCAGCAATGTCAATGCCAAAAGCCTTGAGACTTACAGGAGGACCACTATCACCACGAGGGCCAGCAGGACCAGCAGCACCAGCAGGACCCTATGTGTGAATGACAGAAAGGGACAGTGATGAACCAAGCAAAGAACAGTAATGTTCACAATTTAGAGTAAGGGCACAGTCTCACTCTCGGGAAAGAGAAGGGCTATTTTGCCATTGACTAACTGGGGATGGGGATTTGGACCCCAAAACAATTCTTATTCTGACAGGAGGATCAGTAAATTCTCATAGACATTTTGGATCAGTATGGTAAGGGCTGAGAAGAGTTGCATAACGGATTCATGACTCAAATGAATTTGCCTTGCAAATGTTGCATGCATCTAAGCAAATTTGGGAGTCAAAACATGAAAGGCTTAGTAATGCAAAGAAGAGCAAGTCCTCTGCACCGTACGGCTACTGCAGCCAAGTGGTGCCAGGGCCTAATACTGTTCTATTAGAAGCATACAGTATGATCCCCAAGCTATGTTATCCTGCAGCACTTCACAGTATTTGAAACACTAGGGCCTGACTTTCTGCATTATTTCACCTGGTTCCCCGATAACGATCTGCATGCATGTGAAGTAGTGTACGTCTTTTTGCTACAGAGGCATTAGGACATGAAAAGCCTTTGTGCAAGTGGGTACACAGACAAATTCGCGTGTATAGTTCTGGAAGACTGCATCTGAAAGTCAGACTGTGACAGCACATTCTGTCTGAGAGGAAGATATTAGTGTCCTCAGCTCAGTAACTTACCCACAAACACCCCCCTGAATGGTCCAAGATAGCCTGATTTTGCTGATCTTCAGGGCAAGTTGAAAATTACTTATTTTTTTCTCTTCATTTCAGTTCCAGACTCACGATCTGAGCCCATATAAATAGATTGACAAAGTTTATATAGTGTGTGAAAATCAGAATGGTGACTTTCCTCACAGCCTAGTTTGAAGTTTTGTTTTCTTCGTAATTACCTTTTCAAAATTCATGGCCTTCAGGCTAGCATACCGCTTGCACAGCCCAGGTAAGAACCATGTGTTTTACAGACAGATGTAGTTCACTTACTGGTGGTCCAGAAGCACCAATTGGGCCAATAGCACCTGTCGGTCCAGTTTCACCCTTAGGTCCTTTAGGCCCACGCTCGCCTTTAGCACCAGGCTGACCAGCTGCACCCTATGGGCAGAAAAGAAATAAATAGGACAAAGGGTTGGAAAAACATGTAGAAGAAATAAATGAATGGCATGGCATCAAGAAGAGGAAAATGTAAATGATACTCACAGGGGGTCCAGCAAATCCACTAGGACCTACGGGGCCAGGCTCACCACGTTCACCCTAAAGACAAAGAGAAGAGGAACTGTTAGGACTGGCTTGAAAGGGGTGTTTTTCTGAAGGCAGCATCTCAGACATAGGCATAATTGTTGGAATTGCTACTTACAGGAATACCACGGGCACCAGCAGGACCAGCGGGACCAGCAGGACCTCCTTCACCCTAAAACAGATGGCAGAAATCATTACGACACTGCAGGAAGGCTACACTGTAGTCAGAAAAGAGGTGATCTTGTGGTACAGTGCACACAGTGTGTTTCCCCCTGTCTCCAACGGAGAAGATGTTACTGGAAATACTTCAGTGTTGACCTGCACTATGTTAATAAACATTTCTCATGATATTTGGATAGGATAAAGAATCATTCTGAGCGAATGTGTGGTTGTTTATTACCATATCAGAATCTCTTCCCACAATGTGAGGAGGATTGTGGAGATGACTGCTCTCAACTGGAGAGAACTCAGACAAAGCTCAAATCCAAATTTTCTCCCCTCTACAACCCACTGCCATGTTGACATACGTCTCCTCTGCCCCTTTCAGGGAAAGGCATGAGGGGCTATGGCAAATTTCCTTAACTTGTTCTACAGCCCCAGTAACCCATCCCTCCCAAATGTGAAAAACTGAAAGAACTTGCACACACTGGCAAGATGGAATTGTTTTTTATTAGAATAGAGACGTCCTTATATTAAATATTCTTGGAGTGGGTAAACTGTATAAACAAACAGACACTTTTTTGTTCAAAGAAACTTACCCGATCACCAGCACCACCAGCAGGGCCAGGGGAACCAATGGCACCAGGCAGACCCTAGAGATCAACACAGAGACAAATCACCATTTCCAGCAAAATGTAAGCAAGAGTGATCACTTTAAACATTTTTTTCTCTCCTTCACCCTGGAGATAGGTCTGTGGCTTTGTTCCAGCTGTTTTAAATTGAAAGGGCACCTGATTTTGTAAAACAAAATCTGTATTGTTATTTTCCTTCCAAAGTATGATTCCAAGATGGGCAGCCGAAATTCAAGTTAATTATAATGTTTTGAGTGTCTTTGCAGGCTGCCTTCAGAATCAGTTTTCTGGGCCGACCCCATAAAGTTATAGAGGGCACCATCACACTTAACAACTGTCTATGAAATATGAGGTTCTCTGCTGATGTTATTTCTCTCCTAATATGCATGAGATGTGATCACTTTTCTCTCCCAGCCCTCAAATTCAAACCTCCCTGGACAAGGAGCAACAAAACCACTTGAATTTGGATCAAAAGCAGGCAACTACAAGAGGAAATGAAATATGCTAGGAAGTGAAAGTCCTGAACATCCTCTTTAGTTACTAAGTTCTGAAGTGTAGCAAGGTAAACTCAGATATCACCAAAAGATACTTACACGAGCACCATCTCTTCCAGTTGCACCAGTATCACCTCTCAGACCTGGGGGACCCTGGAATATACGGAAGGGGAAAAAAAGCATTATACTGGCAGTGAACACAGTAATTTCTAAGACAGAAATCTTGAACTGTTTGCTGAGTATGCATATATTAACAAAGATGTTTGCCATGGTTTGGGAATGGACTTTGATTATTATTTCATTTTTATTGCTGAGTATGCATGGACTTGCAAGAAGAGAATTTGCAGAGGAAGGGGTCTGGCATGCTTTTGAGAAATGTGAAACTCTCTCTTATATGCGAAACCTATTTATTCTCTCCCAGGTGGCAAGAATTTTGAATGGAATTAAAAATTCAGATACAAGTTGGAGTGTATTCCAAATGGTACGTATAACTCCCCCTCAAAATTCTTTCTTTTGGCCAAGAAATAACTGTATGTACAAATTTTCTTGGGAATTTGTGTTATTCCTTACATTTGAAGCAGGAAAAGAACTGTTAAAACCAATAGAGTTGCACAAGTGGTCAAATAAGACACTGTATATTTGGTATGACGGCAAAAAGTGACATCCAAGACCATCACTCATGCCAAGAAATCAGATTATCACTCTGTTTCAGCTCTTCTTTTCAAATGCATCCTACTCTTCTGTATTAATATGCAGAACAGTACACAGTGTTTTATAAAAAGGAATTTTTATCTTAATTACCTTACAATTGAATTTATACTAAATGACTTTTGAGTCTTCTAGTTAAAACAAATAAAGCAGTTCTATAAATCTCAGTTTAGAGTTTAAATAGTGAACGGAATAGAATATGGAAGATGTACCTGACAATAAAAAAATTATATGACTTATTACACGGATAAAACAGAGGTAGTGACAGGACTTGCACTCCACCAGACTTCACAGCTTTATATAAGGACTTACACTGTCTAAAATGTTTTCTGATTTTTTAATCTATCTGACGTAATCATATAATTGTTGTGACTGATTTATATATTATAGGCACTGCACCCGGAGCAGAGCTGTAAAGGATTTAACCAGAGGCTCAGTCCTCTGTGATTAGTAGGTGCATTCCTACTGCAAAGCTTGTACTGAAAGACAGCTTTAGCATCTCTTTGGTACAGGTAGGCTCATGGTTACCCAGCCCTGTGAAGCACTGAATAACTGCCACTTAAACCAATTCCAAATGCTAAGCAAAGATCACAGTACAGCCTTAGCATCTCAAAAGACTGTGAATCTCTTGGAACAACCAAACGTTTACCTATTGACTATCATGATTCATCATGAAATGCACTTTCACAGTAGATAAGTTACATTTAGGTAACCTATATTTTTTTCAGTTAACAAAAAATTTCAACGTCCTCCAAACATGTGCATGCTGTAACAGAGCAGGTTAGACCATCTACCTTACCTTTTCACCCTTGCCTCCTGGAACACCAGCAACACCTCTTTCTCCTGGGATTCCACCAGGGCCAGCAGGACCAGGACCACCAGCCGCACCAACATTACCAGGCTCACCCTAGCAGCAACAGGTTATCATGTAAGACAGGCTCAAACCGTTCATAAAGTTTGGAACAAAATTTCATTATTACTACTTTGTCCCTCTATTTGCTTGCTTGTAAATAGATTGAGTAGCAGTATTTGGCCTGAAGCTATTGCATATATTCTACTTTTCAGCTAGTGAAGATGCCAGACATGAACCCTCTCCCTGATTCTCCGGTCTCCTGAGGTTTTACTGAGTCCCATACTCTAAGCTAAATTTTAATGGAGGGACTACCCCTAATAAACTTGAAAACTCAGCCCCATATTCAATTAGCATCAAGCCAACTTTATTTTAGTAGATGACCACACATTATTGTCCTAATGCATTCGGGAAAACATTGCATATTAGACACAAGAACTTCTGCCCCAGAGTATGTTCAAAGATTGGTCAGCATGAATGTTGGCTAAAGTCTCAGACCCTATCTCAAACCAGACTAATAGTACACCCAGCTGACAAGCTGCATTCAAAAAGGTTCCAAACTGGAGTTCCCTTCCCATTGCATGTAATGCTAAACATAAAAAAAATTTTGTATTACTGTGGACAGGCTGGGATGGAGCTTTACCACTTGGCATGACTTAGGACACAGCCCAGTGGCTACGGTGTATAAGTAACTAACTGTTATCAGCAACCAGTCACGCCAAGGAGGTGTTTGATTTCCCACATCAGGAATTCAAGTGAGGCAACAGCAGCTGGAAAAGGCATACCTTGTTACCATCAGGGCCTGGTGGGCCAGATGGACCACGGCTTCCAATAGGACCAGCAGGACCGACAGCACCGCTTTCACCAGGAGGACCACGCTCACCCTGCAGGAGGCAGCCTGATTTGAGTTTTTCCTTGAATAGTTCTTTAGCTCAGAGACTTAAAAGCACTGATTGGTAGCAGTGATGGTTAAAGGTGTTTTTAACTGAACAAAATGTTAAGAGCTACAATAGAACTGGGCAGATATTAACTAAAGTGGTTAAGAGAACTGGCTCCAGCTTTTGACAAAAAGACATATAAGTGAAATGCCAAAGCCTTTCATCATGATAACAGCTGACAGCTTAAGTATAAGTACTTCCTGAACACAGATTTTGGCTACTGTGCTCATTCTGTTAATAAATGTCCTGCATAACATTTTCAGATGGAGCTCCTGATACCAGTCTGGGGGCAGATTATGGATCCTAATGAAGTTAGAGCCATAGTAACTGGCAAACAATTATTTTTACAGTGGCAAATACCTGGGGTACACTGGAGAAAAATGGCAACAACTAGCACCTACTAATGTGACCTCTATTTTATAACAGGCTTAAGAATAAATTCTGAAAGAAAGGTCAACTAGAGATGTGGAAGTAACCAGAAACTAGGCTCAAATGCACAATGATTTATCAAAGATAGAAACATCACTTTTACTAAAGAAAGCTCAAATTATCCCAGCGTGATTAAGCCAGCCATCAGTAAATAATCTGATAAGGTAAAATGGAGACTTCTAGTAAAGTTGGAGAATTGGGGAGTTAGAATGAGAACTACATTGTGGTCAAAAAACTGGCTACAGGAGAGATGGCATATTGTCCTGAGAAGCACCTATAACGCAGAAGACTAACTTATATTGCAGTGCTGTTCTCCCAGGGATATATTTATTATATATATTTTTTTCATTAAAGCCAGAGCAGCAGAAAAAGAAGGAAAATGTCTACGAAATATGCAGATATCAAAGATTGAAGTTCTTGTCAAGGGGAAGGAGGACTGGCATATTACACAGGAAAAAGTGGATAACCTTGTGGATGACAATAATAGTAGAAGTGGGACAAAATTCAGTAATGCAAAGTATAAGGCCATGTATTTAGGTACCAAAATGAGGATTTGTGCTGTAAGTGGGAGTTTCACCTGGTGAAAATAACAGAAGGAGAAAGACGATAACCACTGATGGCTAACAATATGATGTGGACATGAGAAAGGCAAATGTGATCTTGAGCTTGCAGTAGCGTATTTTTAGAAGTGTTAATACCATTGTACAAAGCACTGGTAAGACCTAATTTGGAATACTGAATGAAATAGTCTGTCTGGGTTCAAGATGCTTGAGCCAAGCTGGAGCAGGTACAGAGTACGGATACTACAGTGATGAAGGGAACAGAGAACACACCTTAGAGAACTTGGCTTGGACAGATTAGCAAAATGAAAGCTGAAAGAGGACAAGGTCATTGTCTGTAATACAGCATGGGAGAGTAAATGTAGGGAGGGGGAGTGCTGTTTAAACTGAATGACATCGATGATAAGAATGAATGGCAGCATTTGTCATAAATGCTTTCAGTCTGACAGTCAGAAGGCTTAAGACCATCAGAGAAATGAGGAAGCAGTACAACTAGTTTAAATGTCAACCTCAGTCTCTTTATAGGGGTATTTGGAAAGGAAATAATCTATCAAGCATTTTATAAACTGAGATTCTGAAACCTGACAACTCATTCCTCTGCATAAATGGGACTTTTCTCTCATCTAGGAAAGCCTCCACACAAAGCTCTCTGCAGATGCTTTTTCCACAGTGCAGAAGTGAAGGGAGATGGGGCAATATATTTCAATGACTATTCCAGGCTTCCAATGACTATTCCAGCCCACCATTCATTTAAAGGTCAGACACTACCTACATGGGAGACAGGAGCTGGCTAGCAAGGTATGGTATGCCTGAACTGGCCAGGATGAGCAGGTCTAGCCAGAGGTACTGGAGCTGAACCGTTTTATATGCACCAAGCCTCCGTTCAACATCACAGGAGATGAATCTTGTGTCATTCACCTTCCCCTTGTGGGACTCACTAATTCAGAAGATTGAATCTGCTCATCAGGATATCATCCCACAAGTAATCTCTGCATTGCTTATCTAGAAGTTTACTAACACTGGCAACTAGTGCATTATATAATTATATACCCCAGCATGTGGAAAGAGCAGAGAAAATTCTCTCTCATTCCTACTAGACTGCTGCAACAAATTAGGTTCTGTAACTGAGAGGAGCTGTTTGTCTTGAAGAATTTGGAAATGTATATAGTTAATGTCATTATTAAACACTTCATTAAGACAATTTGTAGTATATTACAAAAGAGTTGCTCACCCTTGGGCCAGCAGGACCAGGGGCGCCAAATTCACCATGAAGACCCTAAAAGAGAGGAGATGGATTAGTAAAGTTTATTTCTAAAGCAAAGTTGTTATAGTTCTTAGCTTAAATTATGCCTTGTTTTGTTTCTTAGTAGTAAATAGAAGTGCTTCTCAAATTGCAGCAGCATATCAAAAAATCTTCAGACTAAACCAGTCTTTTAGATACACAGAAAAATGAAGAAGATACACTTCTCATCTGAAGAAAGAATTAGTTATTAACTTCCAAGCTCACTGCTCATGTATCAGGAACATGCAGTGTAAACTTTTAACAGGGACACAGAGATGCAACTACGGGCTTTAAGGGTGGTTATATCCTGCAGGACGTACAATTTACAGATTACATCATGCACTTCTACTGTGCAGAGCCTGTAGCCTGAATTACCACAAGAGTTACCTCAGTTGTATGCCACTGTTAAGCCACTAAAACCAACTGAAATGCAAAGGCGTACAACTGGAGTAATGCAGGTTAGATCGAACCATGAAGATTTCAAAAGAAATTTGAAATCAAATATTTTTCATATACTGTCTTGTCTTTTGAGGGGCATTTTATTCCCTCTTAAGACCTGAAAAGCAAAAGATTGGCTTTGTTCCTTTTCATACCAAAGCTTTGAAAAAAATAATTGTGTTGCAAATGCCAAATAACTTCTTCACCTGTGGCGAGCTTTAACAAAAAGGAATATTAAACTTTGCATATAATGCAGATCACTTTGTTTTGGCAAATGGATTCAACAGGCTCTCGTTTCACCACATGTGCAAGCACAAACATAATACTTGTGCAAACCCTGTCCCTACTTGTGGAGTACTGTATCTGTCACTCACCCTTTCGCCTGGTTTACCAGCTTCACCGGCTGGACCTGAGGGACCTGGCAGACCCTAAGTGTAAAGAAACAAGGATACAAATAAAATAAAGGGAAAAGCACTTAATACATTGAAAATCATGGATAAGATTGAGCAGAGCAGAGCTACTTACCTGGAAGCCAGGAGGGCCAGCAGGACCTTGTTCACCCTTTCCACCTTGGTTGCCCTGGATAGAATGAAAAACAAGTGATTAATTTGGAAGCAGAAATACAGGAAAACGGCTTTTAAAATGGGAAGTCTCATGGTTACAAGGTAAACCACGAAGTGGATCTATGTGGAGGCTGTTACTTACAGTGACACCAGGAGGACCTTGAGCACCATTGTTTCCCTCAGGACCAGGAGCACCCTAAACATGTTAAAAGTTATTATTAAAGTTTTGATTTGTTACGAATCTCTCTAAAGTGCTTCTGTGCTGAAAGCAGAGGCCTCCAGCTGCCTATTTTGAACTCACACCTGTACGCCTAAGCAGAAGTCTTAGTTTTATTCAACTTATATCCATTTGCTTGTGAGGGCTTCACTATCAAAATATAGCGGCAGTGCTTACAACTTTAAATCCTGGCGATTGTAGCAAATCCAGTTATTGTAGCAAATTCGTCCTTAAGAAAATTTATTTCCAAATTACAGATACAATAATCTGGTGGAAAGACTACCTTTTTCCCCCCACCAGACAGTCAGTCATTTGATCCCTGAAATCAGTTACTGACTGACAGTAAATACGTCAGTTATCACAGTCAGTTATATGACAGTTATTCGATCTCTTAAAGGTTTAGTACATTTCAACTATCAGTAAGAAAGCTCTGGAATTTGGCAGGATAAGTTAGAAACCATAAATTCTCCTCTTAAATTTTCACGGGGAAATACTTTTTTTTTTTACTATTGATAGGAAAGGCAACTATAGGAAGGGTAACTTTAATACATGTTACTGTCAGTCCTTAAATAAGAATTCCCACTGAGATGAAGTTAGATGCATGCACTGCAAAGTGCTAGAGTTTCATCATCTATTCATGCTTGCACAAGACAATGCTGTCTTGTTACCGTGGCCTTGAGTATCTACTTTATTCTCTCTGTAGGTTCATAGAAAAAACATATCCACATACCCGTGGGCCAGCAAGACCAACGTTGCCTTTTTCACCAGGTTTGCCAGGCTCACCCTGAAGTTGAAATAAAAAGATGAAACAGTTAATCAAGACTTTGTGTTGGGATAGAGACTGATACTCTCCTTGCCAGAAGATTTATTGTAACATTTCCTTTAACTTTAATCAAAAAAAAAAAAAGCTCCATCTGGCTTGTTGAACCAATTAGAACGAAAACCTGTTCAAATAAATGTAATTTCTTTTCAAAATTCCTTTCTTTTTTTCTTTTTGAGATCAGGATCCAGACCTATCACACTCCGCATAGTGACATATGTAATACATATGCATACATACATACAATACATATGTGTGCATGTGTATGTATAGCAACACCACAAATCCACGAGATAATTACTGTTATCTGCTGCATCTGTGGCATGTATCAAGAACCCTGCAGAAATTGGTAGCTTTTCTTCTATAATGAGTGAGCTTTGGATTGTGCTCTATAAATAACAATACCCTGGAACTGAAACTTAAGCTTGACAACTTTTACAGAACTTTTACAGAAGTGTACATACGGAAACGATAAAATGGACATATGATAATATGAACATATATTATCACTTAATGTCCAAATATGCCTAAATCATTGTTTTCATTTGATTAATCATATTTTGATTAATTGGAAAGTAATTGAAGACAGAACCTTTGAGTGTAAGTAGGTGTTTTCCAATGAACAATGCAGCAGGACATAGGGAGACTTATTTCCTGTTAGGATTGGGGACCTACAGCTCAGTCTAGAAATAAAGTCACAGTAACAGAAAGTTTCTCTATTGTACTTACACTGGGACCTTTTGGTCCAGGGAATCCAATGTTGCCAGGCTCACCTCTATTACCAGCTGGTCCAATTGGCCCAACCCTACCATCTGCTCCAGGGAAACCCTAGAAGAAGAAATCATACTATTAAATGGCTGGGGTATTTTGATTACTGCTTAGAATTCAGTTTTAAGAGAAATGTGCACTGACAGGAATTAAATGCCCTTTAACTTTTAAAAGGTGGTTACAGATCACATGCGCATTACTTCCTCCATTCATCTCCCTTTTGTAGAGGTACTTATTTCTTCCCTAATCCAGGACAAAGACCTGATCGGAGGCTCATAAAAATGAATGGAAAAATCCCTCACTGATCTTCTGGGTAATATGGTGATAAACAGTTGTGTTAGAGCTCAATGGTGAGGTCTCTGCTCCCTAAATCTCAGTTTATGCCTATGTTTAGAATGCACTGAAGCACTGAGTGAAAAACAAGGTACTTACAACAGGACCTTCCTTGCCAGCAGGGCCTGGGCTTCCAGGCTGACCTGGGAGACCCTGAAAAAGAAGACGTTTCTTACCAAACGGCTTACCAAAAAAAATTATTTTTTCTACACATACACACAGACAGTATCTATATGCATTCTGGAAACACGGCTGCACGTCCCATCAAGTTTACATCTAAAACACAAAGTTTAATTTGGTGGTGTGTGCTTCCACTTCAGCTGAAAATGACTCAGGTTAGGTATGTACCTATGGACTCATTTAGATCCTGCTTTAGCAGAGGATGTGCTTAAATATTTGCAAGTCTCTAATGGTGCACATGTGTACTGGAAACTCTTTCACTCCATCGGGTGGAGTAGGAAGGGAAGAAGGGAGGATTAAAGAGGATGGAAGTAAATGATATGGACCTAATCTGGCTGGATCTTGTGCCACTGAAGTGGATGGCTTTCAGTGAAATCAGATGCAAAATAAAAATCAAAATAATTGAGATCAGTCATCCTACAACATTTTAGTAGGATTTGCTTTTCTTTTAGTTAGTACGAGTTACAGAGGACACTCACACTTCAAACGTGATCTTAATGATCATGTTCTGTAAATCATCACAAGAGGAATCACCTCTCAGAAGTTAGTGCAGTATCCAGTCCAAGAGAACCTTCTTCATGACCAAGGCAATCAGATGCTAACCACATACAAAAGAAATCAATTTAAATAAACATTATGATGCCGCTTAATCATTTCCATACAGGTGTTTTTTCAACAAACTGATGGAAATGCCTTAATTGTGGTTAGCACGCACCGATTTTTTGCAGTTGGAATTCTGAATAATTTTATCCCTAAAAGTTAAGTCATTTAAGTCCTTTTTTTTTTTTTCCACAATTCTGTAATAAAAATCAGAGTTCAAACTTACTCTTGGACCCATAAGACCAGGCTCACCAGGGCGGCCAGCATCACCACTAGGACCCTTAGCACCAACAGGACCACTAGCACCACGGTTACCAGCAGGTCCCTACCAAAATAAATAAAATTAGGCAGACGTAACAAAAAGCATCACATCCATATAGTAAAAGGAGATGGTTCAGAAACAGTGACTTAGAGAAAAGCCTCACCATGACACCAGCTCTGCCATCAGCTCCAGGGAGACCACGAGATCCAGGCACGCCCTGCAAATGAACACAAAATAAATTAAGAAAGGGAATGAGAAATCAATTTCTGTGAGGTGGACACCTCTGCTAAATTTCAGCCTTCCAAGCAGATCTGCTGAATTTGAGATGAGTGTAGCTCTAAACACGCAGAGCTCAGTGCAAATGTATATTCTGAAAGAAATCATCCTCCCCTCCTTTTGGATTCTTTGAATTCAAGTCTTCTGGGATCAAAGCATTTTCAGTGTTCAGTGTAACCTAACAATGAGTCTGGCCAGCAGCTAGACACCCCTACCTGGTCTGTGCTGTCTCACCTTCACTTTGTCTGCAGAGCCATAGAGAAGCCAGTAAGGCTCTGCAGACCCTACACATGATAAAATACTGAATCCCAATTTCTAACAAAAAACCTGGTGGAAACAGTCATTTTTCCTATCCTGTCCCAGTGAATTCCTGCTCCCACAGGAGACCATGTCCCTCTTGAGGGTTACTGAGCTGTTTTTTTGCCCAGTGAAAAGGGTACTAAGCACCCCTGAAGACACTAAATTGAAACTTTTGCCTCATATTAACACGTGAACCAGTATTTCTTTTAAGCAGTTAAATCCCCTCACAAGGCTTCAAGAAGAGCAGAGATAATGCAGTAAATATTAAACAACGGATAAAGAAAGCAACCTATAATTACATTTCAGGGATGAGACAACAAACAGCATTAACACAAAGCAAAAGTAGGTTTGATCAAAAGTAATCAAAAGACTCAGAATGGCAAAAGGTCTTTACTTAGCAAGAACACTGTAAATTTAATGACTCATAATTTCTTAATTTTCCTTTGTGAGTCTAGCTTTATTTTCTCTTTCCTTTTTGCTTCTACTCTGGAACATGAAAAAAAAAAACAAACAACCCAAAAAACCTACTCTCAGACCAGCGGGGCCTGGGGGACCAGCAGAGCCAGGTTCACCATTGCTGCCTCTCTTGCCTTCCTCACCACTGGGACCAGGAGGGCCAGCGGGTCCAGCAGCACCCTGTTTGAGGCAAACAGAGGAAAGTAAGTCATCAGATGCTGTGTAGGAGATGCTATCAAACTTTATCCACTGAAATAACTTCCACATGTCACCATACTTACAGGCTCACCCTTGTTGCCACTTTCTCCCTTGGCACCTGCAGGGCCTGGTTCACCCTAGGGTCCAACACAAAAACAGATCATAGGACTAAGCATCATTCTAAAAATATTTCTTCTATGTAACTTTTTAATGAATCAAAAAATAACCATCCAATGTCATGCCTGCTTTTACTTTATAGTCAGAGAACATTTTTAGCCCTAATAGGCATGACCTATGTATAGACAACAAGCATATTAAAGATGATTAGAAAGGACATTAATTGAACTATGAAACATTCAGGGTTGGTTTCTCTGCTATGGATACCCACTGAGGGCCTGACTGCGAGACCACTGGCAGATCTCTCTGGATAGCATCAACATATAGACAGAGCTTAATAATCTTTGCACCTGAAGGAGTACAAAATTAACCTCTTCAGTTTCAGTGGCTGAAGCAAGCAGTGAGATACAGAAATGAGCTATGATGTTTACTTATAGTGAAGCAAGGAAAATATCTGCATTAAAAACAAAAATATAACCAGAGAAAATCCTTTACTACTGTGGACACTTTGTTCAATTTTCAAAAGATGATATGTAATAGACAAGGTCACTTACCACAAGTCCTCTAGCACCACTAGGACCTGCGGGGCCAGGAGGACCAGGAATACCACGGGGTCCGGGCAGACCAGGAGCACCAGCAACACCAGGAAGACCCTATCCAGCAGAGAGAGAAAATGTGTTGTGAACCCATTATCTTTTCTGTGTTTTTTGAAGAAAGTAAGTGTGAATACGGCTGTACTTACAGCTGCACCTTTAGCCCCAGGAAGACCATTAGCACCAGGGTTTCCCTGTTAAGACAGAACAAAAGATACTGGTTAATTTAGAGTCTCAGATGAACGCATCCAGTAATAATTACAGTTTGACAATGTACTTACTGGAGGACCAACAGGGCCACTAGAACCAGGAAGTCCAATCTCTCCTCTTGGACCAGCGGGACCAGTAGGACCAACATTACCAGCAGGTCCGATTTCACCCTATTTGAGAAAAGGACAGAGCCCGCTATCAGCGCGCACAGTGTTAGGGCAGTAGTGGAGCAATCCTGTATCAGCCTGATATTAAGAAGACAGACTCATATATATTCCTGTTTCAGAGGCCAGGCAATCAAGGAGCAGAGAAATTGTATTGGATTTTAGAGCCACTGAAGCTGGGTAGCCTAGGCAGGCCTCATTGAAGCTCATGGTTAACATGGAAACAATGGATGCTGGACATATCTGAGAAACTATAACCCAGGATCACACAGAAGGTTAACCTAGACTGCAGCCTAGTGCCTCCAGAACTGCCCTGAGATGCATCCCAAAGTTTAACAGACTTAATTCACCACTACCTTGCACCTTAAGGTGCCATTTGCAGGTAAATGATGCCTGATCAGAATGTTGTGGGACAATGCTTGCAGCGGTGTAAATAACAGGAAAAAAGGATACCTGGTATAAGCATACACTAAGTCAACTATAGATGCATAAACTGAATATGACAATTTCTCTTCAGCAATTTTATAACTAGCCAGGATTCACCCTGGACATGTAGGTTGTCTTCTCTCAAAATTACATGCTGTAACCACATTGACATGTGCATGAGAGAAGACTTCACGGTTTCCAGAAGTATTGTCTTTTGGCAAGAGTAACTAGAGTAAGATCTCAAATTTTCCTCGTCTTCCCTGCAGCTAATATAAAGAGGCCTAGCAATCAATGGTCCAATTTCTTCTATATGTGGATCAAGATAAGAGTTTTGCCTGCTCAGATATGGTGTTTGTGTATTTGTGTTCAGGATGAAAAAAGTGCCACTATACATCTAAGTGTATGCAGATCCAATACAGCTCTAGGCTTCTTGACAAATGGTCAGTGGAATTTTTACATGCAGCAGAACGGAACACTCTTGTCCCAAATCCTCTGTCGTTCCTCAGACAAACTCGAGTTCAAAACAGTGAGTTTTACTCAGGTAAAAATGCTAAGATCTGAGCCATAAACAGAATCTTCCATGTTAAGGTTAGCAAACGCGAAATGGTATTACTCTAAACCTGAAAAGTTTAAATGCAATTTTCCAATGCAATTTTAAGAACTCACATTGGAAGCACCCTGATACTCAACTGTAGCTTCTGTGGCCTCCAATACTTCTGTAAAGTGATGCAAACTGCTACTTTGCTTAGCTGTCATGATCCGTATTACCTTTCAAAGGTGTATACAACTGAACCATGTAAGAAGCAGAAGACAAATTAGGTTCTATATCTCACTGAGCCTGCCTTCCATCATTTCGCTCAGTCAGCATCTACCTGATTAGTAGCCATAGATCCTAGACCACAACTTGTTGGTTAGGCTGGCTTCCTGGTCTTTATTTTACATATATTTTGCGTGTAGAACCGCAACCGTCACACAAGCCAATACAGTCACTTCTGGAACAGAAAGAGACTCAGATTCCACAGCAGAATCCTTCTCTCAGGAATATAATACAATATTAAATACCTTGGGAATGTTTGATTGCTGAGGGTGGAAAGGCGAGGGGAAATCGACTGTGAAATAATCGATGTATTTCAAAGCAGTAGTCCTATAAATGAAGTTCTGCAAGTACTGTAGGGGCTTACCCTCATTCTGGTCTATAATTGTCCAAAATGAAAGCACCCCCATTTTAGAGAGGGGTGTTTTTTGCTGCCCATCAACACTAGCTACTATATTTCTTCTCTGTCAGAGGTACCAGTAGAAGCATATATTCTTACCTTAGCGCCAGGAGCACCTGGGAAGCCTGGAGGACCAGCAGCACCAATAGGGCCCTATAAAATGAAAGAAAAGTAGTTGTGTAAAGGTGTTCAATGACAACGCAAGCGTCTATTTCCTGAAGTAAACAGATAAAGTAAAACAAACAAACAAAAACAGTTACTTAGGCACCACATTATCAGTGTGCCTTTTGCATCTCCAAACTGATACGTTTTGTTGAGGTCAATGCTGAAAAACATTTGCAGTTACAAAAATGTGAATTAAGCAATGTTAGGCTAAATCTTGCCCTGAGGCCACACACCTGAGAAAGAATAAATAGAGGATGGGCAGAGGCAGGCATCTACAAGGCAAACTGTCTTGCTGTACACTCCCACAGTGAATGAAGGAGAGCACTGCACCCTGTTACTGTTAAGTACTAGGTGGCCATTTCCAGTGTATTTCCTATGCTGAAGAAACTGCGCACACTTTCACTTCAGCAGCCGTTCTGGCCAGCTACAAGAGCCCTGTGTTGCTGGAAGCATCCATCCTTCTCTGCACATGGGAACCGGACTGGTTTCCTAAGATCTCTGAACCACTTTAGAAAACTATACACAATCTATACTGAAGTCAATAAGAAAGTTTCCATTGATTTCACCAGAAATTGTGTCAGCCTTAACAGCAGCTGAGAGCAAGAGTTGATTCTAAGGCATGAATGGATTAGAAATCTTGATTCATACCCAGAGGATGTGTTTTGAGGCTGGGAGAATGTGCAGCCCCTGTGCCCACTCACTAAAGATTTTTTTAATGGCAAAGGCAATGGCATGTCAGCTTGAAGAGGGCCTTTGCTGATTCTACTATGTCTTGTTATCACTATGAGGTTTATAATTACTATGGGACAAACTTCCTATAATATGATACTGAGACACCACAGGGGAAATGCACTGATTGATTCATACCCTTGCTTATTCTTTAATACCTACAAATACAAAGGGATATCTTTTCTTAAGTTTTCTTAAATTATTAATGAAATGTCCAACTCATTCATAGCTACTGGGGACTGGTGTAGCATTTCTAGTGAGATAACATCTTTTAATTGTAAACACTTTTTATAAAACTTATTGACTTCAGCTGCCTCACAAATCATAGGGAAGGCAATGGGCCAACCTGTATAGTAAGGAGGAACTGGATTCTGCCATTCTATAAGCTATTGTGTTTGTTAAATATTAGGTTCCTGGAATTCTCACTGACATTACATAAATAATGAGGAAGAGGCTCAATGCACGCTAAAATATGTGTGAAAATATCTACTTGCTGAATTTCCATTATGTTGACTCCTCTGATGCTTTAAATTCCCAGTGGCAAGGAGAATATAGATGTTTGTGTGTGTGTGTGTGTGTGTATTTATGTATATGTATATATAAAGTATATATTTTATAAATATAAAAATATTTCTCAGTTTAGTTTTAAAAAAGAAATGTTAGGAAGTGCTATACAGAACATTTACATCATCATATCCTAAGTACATGTAAAATAACTTCAGCCTGGCATAGTTCAGACACTGGGACCCAACACAGATCTCATGCTGTTGAACATACAGAATAACACCTCAGCAGTCAGCAACTTCAGAGGATTTTTTCCCGTGGCAACTCATTAGCCTTCAAGATACCTAAAGAGGTTTGGTTATACTAAAATGTATAAATCAGATCTTGGGTGTAAGGTCTCTATTTGTCTGCAAATAAAAGGCCGAATCATATATACTTTTTAAATGCCCCATATGGGAGAACTGAAGTGAAATTCTTACCTCTGCTAATGTTCTACCCTGTTAAAGTATGTCAGATGTTTGCATTGACCAGGACTATTTACATCACTTCAGCAAATTTGGCAAAACCAAGTGCTGCTCCATCAGCTCCATCTACTCAGATTTTTAAGGCTGGAAGGGTAGGATATTCTGGGCTATTCCTGAAGTTTTTACAGCTTAAAACTATACCCCTATACACAAATTAATTTCGGCAAAATAAATGAGGTTTACCAAAGCCAGTGGTAAGCTATGGCAATACTAACTCCTATCCTAATAACAGGATAATTCTGGATTGGATCAGCACTTATTAGAGCAGTCATTGTTTTACCTGTCAGATCAGAAGAGTCACATCTTGTTAGCCTTTCATACTTCGCTCACATAACTCAAATGAAAAAGGTTAACTCCTCTTAGTCAGACAGGACAGTGTTGCAGGTGCTGAAAGTTGTATCCTAGAGTACTTATAACAGTTTCAGGTTGTGTATAATACTAGCCATTTGCATGTGCATGGTATGCAACTGTTAAAAAAGGTACACGGCATCTTTAGTTTTGGGATGAGAGCTGTTCTACTAGACTGGTGTAAATCAGGGGAATCACTAGGTGTTTCCTCATGAATTCACCAGTGCAAATAAACATTTGGTTCCTTGTCACAGATATAGCTGTGTTTAATCTAAATTCTGAGGCTCCAAGGAAATAGTCTGCAAAAGGGTTTGTTTTATTCTTTTTGTGGTAATCTGATATACAGCAAAGAACAGCGTTAAAGAAGTCCACAGAGCCAACTTCCCTGAAGCCTGAGAAGTCCTCTGTTAACAGAGATAGACACAGGACCTAACAGAACTGGACTGTCAAAGATCAAGAATGGAACTTACAGCAGGTCCGGTGGGGCCAGCGCTGCCATCACTTCCACGAGCACCCTATGAGTAAAGAACATGAGAACTAGAACCTGGTAGGAGATCTGAAGATCAGAGAAAGCCACAGTAAGTGGCTGGTCACGATAACAGACAGGTGGGAAGCCACTTACAGCTGGTCCAGGGGCGCCTATTCTTCCTCTTTCACCAGGGAGACCACGAGCACCCTGCAAGAAACATTAAATTAACTCATTTAGACCAATTCACTGAACAAAGATACATTATTTTTTCTTCTGCTAAGTCTCCATATGAAGTGGGCTGCAGCCAGGCAACGCTGTTCCAGATATTCACTTTCTATTACATTAGAGCATCTTGGTAGCTGGAGTGTCACTGATGACAGTAATTGCCCAAAATGCTGGCTGGACTATATCTATCAGATCATCATTTTGCACATTATGAACAGTAGCAAATACTTACAGGTTGTCCTGGGGTACCATTTTCACCAGGGGCACCAGGTTCTCCCTACAAAAAAGAAAGTTCAAAGGCTTAAATTACTCCAAGGATGCTTCAGATAGACAGCACTAGATCATCTAGAGAGATATTCAACAGCTGGATCCTGCTCTCATTGTCTGTTGCGGCACTGACAGAGCGTACAATAACAGCACATCAGCTCCTGGCAGGGCAGAGGCTGCAACTGCCCCTGCGTATATTGGAGCACAGCAGTTTGCAGTCCTCATAGAAGAGGAGGCCCCAGAGCCACTAGCTTCACTTACCCTTCCCAGCTTTCTTTACCTCTTTCTTTATTCTCTGATATTCACTGTGTAGCACACACTTGAGAGATACAGACTGGATAGCTAACTACCACTTCAGATTAATCGACAGCTTTTTCTTAGCTAGAGTAGAAACATAATTATGTTACTGTTTGCCTTAGATTAAAGTTACAAATTTACCATGCTGTCTTGTCAAATGGCTGGAAATAAGGATCTGCCTTAGCTATTCATAGCTTAAGACCAAAAATACTGAGATATGAATGACAGCCATTACAACATGACTTCTCTCTCTTTGCTGTTAAGTGCTCCCAACAGGCCTGCAGTTCACCTACTCTGGCCTATAGTGACAAGATCTGTCCCAGAGCACTGGTATCCTGAATATATACGGATACATCTAGTCTTTAGACTCTGCAAACAGCACCAGTTTGTTTTCATCACTGCCTTAGCACAGTTATATCATGAGTGACCTTGATTTCTTATGCTTGTGTTTTCCAGTCAGATTAGTACTCTCACTAATAACTGTTCCCTCATTTACTTAATTGCTTTATCTGCTTTTAATCTCCAAAGACTAGACAGCCTGAGCATTTGCTGTCTGGTTACTAAAACTTTCTCTGGTGGTCAACAAACTGCACTGATAACAGAGAATGCTATGCTACAATCAATAACTCTATAAACAAGTAGTGCTAAGCACTTGGAAACAAATAATAGGGAGAATTAGTGTTCGAGTTGTGCATAGTAACATAAATGGTTCTTGAATCCACATCTATTGTAAGTCACCAACAGCCTTAAAATATCCTACAACCCAGGAGTGGTTTTAAGAACAATGTTATTAGGGACTGAAATGAAATGGAAGAACAGAAGAAGAATTTAAGAGATGGAGAGTTTGCCAGAAAATGTTTCTCGACTGTTTAAATAATTTGTATAAGGATTCTTTTTAAATATGTGCTAATCTGAGGAAGGTAAAAAGGAAAAGATTTTGAAAATCAGATAGACTGAAATCAGAGTAGCACTGCATCTATCCAAAGTTTTAGCAGAAAGCCTTAGAGTAGAGCATGTGCCTCACACAACAGAATTTTTTTTAGTGTGCTTAAAAAAATACCAAAACTCAAAATACATTCCACAGTGAAGCAGGGACAGGAAAACCAGCCTTATTGCAAGTGCTGTGAGAAAGCTAATCATTAGGAGTCCAGCTCTGCAGCTCTTACTCATTAGACGTACTCACCTAACTCAGGCATAAGGCCCCAGGCATGATTTATCATGTTAAGGTACGTGTATTTATCTTACATGGATCCTCTGGCTTTTAGGTTATTTCAGCTGAGCAATGTTTAATGACAACATGGAAGATTAATTGGAGGGGACTTAATAAGTATCTTGCTAGAAAGAGATGTAAACGCATTCTACGTTTTCAGATTTCATCTTTACCTTGATGCCAGGAGTACCGGGTTGTCCCTTTTGACCATCCAGACCATTGTGTCCCTACATTGGAGAGAAAAATAATTAAATTTGTTTTTCTCACCAACTGGTATATACAAACTCTTGTCATATAAGGTAAATCCTTCTTTCCATGCAAAATGATTTCTTAATGATAACCATACGATTTTTTTAAATCATTCTCTTACATCAGGAGACATTCAAAAATTTAGAGAGATTCATGCACTTAGAATATATACCTTCATCTTTGAGGGAATTTCCAGAAGCTTTCAGCATGCTGAAGTGTCGTCAATCTTAACCATACAGGTGAAATATATACACATGCATATACACACACACAAACACAAACACACTCACCCTAATTCCCTTAAAGCCAGGCAGACCAGGAGTTCCAGGGAAACCACGAGCACCCTATAAGACACACAGAGCATGAATGATTGTCTCTCATGTTATATACTTCAGTTAAAAAGAAAGTAAAAGCATAAGCCCTTCAGCAGAAATTTGTGAGTAGATTGGGGCCCTGATCAATCAAACAAGGAGTACAGTCAATTCCCAAACCTCCCAGGATCAGACTTGTTCTAAGACTAACAATAATTAACCTGATTTTCCAGTTCTGAATCCCACAAATTTCATGCATTAACATGCAATAACATAGCTATTTTAGTTTTTTATGACAAGGTGCCTGCTCACCTCCTCCCATGTAACTTCTAATTAATAACAGAAGTGACACAGTGAGAATGGCTTTATTGGGGAAAAAGACCCACAGCTACATAATATCCCTGAAGGTAAGGACTGAAATTGAGAATTATCCATATAGGGAATATTACTAGTTCGTCAGTGTGGTGCAATGCAGAAACATCCTTATGCTTCATTGACATGAAAACATATATTATATACATAATATACGTATATACATCATATACAGTAGATCTTTACTAACCTGAGGGCCAGCAACACCCCTTTCACCAGGTCTTCCAGGTTTGCCGGGGTGACCCTAAAAAATACAAGAAAAATGCACGAAAAGGAAAGCTTATTTTATAACAGAAAAACTTAAACCATTTGAAAAAGAAAACACAGTATCAGAGTTTCTCCTTTTCAATAAATACGGAGGACTTGTTATGCTTTTCCTGTATTCAGAAAGCTAAATAATGTATTTTGGAGCGATTTTAAAGTTATCCATTTTTCTGTATACATTTCCAACATACAGCATCTCTTGTACTGCAAAATAACTATTTCAGGGGTTTAATTCTGCTATCAAATATTAATGAAAGATGTAAAAAAGTTATGGCCAGTAGAATGCTCAGCTTAATAATAACCTAATGTAGAGATCTGAATCACAGCCGTAACGGAGATGAAAAATATTTAATAACCACTTACGTCTTCACCAGCCTTTCCAGGAGGACCAGGGGGACCACGAGGACCTTGGGGACCCTATTAAAAACAGATTTAGGATTACTTCAAACATCATTCTTCAAATAAGACCCTTTGCTGGTTTCTAACTTGAGTTTGGGCACAGCTGGAGCCTGAACTGAATCAAGGTCCTTCCCTCACAATTGATTTTGCAGTTCACGAGTTTCCAATCTGTAGGAATCTGAATCCTGTTGCAGCTCTGTTTCTGCAACAGGATCAAGCGGGAGCATCCAATTTAAACATGCATGGATGTGCATTTGGATAGGAGTAATAGGCCTAAGCACGACAGGCCTACCTCTATCTCCTATGTCTAACGCTAACTGTGTGTGGGGGGGACATATGTACTTACCGTTTGACCAGGTTCGCCAGGCTCACCAGGAACACCTTGGAAACCAGGAGGACCCTAAAAGAGGAGTGAGATATTGTTAGTGTTTGAAAAGAATACTTCAGGATTGTATAGGTGTGTCTAATCTCTCCCATTGAATCATCAATGCGACTGTACTTACAGGGGGTCCAGATGCTCCAGGTGGGCCTCTGGGTCCCATTAAACCCTAGGGGAAATAAATACAAAATATTAAAAAAAATCACCCTTATTTAAACTCCTCTGTAACACCATTTCCCAATACTCCTAAAAGCATGGTAAGGATTACAATTCTCAGTGTGCAATGTCTAAATCAAGTCAAAGGAAGTTAAGAGATCTGCATGAATTTACATAGGGGGTTCAAGTATAAGCAGATCTTCTGATGCCAATGAATCAGCATAGAATACAGAAAGATCATTAAGGATGTACTATTATGGCTGAGAATCTTGTAACTAGCTTATTTTTCTATTCTGGCTTGTTAATGAATGCTTTTTGTGCACTGTTTCATTCCTCTAAGTACCCTCTCCTTTCCTGTGCAGGCACTTCCAGAATTTAAAGGAGGGGGAGTCGTAACTACACGCAAACCCGCAGTAAAACCAAAGCCAGCTATTATTAAGAGAGGTTGTGTTTTAGGGCCTGTCAATTTTATGAAAGTTTTCAAGAAGAGATGTTGGGGGAAGAAAGATCATTAGAACAGTAGACAAGTATAAGGCAAAACAAAATTATATGACCTTGAACTGGAAAGTTCATGCATTTTTGACAGTTTTTGACTAAATTCTCTTCACTGCACCGCTGAAAATATGTCGCTTACACAGTTTCCTTGACTGAATTTAGAAATTTATACACATCCTGAAAATGTGTCAAAATCATTCTTAAAAGGAATTTTTCAAAGCATACTGCACTTTATTAACAGTTCTCTTAAGCTTTATTAAGCAGGTAAACAACTGCAAAATGAAATGTAATTTAAGCTTCTATTGTCCAAATAAATAGATATTTTATGGGATTGTTTCAACAGAAACCATTAAGTTTTTAATTGGCTTTAATCTTGCTTGGGAATGCTTTTAGATTTTCTCATTACAAGATGAACACTATGTAATAGCTTTTCAATAGTTTATGTAGCATTCCCATAAGACTGTACAGTTTACTCTTGTATTAATAGTCCACTTTTATATTAATACTTTTGTATTAAATACAGGCATTTATGTATGGGATCTAAAGCAATCTTATCGCTATATGTAGCAATCCTAGGAAAAAACTATTTCTGGACAGTCTGAATCATATGTGCTAAATAAGCCCTGTGAATCTCTTCACAAATTTACATTTCATAATTGGTTTTCCCTGCCTTACTGTCTTCCCAATCTCTCCCATCTTTGCGGAACTTAAAAATTTCTCATGGTAGGTAGAATCTACTGGTATTGCTGTCAGATGAACCATATTTGACTCAAAAACTGGAAATCTGAAATTGTAAGGGCCCCCCAAAAATTATCATTTTCTCATTTCTTCTCCACACAGACAATGAGGACAGAACTTGTTTAAAGAGATTCCTATTTTCCTATGATGATTAGTATCTAATTAATATTACTATTAAGTATAGATGCCAACATATTTTCAAATATTCATTTAACACTACACTATTTTCAAGAATAAAAACAAGTACTTGACCCAGAATAATCCTGGCCAGCTCACTCATTAAAAATATCATCTGTGATGACAGTGTGTGATGAATTTAACCCATGTTCTGCTATCTATGTACACTGACAAGATCTGTTAGCATCAGGAAAGGTTAGAAATTCATGTGGAGAGACCATGGTCTCCTTAAATATCCATTCAGGTAAACAGCAACGAAGAAGGATTCCTCCTCAGAATAGCCTTGTAGTAGCAAGTACTAAAGTCCCACTTGCTCGGATCTAAATGCAGTGGCCAATGTTCTACCAAATCTGTGCAAGAGAAGGGCGTCAAAAGGGTTGTGCAGATATGGCAGAAAAAATGGTCCCCAGCTGAAGCTGAGATATGGAGTTATTTACTAGATCTATGTTTGTTTCATAGCATCTTCACAATCAATCTCATTTCTAAAACACAATTCTCTTCTGTCTCAATATGAAGAAAGCAATACTAGATCAAATTAGACAAGTTATCTGGCATCAGATTACGAGATTCACTGATTCACAGAAGTGTGATCAACAGAATTACAGCACAAAAAGTAGTAAAACTATATTCAAGTTGAAGACGTAGTCCAAAAACTATACTTTAAACACTTCACGTTGTCCTACATTGAAGCATCAGCTTATAGTCTGACTCAATGACGTGGTCAAAACACTAATTTTAAACTACACTTTGAGTTAATATAAGCAAGAGAATGATTAGGATTCAGTAGAACACAAACATCTATTCAAGTTATCAAGTGATAGATCATATGCCTACCATAGGTCCCGGGCCAAAATCAGCTGCTTTAGATGGATCATATTGAGCAGCGAAGTTCTGTAGGTGATAAAAAGTTTGAAATTAAAATACTAAAAATTTTAAGATCCAGTATTAGTAGTTATCATTCTATATCATATCTGTCATCTGACTTCCTAGACGGTATGTTGTAACAATATACTTAAAACTCAGTAAACATGGCCCTACTATAAATACATTTCTGTTCACTTGCTTCCAGAAAGATTGATTTCACTAGGAAGGCTGTTTCACACATTGGCCTCAAATACTTATGCAGTAGCGACAGAGAGGCACTGCAATACTGTGAAGTGAAAAGTAAGAACAAACTGAATGAATGTTTAAAATTGAAAACATTCTTGAAACACTACAACCATTCTGCACAAATTCCAGTGAGAGAAGTTACACATATTTTTCGTGCATTGCGTAAGTAAAATTCGCATCTCATCCCTGATAGACTATCAGACGAGGTAGGCCTTTCAGCTTTAAAAAGATATGAGGAGTCTGCAGTTTTAGAAATATTGCACTGGATTTTTGATCCTTCATCAACAGAACTCTTGCAGATAATTTTGCAGAGGACATTTCCCTCTTTAGTAAAAAAAAAAAAAAAACTATGCAAAAAAATCAAAAATTAAATAGAAGGCAATCATTTCTTGCTTGTTTTTAATTCCCAAATATAAATAGAGACTAACGAAAACAGTTTTAGCATTGGCAAAGGGAAAATAAATTATAACTATCCACATTGAAGCCAAAAGAACATTTTTCCATGCAGGAAGATTTACTTCACTTGCTCAGTAAGATACTGCCTATATGTCTTCATGCTCCCTGTGCAAGTTAATGTCAAGCAGATAGAGTTAAAAAAAGCATTCTTCAGAGAATAATGATGGACGCTTTATTTCTGCAGGAAGTGTATGTGAGACATAGTCCACCCATGTTCTACAGCATGAATACAGACAGAAATAAAAAATTCAAAAGGAAGTGGAATATTGACTTTTAAGTGCAGAATTTTAGTTTAACGGTAGATTTTTTCTTCAGCTTGTTCCAATACAGTTGCTGCCTCTTGAACCCAACAGCGAAGTGCCGTTTCCTTTGCCCATCTGCTTAATAGCACAGGTTTCATTTAGCTAATTCTTAATCAATATACACTACGGGTGCACAGATCTAAAGCTAATTAACAGGGTTGATTTGCTCCTGTGCACAGGTCCCTCCTGAACTCAGAATTCGAACTTGCCATGGAAAATAAAAATCCTAAGGAGAGTCTCATTGGAACTGGGACAACAAATTGCCGGCTGAACTCCAGAGAACGTTCCCACTATCATCCAGTGCAGTCTCAAGTGTTTTTTGACCAGTGCTAATTCAGCCTTTAGATGTCACAAAGCAGATATCAGTTTCAGTAATAGAAAGTTTGGATGCCTTACTCCGCCAAGGCCTGGAGGACCAGGGGGGCCTGGAGGACCTGGTAGACCATCTTCACCATCTCTGCCTGGTGGACCTGGTGGACCCTAGAACCAAAAAGACGATTATAAAGTGAATATTAGAAGTGGATAAAGAAATCTCTGAAGCAATGAATTCCTTAACAACCAGGTATCTACAGTACACATTGTAGCATTGCTATATATGTTGTTTCAGTTAATGGCTAACTTTGGAAGATAAGCACAGCCTGAACTTAACCTTGCTCTGCCACTCATCGTATCAGATATTTATTACAGTTTCACATTTGAGAGGATCTATGGAGGGTATATTGGAGCTATACTATCAAAGCATAACCTTCAAATTGGGGGTTTTACTGTAAGCAACCAAATTTTGTACCCATGATTTCCACATAGCCTGTCAGATTCTGCTAGTGAGAGCCAAAAAATCTCCCCAGGAAACTGATGATTGGTAGAGGTTAGCCCTACTGATATGAACTAGCATAGCTCAGTCAAAGCAAATCAAAGGCCATTTTTTATCAGTCCGGATTATTTGCCGGTATAATTGCAAATTTGATAACAGTAACACAGCACTGCCCTACAGACTTTTTTTGATACTGTCACTCTGCTACCATTGTCATAACTACTTTTACAATGGCTTGAAATGACATGCGTTCAGTTCAACAACATTAGCCTTTATTCTTCTTATGCCTTAATACACAAAGCTGGTAAAGTTTTTCCATCAAGGTAATTGAGGTGTAGTATTTCATGTGGTCTGTATTTCAGGCCCAACTCAGTGCTAGATGAAATCCAAAATAAACTTCTTATGAATTTCTAAAGGAGCAGGATTAGGCTTGCTATATTCTGGACATAAAATATGCATCTCATTTCACTGAACAGATTTAGATAGTGGTAGCCTAAAGCAAATATACAATCCACCATGTAGACATACTCTTCCTAATAGTTCTCATGATGTTTGTAGGCATTATATGACCTACGAAATATAACAGTAACTAACAGTACCATGGCATTTTCATTTCAGGAGAAGATATGAAAAGGAATACATCATAACTGCACACTGCTCAGGGCTCTTGTAATTATACGAATTTCATAATAGTGCTTCACAAAAACCAGCAGTGATACAGAAGCAAATAGGAAAAACACATGCCAGCAACATGAATGTTAATATTACAATTAAGTTATTCAATTGGTGTCATTCATGATTACTTTTACAATAGCCTCTAACAATACAATATCCTCTTTGACCGATAGGATGTAGATAACAAACATCTAACTGCCAAGAAGAGAGTTTTTTCAAGCCATCTTTGGGGGCACAGGTAATGAATGATCCTCAAGGCTGTTTTTGTCTTTTTGGGTTTGATGTTCAGAGTTTATCTTTATGCCATAGCGTTCCATCTGCATGTGACAGCTTTTCCTTTTGCTTTTTCAGGCATTATTTCTATTGTGTCCATTTGGAAAAAAGTTATTCAAACAATCACTTGGAACTCTAGGCTGATTTCGGAACTCAGTCACATTTGGTCAGGTACAATGACCATAATTAGGTTGCAGAGCTATTGACAGGGGCACATAGGTAAATTGCTTTATTTTTAATAAAAATGTACATGCTAGCTTCTAGAGGTAAATTCATTTTATCTCACATTAATGCCTAAACTTATTC
The DNA here is from genome assembly GCF_040807025.1 of Struthio camelus. Classification (NCBI taxonomy): domain Eukaryota; kingdom Metazoa; phylum Chordata; class Aves; order Struthioniformes; family Struthionidae; genus Struthio; species Struthio camelus. Next base: position 28,406,468 of record NC_090943.1, on the reverse strand, counting down.
TTTCTCTACTGGTCTTTTTCCAACAGCTGTTGTTCTAAGCTCACAAATAAATGAATGTCAATCCAGTTCCTTACCCTTTCTCCCTGCGGTCCTTTGTCTCCTCTGGGGCCCTGCTGGAAGAAAAACTTACTGAGTTACTGTGGAAGTTTTCCAGGAAAATACAGCAAAACAGATACATTAAAAATAATTAGTGTACATGTAAAATGGAAACAACACTGCCCATATAGGTTCTATAGTTATTTTCCACAGACAACATATACTTTTTCCTCAGTATGCTACTGGAAATAGATTAGTCAATACCAGTAGTATATCAGTCAAACTATCATTGCACAGTTCACAGAAGTACATGTAAAGTTTTCGTTTTATTCTCTACTGAATAACTAGCTCTAGTTTAACAACAATGACTTTTAGAAATTAAACAGAATCTACTTAGCCTTTTAGACCCATGTGGGTATTGCTGAACTGTTCAATTCACGTTAATCTTTCCAAAGCAACTGTTGCTGAACAAGAACGCCTCCTTGATGCAGTTTGGTTCTTGGTAGGCTTAGCTCTTCTCTCGAGTAGAGCAATTAAAGCCCAAAATTTGAATTTACCTGGGTGTTAGGATAACCCACCCGCTGTTCTCTTCTCTTACCTCCCACTCATCTCAGTGCTAACTCCATTCTCACTAAACACTGGATATAATGAATTTGGTTAATTTTCCTTTCATCTAACACTCAGCAAAGCATTAGTCTGCCTACGAATATCTGATACTATCTTCATTTCCAATGAAGAAAAATAAAAATGCTTACCTTCCGCCCTGCAGGTGCCTGGAAAAAAATAAAGCAGATAATTAAAAAAAAATTACCCCAATACTTTAAACTAAAATAACATACAGACTTTGGCTCATCTTCTCACACTTCAATTTCCTTGATGAATATATTTCAGCATGCCCTATGCTTTGCAAATTACTAGGAAAGCTAGAAGTTCACTGCATTGCGAAGATATATGCAGCTACATTACACCATTCCAGTGAAGGCTGACTACTTTATATTTCCCAAAACCATACAAGAGTGGTGTAAATGAAAGTCACACCTGAATTCTTTCATAATTCTTCTGTTGCAATGAATTTTAGAGAGGAAGATTGGCTTTAGAGTATAGTCATCTCTGATTCAAACTGCCAGGTATAATATCCAAATGTCACTGCTCTGCTACTTTCTCCTCATGTTCTTTACACCTATGAAGGCAGGCTCTTAAAAAGGCCAGCCCACTTGAAAAATTGGGGTGGGTACATTCCCGGGCAGTCCCTTCAGGACTTAATCCGTATCGTTCCACGACCATCTTGGGAATTAAAGTTAGTAAATACTAGTCTCGTGAAAAGTAGTCTAGCAGGTTAAATGAAGTTGAATGTTACATACTAGACAAAAAATAATTATACTGACCTCATTCACATCTGGAAAAAGAAGGGAGAGAAGAGAAAAAGAGATAATTAGACTGTGGATTCAATTATTTTAGCAGGTTTACATTTCAATGCTCTTAAAACATAATTTTGTTAATTCTCCTAATGTAAGAAACATTTTCTTAATGTAATTTTTTCTTTCAATGTAATTACCTTAAAACAAAATGTAAAGACTTACAGGAACAATCCTAAACTCAAAAGAGATTTTCTATTGAAACGAAAACAAGTGATATGGTTGATACAGTAAAAAGGAATATACTTTATATAAGCTTGTTCTAAATATACTTCTCAAAAAGCTGTGGAAAAAACAAAAGAAATGGTGTGCGCATATATATATATTCATATATGCACACATGCTAGAAATAGACAAACCCAGAAATGCTGATACATGCAAAGATATTAATTGTAATGAATAATTTTAGACTTTAATATAAGTGGCCCCATCTAACATTTTATGGGGAATGGGCCTAACTAAACATACCTATTCTCAAAATTTCCTGTAAAATTGTGCATAACAGAACAGTTTGAAACTACAAAATGGAAAATAACTTTACTTTTGTATGTTATTTACTATTAAATAGATCCTCATTAATTACTTGGAGGAATTAATTGTAAAAATCTGTTTCCCAAATCGCATGTCACTAAAAAAAAAAAAAATCTATTTTGTCTGAAATTCACCACAGTGAAAATCTCCTGCACCACACTTTTATCCCAGGAATATGCTTCCGCTTATAGATTGTTGGGTTTTGCTCCCCAGAAAGTATCAGTCTGGCAATGTATTACCACACCAAATTCAAATGGTTCATACAGCACAGCGAAAAGATGAAGGCAAACAATGAAGCGCAAAACTTTAAAAGCACTGAAATACCTTGAAAAAACTGTGATTACCTGTACTAATACAACATAAAATTAAAAAAAAAAAAAAAAAAGATTGCCTTCGAATGATGATGACACAGCTGACTATTCTGGAAAAATATAGTCTGTTGTGAATATGGGGATGACTGACGTAATTAGATTCCCACACGAGCCTCTCACTTTTCATCCATCCTCCACAAAGCTTTTGCTACTCCTGCCTGTCACCAGGAGGAGAAAACGTCCCCAGTGGCCCAGCCTCGCCGAGAGGGCGGCCAGGACGCAGCCCCACCTCGTGCCCTCGGGCCTCCCCTGGGCCGAGGCCAAGGCCTGGTGCCAGGGCGGCAGTGGCCGGGCCGTCGTGGCGGGGCAGGGCCGGCCGGCGTGGCGTCGTGGCAGGGCGCGGCCGGCCCCACGGCGCCCTGCGCGGAGGCCTTGAGGGCAGGTGGCCGCCCGGGAGCTGCGTCGGGACGACGGCGGCGGCGCTCGCAGCGCCCATGTGGCCGAGGCGCGCCAAGGGCGGACGCGCCGACGGCAGAGTCGGCCATCTTGTGCATAAGAACTCAGCCAGATCCCGCTTTACAGCAAGTCCTTCAAAGAGACAGCGGCTAGGAGCCGTGGGGGGATTTCACAGGAGGCTCCATTTCTCCCTCAGGACAGTGAGGGGGCCTGCATTTCTCCCCAGCGGGGGGGAGGGAGGGGGCGTTACTAGCCCCGCATCCCCGCAAGCGGAGGAGAGCAGCGCAACACCGTCGGGAAGCCCCGTCCACGTCTTGCACTCGGGCTCAGACAGATTCCTTCTCACTGCCTCGGACGGTGTTTCCCTCTCCTGAGGCCTCAAAAAAGCCAGCCTTCGTATCCAGGGACCCCCCCCTTCCAGGGACACCCCCCCCCCCCGGCAGCTTTGCACAGCTCTCCCCGCGGGACTGGCTCGGCGGGCGCACAGCGCGGCGGCCGCCGCCGGCCCTGCAGCGGCGCCGTTCCGCCTGCAGGGGGCGGCGCGGGGCGCGGCGGAGCGCGGCGGCGGCGGAGCGCGGCGGCGGCCCCCGCACAACGCTCTTGCGACGCCCGTGGAGGCTGCCGCTGCGGGAGGAAGGGGCAGCCGTGGCTCCCCGGGACCTCCCGTCTCCTCCGCCCCAGGAAGCGCGCCTGAAGCCTCACAGAAGTGCAGTCTGGGTGCAGCCGGCGTTGCTCCGCTCGCCGTGGATACCGTGCTCCTAGACTTTAAGCATCTGCGCTTGAATTAGGGCTTTGCATTCTCCTTTGGATACGAGCCCGTCTTTTTGCGGGGGGGAGGGGGGGAGGGGGAAAATCTCGTTGGCCTTTTGCCATCCTTTGCCATTTCTGAAAAAAAAAAAGCTAGATTCTGAACTGGGACGGAGGTGGCAATTTATGAGATGCTCTGTCTAGCTTGGAAAGTTGCAGATCGACACTTCCAGCCCCGCAGACTACCGTCCGCGGGGAAGACGTCGGGATAGAGCATAGAGAGTAGGACAGCCGCCCCGTGATACCACCCATGCCACAAACAAGCTAAAAGCACTTACGTTGACTTGTTGCTAGGTATGAAGTTACTGCAAGCAGCAACAAAATCCGTGTATCCACAAAGCTGAGCATGTCTAGTAGCTAGACATGCAGACTCCTTGTGTTGCAGAGTCCCTGGTCCGTGGTTAGCTATTACCTATGGGACGCAGGCATACAGTCTTGAGGAGTAACTCCAAACTTAGCAGAAACCTGCTGCCCGGGATGCTAAATTAATCAAGCCCCGGTCCGCCCTACTTATACCGCAGGAGGGTCCCGGGGCTGCGAGTCAGGGCGCGCGGCGCAGCCAATGGGAGCGCGGCGGCCGCGGGGCCCCGCGCGGCTCCCAGGCCGTCACGTGCTGCGCGGCCCCGCGCCGCCGCCGCGGCAGCCGTGGGGCGGCCGGGCCGCGGGCGGGGAGCGGCCGCCTGGGCAGAGGAGGGGGGCCAGGAGGAGGAGGAGGCGGCGATGTTAAATTGGTTCCATTCTTTGAGGACGTGGACACTTTGAGGCTTTCCGAAGGAAAATCTGACTCGTCGTCTGATTTTTTTTTTTCTTTCTCTTTTCAGACATCCCCCGCCCCTCGCGCTTTTTTTTTTTTTCGCCCCCGGCTGCGCGGCTGGGAGCCTCGCAGGGCAGCGGGCTGGCAGCGGCCGGCCGCTCGCTCCGGGAGCTTTCAAAGCAGGAGCTGTCCAGGTCCTGCGATACCTCTCGCCCAGCTCGGATCAAGGTGGGTGGGGAAGCAGCGCAGGGAAAACGCTGGGTCCTGCATCCAAGCCCTCCCCGCTGCCCCACCGCCACCGCGAGCAAAGCGAGACGCTCCTGCCGAGCCAGTAAAACAGAGGTCCGGAGGCATCCGCACACGGGATACGGCCAATTTTTGAGCCCGCTCCCTCACCCCTTCTCATTTCCCCGCAGATAACCGCTGTGGATGCTCGGCTCCCTGCAGCGGGCAGCCCCAGCAGCTCGCTCGCAGCCGGCCAGGGCAGGGCTCGCCTGCACCCCGGTCATTTGCTCTCCCCCAGCAGGTCTCTGCAGCCCTGAGCCTCTCCGCTCGGCTCCGCGACGTCTGCGGGCGGGGGCAGCCGGGGGTGCCGCCGTCCCGAGCGCCGCCCGCGGGGGCGCTGCCCGGCGCCCCGAGGCGGAGGGGCGCCCGCGGCCGCTGCTCGCCCGCGGAGGCCAGGGCTGGCGCGATGGCTGGCCACGTCCGTGCGGCAGCCGGCCCGTCCCTCGCCCGGCGCGGCGGCGCTGGAGGCAGGAAGCGAGGCCGGAGCCGCGGGCCGCCCCGCCCGGTGTCTGGGGCTGGGGCCGGCGCTGGGGGCCGGCAGCCGGGGATCGGGGCGGGGGGAGTCACTTGGGGTGGCCCCCGCGCCCCGCTCGCCTCCGGCCGCGGGAGCCGACGTGGTGCCGGGGGCCGCGCGGGCCCGGCCGTGGGGCTCCCGCAGGGCGGCCCCCACCGCGTCCCCTCCGCTCGCCGGAGGGAGCCCGGCTACAGGGCGGAGGCGACCGCCACGGCGGACGGGAGCCGCGGGCGGAGCGGGCCCCTCTCCGGGGCGAGGAGGGAGCCGCGGCTGCTCGCAGCCCGTCCCTCCCCCGGCCCCCGCGTCGGGTGGCCAAACCCAGGCGGCTTCCTGCGCAGATAAACCGGCCAGCAGCAGCACGTCGGGAGCCCGCCGGCCGCCGCCGAGCGCGGCGTCCTGTCCCCGCCCGCGGCCCCCTTCGGCACCGGTGCGGGGTACCCGCAACACGGCGTCTGCACGCTGCTTCCGAGGGACGCTTACAGACAACGTCGAAACTTTGTCCCCGTCCCCTTGAAAGGGACCCCACCGTGCTCCGGGTCTGCCCGGGGGCCGCGTCCCAGGGGCGTTGCTGGCCGGGCACTGCGGGAACTGGCCACCCCGCATACGTGTCTGGGAGGCTTGGTCGCGCGCAGGCCAAACAGCCTGCCTGAAACCGGTCGCACACGCGGGACCTTCCCTAGCGATCAAGAGTAGGATGGAATGGGTAACATGCAAGACAAACATGCATGGAATTACACTGATTACCTGCAGTTTGGCTAGAAGACCGAATCTAATCTACCAAAATATGTCTGACCACAAGATGGTAGACCAATGGATGATGCTATATGGAAACAATATCATTAAAGTATATAGCATGAACAGTACATAAATACTGTTTGTGATAGCATCTTTCATGTGAAGGCAGAAATTTAAATCGAATAGGACTTAAATTAACCATATCTTTGTCAGGCAGATACAGTCACAGCTTCCATTTTGAAGACAAGTTACATGACTTGGCTGGTCTAAACATGCAAAAGTTACCTTGTTAGAAACTTGGAAAAAAAATGATAGAAGTATTTCAAAAAAAGGGAATGCTCAGTGAAATTAGATATATGGTGTCAACTTGGAAAATAATTTTTTCCTTAAAATACGATTATTACAAGTGCTTGTTGTTATGCAAATATCTTCACTAGTACAGGAACCCCTAAATTCATTAGAAGCAACATGACAGTCTTTGGAGGTATTAGCACAACAGAAGTGATTTGGTCAGCCAGCTTTAACAAGGAACTCATTTTCCCTTTGCATTATATCAATTTAAAGGAAGTATTTCATGCTGGGGCCAATAACGCCTATGGCACAATTTAAGCTGAAACCTCTGGAAAATCTGCTGTTATGGCAGGCTTTGAAAGAGATGAGATTCCAGGCGCTGTCAAAGCAGATTTATTTCTTGTAATTTTGAGCAACTCATTAAAATGCAGACCTAAAATTCTGAAAGTTATAATTGCTTTTAATAAATGCAGTGGGAAGTGTTTGTCCTGCCTACTCCTTCAAAAATTAGTCCTTGGGCTACTGTTCAGTCTAACACTTTAATGCCATCTAGCCAGTACCGTTTTACAATAGAACAGAGCAATGACAGAGGTTGAAGGAAGAATCTGCATCATTTTAGGCTATACCCAAACCTCATACCCCGAGGCTGGTAACTGGGCTTGGAATGCTCTCGGAGCCCAGCTCTCCTCAGGCTGGTATGAATGGGAGGACTGCAGCATTCGTGGTTGTAATTAGTTACAGATTTCTCCACTTCTGTTTCAACACAAAGCTTCACCCACTAGTCCAGATAATGGATACATGTGCAGTTAAATAGCAGTGAACGATCAGTAACAAAGCTCCATTAGGGGAAGCAGTTTTCCAGGGGGTCTTCTCTGAGTGCTGGGGCTGGTTAAATGACACAGTCTGGCTGTAGCACAGTGCTCTGAACTTTCTTTTGTTGGATACATGGAGATAGCAGGGCCTATGTGATATAATGCAGCACTAAGCCGGACCTTGGATAGATTCTTCTTCGTGTCTGCTGTGTAGACCTATCAGCTTAATTGGCACTAGCTTGAATGAAACTCTGCATGGTTCTGCACTTCTTAGCTTGGCTGTAGCCAGTATCTTGCTCTGAGTAACAAGGAGACCAGTGCTTTGTTAGCAGAGAAAACAAAAACAGTTTACCTCCCTCTTCCAATTCATTATTTCACCTTTACTTTTTCCTTCCTGTTTAGTAGAAAGAGAGAAAGAAAGAAAGCAAGCAGTAAGTTAGTTGTGTCAGGCCCCTGTATGGATAACCTGAGGAGAGAAAAGGGAGTGCAAATATCACCAGCCAACTGCATGTTGTGTTGAAGGGGCAGGTGTAGTGAGCTTCTACGGCCAGGACACCATTCCCCATAGGGCTGAAGGTACGCAGACTCTGAGAGGCTGGCACAGGTACACAGAGAGTCATAACTCGTGCTGGTTCATGGACCACATTTAGAGGGAGCCTGTAGAATGCCACAGAAAGGTATGGAAGTGGGAACACTGTTCTTAATGCAAAAAGCTCACAACCATCATTCATAATGCATCTTTGATATATTAAGAGAGTTCTTTCAGAATCATCTAAAAAGACTTTTGAGAAGTTGTCCAGCAAACTGACTTTTAATGAGAACCAAACAGGTTCTATATGAACTGTAAAGATGTTTTTGTCTGTTTTAACCATCTAATTAGTTTTGTTGACCCATTCTATTTACTAGCCTTAGAAATTTGGTGTAAAGCACACAAGATTCTGGAAAAAAAAAAAGATGAGAAAATTAAGGCAGGTGGTGCTGTTAAAATGATCTTCAGTCTCAGTAAGCAAACTCATGTAATGCTGATAAGAATACTTTCTCTACATGCACACAAATGTTAATGAATGTGTGTAAATAGATCCTAAATGTGCTGGTAAGTCTCTAATGTGGTAGTGTGTTCTGGTATACCAAGGTTGCACCATTATTAATCAGCAGGTCGCTGAAGATGGAGATCAAGCAATGACAATAATAGAAAAGAATCCATTGCATCTCTATAGCATACCCTGTGATGTGACAGCTACAGAGGCCCGCAGCTCCTGGGGCGTTTCAGAATTTTCTTTACATCACAGACAGAGTAAAGAAAGATGAAAATGCAAACAATGAACGTCACTTGTAGCAGATCTGTATAGAGCTAGTCTTTCACATTCTCAATAGGTTTGGGAGTAATAAGATTAACGACTTAGAAGTACATGAATATCATAAACACTAGAAAATGTAGGAGATCGAGATTAGTGGAGTAATCGAATATAAGTGTACGTGATCATGGGCTGTATCTGGTTTATGTGAATATGTATTTGCACAAAAGATTATGGAGGGTATCACATAAAGCTCTAGTTACACTATCTAGCTTGATACAATTAAAATAGCAATAAAAATCACGCAGGAAGTATTCCAGGAGATTGACAAATAATTTGTACCTTGCCTTGAAGTTAACAACTGAAAGTTTGTGCACACTAAGGAAAAAAAAGCTCAGCCACCCCACAGCTATTTATAGCTTGTGAAAAACTAATTAGTCATTTTGTTATTTTCAAGTCCTGAATGTCAGCAAATGTTAATAAAAGGTAGTTTTAAATACCAAGCGATAATTTCCAGCTGGAAGAAATCCAGCTCTTATCAATGAAGGAAGCACCTTCAACCTGATCCTTCAGTATATGGATACTGCTTGGTATGCAGGCTGACAGTCTAACACAAGCAGCGGTGCATGTAATGGCTTGTTACCTACAGTGCACATCACTGAAGTTAGCTTCTGAAGCAGCTGAATTCCCACAGGCAGTGGGTGTAGTTTTCATATGCATCTAAAACCTGCTTTCAAAAATGAGGCAGCACCTAAATATCAGTAAGACTTAAGAACAATGTTGCGCTGTCAGTTCAGGCTTTTCCCTGAGTTTTAAGCTTTTCACCCCTTGTCATCCCACAGAGAGAAAACCCTTACGAACAGGCTTGACATGCTTTAATCTCCTCCAGCAGCTAGGGACAGAGGTCTGCTCTGCTTTATGTGTAGTCTGTAATATGAAACAAGATGCTCAGTAGGGAGCAGGGATAAGACTTGGGCAGAAGACCTCTAAATGAATGATACGTATATAAATGCTTGCTCTCGTACAAATGATGAAATATATATTTTAGAGTTAGTGCATCTTTTTCAGTGTTAGAAATTACAGAATGAATGATTAAGAGATAGGACTTTGTGAAATTTCTGTTTCTTTGTGAAACTTCTGTCGGAAGCCGACATGTTTTGCCTCTTAGGAACAACTGCAAGAACCTAGGAAGATCCCCAGTGGAACTGAAGCTATGTTGCCTCGTAGGAAAGGTACTGAAGAAGAGTAGGACTATACCGCTAGTGAGCAAGCTGTCCTGCTCTGAAGTGGCTACAGGTAAGGTAAAGAAGAGCATGCATTAAAAGGGAACCCTATGGCACAAAGTCCAAGAACACGAGCTGCATGGATTCCCTCCTGAGCCTCTGCAGAGCTCAATGCCCTCTCAGGATAATTTGGGGCTGCAACTAAAGAAGCCAGGATAGCCTCAAGAGGGGTGATTCAGCAGCCACTCAGCATCTCCCGCAGCCCGTTACAGGACTGGGACCACAGGCTGCGATCACATCACAGTTTATCTAAATTGAAAACAAAAATGTTTCCTTAAATATATAAACCTTGTACCAAAAAAAAAAAAGTTTCATAGGAGGGAAAAAGAAACAAAGGGATAAAGACTTAAAGTGCTTTCAAAACAAAACAGACTGGCTAATTAAGTGAGTAATTACAATTTAGTACTTCTTTGCCTTTTGGAAGGCTATTCTGAAAGGTTTCCAACTGCAGGGGATGGTGCTTTTGTGTTATAACATTGCTATAGACAGGAATAGGGGATCATGCCTACTACTGTCCCCTCAAGCACATGGCAGGAAAGCTAGCCGCGAGACTAATCCAAGCTGCCTTCCATCTAGTTAAACTGAAAACTCCAAGTAATTTTCTGAGCAGAGCATGATTGCGGGCAGGCATTTACTGGGACAGGGATCAGATCCTGCCTTCATTGAAATCAGAAGGAAAACTGCCATTCAGTTGAATGGCAGCAGTGTCGAGCCCATAGCCTGTGTCCTAAAGCACAGAAGGTTGTTGCTAAACAGTGGGTAAGTGTTCAGAAGTGCCACTTGCGGCAGCCCCACAAAACTTAGCTTTTGTTTTCCACTTAGCTCTTTTTAAATTCACACTTAAAAATAAAGCGGACTTTAATTAAATACTGATCTAGCCTCATCTGTCAGTCTGCGTTTACCATGCTGTGGCCCTCCCCATAGGAGCACTTCACATACATGGTGTCAACTGAGCAGGGCAGGTGTCCTATACAGCCAGTTCACAGAGTAGTCAAATACGCAGGAGGAGGTCCTGGGAAGTCGTTGTGGCATTGGAGAGATTTCCAGGGCAGCTTTCTCTCAGTATAGGCCCTGCAAGAACAGGATCCTGCTCAGAGGCGTCCAGCTTGGGATGAAGCACCTATAGTGCTATGACCTGTGGAGTGCGAGGCAGCCACTAGCAGAAGGAATCTCATTCAGACCCGTCAAGTTTCAAACTCTGAGCACAACAAAGGTTTATAGGCTTAGGTCTGAGAAGCCTGAACATGAGCAACATGACTATAGTGTTACTACTTTACATAATGATTATTTCCAGAGATTTAATTTTCACAATCATTCCTTACCAATCTTCTTTCCAAGCCTCAGGGCCCACGCTGGAAAAGATTACTCTTCCTGAGAGAACACACAGCTATATATGCTCTTTTTTTTCCCCCCAGCAGATCTAGACTTTGGATTATTCAGTCATCTGAAGTTGAACTCTTTCTTAGCCATCAAATGACACACTATTTTTGTAAGGCGAATATGTTTGCTGCAAATGAAATGCATCTCCCTGCCTTGATCTCGGTCATGAAATTGAAGGAAACTCAGATGAGGGCCGCTTTCAGCTCTTCTGAGAGCTGCTGTGTACTTCTGGAAGTACAATCTAACTGTGTGTATGCCCTCCAATACTGATTAATAAAATTCATCTCAATTGAATGCAAATAAATAGCTTCAAGCGATAATTTCTAGGAGCATTTAAAACAGAAAGTGTGGAATAGTTACATCAGCCTTAGTTTTTTATTTCTGTACTGAATACTCATGCCTTCATCTCAAATTTTAAATGGTGAGACAGTCTGTGCTCTCAGTTACTCCCAGACTCCAGTTTTGTGCACTATCCCAGCCCCCAGACACCTGTGCAACCATACATACCTTTGTGCATATAGACACATCGGCACAGTCCGTCTTGCAAGCATGTATTCTAAGCATTTAGCGCTTTTAGCTCAGACAGGCGCATGGTTCAAAATGCAGGCCTCATCCTGTCTCTGCATCACAGGCTCAGGACAGGATTTGCTCGTTCATTACAGGCAAACTCTAACCTCACTGTACAAATACTTGATCATCAGTGGAGTCTGAGTGGTAACAAAGGAAAAAGCAAACTGCAGCAGAGAATGTGCATCTGAGCTTGTGCAGGATTTCACTTTTTTCTTTGCTTTGGGTTAATTACATTTTCCTTAGCTGCTTCCAAATTCATAATTTACCCTGCAAAGCACTCAATGTTGCCACGTTCCAGATGATTTCTGACTGCAGTTGCCCAGCTGAACTTTTATTGCTCTGCTTCCAGACTCTCATATTTCTTAGCTCTTTCCAAGTTGCTGGAACTGCTGCCCCTTATTACAAGGAAGTGAAACACACAAGCTTGCTGTCTATTATTCGTGCACAAAGATGAGCTGGGGATAAAAGGAATGGCATTCTTGATGTTCAGGCAATACCAACTGCTACAACTCTGTTTGGACGGTGAATTTTGTCATACAACACAATATCCTGGTGATATCCTGGCATTTCATTAAACAGCAGTAGCGAAGCAGTGAACTTGCTTCTATTTTAAAACAACAGGAGAGGTCAGTGGAAACTGAATCATTCTGTCTGGTTACCAAGGGTTAATTTGCTCTCCAAGAAATTCTCATGATTCACAAACTTGACTTGAAGAATGGAATAATCTAGAGAATAGTGTAAAGTTCCCTCTCATCCGCATTTGAGAAGATACAGAAGGAAATAGTTCAACAAAAATAGAAGCCAGCTCATAGTTAAAAAAAATAATGCTAGTTCTTTAGCTAAATGAAATATGGTTATTTTATGCAAGGTTTTTTGACTGCTATTCACTGACGATATCTGGAACAACATTTCTCACCTACTATAGGAGATACACTGAGTTATAGATAGACTTTATGTAACACATAGATAATAAGTCCATCACATACAAGGTAGGGTATTAATTTGTAGGTAGATATATACTTACAAAATAACTGTAAGCCATAACTATTTAGTATCATGGGATACAGACCTTATAGCCAGAGTCATAGGATTCGATTATAGACTTTTCTCCAATAAGCACAGAGCCACAGTGACTCAATTCTGAGCTGCTAGTGCCTTCACAGGAATTAGGACTATGAAAGATGAGTTTGAGTCCTCTTCCCCTTGGGAGCCTGCATGTTTGCAGCTCTGGTGCGCTTGAGAGCACCAATTACAAGCAGGGCAGTTGGGGAAAGAAAGAATCAGAGGGGTCTGTGGGCAACTTTTCTGGCTTTTACAAGGAAGCCTTGTTCAGTAACTAGCTGGAACGGAAGAGCTGACATCATAATTTGTTGAGCAGCTAGACTTTCTTATTCTAATCCAAAATACTGAGTGAATGCCTGGGAAGAATTGAGGTTTTAGGGTTTTGTTTGGAAAAGAAGAAAGCCTGTTGTAAATTCATTCCTACACTGTTATTCTTAAGTCCAGAAAATCTAAGTTTGTTCTCTCTCTTCCAAATAATATTTTATCAATAGTAGTATCTCTTCAGAAATCCAGGGAAGAAGTGTGCCTAGATAGACCTCAAAAGTTCCAGCTCCCAATGCTTTCTGAATCAAAAGCCTCAAGGTAAACTTCAGATCATTTAAAAACTGCCAAAAGTAGAGCATCCTTCAAAGGACATCAGATATTCGATAGGTCCAGTTCTGTCTTGTGATTCCCCGTTTTTGTTTCTATGCTGACCGATGGGGATATCTCAAAAATGGGGGTGTGGGAAAGCTAGCCTTCCAAGGCTGGCAGTGAAAATGCCAGACAGACATTAACCTGTCTCTGAAGACTGTTGGAAAACTGGAAGGAGGTAGCAAGTATCTATGGTAAAAAAACAATGATAGAAAATGTAACAGGGAACGGTCATTTCCATCAGTCATCAGCCTAGAGAGGATTTTTACTCTATATCTTTACCCTTAATAGCTTCAGTGTTTTCCCCACAATTAGCCTTTTTTCCTACACCCACAGTCCATTTTCTGGCAATATGAGAGATTTTCTCAGTTTTGTTTTTTGTAAGCATAAAAAAAGTCTCTCTAGCTTGTAGATTAATTATTTTTATATAAGACTGCATTTGACACTTGCTAAGTTGTTCATTAAAAACAAAAACACACCAGTTATTTACACTGATTTCAGGTTCTCAGTTCTTGTTTCACCAAACTAACAATTACTCCTAAACTGGGGTCAGAGTAGGAACAAGGGTTCACTTATTAGAGATCCAGAACTAATAAGGATTGCCTTTACACATGGGAAAATCTATCACAGCACAGCATGCAACCTCACTGGTGCAAGAACGACACTATTAGAAGTGACAGTACTTTGTCTTTCCTTCTCAATATAGTTGCCAAAAGTAGACACAGTAAAGCAGAGAATACCTTTACAGTCACTCTCTGCAGTATCAATTTCATAGTTTTCTGCTCTTCAGTTTTCAACCTATTTTGCTATTTTCCCCCCCTCCACGCTCTGGCTTAGCAGTCAATATGATTCACATTTAGAAATCTGGCAAATAAATTACATGATAAACTGGTAGCATATACCAGTATTCAATCCTTAAGTCATTAATATAGTCAATGAACTTAGATTAGTTAAGCACATACCCTGCTCTCTGTCTTAATAGAGCTCAGAATCCCGTGACTTCAAAGGCCATTAAGTTTCCAGATCATTTCTTAATTTCCTACAGCTGCAGGCTATTTGCATACAAGTTATACAAAAAGTCAGCACGATCGTGTTGCCATAAGACCAGCAGTCAAGTATTTAACCTTACCTGCAGCTGCTGATTTAGTAGTTAACCTTTGGCAATTTACCTCCTGGGTTCTTGTTTCTTGCCCCTGCATAATACATACAGGAGCCTTCATTTACAGGCCTTGCAGCTGTGTGATGCATGCTAATAGTTTCATGCTGGCACAGGTCTTTGAAGATACAAAGTACAACAATGATGCTAAATATTCTTCTTTTAGTCAGCCCTGCCTTAATTTCAACTGACACAGAAATGTTAATGTTTAGGCTCAAGCAGAAACTATGACTAAGCTCTAATGCTAGTCTGAATCTTTAGGGCTGTGTCTATTCACTTAGCTCTAATTATGCCTTGGCAGTATATCTGAGCAAGTAAGTGATCCTTCAGGAACTGTCTTTCAGTCATCACCTGTATACTTTCTAATCGTTGTAATTCCACCAAGCAGACATTAGGCCTTATTTATTACTGAGTGGGTATAACTGTGAGTAAAGTTGGGAAACCTACTGCATTCTCACTACCTGAACTTAATCATGACTATAATCCAGCTCTTCAGCCTTCTTCACGTTATGAAGGCGTGGACAGAAGATATTTGGCCATTTACATGGCACTTGGAAGACTGTGTCTTGATGGCCAGCTCTACGTAAGTCAGTTCTAAAGAACTTCTGGAGGTAAATTTGTAGCTGGATATGCTTCTGAGGACCTGAGATACTAGCTTTGAACGAGAGGAAGGTAGCTGTGCTCTAGCTACTCTCTCTATTTCTCATGTATATTTCTTAATGAGTTGCCTAGTCACTTGTAGAAACTTTATCGGTCAAGTAAGGCTGTGAAACAATCAGAGAAAAACAGAACACCTTGCCTTCAAGCCCTAATTTGAACAGTATGTATGTTTATGTAGAGCCAGCTAACAACTGTTTAACTATATCAGAGACTGCAGATCAGAGATTTGCAGAAGCCTGTCTGGTAGGCAGAATGCAAACATGTGTTGCATTTCTACATGGGAAGAGCAGACAAAGTACAGTAAGAAGATGCAAAGATGGGCCTGTAACATAGGGATTGGGATTGAGGTCAGGAAATGGCTTAAGGCAACCTTTCCATTGCTTTAAGTGTTACAAGTATACATATGTGTTTGTGTATGTGACATAATCTGCTTTTCAGGCAGAAGGAAAGCAGTTCTACTCAGATTACCTGGTTGTGTGTGTTGTTGCGTGGCAAATAACTGACCCAGGACTTGACCTGCAATTCTTGTCTTTAAGTAACCTGGCTTCTGGTATCCCTACTGCAGTACGCTTGAGTCTAATAAGCTGGGTGCTGTGTTGTGGGGAAAGCAGCCAGGCTCACTCAGGTAGCACTCAAGTAGCAGTAGTACGGAAAAGGGATGGAGAGAAGGTGAGGATCTTTGAGAAATGGCTGCTGTTCATCTGGCAACAAACATCTGCCTCTATCCTAATGGGCCAGGAGCTGCAGCTGTGTGCCAGCTGTGAGAGAAGCAGGAACAGTGTGCTTTATGGGAAAGACTGTGGGGAGGCATGAGAGAAGTATGAGCAGGCAGAGCTGGCTTTTCAAGGAGTGGGTGAAAATATTGTATGAAATGGGGATCACTTACCACTTGATTTCTGAGTTATTCTTCACGACCTTCTTAGGCAACTGGGTCTAAACAGCTAACAAGCGAGAGCTGCAGTTCCTGGATGTGAAGTAGGTTGACTTGCTCCTGCCTGCACAGAAGATTCTCCACTTTCTTTTCTACAGTCTGTTGTGTGTTATTGTTATGAGCTACTAGAATAGTTTCTTCACCATGCCACATGCCCTTTGATGGCAGATGAAGAACATCCCAGTCTTTGTGACAGAACACTCTGCAGTCACAATAATTGGCAAAATAAGCACAGAGTCTTTGTATAAAACGCAATCATAAATAAAGACGTGACTACTGAGTATAAGTGGTTTAACAAATTGTCTGGCACCAGCTGAGATGTAATCAGTGTCTCTGAACATGCACAGATTAAGAGTCTGTGACAAACATGAGAAAATGAGATTATCATATCCCTCTTCCCCTAGGGGATAAGGTAAATTGTATTATCTTACATTTTACATGAACTGAAAGCGTGCACATACACAATGTTAGAAATAGTTAATATACAACCATATCTTAAACAACTAATTTGATTGTGTGTCTGTGATTATATCTGTTTCCATCTAAAACTGTGTAATTATAGAGGTTCACTGTGTCCTTTAAAGAAGGAAGAGCTAAATATGTTCTTAATAGAAACGTCTGGTAAGTAAACACATGTTAATTCTGATGAGATTACGGTCTTGCTATAGCATCAATAGTTATTATTTCAGAGCCATACTCCCTGTTACAGAAGTTTTCTTTTTGTATTTATATGGAATGGTCAGCCTTTTTTGGAGGGGTCAAAGGTTAAGTTTTGAAGGACTGGTCCCAAGATCTGTTTAAAAAAAAAAAAAAAGAGAGAGAGAGAAAAAGCTGGAACGAAAAAGTGGGAGTTCTGCATAGTCAGCTCTCTATCAACCTGAGTCCCTCTGAGATTGCAGTTAGGAAATCTAGGAATGAGCTGATATACCTTCTTCATGTGTAACGCTACAGCCGTCACCCGGAGTGGTGGCTTTGTCTGTTCCGACTGAGCTTCCTATGCTCAAAGAACTGAGGTGCTGCCTGTTTTTCAGCAGATTAGGTAGAATGAAAATTTGACAAGTTGCTTGGTGTTTTAAAGATTCTAAAGCAGCAGAGAATCATGAGTCAGAGTAGACCTAAGGAATGTTTTCCATCCCAAATAGTTTATTTAAGTAAAGCACAGTCAGAAGAATGGGGGCAGGGAGGGAGACAAAACTTCAGCTCAGACATTCTTCTGATTTCAGCTGAAGTTTTTCAGGTCCTGAGGAGGAGTTATTTTTCTTAACCCTCTCACTAGTACTTGACTACTGGAATAGCTACAGGCAGCCGTGCTGACAGTCAATGCATCTTTTGCCTGGCTCTTACTAAAACAAGAGATACACCATCATGAAAAATAAGACAAGGAGAATAAAGACGCAAGCAAAATAACTGGGAAAGGGAAAAGAAAAGCTTCCTTCATATGCACAAGTTTTAATCTAGAGTAGCTAGTAAATTCAGTGAAATTTTTTCATGCTACCACTAGTTTGAGTAATCGCATTTACTTATACTTTTAGCTGTCTCGTATGCACATGTCTATATTAGTAGATTAATACTATAATGGACTACTATATGGATTCTATCCTATAAACTTAGCATATAAATCACAGAAAATAGATAACATCTGATGATCTATATTACTGACAACTACCCATATTTGTACACCAGCCTATATACAATGGTATATTGGCACTTTTTCCTCCCCTTTTCTTTCTCCCCTCTATCTTCCGCCATTAAAAAAGAAAGCAACCCAAAACAGTCTTGTCTGGCTTTTGTTTCCACTGTGCTCTAGGGAGCTGCTGCAAAACTATTTTGTGGTTTGCCTTGATGCAGTGCAGCTGTTGGGAAGTACAGTGTCTCTCCCGTCCTCCAAATGCTCTTTAGAGCTGTAGCCATTTCCCCCTCCTTCCTCTTACTCAGACTGTGTGCAGTTCCTTCTTGATTTCAGTATTGAGGCAGAGAAAGTTCATTCTGAGTATGCTCCTTATCCTGAGTGCAGTAAGAGGGGAGGGGGAGAGAAGCCACCATGAATAAAGCCTTTGGCTGTCATAGGAAAGTAAGAGACAGCCACCAGTGACTGAAAATAATCATATTTAAACCACTCTTTTCTTTCATGCAGCCCTTCAGAAGAAGAGAAGGAGTGTTAGTCCCAGAAAGAAGTCTGAGCAGAAATTGTCAGCAATGCGCTTTGATTCACCTGAAAAATAGGGGGTATGAAATGATGCAGGGATAAATTAGCTGCTTTGTCAGAACCCACTTTTGAGAAAACCTTTTCATTTTCCTGCTCCTCTGCTTCTCATCAGTGCTGTGCAGCATTTCACAGGCATTCAGCTCACAGCATGTAAACATGGACCCCAAAATTTTGCTCTGAGCAAAAGGGTGTGCTCAGAGAAGGGCACACCCTTTGGTCAGTATAATAACCATTTACCTTTCAGTGAAATCCACATGACTCATGGCTCTTTAACCAGACACAGTAAAGAACTAAATATATCTATTACTCTGAGATATGAAAGGCAGCTGGGAAGGACTGGTTGAGCTATAGTTTCTATCTGGCTGTGGCATCTAGTTTTACTCTCTTATTTAAACGCAATGTCCAGTGAAACTCCCATTTTAGACTTTAGTGGCAATTTATTCAGAGTAATTGTGTTATGTGCACTGCACTTCTTGGACAGTATTGTCTCTTTTCTCAGTTAAGTGAAACTTCCTATTGATAGCTTCCCCCCAACCCCAAAGTGCTGTATACGTGCTCCAAAGCCCCACACCAGATAACTTATCTGCCCCAAATCCTGTTATTTTAGAGTATACTTTAAAGCCGTTTCAAAGGCCCTTATACAAGGGATTTTCATGGCTTCTGATTCAGAGTGAGACTCTGAGTGGGAAAGTGGAAAGATGATTTAAAATCTCACTGCTGATGATACAAACGACTCTTGACTCAATGTCTTCTCTCTGCTCCTCATCATGAGATTGCCTTAAAAATCAGAACATGGGAAATACACATTTGACATTCTTTGTGCACATTCTGTGATTTCTGAGCATAAAAATTAGACCTGGAGTTGATTTTGTTCACATGGAAAGCTTACATTCTTATTTAGTCAACTGAATCCAGGACCTTCAGCTAAAGAAAAATACCCAATGTCTTTAGAATTGGGATTAATCACGAGATTGAAAAGTGCCTTGGTGTATGTGTACAAAGAGCAGTGAAACTCATTGCCACTACAGATTACTTTTGTTCCTTTAGCTCTGGGTAAGGTCAGTCCTGGAGAGACTGTGTTTTAAGTCTTTAATCCTTTTAACCTCTCCACCTCATTGTTCTCTGAAAGATCTTCCCTCTGTTTGCCCCCTTGGCACAGCCTGAATGGCCTCATTTAATACCATACTCTTCTTGTAAAAGTACGTATCCCATTTTTGACCACCCTGATCATCCCATGTGTGTGAAAACTACATATTTTATCTAGTAAAATATTATAATTGCTTTGTTCTCCTCCAGTAAATGCTAGAAAAGTGGCTTCAGCATTTTGATGGGGTTGGACATAGCTTTATTCCATGGCTTTTAAGACAGCAAAAGGGCTTATTGCTGAGGTGAGAATTGTTGAAAATTGCTTGGCAATATTGCTAGAATGGGCCTTCGCTTTTCACTGTATTGCGTATCAGATATGCTATTTCATATTAACTCCCTATTAGTCTGGAGTAAATAGAGTTAGCTCGTAATTACCACCAAACAGGCTAAAAAATATATTACAAATGTTTCAATTTAGTGCAGAAGAAATAGTCAAAAATACCTATCTATGGCCCATGGACCTGGTGGTACAAATGTTGAAGAGAGAAAAGCCTTGAAAAGGTTGATTTGACTTTTATCAGCACGATCCTGGAGAGCTTTGGCAGGCTGTGCCTCAGAAAAGGGACTTGGAAAGAGAGAGATGAGGGAGAAAAGAATACTGGGAAATATTTTCAGAAGAAAGTCTATCAGGCCTAAAGAGAGCGTGACAAAGTTTCCTTGAAATCCCTTCACATGAGAGCAGGAGCCCTGGTTTGGAGAGTTTACTGCTGAGCCACGTTTGCTTGTATCTTAAGGAGAGGGTTGGAGAGCGAGGGTCTGACTTTGTTCCAGCTATTCAGCCATGTGGCACTGCTGCTATTGCTGCAACAGGATTCTTTCATCATTACGTTTCTTCTCTTGGGCTCCACGGACAGTTCAGCTCTCAGAATCTATGCTTAAAATTATGAGCTCTCAAAAAAAAAAAAAAAAAAAGAGAACTTCCCCCCCCCCCCACACACACGCTTCTACCCCCTCCCAGCAATTTGAACATGAAATATTTGCAATAGAAATAGAGTTCCCATTGAGCAGGCAGGAGACTTGCATTAAGTTATGCAAAAAGCAGTTTCTGGCCATCTCTGTAGTGGGCTGTAAGCATTATGATACTGTATATGCAGCACCTGGAAGACGCATAGCCAAGTCTGCAGGTGCATTTGACCTGGGAACTGGAGTTCCCTTAGGGCCCAGGAAAAGTTGGCTTCTGGGGAGGATTTGCAACACATAAAACAGTGAATGTGAGATTTCCAAGCTGGCTAATAGGCAAAGAGCTGGAGAAAAGGTCACCTGCAAAATCCTTTTTCTCTTCTGCCCTTGTGGAAGTAGGATTCATGGACTGAGATTGTATCCTGGACATAACCTCCTATCCCATCTCCTTGGGCCTGAATAGCTGACTTGTGCTTTTCTTTTATCACATGAGAGATACTGATAGACTTAGGAAAACTTGAGCATCCTCAGGTTTGGGCTGCAGAGTCTAAGTGGTTCCTATCTTCTCCTGCCGGCCCTACACGTTCCATTTTGTACAATGGTGTGAGGAGAGGAAGCTGTGGTGCATACTTTTCTTCTATCCTGGAAGGCGGATCATTCTCCTGAGAAAAAGGGGGTTTATATCTCAGGGAAAGGAAGGTGGTGCAGCCAGTTCTTCCTGGGTGAGTGCTGTGGACAGCTGGCCATATACAAAAGGGGGGATCCCCTCAGTCTGTGTGGCTTAACGACAGAGTTACTTTATGTTGTTGTGGTGTTTCTGTATAGTCTGAGCATATCTAGCGGGCTGCTCAGTGGCTGTTGGCATGGAGATGCCAAATACACCCTGGGCTAAAGGAAAAATGCTTAGCTGAAAAGGTAGTGCTCCTATCCACTTTAGCAGTGGTTCATTAACATAAATGAGGCTTTTTCCAGCAAAATTATGTGTCTAAGTAATTAAAAGGGTTTCTGTGGCTCAGCATTTTAGAGTCAAATGCCTAAAGATTTTAGAGCTCTCCCTACGTGTTTCAAAAGCCATAAAGTTCTTCCATGCATTGCAGTGAAGTCTCTAAGCAGTAACTATGTGGCTCATCTTATGGACTTTGATTACAAATTGAGTATTAAAAATTGGGTTCCAGGCAGCAGCTGCCAAATTCCAACTTGGTCTTGAGTTTCTGCAGCTTTTCTGCTTGGAGTGTAATATGGCTTGTAGATCCTCGCATCTGAGTCAGACTACAACATACACTCCCCCTTCTCCTATCCTTTGGAAGGCTGACTCTCTTCTAACTAACTTCGTTTCCTCCAAGAACAACACCTACCTCATGATCACCTTTGTAAAGAGAGAAAGAAAACAAAAGAGTATCAGCTCCTGAACAAGGCATAGCACACCTGTTCAGGGTATTCTCATCTACACGAATTTATTTCAGGCGCCTCTCTGTCAGGAATAGCAGGAGGCATGGCCCCTGAAAGGGTGAGGAAGGAGGGTGAATAAATACACACATGGTGCACAGGCAGATGATCGTGGCAGTGGTCCAGAAACCATCATTTGTGGCTTCTCTTCCCCACTAGGGCCCAAGTCTCCCTGCCAACGGGGCTGTCTGCCCTACCTGCATGGATGGTCGGATGTACACTTCTGATGTGGGCAATGCGCCTGGGGACCTTGGCCTGCCCTCTCAGGCATGTGCTCTCTCGGAGAGACAGTGTAGCTCTGCACTGAGTAAATGCCACACAGTGTTGGTCTTTAGCAGGAGACACTGTTGCTATCTACAGATAAGGGACATAGATTGCTCCTAGCCATTTCTGCAGGGCACTAACGATGCCTGAGAAGGGCCAGCCTATGTTTTATCATGTGTCAGATCCCCTGAGTACAAGCAAGGCCATATTTTGACTTGTGCATATACAAGACTAACTAAACACAAACAATAAAGCAATGTTTCTCTATAGGGATTGGAGGAAAAAAAAATCAAATGTGGCAGTTCATGAAAATCATTAAATGAACACTTTCTGAACTACTTGTAACATAAACACGCAGGAGCTGTTTGGTCATGTAGCATATGATACTTGTAGAGTGATCATCTCTTCCTGAAATTTTTCTTTCAGAAGAGGGGAAGACAAAAATATTTCTCTTCAAATACTTTTGATTGGCAAGACTGAGTTAAAAATCACTCTATTATTCCTCTCATTCTGGTAAATATTTAAAAGCTCATTAATGTCTGATGGCTATCACTTTGCATTGTGTTTAGGTACTTCCACACAACAGTAAGATTCTAAGATAACATAAAAATACACTATAGGAAGTCTTTACAGATGGCCAAATTCAAAACCTTTAGTTCTGAAACCAACTAAGGTCTAAAGTTTATTCACTTTAGAAAAAGACTTTTGTGAACCCTCCAAAATGTTTGTTTCATTTACAGATGGAACCAGAAGTAATTGACACAACATGTTCTTATTTTCATCTCTAGGTGCCCATATAGTTATCTGAATAAGGGACAAGAATTTTACTGCTGTTTGTGAATTGGCCTTTTACTGAGTTTCTCTGTTATGAAGATGAGCGAACCAGTTCAGATAAATGAGAATCTCTGTGAAAAGACGAGCACCTTGATGCTTCTCCTGTTCCTACGCATTCGTCTCTTTATATGGTCCTGCTCCTTTTCAGGTGGTGTCTGTATCTTGTGTATTTGCAGTGAGGGGTGTGTAGGTTTAGTGTATTTAAAAGACAAACTAGGAACCAAATGCTATTTCTGTTTATGGTGCAGTTACCTCCAATGGACTCAGCTGGTCTAACATCTCATAGCTGCCAAAAAAGGCCGTTCCGTTCCCATGTGGCCCTGGTGGCGCAGTGCCACTTTTGCCGTCCTGAGTTCTCCTCTAACTCTTTGGTGAGCCAGCTATGTTCACTATACCAGCAGGAACTACCAATTTTTATTTTTGTATTCATTTTCTGGCAGTTTAATAAGCCAAATTGACTCGCAAAGGACTCAGATGAGCTTTTGGCTTTGCGGAAGAGGTGTGGTAAGAATATAGAGCTGGTAGCAGGCCAGAAGTTGGGGGGGAGCAGAACGCCCTTTTCAAGATGCAACTAAGATGCTCTTAGTGTTATTTAGCATTTTGTCTAGATGTGCATCCTTTTCACATTGCCTAATTTGCATTTGCAAGAATCAGGATAACAGATTACTAAATCAGAGTCTGGTATTTCTTATTGGAACTACTAACTTTCTTACCAACTTACCCAATTTCCTTTCACATATCCAAAATCCACGACTAAATTTGTCGCCTTCCTAACCATTTATTAGAATTCACCAAAACTTACCAATTCACCAAAAAATCAACATTAAAATTCACCAAAGCTTTATATTAAGGTCAATGGACCTACATGAAGATCATCTTTTTTAAGAACAATTGTGTTATTGAGAGCTTTTCCTTTTCACTTTCACAAACATAGCATCTCTCCTCCCTTCTTTCTAGGTCATCATAAAATTTCTCTTGCTCAGTCTTCCCCAGTTTTGAGTCTTTCTTTTCACTTCTCTCTGTGCAAACAGAAAGCCAGTTGCAAGAAAACAAACAAACAAACATCAAAAGAGAAGATCCTCAACCAAGGAACCAAATACGTTCTGCTGGGTTGGACTTAAAATGAAACAGGTTAAAGTTTTTCTAAAAGTTGCGTAAGGAGGTTGCCATGGGTCTGATTTCTTCTTTTTGCACCTCAGCTTTGTTGACTGTGAATGTAATACTGAAAGCACAGAAGTTAAGTCAAAATACCCTTTTGTGTCTGGGCTGCTACTGTTCAGGGACTGGGCAAAACTCTTGTTTGCTGCAGCTGGCTCATCCATTATTTTCTGCAAGGACACGGCTACCAAATAGTAAAATAACCAGTGATGGAATACAGAATTACTTCAGGTATGAATCCTAATCAATCATTTTCTCGGTAGTACATCTATCCTACTCTTTGGCCTGCACAGTAATGGTACTATGAAATATATATGATGCCAGATTAAGCAGAGGTGCAGGAAAACAGATCTAAAAAGCCTTCAGACTAAGCTGATGAAATAAAAATCTGTGCACCATTGTTATAGCTCAGCTTACTTTATTTCGAGACTTTCCTGAACTCCTTATGCTATTAAGTATCTACATGAATTGCATCATCACAGATCACATACTGTACTAGAAAGGACTATAGCTTATATATGCTGGTATCAATCCTAAAGATATGCTCAAGACGTAAGCCAAGCACTTACACTGAGATTCATGCTGCCCAGCTTTAGAAATCTGCAATATAGATATCTACATTTGAACCAGTCCTAAGAGTTATACAGAGAAAATAGGGTATCTAAGGATATGACTCATGTGACCTACTTTAGTCACTTACTTTTGGATGAGATGAACTGCACAATGAAAGTATGCGTTTCCTTTCTTGACTGTAAAGGAGGTGTGTGTGTGGGGGCGGGGGGGGGCTGCAGAAGTGGTTAGCCTGGCTACATTAGGTCTACATTTGCTCAGATAAATCCCACCCTACTTGCCTTAATAAAACATTCCTTTCACACATTTGTTTAAAATAGTTGTAAAAACAGATAGAATTCTAGCAATAAAGGACTGATGTTATCTTTTTCTAAATAATCCCCAATCTGCTTTGATAAGTCATTTAAATAACAAATGTAAGGAGAAGAAGGATTGTTAGGGAATCAGTGAGTTGTAGGTCCTATTCCTGGATTGCTACAGGCTTCCTGAATAGGTCTACAGCCCCCACATTCTAAACTCCCATAACCTGCCCTACTTTATTTGTATTGCTAGCTGTTTCTTCTGCTAGAAGAAGCTACAGCTCTTTCTTGTAAGAGCCAGCGGCTGCGGGCAGAGCTGCAGTGTGCTTTCACACCACCCCTGTATCTTCTATCCCAAATATTTAAAGGAAGAGCTTTGGTTCATACTAAGGCACAAGGTGGGCTCAAATTATCTCCTGCTTAGGGAGCTCCGCTATTTGAATTGCAAAAGTTTATCAGCGTGGTTTTGAATGTGACAGATGATGTATGCATCCAGCCTTGAAAATTGACCTGCCATGCATGTTGTATCCTTGGTCATTTACACCTTCCCTTTCCTCTCTGAAACGAGGACATTAGCATCCCTTTCCTCAGGAGGGAAGAGTTTTCTGGATAGTGTCTTGACTGTGGGGATCTTTCACTGGGAACACATATACAGCTTTCCTCCATTTCTGGTTTCCCCAATACATTCAAAGCACTAGACAAATATATTTATCTTTTATGCTGTACAGTTGTAAACAGACCTGTTATGGGACCTTGTCTGTGAGGAGGGTGACTCTGGAAACTGAAGAGATGTTCATGAAGCACCTTTAGTCCCTGACACTTCTATCTGTATTTGACAGGGCGATCCAAAGTTCATACCCATCTTAAAGAGAAAAGGTCAGCAGTTACAGCACCAGCTAGAGATGCTATACCACCTCTCACTTCCTTCATGGCCTTGGACAAAACATTTCAGTGAGTTCTCAAAAGGACTTCAGTGAGACAATTGTGACCATAATCATGTCCAGCATTCACAAAGGTTGGACACTTGCCTAAATTTTCTCCCTAAGCACAGAGAAATCTAAGACTGTCTATATGGGTAAGCTAAACAAGGACAGGATGAGGGCTTGAGCGCTGGTCTATGATTCTCCTTACACTATGTTTATTAGCATGCTCCCTGGCATGATTTCAGACAATGCATCCTCCAGATAATGCCAGGCATAGGCAGAAGCATCAGTTCTTTATGGACAGTATGCAAGGGGTATGAGGAGTGGGAAAAGGACTTAGCTGTATGTGTATGAGCTCTGTTTTGTGTCCTGCCCACAGGCCCAGATAATAGACCTCGGTCATTATATCTACTAGTATAGATGTAGCCTCAGACAACTAATAGGAAGAGCAGGATATAAGTACAGGACGTAAGTATAGTATAGGACATAGGAGTAGGACATATGACCCAAATTCTGTCTCTTTCCTGAAAGTAGGCATATCCTATACTCTCTTAATCAGGAACTTGTTTGAAACTGGGTTTCCCAGCCCAAAGCTGCTCCCTGCATGTGAGCACTTTGATTATCTTCAGTATTATTTCATCATTCTTTCATGCAAAATATATCAGCAATCGCTCAAGCAGATACCAGAACCTAGCCCTTGACTAGTGATCCCATACCACACTGAGTTTTGTACTTCTGCATTTTAGAGTGAGTATAACACGACTGCTGTGCTTTGAGCTGAACTGATACTAGTTCAAGTGGGTAAGGCAAGGTGATCAGAACATAGTCTCTCTGGTTTGTCCCTAGCTGGCATTTAGGCACGCATATATGCATGAAATACCAAAAGGACGTGGGTATTGAGTCTCCTAGATCACCTAAGTGTGATCTGGGATATGGGCATAATTAAGATTCTTATGTTGCATTTTAAGAACTGTGTACCTCACACTTTATTTCCCTGTGTCTCAGTTTGTCAAGGACTGATTGCAGATAGCACCTGGTCCTTGTGCTATAGAGACTATGAGAAGAAATACAATAAAGTTGTTGTGAAGCACTGGGAGACTTTGAAAAACTGAGAACATTTGTGCCACTATAAATTACTTTATGGACATTAAGTAGAGGACCATATTTTGCATCTTTTAGGCTACACAAAATATATAAACATACAAAATTTGGGTTAGGTACTTAGGTTATAAAACAATATTTGAGTTGACCTTCCCTCCACGTGCTCTTACCTTTTGAAAAATCCTTCTTGCAGAAAACCCTAGGTCCCACAAGGAATTTTTTAAAACAAAAACAGCATATAGTTAAACTCTAAATAAAAGGACGGAAAATGGAAGTACTGCAACATTAAGATTCGGTGAATGATGTTAGTGAGACTACAGGAACAAATCAGTCTTGAGAGATAAAATGCTGAAGCAACTTAAGGGATGATTTTTTCCAGCTTTCAGTTTATTCATGCCATAGCACTTGAAGTTACTTAAACTTAAGTGGGAAAGCATAGGATGTTCCTAACATAACACATTGTCTCCAAGGGCTTTTGCTGCTTCTTGAGTTATTTCTGTATGAATTGCTTTTCTCACATGCATACCACATATATATATGTATAAACACACACATATACACACACATGACATCATAGAGTCTTTTCAGCTTATCTACTTATAAATATATGAATTATCCTCTTAAACCTAAAAACTAAAGCAATGTGATAGGAATACTGATTATAATAATCTTTAAGCTCTTACTGTCTCAAAGAAAGTCATATACAGTTATAAACCTGAAACTTGTAACTATAGTATAGACTCTACTTTTGCTCTGCAGAAGAACTGATCAGTCGCTAAGGGAGTAAAAGGAGGGAAAAACGCTAGAAATACACATCTCTAGAATCATACCACCACAAGCTGATTTAGCTTCACTCCTCTCAGTGGAGCTGCATCATCTGTTTACCCCAGGCCAATCTCAGGCCAGACTCACTTCCACGGCTGCTCTTTGAATCCATGCCAGAGCGAGGTATAACTTAAACCAGAAACAGATGTGGATGCCTGCAACTGAGCTCCACAATATGTATAGGCTCCATATGTGTTAATTTTCCATGTATTTGTAAGGGGGGGAAGTTGATGAAATAGCTTTAAAATTTTATACCTGGTGGACCCTGCACAGCGAGAAAGACTTCTCCTTTGTTTGCTGCAAATTTTCTTTCATTTCCACCTTCCCTGTTTAGATCGCACTACATTTATTTTGAATTGTTTTCAGCCTTTTCTGCTAAGCATCATGGGAGCTCACGCTTAAGTGATTGCAAATGTTTCTGTGGTCATCATTTCCATTAGAGATGCCAGCTGGATCGTCCTCTGTTAACGAGCTGAACTAGCTATTGTTTGCTTTTTAAAAAATAAAAGCAAAGTGGGATAAATATTTTTCATTTGTATAAATAAAGCCCTGAAAATCTAGGGTGCAGGTATATAGCAATGTATAAAGTGAAGATTCCCTGAAGCAGAGACACTTTGGTAAAAATTTTTTTTCAGTGCACTGTGGTTTTGGAATACAGACCAAAAGAAAAATGAGAGGTTTCCAGAAAAAACAGAGCAATGGGCCAAACTAAGCAAAATACTTAAAGTGAGCAAAGCAAAGCAAGAGTCCGTTAACAGTTTGTAGCAAGAAACTGTATTTTCTTTTCCAGCCTCCTATCCAGGGAACTTTGTCCTGACATAAAACAAAATGCAAAAGGAATAGAGATTGCTGGGGAAGCATTGGTTATGTAAAAATAGGATACTCCAAAGGTAAAACAATGGCTGCCTTTGGATGTGATTTAATTCTTTTTTTATGGAAGATTCACTCCTGATAAAGTCACAAACTAAGACCAGATCGCTCTATGCTGTCTGGCCCTAACTCTGCAATTTAATTAGATGTTTAGCCTGTTCATCAAGGTAGTATCAGGCTTCTTGCTTATTTTCAAATGAACCTTTCTTTAATAATGGCAGTTACATTTAGCTCCTTGAACTGCAGTGGATGAGAAGAATGTTTAGGAAGATTCGGAGACCTTCATCTTTTTCTTGTGATGTTTGTGCAGTCTGAAAAGAAGGTGGAGAAAGAGAGTTCAGCTTTCCCACTGCAAGAATTTCCATGGCTGCCTTTCCTGCTGAGTAGGTCCTCTTAGTTCACAGGCTCTGCATCACTGCCTTCCCACTAAAGTCTTAAAAGGCATATCTATTAACATCATTTCATTTCTCCTCACTATTAAAAAACCATTCCTCAGTGGACAGCAAATGGACTAAACTTGGGACCAAGATCTCCAGCCTCTGGAGTTACTGACTGATCTTTTAAGTTGAAATTCACTTACTGGGCAGAGTACCAGGACAAGGCTCATCTGCCACGTATGTCCCATCTCTGTGTGGATCATAGGAATGTGAAGAAGTTGTCCTGGCGCTCTGTGCTTGTGGGAGGGTCACAGTGTTACTGGCGTCTTGCAGACTGGTTTTGCATCAGAAAAGAGTGTTCATCTCTACACGTCTATTGCAAAAGAAAAAGGGAATGCCTCTGAGTGTCAGAAAAGTCATCTGAAGAATGTACCATTCTACAGAGATGACATGTGGAGCATGGGCTGTGGGAAGGCTTGTTGAACTGCTCAAAGCAGTAGCCAATAAGCTAGAGAGACCGGGTATCTTCCCTCCTTCTTGAAAAGTTATTGATGAGCACATCACTGTGTAACAAAGAACACCCTACTGCATTTCAGTAGTAGATGTGTCTAATACATCACAGTGATAAGGATTATATCAGATAATAGAGCTCATTCAAAGAGAGCAGAACCACTCTACACTGTTATACCCTGGAGATGTCTAGAAGATTACTTACAAACGGCAACAAGTATTGCATAGTAACATTCTCCATGCCATCCTCCCTAATATAGAAGATATTCTCCATAAAGAAGATATTTGTCAGGGCTCTGAGGACAATAATAGGCCTTAAAAGGTCTCTACTCACACCCCCTGCACATGGGCCCAGGAATCCCATTTCAGCTCAGCCCTGGGCCTTCAATCCCTTCCTGAGCTATGCTGTAGGTGTACTGGTCTCCATCTTTGTTTCTGGCCCTGCGTCCTGGATGGACCTTGGCCATATGCAGTAGGTAACTTCCTTCTAAGGTGGACTTCAGAGCATAGTGTAGCCTTGTCTCCAGGCCTGTCTCTAGCCCCATAGTCTTTTGTTCCTGACTGGACTCCCTGGAAAGACCCTGGACCTGGTTCGTTGCTTGATGTGACTTAAGCTGCTGGTAACCAGCATTGGGCTCTGCCTACTATGTTCTAGTCATCCACTCCTGCATTTCTGTAAACAGAAATTAGACAAGCCTTAAAACATTTCTGATACGTATTTCAATGCGGAAAAAAAAAAGTAAAAGAACCCAGAGTGCAAGACTTTTGTGGCAGGTCACATTAAGAGCAACTATATTATTACAATAGGGCTTTAACCCAGAAGAGTTATCAAACTGTGACATCTCAAAATATTTTACTTTAGTTGGCTAAAAGAGAGAGAGAAGGTTTCTGTAAGCAGATGAAGACCTGATGAACCAGTGGTCATATGATATTTGGGGAAAAAAAATTCGTTTGCTGAGGTGCCACATTTCAGATGGGATATAAAAATGAACTAAAGGCTCCCATGGCACCTTGCATTGGAAAGAAATCATCCTTTATGTTCTGGTGAAATTCCAGACAATTTGGTTGAATTCTCATGAGTTAAATCACACTGTGCTTCTGCTCATCATGGAACCTGTGTCATCCTGTTATACTTATCTTTGTGTTTTGTGCCGTTAACTTCGGTATTCTACTTCCGTGAGAAGTACAGAAAGTCTTAAAGAATCCAAGTGCTTCACAGCAATGTTTATAGACATATTTATGCTTTTGCTAATTGCCAAGCTATTTTGAGATCCTTGGAAAAATCATATAAATGCAAGAAGTAATTTTCTTTTGACAGGGGAAACGATTGCTAGTTTGTTTTCTCAGCATGCATTCTGGCTGGTCATCAGTTGTTCCAAAACTCACATGAAAAATAAGTTAAAGAAAATGGTGCCTGGCTGAGTTAATTTTCCTTACCAACCTGAAGCTGATCACTGAAGAGAATAGCGTGTTGTGATGACAAGAGGAAGTGTGCATGGAAAGTTGTTAAACATGTGTCATTAGAACTGAAGTGACAGGCCTTCAGGTAGTGTAATTCAGTGATATCAGCTATCTTGATCTGTATCAAACAAAGCCTTTACAACCTTGAAGGGCCTCCGCTTTTAGAGCAAAACTATAGAATCTGTAATGAAGAACTCTCTGCATTTCTAAGGGTTCACTCCAATTCACTCTATATGGATCTGCATCCATATAGAAATAAGAATTCATGATGTTTCACAGTGCACTTCACTCCCCGGTCACAAACAGCTTCACTTTATGAATTAATGCTACTGTACAGCCTCCAGCTGAGAGAAGTAAATAACAACATGGGAGCCCCCTCCCCACCACTTCTCAGCCATAAAAGTAGCAGTCACATGTTAGAGCTGGAATTTGTGTAAAGCCTGCTTCATCAGCCTGGAGATTGTAGCTGATTGAATGCCACAGCCTGAGAGAAATGTTTCAATGTATAAACAAAACCCTGCGGAAAGAATGACCATGTTACAGTCTGCCTTAGTTCAGCTTCCTCTCTGGAAGGATTTTTTTTCTTTAAAAAAAAGCTTCATTTTCTTTGCAAGTCCTCACGCTGCCGTTATTTTCTCTACTTTAGAGACAGAGAAAAAAGTTACCTAAGCTGCTTTTATTGTTGTTATTATTAGTTTCCACCTAAGGGAAAAAAGACCAAGCTAGAAACCATACCACAGTATTTTATCCTGGCACCTTAAGAGTGAACTATTAACCTTCTCAGATGAACTGTGTCTGCAGGAAAGCAGAACAAGTGCCACCACTTTGCCACCCTCCAAGGTATAGTTCGTATAGAGTACAGTTCGTCTAGAGTCTAGGGCCTGCTTTTTGGCAAACATAAAAATCAGGGAGTCAGTGCTCTGCGTCTCCTGCTCCAATAATGACTCTGGCACGAGTGCTACAAGAAGAGCGCAGGGACCTGGCCCCTCAGAGGGCTGCAGCTGCAGGGTCCAGGTCCCCAGGCCAGGAGGCTCTTAACCCTATGGCCGAAAGGGGGCCAGACAGGTTCCGATTAATAAGGGCTGAAGCAGATTTAGAGACTCACAAATGAAGAGCTGTATCCCTGGCTTTTATTCAAAATAAGGGCCTGTGAGCGTGAGTGTCCTTGTAGGCACGGCAGATGCGCCCCCTCCCCCCCCCCCCGCCTATTTTGTGAAGCACCCTGTGCATGTCTCGGACTATCAGTACCTTTTGGATCACATCTCTCTTTTTTGCCTTGGGAAAGTTTTTTCCCCTAACCCCTTTGGCTATATCTAGGCGGTGGGGTTAATATACCCTCTGGTGCAAACCATGGCCCTCGCTTCTATGCCTGTCCAAACCATGCCGTGTCATGACTGCCATCTGATCTTCATCCAGATAGGAGGAGGAGAAGGAGAATCCACACACCTCATCACAGCATAGGTCATTCAGTTAGACACAGTACCCAGTGATTCAGGCATGTGACTGTGAAATATCTACAGCGGTGTCATAATTTATTAAACGTGGTCCTGTGTGTGATTCCCATCACAAAGACCTGTCATAAAAATTTTCAACATGGTCAAATAAAGTTGACCTACTGTTTATACCAGCCTATTTTTCAAATTTCTGTGGTGTTTGGTTACTGAAACTGTTTTATATGAACCAGCTGTAAAGTAAGTAGGAGACCTGCTATACTGTTAAGCTTTTAGTTTAGCCTTCAGCTTCATCAAGCTAAAAATCTGATATTTGCAAAATGTGAAATTTGATTTCCTGACATTCCTTGATTCTTGCAGAGATAATAGCTAGAAGAAGTTTATCTTATGGATACTTGGGAGCAGATGACATAAATGGGTGTAAAGGCTGGGACAAATTTTAGCTTGTGAATTCATATTTACTTTTGAGCTGAAAATTTCTTCTTTTTTAAAAGACAAATGATTTTATCTTGTCAGAGAGCTAGTGAAAATGCTTTTGTTTAGACAATGTCTGGTCAATAATGGGAACAAAGGCATGAAAATCCTGTGTATATTACGGTAACTTTAATTATAGAGTTTAATAATAGATAAAACACACTGAGAAAATTAGGCTAAAGAATTTTATTGAAGTTGCACAGTCAGGAACTGAAGTGTAAGGAAAATCCAGACTATGAAGGTTACTTAGGAAGCCTGTACACCCTCTGGTGCATATTAGTCAGGATAAACGGAAATTTAAATAATTGCTTTTTAGGTTTCTCAGGTAATTATTTGGGATTGCAGTCCAATATAACTGGGGAAGAAAAAGATAGGAAAGAGTCACAGTTGTGCAGAAGCATCCTGCGATATCACATCTTACACACTGCATCCAGGGGCTAGTAATCCCTCTTACCTCCACTTGCTCAAGCTATTCAAAGTCTAGGGTTTCTCTCTGTTATTTTCAGACTTAAAGACTACGGATATTTCTTTCATATGGCATTTCCCCAAGCAGAAGCAATCCCAGCCCCAGAGGACTACAGAGATGGGTGGTCATTGCCTTCAGCTGGTACATGGGACATGGCATGAGTCTGGTTTATTTGATTCAGCTCTCAGTGCTCAGACATGTGGGTACAGCACTGCTTCAGTGAAGAAGGAAGATAATTTGGGCATGAAGAGATGTAAAAGCTCCAAAGCAAAATCCCTACATTTAAAGGACCTTTCAGTGTTTCATATAACAGATCAGAAGTGTATTTACCCGAATGCACACCTTAACCTTTACATCACACTAATTTTCATTACTTTTGTGTTTATCAGCAGGCACAAATCTTCCCTGTCACTGCATTTCCATTGAGTGACATGCTGCAAGATGAGTTCTTCAGAACATTACAGACCAGAAGGTATTTTAATGTTCAGTTAATTCTTATTAAGCTTAATAGAACATACAGCTTTAAATCTAGCTGATTGCTCATATATATTTCAGACAGGTAATCTACATATGACAATATTAATTGTTCAGTAAGTTCAAAATATACACATGAGTTGGCGTATGGACACTTCATTAGGTGTGTTCCCTGCTAACGGCGACTCGTTCCTCAAGTGATGTAAAGTTAAACACTAGAGTTCAAAGTCAAACCCTGGACTTGGTGACAATCAATGACTAAGCGGATTTAAACATCTTTAAAAGAATTACTCAGATGCTGTTACATAAGACTTAAGATATTAGAGTTTTTTTCACTGCTTCTCAAAAATCTCTTCAAGGTATGAACAATTTCTGTGAAACCAGTGATATACTTCAGCTTTGTCCTAGAAAGATCACTTAAGTGATAACCTGGAATTTTGATTTCTATCTAGTCATGGAGTTTGAGTGCCAGTCACATGGACTCCCTTACATGCCCATGGTAAAACTTCCGAGTTGAAATCCTGGGCCCTACTGAAGCCATTTATTAACTCTGTGTCTTCAACAATATGCTGAATAAAGCCTCTTCTAGTCTCACCCCCCCCCCCCCCCCATCTCCTAACAGCATATGGGACTGGAGAGTAACTTCCCTTACAGTTCTCTGAGCATCAGCAGAAGAGAGAAAAATGCCTTCCTGTTTAGACAAAATTTCTTTCCTACAGTAACATGACAGAATAGCTAAAAGGTGAATGTGATGCAGAGTGCCTCTTTGAACACTTCAATTAATTGGCCCAATTTCTTAAACTAACAAGGATTATGCAATTTTATTGACTTTCTGTTCCCATCCTAGTAACTTTTTAACTTTCCGAACATTTTGAACCATACCTGAGAGAGAGAGAGAGGTACTGGAAATATTAAGCTCTTACAATTTTCATGGAAAACAGGACGGTGAGCAGAGGAGAGAGACCTGAATTAGAGCCTCTACACCTTATTCTGGGACAATGCTAGCTCAGGCATACTATTGGACATCAAGTAATATAGCAGAGGCAGAGGAAACCAGGCTTCATTTTTTTTGCTTCTCCTGAAATGGCTTGTTTTTTCCTCTTTTTTTTTTTTTTTAAGTAACTGGCCTTCAAGTTAAACCTGTTCCTAGGAGGTCAGGATCTGGCATAGGTTTGAGCCAGCTCCATAACTCACACTATGCAAGGATTTTCCATTTACACGAAATCTCCCAGTAGCTGCCTCTGTGAACTTTTTGACCATTTTGGCTGGGCCAAATTGAACCTCAGATGGAGCCAAAT
Organism: Struthio camelus; assembly: GCF_040807025.1. Classification (NCBI taxonomy): domain Eukaryota; kingdom Metazoa; phylum Chordata; class Aves; order Struthioniformes; family Struthionidae; genus Struthio; species Struthio camelus. Next base: position 28,371,498 of record NC_090943.1, on the reverse strand, counting down.
CCTGGTGCTTTGCTATCTGCTATCTCAGTGTAATTATTAATGCCCTTTATATTCCTCACTGAGTAGGTAAAAAGCCACAAAGCAGTAAGATGTTAGGTTTATATCTGAGGGTTTTTAAGTGTGCAGTGAGGAAAATGAGGAAGTGTGAAGAAATGCATTGCTAACAGGCGGTTATTATGAGAGGAGCACTAAAAATGGTCTCGGGCAATATTGTTTTAGTGAATTAAAATTTCAGTTTTCTACAAAAAAGCGCAGCCAGTCTAACATAATCTGGCTGAGAACTCTGTACATATGTCTAAAATTCTTTTTGTTAAAAAGAGAATGATCTATATTTTTAACCAACTGGCTTGAGTCTTTATACCTCCTTCTGCCACAGACAGTTTTGACACTTTTGCATATTTGGATGCTTGACCCTGTAGCCTTAAGATATCCTTTTAATTTAAGCCTATGATATGTTTTATTTCCTTATTAAGGAAAAATATACTATAAATTGGATAAACTGTTTTGGAAGGACTGGTCAAATGGCAACCTACTTGCACTAAGCTATACGACTAAGAATTCCCTTTTGCATGTCCACATGCAGGCACTTTCTCGCATATACTTGTGCACACAAACTCACAGTCCCTTTTTCTGTTGGAACTGTAGATGCTTTTAAGTACCTACTTCAGGAAAGGTTCTAGTGAGGTTACACAGATCCCACAGTATCACTAAGTCCAAAGAAAATAATTCAGGCTGAATGAACCAGTCTTTGACATGGTGGACTTTTTAAGCTATCCACACAGAGCAGTAACCACATAAGAGACCAGAAACCACCAACATAGCCACCTACGGAGTGAATTAAGGAGCCAGATGTTATTTCAAAACAATACCTGCTTCCTCCAGCTTGGCATCTAAATCCTGCAATTCTTTTTCAGAGGAGGGGTATTAATGCAATAGAATTGGAGGGCAAACGGATACTATGCTGCAATGCCACTTCAGTTTTGTTTTTTACAATAAAAGAGATATTAGATGTGCACATGTTAAGTTCATATCAGTGTTCAGCACATACACAAGGATATTTGTGCAAGGTGTCTAGACATCAAAAGTGCCTTGTGCACACTCCTCATTTCAGTGTTCACACAGTCACAGAATTTACATAGCAAATTGTGCGTGAACTATTCAGTTCTTTCCAGTCCGGAAAATGGGATCTACTTCTGTTCTCCATACCAGTAGCTCATGATTAGGTGATTCAATAGGGTGCTGAGGGGAGATAAGGCAGATTGACTGATGTTCAGTCATCATCTGAGGGAAGTCTATAACTACATTTATTTTCTAGATTATCCAACAGTCATCTCTATTTGGTTTTTCTCCAAATTATTTAACAATATTATTTGGACACCTTAATGTTCACCTTTGAGGTAACCATATCAACATCTTCTGGTCTATGTAAAACATAACTTCTGGGAAAAATGCCCTTATCCCTTTCTTCCTTCTCTGAATTCTGATATTTCTCTCTCCTCATTGCTCCAAATGATCAGTATCAAGTTTCTTCTACTCATCCCTGTTCTTTCCTGCAAATTTTGACATCTCAGATCGATTATGGACCATTCTCAATAACCAGCGTGTGATGGCAGCTCTGAGACTTCAGATTTTTATAGCGCTCCCTTCAGCGGGCTGCTCCTCTAGGCCCTTACTGTCCTCAGACTCATCAAGTCTGTGATAGAGCCATGGCTGAGTGAACACCTACTCTTTCCTAGAAATGCAGGGATTTTTTTGAGCGCGCTTGCTGCAAAACATGCTATAAGAGCTCAGAACTGGCACATTAGTCTCTAAGGAACAATTGACCAATATTAGTTAGCTAAATTCTTCCAGAAAGGTTTCTGAGGCAGGAACACGGCTGCCCTAATATCAGCCCTAATGGTTAGCGTTTGGCCAAACTATGTGCAGTTAAAAGGCAGGGTGTGTTAGAGGAAAATGTTGTACGGTTTTAACTATGTATAGCATATAATTCAAAATATAGATGTTTATTATGGTATAGTTACCCCACATTAGAGCGCTGCACCAATTTAACAGTGCCTATACGGTTAAATAGGTACAAAAAGGCACAAAAAGAAAAGTTTTCCATTGATTAATTCTTTGGTATGTTTAGGATCTGAGCAAACAAATGGTCACATTGTCAGCTAGGCTGTAGACTTACAGTATGTGAGACAACACATATCTGCCTGTGTTAGTGTTTTTAATCCCTAGAGGGTGAGCACGTATGCCGGCAGTCGCTGTGGACTACTCGACATACTGGTTGGCTGTGCTAATGCTGTCACAAATTGTTGATGACTTTATACTCTGAAACAGATATTCATAGTTCATAGAAATGCAAATATACGCAGGTGTTTATAGATGAAGAGCTTTAAACACATTCCATTAAAGCACTACCCAATGGGCCCAAACCCAGGTAAGGTATCTCAGGCATGTAATGTTACCCAAAGTCTCTCTCCAAACACCCAGAAAAAAAAAGCTGATTTTTCATATATGGTAGGTGTTTAGCATGTGAACACCGTTGTACCTAGGCTAGCTAAAAGTGAGATTTTTTTTCTTCAGAGGCTGTTGCAACATCATTCAGGCATTCCTGAATTATTTCAAGTACCCGAAGCCACGGGAGCCTGTGGCTCTGCGCATTAGAGTAGGAACAGGATTGGGTAGATGTGTCTGTGATGCTTTGACTCCAGAGCCAACTCGGGTATTTCTGCATGGAATTGCACTGCGTGGAGTGGATATGCCCTCAGTCTCTGGGTGCCTCAGCTCTTATCCAACTCACAGAGAACTTACTGGATTGTGACGTTTTTAGATACAGAAGTAGTGAGTTCATAATTTCCTAAAGAAAGATGGGCATGGAATTAGGTACTTTATTTTAAACAACGACGTCTGAAGTGTGTAACACCACCTGTCAGGTTTGACTTAAAGGAGATGGGCACAAGGGCAGAAATTAGTAGGTATTTGGGAAGAACTTTATGCCTCAAATTACTTTTACTGTGAATGTTTCACTTCTGCACTGTCTGAAGGGCGCTGTGCTAGGATTCGCTCCTGCTGATGTGGCACTAGAATTTCCAAGTTTGTCAAGCAGAAGGTATTCCCGTTACCTCCGCCTCCTTTTGTGTGCTGCAGCCCTACAGACGTGGCAGCTTCCTTGAATGGCTTCCCAATTATACAGTATGCATGCTGTATGTCCCTTGTGAGGGACCAGACAAGAAAAGTCAACAGTTCCAAATTAAAAGTCTCATAACACAAAAGGAGAGAAGAAGTGAGAAATCTGGAATAAAGAGGAAAGATTTTTTTTTCCCCCACAGAATTTGTTTGATAGTGGATTAGTCTGACACACTGAGACTGTGAATTTCTAAACCTTGGGATTTGGGAGTCTGTCTGTTTTGTCACAGTCCCTCAGTGGCATATAAGAAATTGCTGTTACAGTTTGATTAAAGCTTGAAAGATTAAGACTGAAATTTGCAAGGGAAATCTTTCAGCCTCTTTTGCCTGCCCGTTTGAAAGGGAGAGAGCCTCAGTCTAGGAGGCAACATGACTCACTCCCTGAGACTTTTAATTTTAAGTGTCTAGAGCTGCTGTGAGTGAGGCCAGGCTGTGGAACACCCGGAGCCCAACAGGATTTTATGACCCCCTTCCACGTCATCCTCCAGCTCTCAAATCCCTGGAAGAAATATTCAGGCAGAGGAGGGGGGAAGGGAATCCTTTGCTTTTTGACCTGCAAGTTTTCTTGCGCTCTGTTGAAACGTTTGCATCTTTAACACTTAAGTAGATGTTTTGCCAGCATTCATTCCAAGTGCATTTCTACTTCCTATGGGTTTCCAAGAGCATTTCTACTTCCTGTCGGTTTGTTTGGGGCACAAAAGAAGTTAACGCTTTCTTTTTCATGGCAGAAAATGACATTTTGCCCTCCTTTTCTGTGCCTATAGTGCACCTATTGTGAGTTAAAAGTTGTTTGTTCTATGACCTCTGAGACTTTCCCTTCTTAAATATAAAGGTGCTTGAGTGTAAAAACCAAAGCTAGGGTAGTAGCAATATTTCTGTAAGTAAGTCACAAAGAAGAGCAATAAATTCAGAGGATATTTCTCGGTTCTGTGCCTTGAATAGTATGTAATTTGTTACTGACCTGGCTAAGTAAATTGCTAGCAATTTGCAGCTAAGCATAAAGCTGCTTGCATTTCTTTTAGAAAAAACACACAGAGAATGAGCAACGGTCTTAGCGGCACTAGGCAGAGCAGTTTTAATGAGCAGCAAATGTCTAAACTTCCCTGCTTCTCCCCATTCTCCTAAAAAAGTTTTCCTGTTCTTTGCCACAACATAAACATTGTATGTGGTGGCTTTCTTAACTTAATCTGAGCTAATTCACATAGCTGTGCAATAAAAGAAAGAAAAAATCATCTGGAAAACACACGCAGGATAGAGGCAGGGCTTCAGCAGTCTAGGCAAACTAAGATAAAAAGAATCTTATGGAGAAACTCTGCTAAGTGAAGCTGGCTTATTTCACTTCATGACGTGTCAAGAAGATGCAAATGATAGACCATATCCAGGGTAAGCACAAAGCCTGGACAGACTCTCGGAATAGCCTTTGTTAAACTGCCCCCTGTATCTTGATGAGTAGATGTACCAGAGCTCAAACTAAAGAGGAATCTTTAATGATTATGAATAAAAGTGATTTAAATTAATGAGATTCTAGTGAAATCACTAGTGAAAAATGAGAAAATGATTTTCTAAAATAAGAGTTTCCGGGGATCTCATCTGAGAACGTTTCTACTTGTTCAAGGTTTGATAAATACCATTTTATACTTCTGGAAAATTTTTTCATACTGCTTTTTAATTGTTTCTGATGGTTTTGGTCATCAGCCTCCTCTCTTCAGCTTTAGTAAGATAAATGGATGACAGTTGATAAAAACATTTTAGAAAAAAATCTTTACATAAAAACGTTACTGAAAAGTTCACAAATACTCAAAGTTACAGTAAAAGCAATTAAACATCAGGAAAAAAATCTAATCTGAAATAGCTTAAAATATTTTTTAAAAAGTTTGTATTAAAAATTTTGAAAACTCTTTCTAGAAATGTTTGCTGGTAAAGATCTTTGGAAATCACTTCATTCAACCTCCTGCTTGAAATGGGACTATTGCAAACACTAGATTATGTCAGCCATGGCTTGCTCTATGTGTGTCTTGAAAACCTCCAAGAGCAGCAGTTCCACAACCTGAGTAACATGTTCCTGTGCTGCACTACCCTCCTTGACTGGGAACGGGTACTGCCATGTCCTGTGTCACAGATACCTTCAGATGAAGTTTTCTTCCTCCACCCTACTCATGTACTGTGAGGTATGATGAGAAGGTAATTCGTCATCTGAGGCTGTTACTTTTTTCGCCTCTCTGTTAAGATTTCTGATCAGACCCTTCCCCCAAAAGTCAGGTGCAGCAGATGATAGGCAAATGCATAGGGAGCTAAGACGTAAAGAATGTTGTAATAACATTGGCAAAACAGTGGATGAAATAAATTGGATTCTTTGGGGGCATTCCCTGTGTTTTGTTGTGTCATCAGAAGCTCCAGTCTACATTACAGGGAATAGGTCACTGCACTTAATTCTTGTGATTTTAGGAAGGGGAAAACACTTATTCATGAGAAATTACTTAAGCAAGAATTCGTATCATGAGCGGAGAAGAACAGTAGTTGAGACAAGTTTTAGAAATTAGACGAAGAAAAAATCTTGCAGTGGAACAGCCTTAGAAAATATCATCAATCTGATTGCCCATCAAATATCTTTCATTATAAATGTTTGATTCAGGGCATTTCATTTTTGTATAAAAAGCTATATGTAAGTTCTGTCCCATCCAGTATTCTCGGTACTTAACTTAATCAGGATACTAAAACATTTGAGAATGACACCACAGCAGGAGGGAGTGAAAGACACGGGTGAATAGGATTATAATTCAGAGTGATCTTGACAAATCAGAGAAAGGGAGCAAAATAACACAGTGAAGTTCAATAAAAACAAGCACAAGCAAAGTAAATTTAGTCCATAAATATACAATGAATAGTTATTAGTTGGATAAAACCACTCCAGAGAAGGATCTGGGGAACACAGAGGAGGAGTCTAAGCTTTGTCAGAGTCAGTGATACGGCCTCTTTGCAGTGTTGTCTGTTTCATTTGGGAGTATGTTAATAAGAACATTGTTTGTAATTAATTACATTGCTTTTTTCAACACTGATGAAGTAGTAGCTGTGTTTGCTTTTGGGATGCATAGGAGACAAACTGGTGAGAGAGAGAGCAGTAGGGGAAGAACGAACGAGCACTTATCGAACAAAGTAGCTAAGAGGTTTAACAAATCAGTTTTGAGGGAAAGAAGACTGACTGGAGAAATAATCAGTGTTTTCCCAGTATGTGACAGGTTGCTTACATGTCCTCTTGGGGCAGGACAAGAAGTAACCGTTTTATTTTTTGAATGCAAAAAGCCTTAGGTTAGGTGTTAGAGAAAAACTTTCCAGTAACACCACTTCCCCATCGATACTATTGAGGGATGGCAGAATTCTTTTCCCTAGAAGTTTTAAAAGGATGTCAGATTCTTGTCAGAATTTGTCTAGAAATATTGAACCTTGCTTAGGTTAAATTAGAGAGTTGTAGAGTTCAATTAAGCTGTCTTCTTCATGTTCTCCCCCAGCCCTACATTTCTATTAGATTTAATAGACTCAATTTCTTAGATTTTAAATAGCCTTTGTGTTAAAAGATTAAATCAAATGTCTACCCCAACAGCCCAACTTGGAAAAACCTTGGCAAGGAGCTGGTAGCTGCTCCTAACAATAGAAATGTTGGTGATCAAGGACTGAAAATTCTGTCAAAGCACATTAGGTCTCAGAACCATGTGTCCAAAATGACTTGTTACTTTTGCACAAATCTAGTGATACAGTATGGATTTTCTGATATGAAACTTCTGATTTTGCCACTAAGCTACCTGAAATTTGTCTGCCACATGTTGCTGTGGATGTGAAAAAAAATTCCAATATTCCTGTCTATATCTGGGCCAATCTGGCTATGGCTACAGTGGTAAATTAAACAGTGCCTGGGGACATTCCTGGGCATTATAAACGATCTATAATGCTAGAACAGTCTCTGGACTGCTTTTGGCCCATGCCAGTTCACCGTCTACCGAACGATTTCTAGCGCAGCTTGTCAGCATGCATATTCCAGGGGTCAGTTCCCAAATCATCTTTGTATACAACACAGAGGTGGAAAGAGTTTGCTGGCCTAGATGTATGCCAGTACATGATAACCTGACTCCATGGGCAGAACATTTCTGGACACATCTAATATACTAGTACAGGCACAGGTACTTTGTCTTCATTACGATTCTGTAGGTGTACCCTCGTTTATATTTCTAGTAAAGGCAAAGAGAACGTTTTTAATGCATAGCTGCTGACATATTTTAAGAGAGACTACAATATTGGTTCAAAGTCATATGATTGAAATATGAGAAAGAGTGTTTTGACTGGGGTTCTAAACCACTCTCTAAGGAGAGATCTAAGCATCTGTGTCTATCACCTAGATTTTCTTTTAAATCCAGGTCAGTGCTAGTAGCCTCAGAGAAAGGTAATGTTATTTTTTTTCTTACAGATTAGAATTTGTGAAATTATCTGTACCAGATTTTATGCTCTCAAAACAGTGACATCCAAGTAGTCTTAATGTTGCTTTTATTAGTAAAGGAAGGGTTTATTTAATAAAGACCTGTCACAGATCTCATCTGTCTAGTATAAACTTATTAAATGACTTAGCAGAAAAGCTAAATCAAAATTGCTTTCCTTATAATTGATTTTATTGCCTTGCTGACAGTTATTTGCCTTAGGCTTGCGCTTTGTCATTGTTCTGAATGGATAAAATGGATGAACACACTAGAAAGAAATAGGTTCTCGAGTGCTGTCATACCAACCAGACCAAACCATCCCATTACAGACACCAGAAAGAGGCCTTCTGATTTTAACTACAAAGCAGGCTACAGAATTTCTCAGCTTGGGCTAATTCCGCTCAGCCCTCTGAAAGTCTTTTTAAAGCTTTTAAAAAGCTTTCCTCCTGCTCCCAACTAATCAGGATCAACAACATCTTTTCAAGACTTTCACACCTGTTCACACAGACATGCTTTCTGTACTTTTGCATAAAACCATTTAATGCAAGAACTTAAAACAGAAAAGAGAGTTGACGCTCAGAGTGCCTGATAACACTAGGCACTAGGTCAGAGAGTGCTGACATATACCTGGTCTAGAGCGCTGCCAGCAGACGTGACTAGTTTTTCAGACAGCAGCAACAACTGTCAGCTTTGATTTTTGTACTCTGATTTCCAAATCAGTTTTGGTCATTTCTGAAGGTCAGATCCAAATGAATAAAACAAAATAGCAATCTATGTGGTATACAGTATTTTAAACATTTCCTTTATTTATTAAGTCTGTAATGTTCTTACGGTAATCATCTCTATTTTGAGCTTTATTTATTTTACTCCTAATTGCAAGTCTCTGAAAAAGAAATGAATTGGCCTTAGGCTAATAATGTTCAAACTGCTGAGCAGAATGAAATCTAAGAGCCATACTTTGTTACTCCAAGCAAGGACCCGTGCTCACAAAACCGTGGAGGACCACAGTGCTATACCTCCCATCAGTTATCTGTGATGTTGCCTGCCTCCAGCATACTCAGTTATCTGATGTGTATTAGATCAGCTATTCTTAGTTCATCTTCCAATTGAGAAAGGAAAGGCAACTGACTGCCTTAGAAACCCTCAGAAAGTCCTGCCTGTGTTTGCATCTACATTAGGAGGTCACTTTTCTCTGTCTTCTTTGGCAAGCCAGTTGTTTACTTCCAATGCTGTCTTATATGGCGACGAGTAAAATAATAAAAACTCTTTATTTGGAAGGCCAGAAATATTAACATTGTAATAGCAAAAAGAACACAAAAAGTCACCTCCATGGCCATAATCTGAGATTCCTTCTTTTCTGGGTTAGAGTGAAGTAAATTGCATTGTTCTTTTCTAATGTATAACCAAATTCATGTAGGTAATTGAGGTCCCATCAAACCTTATGGGTAGAACCATCTCATGTAACTTCAGATACCTAAAACGTAGATGTTTGCATCTGAGCACCCTTTATTGTCCATGGCTGGTTTTAGAACCTGATTCGTTGTGCTTTAGATTGCTGTGATGACGTTTACCAGATTTCCATGATATTATGATGGAGCCACAAGGTGATTGGCTTAAATGTAGGAGTCTGCATTAAAATCAGATGAATCCCATCCACTCTGAGAATACAGATGACAAAATATTTTAGGATTATTTATTAATTAGGATTATTTTAGGATTGCAAAGACCTATTCTCATTAATGGGATTTCCAAGAGCAGCAACAGGAGGAGGATGACATGTCTTGTTGGCCACTCCTGGTGTCCCTTGCTAGGTCTGTGGTAAACTCAGCCCCTGTGCAGAATGTAACAGCCTCCTCTTTCAGCTGTCATTAGTTATTACAATAGACTAGTAAGGACAAATGACATTTAACCAGTCTGTTGACATTAGCCCCCATCAGGGCATGACACAGCTCAATTTTCACAGCTCTAGTGTGTCTGAACCTGTTAAAAAGGTCCAGTGAGTCCTAGCTCCTCAGATCTTAAGTCTATGGTGTCAGGAGCTTCTTTAGAGTTGATTAACTTGTGGGTTCTACTTGATTTGATTGGAGACTGTGAATGCTCCCTAACATCACCCTATGTGCAGAACTCCTGCTAGAATCAAAGCTAAACTAAAGCAAAACTGAATGCCTGGATACGTTCTATAACCCATGGTTACAAAACAGAATCACAGCAAAATACATACTATTTCTTCAACAGTCAGCAGCTGGCTGATACCTAAGCCTACATCCACTTTATGAAACTTTTTACTACCAGCCAAACATAATAGAACAAATGACTGCCCCCTCGATAAGAGTTAAATGTCTTTTTGGATCCGGTCCTTGAGTATCTAAAATGCATCATGGGCACCTAAATTTGGCAGTAATTGAAAATAAAACCATCAATCTTCATAGGGGGCCTACATTTTGGTCTAAGCACTTTACTCTCTCGCTTGAACGATGGTTACTGAGCTTGTCCAGTGAGGTTAGGCACCTTGCCAAGCTGGACATTTTAGCACTACACACACAAGTCTAAATGAGGTAACTTGGCATCCAGGTGTGAGAATATGTGCCCAAACCAGGAATATTCAGAGATGCCTTAACACAGTACTGAACACAAACCTCCCATGTTAGATAAAATTAGAAACACCAGCTCTTGAGACTTGAAATGCACCAGGTGTTATTCAAACAGGACTAGAAGAGAGCCCTGCTAACAGGAATATCCTTCAGATTAGCCTAAGAAGCTACGACCTGTGCTCTAGTGGCACAGGTTGAATTGGATGTGTCTTCTCATGGCGGTGCACATCCAGAGAGGAGGAGTTCTGTACTGTGACGCTGGCTCACTTAGACACCTCAGTAACAGCTGCAGGAAGAAATGCAAGCTGAGGGAAAGGACAATGTTACAGATTCACTCCTATCTTTGACTTTCTTTATGCTGGATTACAGAGTACCGCTGCCCAGGATACCCGGATCAATGAGTTCTGTTCCCCAGACTGGCAGCATAAAAGCTAGATGTGGTGACATTTGGTGTTGTCACACTCAAGACCCTACAAGTGCTTTTTTGCTGTCAGGCTGGTATGCTGTTCATTTGTCACCCAGTCATCCTGACTAAATGGTTATACTTTCCAGCCAGCTCCAATGTGGGAAGAAACTACTCAGCTCTAGGGCTGGGGAAATCTAAATGCTGATGACTGGTTTGTAAGCACTGAGTCTCAGCTCAGAGTATGGTTTGTGACACCTGCCAAATAAGGCATCCCTCCAGCCTGTCCATTCCCCCAAAGCTATCCCAGCTGGCCTTCTCTTGTCCATCCACACCAGCTATACTCTAGAGCCCATGACACAACAGAGAAAAAGCCACTGGTGAAAGACTGTGATGCAGAGACTTCATGCATGTGCTAGGCTGCCTAGTTATGGTTCATCCTGGTGCTCGGTAGTACTAGATTGTCACCCATAAGCAAAGTTTCACCGCCTTGAAAATTTCCAGCAACAATGTGAAGGGTTAAATGTGGAACTGGGCACAGGGTGGGCTTAGGTGAACCAGCGAACAATGCAAGGAGTCGAAAGCTGCACATATTTAAGCCAAAGGTAGCTTTGCATTTCTGCTGATGCTCTCAAAAACTCCACAGGGCTTTTTGGCTAGGTGGTAGCCAATGAACTTTTGTTCCTCATTTTTGAAGGTGCCAGCACCTGAAAGCCAGACTTTTGAGACAGTCTAGGTCTTACAGAAGTGCAACTTATTCATAACCTCTTCTCTCACCATGGATGGGAGGGGTGGAAGAAATAGGAGTTGTGGAGGTGGGCATTTGGATGTGGATATCAATGCTAGGGGAAGAAGGGCTGCATAGAGAAACAATGGGATCTCTCCAAAAGACAGAATAAATGTAGCCTGAATAGGCCTGAGTTTTGTCCTCTAAGAGCTAAGATTTATAGAGTGCATTCAAGAACAAGATTCAGGTACGATGGCAGGGCTGGTGTGATGCCTAAGGAAGAGGTGGATCTCAGTGGTACCATGGCTTTCACAGATAGCACTTGTTATCACTAACAAGTTAATATTTTTCAAAAGGAAAAAGAGTATCTTAAAAATGTTATGACTATACAGTACATGGAAGCCTTACAGGAACATCTAAAGCACCATTCCAGAGGAAACTGCTGTTTTACTGTCCAGCTTAGCAAACACACCTCTGTGTGGCCATCCCCTACATGCTTTAGAAGATTTTTTGACCATACCTTACAAAGCGTTTCCAATTGCATGTCTTAAAGCTTTTTATAGTGTGGCTAAGCATCATTATCTCCATTTTACACAGGGGGAAACTGAGGCATTAAGAGACAGCATGATTTGCTAAGGTAACTTAGTAGGCCAGTGACACAGACAACAGCATGAAAAATATTTTTCCTTTGGGAGTCTCAGGTTTTTAAAAAGTTTTTTGTTTTATTTTCAACTTTATGCTATTTTACATAAATATCAATACATGATAGAGAACCTACTTTCGCCTCTTTCCCTGTAAGGAGCTCAAGTGAATATATTTCCCTTGCTTTCTACTAGAAGATTTTCTGGAGACTGAAGAGAGACAGAAACAGACATTTTATTTCTCCAGCTCATCACACATTTATATAACCAGAGTGAAATCTGTTTTCTGTTAGAAGAGAGAGGAGGGCAGAGTAAGCTTTTTTTTCCTGTTTTTTTCCCCTTTTTTTTATATTAACAGACCCAAAAGTCGTCTGGAAACTCTGCCAAAACAATGGCAAAAAAAAAATGCATCTGGAAGTCATTAGAGAAGCTTGGAGTGGGCAGTGATTAAAGCAGCATGGAATTTCCACTTTATTATTTTTTTTTTACAGTTTCTAAGCCAATCAAACCAAACTTTCAAGTCTTATGAATATGCAAGCAAGAAAATTCTACCCCGCACCCCTTTTCCCTCCCAAAGGCAATTCCAGTCATCTCTTCTAAAGTATCTCCTCACACAGTTCCCTGCGCTGTATGAGGGAGTTCAAATGACTTTACTTTCACTCTGTTTTTTCTTTTATTTTCCATAGTAACCACTGGAAAATTCTAGCCTCTTTCTTACCTTAAGAAACAACAGCTAGAATATTATACTGGCATTGAAAGATACAGTGCTGTAATTTGTCATTAAGGCTGTAAAAAATTGCAAACATCAGATTACAAACCAACATCTATCTTTTGCAACTTCTTTGTTAACTGATCTGTTTGTCTGCGGGTAGCCATTTTCCTCCTGCAGCCTGGTGGGCCAGGCTGTTACAATGTCCCCCCTATAGCTCCTGCCAATTTATGTCCTGGATGCAGTGGACATAACCAAATAAATGATGCCAGGGTCCTCCTTTCCTAACTATCTCCAACCCACTTAGAGGACCTCCTTCTGCTTAGCATATCTGGTGATGCAAAGATCCGGACACTTGATCCTTTATTATTCTGCTAAAGGTCAAATTTGTTTCAGACCATCTTCAACCATCTATAGCAGGAAATCTAGTCTGCTCTGAAGTCAGAATCAGTTGCAGTCAAGAATCTGAGAACAAACTTTTCTCAACTCATGTAAAAGACAAATGACATCATATAGAAACATCTATTGACCATATTTTATCTGCATCACAAACAGTATGACATTTACTGAATTAATAGACACTATTCCTGGTATTTGCAAAGATCATAAAGAAGTGTTCTCTCACTTTGTATTTTCGTACGTGCTTATATAGTGTTTTTACCCTACTCCACTGCTGGGGATGCTATGCTTGCAAGTCTGCTATGCTCCATTTAATTTGTTGTAAAAAGAGGAGTGCTATTTGTGCACTAATGTTACTGCTCTTGGGCCTGAAAGATGAAAATTGGTACAAAATTGTAATGACCAGTATATTGACTGGTGTCAGTAATGACTATGTGCTGCCACTGGATTGCCCTGTGGATTTGGCCAGGCATTCAGTCCCTCAATCTGGGAGTCTACGTCAGCACAAAGGTATTGTCAAGGTTTCTTAACTAATAAACACTTTGATGATGCTTACAGGAAGTGAAGTGTTGCACAAATGGAAAGTATTACAGCTATGACAGCTCCATACCTCTAAAGCATATGCTGCTAGAAATGTTTGTAGGACTTGAAATATGAACAAATAGATACAGGTGTAACTCTGCCACTGTAACTTACCTGTTAGTCCCCAGCATAGCTTTATAGTCCTTCTGAAATAATTCATTTTCTTGAGCCCTATAGCGCATCCTAAAATTACATATTTGAAAATAGAGTCAAGGAGTTCATATGCAGATGTCCCATTTCTACCAGTTTACCAGGGAGGAGGCCTAGAGAGGCTGCGTGTGCGAGGGTAACCTGCCAAGCCATCAGCCTCTGCCCTACCCAGGTGTCCACAGCAAGACACCAGCAGCCCACGTGAGTTGAGTTGGGAGGGTTGCCTGAGCATAGATGATTATTTGCCATGGCTCTTTGCACTTGCTTTTCTCCCTGCTTCTCCTCAAGTCTTATGGGAAAATCATATGCATGCATTTTGCCTGGCTTTTCCTGTCAGACAATAGGTTTTCTGCTTCCTAGTGTCTTAACACAAGTTACGAAAAAGGATTTAGATTATGTACTGTTTTGTTCTTGGGATCTCTATATTTTTTTAGACTAAGATGTATGCCTTAAGTCTCCCTTACATATAACAAACCCCCCACTTCTTTTCTCATTTGAACTTTGGAACTGCATATGATATTGTCTCTTTTGCCTTCCCTAATGCTTTCTTTTTGTTTGGCCATTCTCAATTTTATCCTAAAAAGCTCATGGGGCCAGTGGGTCAGCTGTCAAACTGTTGCTTCCTGCTGCAAGTACCATTAAAAATTGACTGTCTGGAACTGAACAGATTTTGCCTGAGGCCAGGTGCAGATGCAGCAGAAAAATAATCACAGCCTACAACAGCAGTGGGAAAAGGGTTTCTAAGACCCTACTCCTGTTGCATTCCTCTTAATTTGCTAACAAAGAACACAAAAAGAGTAAAAGAAAGACCCAAATGGGACAGATGTGAAAGGTACAGCAGTGTGAGAGGCCTGAAAACAAGGGGAAGAGAATTAACACTGACCACATGGGACTAACTCCAGATGTCTTTCCACGTAGCAAAGTAATGGACTCCTCTCTGTCTTGGGTAGCTCCACTAAAATCAGGAGAGCTACTTACATGAGTAAAGCATGAAGCATTAACTTATTGGGCAGAGATGAAGCTAATCTATCAGTAGGGATGGCATTTTGAGTTCTTAGTCTCTATTTCGGAAAAACAATCAGTAGTCAGATCTCCAGCAAATTAGGGATGCCAAAAACCCATCTCTGTATGACTAAAAGTGGGGTCACACATGGTGGAGTCCAGAGGCTTTATCAAAGTTGGAAGGCAGGATGAATTTCTGCATGCCCGGGCACATAAGCCTGCAGAAACCATTGGGGAATTAGGAGTAGGAGGAATCGATTCCAAGGAAATTCTGTGACTCCAAAGCAGGCAGCAGAGAAATGAGACCTGGTGTCAGCCCATGTATGCATGCTGTGAGGGGCTGGATTCCTGTTTTCTCTCAGTGACGAACACACTTATTTCACTGCTACGTGAAATACAAAAAAACAAGCTCAGGACTGCAACTAGAAATTGCTGAAGGCAATAACCCTTCCAATACCAAGGGAATCACAGGTAAACAGATATTGTTCTAATCACATTAAGTTCTCCATATAATAGGTAGGAATAGCTGGTTGCAGCTTTTTTGGTACAATCTTCAAGAGCAGCAATCACCATCAGCGCTGGAATATAATGGATGAAACTGCTAAGTTTTCCAAACATTGAAATAAGGGATCTTCCAACCTGAGGTGGGGGGTCAGAGTTTCAGAGTCAGTGTTTCTAAATGTTAGGAGAAAGCTGTAAACCTTTTCCAGTTCTCTGCACTCTCTATACTGTAGAAGTTTTCTCATTCCAACTTCCTTTTCCCTTTTTTCTTCTCATATAACATCTCTGTTGTTACCTACACAGTACAGGCTGTGAAATTCTTGTATTTATGTTAGCTTACTCAAGGGAGGCAGAGCAAACAGATAATTATATAAATCACAGCTAGGAAATGGAACCCCGGGAAGATCATTAACATACTGTTCATTTATTCCTCCATTCTTCATTCTTTGACCTTTCCTAAAGGCAATGAAGTGGATTCTGAGTAAATAAAAAACATTTTGCAACCACCTTCATGTGAATTCCCTTTCTGGTCTCATCCCAACCTTTTAATCGGGTATTGGTAGTCATATAGCTCAGCGGTTACATAGATTTGAACAGAGCCATCCACTCCCTCAGAGACAGACACGTAAACCGCAAGCAATAGCAGCCATTTCCAAACAGAACTGGCCTGCCACCATTTTAGAAATTAATTACTCTTGATTATGCACTTTTTTCCAGAGGTGAGATTTTCTTGTCAGGAATGAGGGACACCAGGTGTGTGGAGTGCTTTTCCAGACTTGAAGAATTAGAGGATTTCAGCTCCAGCTCCATCCAGTTAAGCTAGGATGTCTTACAAGTTGAGCTATTATTTCCCTCCTTCAATCTTACTGAAGAACCCTGGAAATTACCCTTCAATGTTTGCAAGTAAAAAGTAGGAAGGATAAGGGGAAGAAGATGCTAGAAGAATAGCTGCACAGTCCAAAATAATCCTGTGGAGTTGGACATTCAGCTATGATGTGGGATACACAAACCCAAATTCTTGCTCAGACAGAGTCAGAGCAGACTTGCATGTGGGAAATCAGCACCTCAAATTCTTATTTTTCTCTGTTATGAGGGAGCCTGCTAAATCATGCTGCTTCAGAAGGACATGGCAGATTTGGGAGCCAGTCAGCGGCCAGGGAGTGATCTTCCCTCCTGTTACAGAGTTAGGAAAATGTAAGGGCAATGAAAATTAGGATGCAAGATATAATTTTCTTTTTCTATGCATGTTTCCATTACGCAGAACACCCTAAATTTCTGAGCAAATATATCTGGATAGAAGATGTTAGGAAAGATCTTGTAGAATGAAGACAGGATGCAGTATGCACAAAAGCGCAGCCAACAGAGACAGCGAACAGACGCAGCAGTTTGCGCAGCAGTGTCTGGGCTCTGCCTGGGCCTTTTGTGGGCCTTGTTGGAAGTTGTGGAGACTTTCTGGGGACCCCCGAGGAAGTAGACAGTGCTTGCTGCTAGCAGGAAGGGAGAGCTGGGCAGGGGACCTTGCAGGGGACCTTGACTTAACTTCTCCTGGGAAGTTCTGGCTAGGTGGGGCTGCTGCTGACGAGCTCTCTGGGCTGCCCTGGTCAGAGGGAGTTGGGGCTTTTGTTTCAAGTGGCTCCTGATTGGGTGGGTCAAGCACCCTTGTGAGTCACTGCTAGGCAGAGGCCTATATAAGAGCCAGGCCTAGAGCACAGCTCCCAGAGTGCAGCCAACAGAGGCAGCTGTTTGTGCAGAAGGGTGCCAGAAGGCAAAGAAGGCACCTCTCCATTTTGCACAGTGGTGTGTCCTTCCCTGGGGCATGGTTGTGACACACTGCAGAGCACGTTCCCCAGTGGCTGCTGGAGGTGCTGCATTGGCTGTGTCTGAGGCTTCAACCCAGACAGACCCTCTGCCAGCAGATGCAGCTCTGCAGGTGTCAGGCTGCAGGGAGTGCCTGGGGCCTTTCTGTGAGGCCTGGGCTGACAGTCAGCTCTCCTGTGTGAGGTGTGCTGTGGTTGACCAGTTGCGTCACCAGATAAAGGAGTTACGGGAGGAGGTTAGTAGGCTGCGTAGCATCCGAGAGGATGAGCAGGAGATTGACAGGGCGTTCTCGGAGACTGTTCAGCTCCAGGAGTCCCCTGCCCCCACTGCAGCGGAGTTCTCAGAGGGCTCAGCACCGTGTGTAAAGGTGCATCATAACGCTGTTGAAGAGGGCTGGAAGCTGCTGACCTCTTGTAGAAGAAGAAAGGCTCTTACTCCTCCTCAAGACTTACCCTTGAAGAACAAGTTTAGCGCCCTCCAAGCTGAGGAGGAGCTGGGCATGGCTCCAAGGGAGGCAACTGGCCTGGCAGACCCTGTGCCGTGCAGGAACCCCCGGAAGAAGCGGCGAGTGATTGTTGTGGGTGACTCCCTGCTACAGGGGACAGAGGCACCTATCTGCTGACCTGACCTCTTGTCCAGAGAGGTTTGCTGCCTGCCAGGGGCTCGAATAAGAGATGTCGTGGAAAGACTGCCAAGGCTTGTCCATGCATCAGACTACTACCCTCTGCTGCTCTTCCACGTGGGCACTAATGACACGAAAGGCAAATCGGAAACCATCAAACGGGACTTCAGAGCTCTGGGAATGGTGGTCAAGGCTCTGGGAGCCCAGATCGTTTTCTCCTCAATCTTGCCTGTGAAGGGAAAGGACGGGAGGAGGAGTAGATGAGTTGTCCAACTTAACAACTGGCTGCCCTGCTGTGTTGGCAGCAGGGCTTTGGTTTCTAGGACCATGGGACCCTGTTTGAAGATCAACAGCTGATGGGAAGAGATGGGATCCACCTTACCAAGCGGGGCACACGCGTCTTTGCCAACAGGTTGGCCAGCCTGGTAAGGACGGCTTTAAACTAGGCAAGATGGGGGAAGGGGAGTGGTATAGTGGCAGGGGAGTCAGTAAAACACCGCTCAAGTCAGGATGCCTCCAGCGGGTGCATACAGCCAGGGGAGACAGCATGGAACATGGCTATGGAGGATCCTCTTGCACCTCTCCTGGGAAGCCTGCGTGCTTGACTGGCTCTCTGAAATGCCTGTATACCAATGCACACAGCATGGGGAATAAACAGGAAGAGTTAGAGATCTGTGTGCGGTCGCAGGGCCATGATCTCATTGCGGTTACAGAGACATGGTGGGATAGTCCACATGACTGGGATGCTGTCATGGATGGCTATGTGCTTTTTAGGAAAGACAGGCCAGGAAGGCGAGGTGGTGGAGTTGCTCTTTATGTGAGGGAGCAACTAGAATGTGTGGAGCTGTGCCTCGGGATGGATGAAGAGCAAGTGGAGAGCCTATGGGTAAGGATTAAAGGGCAGGCTAACATGGGTGACACTGTTGTGGAGGTTTACTACAGGCCACCTGATCAGGAGGAAGTCGTCGATGAGGCCTTCTACAGACAGCTGGAAGTAGCCTCACGATCACAGGCCCTGGTTCTCATGGGAGACTTCAACCACCCTGACATCTGTTGGGAAGACGGCACAGCTAGGCACAAGCAGTCAAGGAGGTTCCTGCAGAGCACTGACGACAATTTCTTGACCCAGGTGGTGGAGACACCAACGAGGAGAGGTGCACTGCTAGACCTTGTACTAACAAACAAAGAAGGTCTAGTTGGAGATGTGAAGGTTGGGGGCAGCCTTGGCTGCAGTGACCATGAGATGGTGGAGTTCAGGATCCTACGAGGAGGGAGCAGGGCAATGAGTAGGATCGCAACCGTGGACACTTCAGGAGAGCTAACCTCAGGGACCTACTTAGGGGAATCTCATGGGGTAGGGCCCTAGAAGGAAGAGGGGTCCAAGAAAGCTGGTTAATATTCAAGCATCACCTCCTCCAGGCTCAAGATCGGTGCATCCCTCTGAGGAAGAAGTCGAGCAAAGCGGGCAGGAGACCTGCATGGATGAGCAAGGAACTCCTGGCAAAACTCCAGCAGAAGAAGGAAGTGTACAGAATGTGGAAAAGGGGACAGGCCACTTGGGAGGAATACAGGGACGTTGTCAGAGTGTGCAGGGATGCGACAAGGAAGGCTAAGGCCCAGTTGGAATTAAATCTGGCAAGGGATGTCAAGGACAACAAGAAGGGCTTCTTCAAATACATCAATAGCAAAAGGAAGACTAGGGAGAATGTGGGCCCGTTGCTGAATGGGGCGGGTGCCCTGGTAACAAAGGATACAGCGAAGGTAGAGTTATTGAATGCCTTCTTTGCTTCCGTCTTCACTGCTAAGGCCAGTCCTCAGGAATCCCAGACCCTGGGGACAAGAGAGGAAGGCTGGAGAAAGGAAGACTCTCCCTTGGTGGAGGAGGATCAGGTTAGGGATCTTTTGTCCAAACTCGACATCCACAAATGCATAGGCCCTGACGGGATGCATCCGCGAGTGCTGAGAGAGCTGGCGGATGTTATTGCTAGGCCACTCTCCACCATCTTGGAAAGGTCCTGGAGATCAGGAGAGGTGCCTGAGGACTGGAAGAAAGCCAATGTCACCCCCCGTCTTCCAAAAGGGCAAGAAGGAGGAGCCAGGAAACTGCAGGCCTGTCAGCCTCACCTCCATCCCGGGAAAGGTGATGGAACAGCTCATCCTGGAGGTCCTCACTAAGCAGGCGGAGGACAAGAAGGTGATGAGGAGTAGTCAGCATGGATTCACCAAAAGGAAATCATGCCTGACCAATCTGATAGCCTTCTCTGATGGGATGAGTGGCTGGGTAGATGAGGGGAGAGCAGTGGCTGTTGTCTTCCCGGACTTCAGCAAGGCTTTGGACACTGTCTCCCATCACATCCTTGTAGGTAAACTCAGGAAGTGTTGGGCTAGATGAGTGGACGGTGAGGTGGATTGAGAACTAGCTGAATGGCCGAGCTCAGAGGGTTGTGGTGAATGGCGCAGAGTCAAGTTGGAGGCGTATAGCTAGCGGTGTTCCCCAGGGGTCAGTCCTGGGGCCAGTCTTGTTCAACATATTCATCAATGACCTGGAGGAAGGCACAGAGTGCACCCTCAGCAGCAAGTTTGCTGATGATACTAAACTGGGGGGAGTGGCTGACACAGCAGAAGACTGTGCTGCCATTCAGAGGGACCTGGACAGGCTGGAGAGGTGGGCAGAGAGGAACCTCCTGAAGTTCAACAAAGGCAAGTGCAAGGTCCTGCCCCTAGGGAGGAAGAACCCCATGCACCAGCACAGGTTGGAGGACTGACCTGCTGGAAAGTACCTCTGCAGAGAAGGACCTGGGAGTGCTGGTGGACAACAAGTTAAGCATGAGGCAGCAATGTGCCCTTATGGCAAGAAGGCCAATGGTCTCCCGGGGTGCCTTAGGCAGAGTGTTGCCAGGAGGTGGAGGGAGGTGATCCTGCCCCTCTCCTCAGCCCTGGGGAGGCCTCACCTGGAGTACTGTGTCCAGTCCTGGGCTCCCCAGTACAAGAGAGACATGGCACTACTGGAGGGAGTCCAGCGGAGGCCTACAAAGATGCTGAGGGGACTGGAGCATGTCTCCTCTGAAGAAAGGCTGCGAGAGCTGGGCCTGTTCAGCCTGGAGAAGAGAAGACTGAGAGGTGATCTGATCAACGTGTATAAGTATCTGAAGGGGGAGTGTCAAGAGGATGAGGCCAGCCTCTTCTCCGTGGTGCCCAGCAACAGGACAAGAGGCAACAGGCAGAAACTTAACCACAGGAAGTTCCACCTGAACATGAGGAAAAACTTCTTTCCTGTGAGGGTGACTGAGCATTGGACCAGGTTGCCCAGAGATGTAGTGGAGTCTCCTTCCCTGGAGATATTCAAAACCCATCTGGATGTGATCCTGGGGAATATGCTCTAGAGGACCCTGCTTGAGCAGGGAGGTTGGACTAGATGATCTCCAGAGGTGCCTTCCAACCTAAACGATTCTGTGATTCTGTGATTTTGTTAAGAATTGATGTACAAGAGAAAGAGGAATGGCAGAAACCATGAAGATAATTAAAATGAAAGTAAAGTATATGTAAGTAATACAAAAAATAACATTTATCTTGCAAAGAAGGAGATAAAGGGAGGACACAATCAATGGAAAAAAATTTAGCTTTAAATTCCATATGCTGATTACAAAAAAAGAGTTGTAGAAAATCTTTAAGTCTGAAGACTTCATTTAAAATGGCAAGGGAGAGATCTGGAGAGACCGTGATGTCACAGAGCTTCTAATTTGAACTTCAAAGTTGACTTCAAAGTCCTGCGAGCAATGGAGTGGGAGGAGAAGGGAGAACATGAGTTAGACCCTGAAACAACTTCTGAGATAATGCTGGTAATTGGGTGGTTAGTGGGGCAGAAACGTGTTTCAGTGTAATTAATGGAAGCAGATAGAGCCTCCAAGAAATTTTTTCTGAGACTGAGTTTGCTGACCATATCAAGCCTATATCCTGGAATAAACATTGCTGTCAAAGCCATGAGAACGTTTAGATAAAAGTAAGTACCCCTGATAAACTATAACCTGGGTTTATCCAGGGGTTGGTTAATAAAAGTCTGAGACTTTTCTGTCCAGAAATGAGTCAGGTAACATAAAGGAGGCATAGATATAGAAAACACAAAAGAAACCTTATGGGAGTTCCTATTGGAAGCACTTTGATGGAGTCCTCAGAGGAGGAGAGACCTGCTATATGTGTCAGACTGAAGGTACATCTGAAAGTTGGATGCATCTGACAGAGGTCTTTCAATAGGAATGTAAGAACAAGACATACACAGAACAGTCCTTCTCCTGCTATACAGAGTCAGCGACTTAGGAATTGCAGACAAGACTCACTGAAATAGTCAAGTTTAACAGTCACTGGTGAAACTATGTTCCTCATGAATCTGTCTCATTCCCCTTTGGGCCTATGTACATGTGCATTTATCCAGAATTCTTTCTGTAAACTACAAATGCAGCATAATCCTTTCACACCCCTGAATACGTCTGCTTGTTTAAAACAGAGCCTTGTTTGGAATGTGAACTTCAGCACCTAGTCTATGAGTAACAATGAACAGCTGTAAGAAGACAACCTAATAATTTGTCTTGTCTCTAATAATCTTATCTCTAATAATTTGTTGTCTCTATGACAATGTTGTCTTTTGAACCTTGAAGGCAACCGTTCATTTAATTTCAAGCAATACCGTCTTCTCTTGACAATAAATGTCCTCTACTCTTTTTTAGAGGACTTACTGCTGTTCTCACTACATAATACATATAAAAGATCCCTTTGGATCAATTCTGCTGGCCAAAACAACAACAAAAAAAAGGCTTCTACAAAGCATTGCAAATGAGCATCATAGCGTGCTGATTTTGGCTTACTCATTTCCTATTCCGCCCTAACATTTTTACAATTAAACTCCTATTTTCAGATTTCCAAATAGTGTTCCAAAGTTTGTATGATTCCTTTAATTATGGCTTGAAGTAGAGGCAAATGCATTCCAAGAAACCAGCAATTACCTGGAATATGTTATTACACTGAGACTTATGGAGATCTGGACCATTTGTGAAACTCCAGGCAACATAACTGAAGAAGAAACTACAGAAGATGGATCTGACTAGGTTACAATAAAGAAGTCTCAAAATACTACTGAGTCTTCTTTCAGTACAGCAGTTGATACCACAGAATTACAGTTCAGGTGGAACTGCCATTTAAGACTCACAGGGTGAATAAGGGGCATTTTTCTTCAATTAATTAAAAATTTGAATAATCAATCAGAAGTTATTTATTTTTAAGACTTACGACTGACACATATGTACTTGTCACCTTTATTGCTTTTGACAAGCTGGAAGATGTATTCTTCAGAGATGCAACCAAAAAACCTGAAAATTCATTACAGAACATGCTTTCCTTACCTTTTGCTTAGTTAGCTGTGCTGTTCTAAATCTTTACACTTTTCCTGAAATGTATCACACGAGATGTGGCCTGAACCAACTAATATTCGAAACTAAGGGAACTTTCCTAGTACCTTAGCAAGGTATCAACATATTGTCTTGCGGTTCATTGTCAGTTGTACTGTTTTGACCTTTGTTTTTAAAGGTTTTAAGCCTGCCAGAGAGCTCTGAGGAGCACAGTGTAGCCACTGGTATGCAGGGTCATCTGGGGTATGTGGTTTGCAGATGTTGCTGAAATAGACATCTATGGCACAGTAATTTATGTTTTGGCAATGGGACTCAGCAAACCTGATGATCCCTTCCTATCCTGTGCTTCGCTATATATACTCAGCATGTTTCAGGCCACTTGTTCTCAGATTTGGAACTACCAGGGTAGAATTCATTTTGCTAAAGGTAAATGTCAACAATAAAGGAATTTGTATCTGAACAAGTCACCCTATTTTAACAGTCAATGGAGATATAGTCAGACATTTGGGGTGGTATTTTGACATTGGACTGTAGCATGATGTCAGGAAACAATCACTCAGAATCGAAATATGAAGCATGACAAGACATGCAATTTCTGCAATGGCTTTGAAATTATCCACACTTTGCCAGGTCTGTCAAGTGAATGTGATAGCTGGCAAAAATAAATTTGTTTGCAGTGCTTCATTGCAGAAGACAGGAGAAAAATGTGAGAGCCAGGGAGAGAAAGAGAGGTGCGTCAACTGGTTGTGGTGATGTATGCAGTGTTTCTAGCATTCTTTTGCCTTTTTAATACACCGATCTCTTTTGAAAAGTTTATATAAATGTTAATATATTTTCAAAGTCAAACTGATTTTCAATATTGGCCAAAGCTAGACAAACCATATACATAAGGCTAGGTTTCCAAATCAATACAGGCGCCAAGGAAGGGACTTCATCTCAGGACTATTTCCTGAAGGCGCCTGGTGCTCCCCCCACGCATTGCAACACCTCAAGGGCACTTCCGTCCCTCTACAGGTGCTCAGGCAAAGTCTGAGTAGAGTTATGTGTCTGGAGAAGAGATGATCAGAAAACAGATGCCAAAAATGGCCAGGAAGGTGGAGGGAGGTGAAGTGCAGGGTCCTAGAGAGGCAGCTGTCAGGGGCCTGGAGTGCTTCTCTCCACTGCAGGGTTTGGCTGGGGGCTCGGGGCCAGCTGAGAGCCAGCACAGCCCCAGGCAGCCCCCATCCTGCTACCGAGGCAGGGGAGAGGCTTTTGGATGCGTAGCGGGGAGGCCTAGGTTGCTTGGACCCTTTTGGGAGCCCACACTATCTATGTAAATAGACTCAGGGGGTCCTCCAGCTGTGAAACACCTGTCCCTGCACAACGGGATAAGCTGGGGGTGCCATGAAGGGGAAATGCAGAGGAAATGATAGTTGTCTTCATTCATCATGAAAAGAGACAGGGACAGAAGGCATGTAGGAAAACCTCTTTAGAAATTTGGCACAAATCCTCTAGCAATGCTAGCCCGAGAATTTATACCCCGGTTTGCACAATTTCACAGCAGCAGTTTCCTATCGTAAGGTTTCAGAACTAGCAGCAAATATTTGCAGATGTTCCGTTGCAAATCTATGACAATAGAAATGATCTTTCTTCTATTCTGGTCTGAACGCATTCTGTGACACTTAGGCTTAGACTATAGATCAGTGCAGATCACACTGTCTGTCGTCTCTGAGGATAGACAGGTGTGTTGATCTAATGGAGAACATTTAAAGAATAATGGGTTTAGCACATGGCTGGGAGCTCTCTGGGGCTGTTTGGCAGTACTATCTCACTAATCCACCTTAAAGAGAAATACAGACACTGCTAGAAATTGCTCACAAGCATTCATGAGCTTTGAATTTGATTGTGAGCATCCTGCTGTGTGGATTTACTTCCGTCCTCCTTCAGACTGTAGTAAAGAGTGGTCAGATCAATTCCATGCTGCTACTGTACCTGAATGCCACAAAGCAGAGGTGTTTTGTGACCTTATATTTTTATTTCATCTCACTTAAGCCGTCTGAAAGTCAAGAGTTTTGCCAACACTAGTTGTCTAGTCCATATACCTATGTTACAATGGGACGACTTTTTCGCTAGCAATGCTTTTACATAAACTATAAAGGAAGACTGGATGGCAAATTTAAACCGAATGCTGGACTTTTTGACAATAAAAACTAGGAAGGGAAAATTCTCCCCCTTAGGATATAGTTGTGCAGCTTTCAACTCTGCAAACCAGCGTATCAGTGTCTTGTTTCCCTGTATTCACACATCTATCTACATATGAACATACACATATCCATCTTGTTGACCATTCAGGGTTACACAGCTGAAATTCTCATGCCATGGACATAACTAATTTCTTGCACTTTGCTGCATTCAGAAGCATGTGGGGCCATGACTTTCTCTGTTCTATGAACTGAAAGCCATTGAAAAGGCCAAAATGATCATTCTCATTTATCATGGCAGCCAGTCATGTATTGAATATTAACTTCTATGTGACTTGAATCCCAGAATCCAAAAGCATCTCACAACCAGCAGTACTTGTCTGGAAAGCCCCAAGAAATATTGCAAAGCCAGTAATAAAGAACAGACATAAGTAACATCGTTAATTAAAATATCAACAAGGCATTCAGAAACTGCAGTAGTGCTATCATGGCTACAGGGCTATCTCTACTTTTGGTCTTGGTGGTGCCATGTATTTTATAGCACCTGCATGCAAACCTCAGGCAAGGG
Source organism: Struthio camelus (assembly GCF_040807025.1). Taxonomy (NCBI): domain Eukaryota; kingdom Metazoa; phylum Chordata; class Aves; order Struthioniformes; family Struthionidae; genus Struthio; species Struthio camelus. The sequence continues at coordinate 28,345,566 of NC_090943.1, read as the reverse complement.
TGCAAGTCCTGGGTGCAAACTACCAGCTCTCCCTTCTGTCATTCTATGAAAAGGATTCCTGGGGCCACAGAGTTGATAGGATCCTTCAGGTGCTTTGGCACTGAATCCATACATAGCTCTACTGAGACCTCATGCTCTGACCCTTTCTGAGGCAGAACCCAGTGATTCTCCAAATATTAGACTAGGCCTGAACATTACCTTGTGTAGTGACTGGAGTTCCCAGCAGGCCATCTGTGGTCCTCATCTGGAGGGTGGTTTGTTGGGAACCATGACTGCTGCTGATAACTAGACTTATCCAGACTTAATTAATTAAACTGAGTGCTGCCTATTACAACATCACAGATACAGCATAAGAGGGAGTGAATTTTGACAAAATAAAAAGACTGTGTGGTTGGCTAGTTTACCTTCCATCTTAGCATATCTAACTATAGATCCATAATCTTTGGATTCCAGATACCTCCTGCTCTCCAACTGTATCTAGTCCTTTTTTAGCAGTCAACCAAAGGCCTTTTCCTTATATGTGTACTCTGAATGAGGACTATCTAATTTAGCAGGTCCATATGGTAGTCAGATTTCAGACAGACTTACGTGGCATTTCTTTACATTCCTGTAGCAGTTCTGATTGTCTGTACCAAGGGTCCATAGCCTAGCAAACTGCTGATGACCAAATCTGTATATGCACACAATATCTGTTGACAGTGCTACCGGGTCAAAATATTACTATAGGTCAGACCGTATCCTGGAATTACTCTGTGCCAGAGCGACGAACGGAAATATTGCAATAGGCCAAAGAGGAAATGTCTTTGACAGTAGAACTCTAAAAGCCATGGATGGTATGCATGCAGTTCCTCAGAGCTGTGTACTTCACCTAGTGCCCTAATTGTCCTTACGGAGACATTGTCATGACACCAAGTAATTGTTGTACATTCAATAGAATGAACTGATTCAGATAAATAAGAACAGGAACATTCAGTGGCCAATGGAAGAATATACATCTCAAAATAGTCGCTCCATCTCTGCCCTATCAATCAGTCCTGTTTTTTGAGGGGGTGATTGGGAGGTTTACAAAAATGCCCTTAAAGACAAGCCCCAGAACTAAAATATGTAGCTCTGTTGAGTGTCTCACATTCAAGGACTCAATAGAGAGATTGACTTTGTAGCATGTTATAATTTTCCTTATTCTTCAAATATCCTTAACTCCTCCGTGATCCACAATTAACTGTTTCTTTCCTCTTCCAGTGCTCCATATATGTTAATGACTGTGTTAGTTATCCCCTTGCTAACATCGTTCTTTCTCCATAGGTATCAGATATCCTTTTTACTCAAATAGTCTAATTGATTAATAAAAGTTAGTTGGTTATTGATTTATTAATAATGAAACATAATTAAGGTTAATTTCTCATCCTGTATTTATTATGACATTTAGTGTTTTATTTCAGATCCGAAAAAGGGATTTGTATTACAAAGGATCATGTAATTTTCCAGCTGCATCATCTGATTTAGTAAAAGATACTAACTCCTCTATAAACCTTGCATCAAAGATGAATGCATGACATTACTTTTAGTTCTAAGGAATTAGAATAAAACTGTCAGCCTCAGAAGAGTAGAAACACTGAAAAAATAGACAAAGAAATGTCAAAAATGTTCTGAATTTCCCCCATCCCACCTAATTACCATGAGATATTTTAGAGACGTTCCCACTTGTGCCATCTTGGGCGAGACCACTTCTAACCCCTTAGAAGACTGACATTTGCTGTTTAACTGTGAATACTGTGAATACTTTGCAAACTTATTTTAAGTTTTAATCTGCAGCTTCCCCACTGCTACTATTACTCAGGATCTTTCTCATTCTCTCATGCCCCATTAATGGCCAGAGTTTCTAAAATTAAAAAAAGTAGCTGATGTTTTCACACAAATAAAGAAACAAAGTTTTGCATTCTCCAGTTTAAATGTTAAAATTGAAAAGGAGTCCCCAGGAAGATGGGCGCAAACTCTCGCCTATACTACCACTTAATATTTGTTCTGGGAATGAAGAGCAGTTGAATAATGGACACCAGTCGGAAGAGATGAATCCCTTTCCTGCAATGCTGTTATCCACTGAAGTCAACATACACACCCAGACGGCTCTAGGCAACCTCGTGATTAAATTCCATTGATTTCATACAACCAATTTTTTTGTGACCTTCGAAAGATAGGCTTTACCATTCCCTTGTAGGACTTTATAGTGCGTTGCTGTCTTGTGCAACGAGACTGGTGGCAGACTGATTCCGTTTAGGTGAGCTCTTTCGGGGGCAGTACCCTATTCATCAGTCATTTATGGGAATCGAATGGTAATAACTGTGATGTTTGCAAAATCCCTTGTCATTGCTTGCAAAGTGAATCTCTAAAGTAAAGGTATTTCTCATACACTTACACTGTGAATTCCAGTGTTACTGAGAGATATATGATAAAACACCCCTTGGAAATAAATGTATGGCCTTCTAAATTCTTTACTCTCAGGGTATTTGGTAAGCAGCTTCTTTTCTTTTCTCTTGTACATTTTTCCTTACCCAGATCCTGTGACTTCTGCTTTTAGTTATGCTTCTGTACTGCCAGCCTGAAATCAGTCCAGCAGCCGTCTCAGTCCTTTCCGCCCTAAGCTGACACTCTTTCTCTCTTTTTCAAGCAACTCTTGAAGTATATTTTAAGCATTGCTCCTGGTGAAGTCTCCAGGGAAAGCTGACGTGTCAGTCAGGCCTCCATATTTAAATCTGGGGATTTGTTTCCTAGTTGAAGGGAATGTGCTCCAGTTTTCTAATACTGAACATGCACAGCTGACGGAAATGTCTTCTGAGCTGATGTCTCCCTAGTAGGAGAGAAGAAGATGAAGAAGGCATATCAACAAGCCAAGATAAATGTGGGATTTAATAAAACATTTGAAAGCTGGTGGAAAAGGATGTCAGATTCACAAGTATACCTTTAAAAGTTCTGGAAGTGGGTATGTATGTTTCAGAAGAAACATCAGCCACATGTGCTTGTTTGTCATGATTGTCTATAGTGATGGACGTTGTTGCATCAAGGGCTGCAGATGTGAGGAATTCAAGCCCTCTCCCCCAGCATTTCAAATGCCATTAACAAACTTGTGAAAAAGCAGAAAGGTGCCTGCTTTGCCATGTACATTTCACTGATAACTGCACGTAAAGCTGAGGCAGGTGCAGACCTTCTTCAAAGGGCAGGGAAAGATCAGGATGTGTGTGATCTTGGTCATGTGTATTATGTTCTACTGGGGTATACATCTAATCAGTCAGTGCTAATGTTGGAAGGTACAGACGGCTAAAGCGTTGCTAGCCTTCCCCCCCTCTCCTTGAATCTGTGCTCACAAACCTACATTAAGTATAAAATAGAGATGGAAATATTTACATATGATGATATTGAGGAATTCCTTCTGGTGGAGGGGATTCATCATATGATGTTGGTAAACCCATTAAATTCTATATTCTTTTATGAAAACGACTTCCCTAAGTGTCCCCTAATATATGGCTGTATCTATATATCAATTGCCTGCAATCTGTTTCATTTCAGGACCAGTGCCTTGGTCTGCTTCTCGCCTACACCACATCCGTGCTGGTTTGCTCCAAGGCTTGCTGCTGGAGCGCTCCACATGGTTCCCCCTGGGAGGAAACCAAGGTGGAGGTGATGGCAGATTGCACTGTAGTATCCACTCCAGGCTGGCCATGTAGATGCAGAGTACACCAAGTGTCTGGCTACGGTACCATCTCAACTGGCCTTGCGTTGTCTAACAAACAGCTTCATGCCTTGACTGAGAATATACAAAATACACAGCACAGCATCATAAATACAGTTCTTAGGAGTAAGTCACCTCTCTACTACTAGTACTGAGACCTGAAAACCATAGATATATATAGTAATGAGGTCCTGGGTCTCTGGGGATGCCACACAGATTCAAAGGAGACCTGGACAATGTTTTGTGAAGAGCAAATGTCCGACCAATTTGATCTCTGAGCAATATGGAAACAGGCCAATTGACAGCCACTGATCTTGGGGAGCGCACTCACATGAATTGTCTTTACTGAGCTTCTCCTTTAACAAACCCAGTGGGAACACAAAGTCTCTCAGTGCTACCCAATACTTAATGCTTGGTCTTGTAACAATGTGTTCTTAGCATATCCTGCCCAGATTAGTTCTTAGGGCCATTCTCCCCAAATTCAAAATTCAGACTACATTTGCTTTCATTTTTTTAATAACCTTTTTTCAGGCCAAGATGGAGCCACCATGATATGCATGGTAGATTTCATCTCATCTAACTTGAGATGTTTTCAAAGTCAAATGTGTACGTAGGAACTTATCAGCTGAACCTGCTGTTTTTAAACAGACTATCTTGGATGCCTGTCCTCTACAGAGGGCTATTTCTGTAGCTTTTAGAGACTGGGGCTAATAAAGCTCACTGGTAGATCCTATGGTTTATTGGATGATTCATACTCAGTACAAGCTTGAGGAGAGTTTAGTCGGACAGCTTTACGGCATCATGTACCCTACATTAACTCTGAATGTGACCCCCTCCCATGGTATCAAAATATATCAGGTATGCCTAGAAGTAGTCCAACCCATTTCGTTACTTAAAAAAGGAAAGCATTTTGGCTCAGCTGCTTACAATAGGCATAAGTCTGTCTCAAATAATACCATAGCTCTCTAAATTTTGTGTCCCTCGGACCGTGAACTGATTAGGTTTTGTGGATTTGTTTTTAATTTCTTCTGTAAAGTTCTGTCAATCTATATTTTATTGATTTCTCCAGGCCCAGCCCAAACGCTACCATACCTTTCCTCCTTGCTTTATTTTGTGAAAAAAAAAAAAAGAATTAGACACTTCCTATTTGGACCTGTATCTGAAAAGATACAGCTAGATGTAAAACCTGGCAGCGTACTCTGGAGAGGTCAAAGCAAAGAACTTTCAAGGATTGCTTCACACCACTGGAAAATGAAGTTCAAAAACAAGCTGGAGGGCTTCTCTATGTTGTAAGGAAAGTGCCTTCAAAGAGACACAATTACGAACACACAAAGATCTGGAAGAGACCTCCTGGTCATTGCCTGCGGTCTACTGTTATTACAATACCCTTCCATACTTTCATCAGACCACGATTAAATGAGTTGGGTTTCTTACCCTATTTGTTCTGTTGAACTTAATCGCTCTGATGGTTAGAACCTGGACAATTTATAGATAAAACTTATTATCAAATCATTTAAACCTATTTTTTCCACGTATCAATGTTGTTTACAGGATTAAATAGTAAGTCTATCCCTTTAGTACTCATCCTTCCTATGTGATCACATAAAATATCATGTGATTGGAACTATTCCTTTTTTGTGTACCCAAAACACTGCCCTCAGTATCTGGCTATACTGATTAATCTGATAAAGAGGATTTCCTCTGCCTGCAAACTTTATCTTTCTTGCATCCTTAGTTACAATAACACTGCTGTTATGCTACTTAACCACTTATGCGAATGGCAGTAGCTTGGTTGTAGTTAATGAACCTTAAAGAAAACATAGCGTAATGAAAAGAGCTAATGATTGTCACTAGCCGACTGTATTCAAAATGCCAGTAGTAATCTGAGAAGTTGCACTATTTTACTTAATGATACTTTTGAAAGGCTTCACATGTTAACGTTGAGCTAGATTGAAATTGATATATACTGTTCTCTGAAGTCTTTTTGAGAACAGAAGAGCTTGTTCACTTCTATAAGATGGGAAACATTTTAATTCCTGTGTCTGGAAGCTGAGGAAAGAAAATGTCCTTGTTAGCTTGTCAGCTGTGCATCATTTTAAATACTGTAAGTTATCAAACAAATTACGTTGGAGGTTGTACTATTTTAGTGCCTAATTCAGTCAGAATGTTTCTCTGTTATGTTTCCACTATAGTTTCAGCATTTACAGACCAGTCCTGCACATTTTGCTATTCCATCTCGCTTACAAAACAATTAACCTCTTCTTTTTAAAATATTTCTCATCTTTTGTGTGATGGGGCCCACGTGTACAGTACACTCCAGCCACTGCTTTTCCAAAAGGTTACCAAAAGCCTATCTGGAATCTTTTTGTTAACGTTTTGCTGCTGTAAAGCACTTTCACATTTACTGATGTTAGTGCTTAGTAACTTTTTTCTACTACTTCGGTCATCTGCTTTAAGTAGTTTATCATAGAAATAAATTACGGTAGAATTATACTAGAAACAATACTTCTACTGTTTCTGGGAGAATAAAATTTTCCAGGCTTCCTGCAAAATAAATACCTTTTACTAGGCTAGACCCAAAGTAATTGAGTTGCACTCTAGCATGAATTGTGGTCCCAGCTTAGAGGAGTGATTTAAAACCAGCTAAAATCAATGTTAAGACATTAGTACTTTGCTGTTTCTATTGCCTCACCACCTAGAATAATTGGCCCATGATAAATATAATAACTGAAGCCACCAATGAAAATAACATCTTGAATTGTGTTCTCAGTCTGTTTTAACTCCACTGAAGTTTTAAATTACAAGGAGGTATGGTCTATCTTACCCTAAATCCACAGAGAAATGCACCTTCATTAGGATTTTCTCCATCAAATAGCTATTCTTTAAGCTACTAAACTGTAGTGACTGTGAACACAGATATGGGAAGGCCTGTAAGCATCATGCAGTTAAAGAGTTATTAGGTTATCACATGCATATGTGATATAATGTCAATTTTATGTGGATTTCAGACTAGAAGTTACTGTATTACAGTACACTTCACTGTGCAGTGGTTTGCCATGAATAACTATAATTCACTGTTTTATAAAATGGCAAGGACCACTACTTTTAAATATTCCCCCCAAAATAAGATACTTTCAGGGCACATACTTCCATACTGAAGAAATATGGCAGATGAACAGAGAACAAAAAAAGTCTACAAAAATGTGATGCTACCAGAAACAAGTTGCACCGAGCCCCTCTCTCTTAGCTGGTAGGCCTGTAACTGTGGAGCTCTGCTCAAGTCATTCCACCTCTGAAGGGAGGGGAAATGAAATGCTGCAGCTGGTATTTGGATTAAGGCTGAACGAGCAAGATGCCTCCTCTCCTCTTTGTGCTCCTTGCACAAAATTACTCCCAGAAACATCACGTGAGCAGGGCTGCAGCTCATCCTTGCTGCTTTTGAAAACTTCAGCACCTTTTTCTCCCAGAGCAACTTCATCCATTACTGCATGGGAGGGACTTCACTGTAGAAAGACAGAAGAATTTATTTTCCTCAGCCACTATCTTGCGTTTTTCAGGCACATTAAAATTCATTCAGACTGGAGAGCGAAAGAAATGTAACCCAGAGGTGACTGCACAAATCTCTTTTTTCGACTTTGCTCCTTTCTGTGTGTAGTCCAGGGTCTCCAAGTTTGCTTCATTTTCTGTGCAACTGACCAAATTCTTATGTAGCTCCTCCAGTTAGGTAAGTATTTCCATAAAGGCAACAGTAATTAAATTCAGCTCTTGGCAGAAATGTAGAAAGTATAATGCTGCCAAAGCCTGACTTTTCTATGCTGTAGCCTTTCACAAAGAAACAGTTCAAAAATCTATACAATAGCTTCACATTTCACAGGTTTAAAAACACTTTAATTTTAGCCAGAGAGGGTCATTCTTCCCCTGTCCTGTATATATTCACTATGCATTTCAGTTCAGGAACAACTGGCTTCCTTCAATGCTAGTATAACATACACGACAGACTAGTACAGAAGTTACTGCAGTGCCTGTAAAGCAAGGCCCACTGCAACATCAAACTAATGTCTAATTTAGAGATATGACTTTTGTTTAATGCATACAGTTCTGCATGCAAGTTCTTTTCTATGTGCTTTGCTGAAACAAGCCAGTGATCTGTGGGATGAAGATGACAGGGAATTATCTGAAATTAAAAAATGCAAAAAAAAAAAAAAAAGTGACGTGGCTGTCAGTACCAGCAGTTATTTAGGATCAACCAGAGAAGTTCATGCCTCTGACTCAGCATGCCAAATAAAGTTCTTCTAAATGATAGAGTGGGAGTTTCAAATAGATTCTGGCCAGTCTGCTCAAATTTCACTAGAACCACAGTGCAAGGCATGGCAATTAGGCTGGCCGAAAAATGGCAGGAGTGGGAGCTAGCTTTTGTTCAAGCCTTTCATCTTCCATATTTGGGTAAGGGGCCGGTTTCACTCACTTAAGACTTCTTTATATATATGTAGTTTCACTCATGAAACAAGATGGGTCAATTCATGAGTGTGCAGTGCATGTATTGTAACAGTATGGGTGAGCATCTCACTCGGTTCACCAGAAGTCTTAAGGAACTCTTACTTTTTAATCTCTTGGCAGGCAGTACAGTATGTACGTCGTGTGAACCCAGTAAGTCCAAGCCAAGGATTTATACTGATTCCTGGGTTGTACAACTTTTGCAGCGAGACTAGAGTTTCCTTCATGATTTAAACAACAGGTAATTAGTTATTCATAAATAATAGGAAAAAGGCAGAATCACACCTTTTATCAACATTAAGGAAATTGGTGCTCAGTAGGAATGTCTTAGAAAATTTTATGTGTATATATATGCACACACACACATATATATGGAGCATACACATTGAAATAATTTAAGTGTAATTTAAAGATTGAAGGCTTTATATGAGCTATAAGAGCAATAACAGCTAAGTGCTCTCCTTCAGCTTTGCTAGCAAGAAGAAACTAAAACTTGTGTCAATCCAGAAAAAGTGCAAAAGAGAACAAAAGCCTTGCACTCCTACTTCTGCCAGCCATTTCTTAATCCTATGCTATGAAACTAAACTAATAACTGAGCAAATATGGCTTCATTTTTTCTTTTTTCCACATATGGCCTGGGCTACTCATCATTTGCCTCACCTTGTATGGTCTCTTCCACCAGTGTGATGTGGGCTTTAGCCCTGATGCCAGGTTCAACTGAAGAATTGAGCACAGAGTCCCCTGACTGTTTATGAAGGTATATGACACAGCATCCTTGAATGTCACTAGCAAACTGTATGGCAGATTGTATCCTTCTGTTATTTTGGTCCATATTGTAACAAGGATATACTTTCAGTCAGAATGACCGTTATTTGAAACACTAAGAACAACAAACTGAGAAATACAGTTTTTATGAGAGCACATCCTAGGTAGTCCTATAAATATGTATGTATCCATACCTATAATTATGTGAGTGCATGTCCCATTTGTGCTGGTCTCTACTGAATGGACTACAGAACAGTCCCGCTTCCAGAAGCAGCTGTATTTAAATATTTAAGGAAGAGAAATGCATTTCTGATAGCAAGCAATAAGCTCTCACAGGAGGAATGGTGAACTGATTTCTTTTCCACCCCAAACTCATTGACTTGGCAAGAAGGAGGAAAGCCGTGCAGTCTAGATAAATTGTTAAAGGCTGAAAGAATGAATGTACTAGAGATAGGTTAATGGGTGGTTCTGAACATCTCCTGTGCTGTGAGAATGTCTAAAACAGAGCAGAACAACAACTGCTAATTTACAAATCATTTAGCTGCTAATTATTGCAATTTACCACATTTTGAATATATGGTTAGTCCTTTCAAGACTCTCCAGCAGCTTCTTTCCTAGCTGCCTATATTCTCCTTTCACCACTCCCTACAAAACGCACAGAGCAGAGAGAGGTGAGGCCTGCTCTGAGGCAAGCTACAGCAGCCAGCAAATTGCAGAGGGAGAGTGTGCCACATGGGCTCACTCTGAGTGCTAGTAGACTCTCTGTCGGAAAGTTTCTACTAGGAACAGCTTTGCTGAACGCAAAAAAATCAGACCTCTGTGAAATAGATTTGACTTCTGGAGGAAAGAAGAGCTTTCAGGGGAGGAGAGGAGTAGAGAGAAACCTTAGTTACAGATACCTTCCCTCTTGAACCCAATCGACTCAACATTCACAATGCCTACTTAAGTTTTTGTTGTTAGCAGGAAAGGTTTTTAAAAATTTCCTCCTTGCTAGACTGCTGCTTTTGGCATTTATTCAAAGGGCCTGGGCCCACCCAATCAGTCTACTAGGACCTTTCCCAATGAAAACACATCTCTTTGCTGCAAGCCTGTAATCATTTGCAAGTGAGTACATGGCTGAGGAAGCAGGGGGAGAAAGGAATTCCTCCAGAGTTTTCCTTTTGCAGCTCTTCATTAAAGTACACCTGTGTGTGCTCTGCTTCTTCAAACAGTTTTTTTTTCATGCAGTAAAGTGGAGCTGGCGGTGTGTCTGTGGAAGTAGTTAGCCTCAACAGCAACATGCGTTTATTTTATTTTTTCCTTTTATTAACAGAAGAATTATTTCTCTCTGTGTTCCTCATCCCAGGCAGAAATGTGTGAATGAGAAGCTAATCCACAAGCAGGAGCTTTATTGCCAGCATGTTCTTCCAGGGCTCAGAGGTGCAGAGGAGAAGACACCAACCGGGCTCCACCAAAAAAAAAAAAAAAAGGAAAGAAAGAAAGAAGGAAAGAAAGAAAGAAAAAAAGAAAGGAAGAAAAACAGAAGCCAGAGCTCTGCAGACAGAATTTGGAGCTATTTTCCATATAAATATTTCTCCTCTGCTTTCAAGCTCTCTTGTGCCCAAGACCGGGTTGAGACTGCTCAGCAGACCCTGTAGCCACACTGGTGCTGGTGTGTTGGCCCACGGCTAGAAATGCAGCTGGAAGGAAGTGGGATCACCAAAAGGAATTAGTCCTGCTTCACATAGCTTTTCTTGAATTTCCTTCACTGTCCTTAGAAGGGGGTAAGGAAACATTACGCAGCTCAGTAACTGCTTAATCAGGCTCCTCCTGTCCATCCCTTTTCTTTTTCTTCTGTACAGCCCACTGACTACGTGGACACTTTGTGGAGGAGAGGAAGAGAGATAGGCAAGAGAGGGGGACAGAAAAGATCATCTCATGTTAGAGCTCTTCTCTCTCTTCACAAAGCTATCTAGGCTCCTGCAATTCTTCTCACAGTTCAGCAAGTCCCAGGGGAAGAGAGAGAATTTAGGGAATAGAGGCTCAAATAGACATTTATCACAGCGAAGCTGAATTGATTTCATACATCTTCAGCCTCAAATAATTCCAGCTTGACTGGCTGGCAGAAACATTTTCTTAGCACCATTTCACGTTTCTCCCTTAGTGCCTGTTCTCTTAGACAACACCTTCAGGAAATTCAAGTCATATCCCCGTGCTCTTAAGCACTATTGATTGATAGATATGTAGCTTAGTATAGATCGGTTTACCCAGGGTGAGAGATACCTTGGGAATAAGCCTGGCCTTTAATCAAAAACACACATAAATCTTTGTGAAAGTTTTTGTGTGGAAGTTGTGTTGTACTAAAAGCATTTTTAATTGTTACTATATGTTCTCTTGGCTTAGTTTCACCATGCTGAAGTGAGCACTGCATGCACTGTCTCTAGGAAGCCCAGAGTGCTTGGAAATTTTATCTGGAAAAGCAGAGTGGGAGTCGACTGTGGATGACTACGGAGAATGAATCCATGACTAGAAGATTATGCCAAGTTTTGTGGTGTAATGTGGAAGGATAACAGAGCCCTCCAGCCTGCTGAAGATTTGTCAGAATGGGGGTTATTATCTTCAGGATGTTTGGTGAACATTTAAGGGATTTAAGAAAGTGCCAAGAAGGAAGAACAGTGTAATCATTTGGCAAGTGCTATGAGGAGAACCGATAATGTGCTATCAGATGCAGGGGCTTTTTTGCACAACCCTGGGAATATCATCAGGCTCCGGAAAAAAAGAAGATTGCTGAATAACAGGCAAATTTTCTCAGAAATTATGAGAAAGGGCAAAATAATATAGAGAGAAAGAAAGATGTTTCAAAGCATAAAACCCTCTCTGTCCCTGTAGGTCTCTGCCGCAGTGAAAATCAGAAGCACTCAGCCCTCTAGCAAGGCTGCTTTGCTTTTTCTGGGAAGATAAAGCTGACAGGATATCTTCATCGGGGATGCGCTTTCGTCTAATGTAGGTAGAAACCACTTCTCAAATTGAAGTGAACTTGGAATTTAGGAGCATGCAGTTTTATGTCTATTAAAGTTTTGCTTTTCCCCTTTTACTTGTGTTATATTAACCTAATATACACAAACAAATGTACCTATATCAATGTTTATCTTTTCAAAGAACTCAGCCCCTGAGCAGCCATACTCATGGCTTTCATAGTCTCCATGCTCTATTTGTGGGCTGGCATTCATAGCCCCATCATCATCCTGTAACGCTTATCATCCTGTGATCCTCTTTCAGCTCAAGCCAAAGGGTCTTTATTTATCATTGGTCTATTGATCAAATATTTTGGAGTAGGAAGCATTATAGTGCTTACAACAAAATGCCTTTCCCTGAGCCAGAGCCATGAACTCGTGGGATCCATACTGCCTTGACTGCTGCTGTAAAACCCCTTAGAGAGGTACTGCAGTGGATTCACAATAACGCCTTAGGATCCTTCATTTTCTGAAAGGATTCCTGCCATGGCTGGTGGAATTATGTGTCTTTCCTGCTCTGAAATCCTACTGCAGTGTTTGCTCCATCCTTATCCCAGTTCACTTCTCCTTGCAACGGTGTGTACTGGATGCTGGGGTCAGTTATTTTCAGGGAGCACTCATGTGTAAGTAGCGCATCACTTTTCCACTAGGGAAGGAGGGAAACACATGCGAAATGAATCCAATCCATAAAGAGGTCCTCAGTGACCTTAGGTTCCTATGAGGAAAGGGGAGGCAGGGCTGTATGACATTTCCTGGACAGCTGATACATACAGACTACAGCTAAAGAAGAAATGCATGAAGAAAGCAAGAAAGTAAGAGAGCACATAACAGAGATAACAGAACCCAAACTGAGAAGGGTAGGAGGTGGAAGGGATGGGAAGCAAAAATGCTGGAAAAATGCTGAGGCCAGTATTGGGGGAGATCAGCTACGTTATGGAGTTGCTCCTGGGAAGTCAGCCAGAGTATCTCTGTAGGAGTCTTCGTTTCTCTCTCTGCAAAACAGTGCTAAAGACTTGCACAGCATCCAGTTAATGAAGGACTTGCACAGCATCCAGTTATAGTGTGGGCAGAAGGGAAGTTACTGGGTAGAGAGAGAGATTCAGAGAGCCCCATCTCTTTCCCTGTAAGCCTATATGGACTTTTTTTTGGTCATCCAAAATTATATAACTCGATGCTTTCGTTAACCCCAAAGTCTCCCTAACATTTCATACGTTACTTTTTGCTTCAAGGGTACTCTAAGAGAACAGCAACTTTCTAAAACTCTTCTTTTTACTTTCCTAATAATATCCCTATTTCTAATTTTTTCCTTTATTTTTATAACAATTTTGTTTGAGCTTTGGGAAATGTGAGAGCTCATTTAAGTTAATTTGTAGTTCAGCACTGCAGCTACTGTTGTTTCTTAGAAAAAGATCTTGCTGACCTCCACTAGAGTTTTACTTGCAAGGGCTGAAGAACTTCCTGTGTCATGTGAATGAGTAAATTAGTAGAAGAACCCAGTGAGGGGCAAAATTAGTGAAATGATCCAGTTTGTAGGCATCTGTCTTACAAACTGAAAATACAGCTGACAGCCTGAAGATCTGTGCTTTATTACCTATATGAGCCTTGGGGCAAGTCAGAATGCAAAAAAAGGCTATTAGGCTCAGATTTCTAGAAGAGGGCACCCAAATTTTCTGTACTTCACTTATTCTTACTTATAAGATAGGGATATATTTTGATATCTCTAGCAGACTGCTGCAAAAATATAAATCATTATTATTCAAATAAGTTTTAAGTTATACCTTTGCCACAAATTAGAAAGGAATATTTTGCCTTTTATCTGTTTTTTAGAGTAATGAAACTTTTGCTGATTTACAACATACATGCACTCATCAGGTGACTCTCATCAGTCATTCTTTGACTTATTTCTAATCTGTCCAAAACTCATTAGTGGAAATGCCAGTCATTTTAATACAATATTATCACAAAACTGTTCATCTCGTAGGACCAGCAGAATGCCATAGCGTACTGGGTCCCCTCAGATGTTGGCCAGCACCTTCTGAGCATTATTCAAGTATTACAACCACTAGGCCTTTCAGCATTCAGCAGACTTCCATTAAAGAGCCACACATTCATCTCCAAATAAATGATGATAGCTGAAAGAAAAGGCCCTTGAGTAAGGAGCTTTGCAATAGACAGATGCAGGTGTGTGTCTCCTGAGCCCTAATAACCGTAATGCCCTGGGAGTACACAGCTGGAGGCAACATCTAAGCTCAGGCTGCGAAGCCTGTGGCATCCTAGTATGCGGCACCTTTCTCTTCTGGTTCCTCTGACCCCCTATTTGCAGGTCACTATTCCTGTTGCAAAGTAGGCTGACGGCTACCAAACATCTTTCCATCAGGCACAGTGCTGCCCCAATGCTCAAACTGTCTGCCTTCCCCTCCTCTCTTTGCAGGCAGTTTCCAGGATGATGCTGGGCCTCCTGCTCAGACTTTCACCCTACCACTCCACCTTTCCCTCTCGTCTATGATCAATCCTCCAAGCCTCTGATTGCCATTCCTTTCCCTGTCCTTTAGGCATGTCATTGCCTGAGCCCCTGCCTCTCCTTGAATGACTGAGCCAGCCTTTTCTCTTTGGTTCACTTTCTTCCACAGAGCCTGGAGATGAAGCTCCAGCAGTCCCTTGAATCAGAAGAAGCAACAGTGCAAGAACTGAATAGCTTAATAGGCAAATCTGGGATCATATCTGATTAAATGGTAAGTTTTTACTGCAAAATGTGGCTTTCTAAAGCTTGTCTAAGATGTGTTAGCATATGTTTATGTGTGTATGGCATGTGTTTGTATGTAAATATAAGAGAAAGAGATCAGCATATCTAGAAGACAGGTTTATTCCGAGCTTCCGCATCCTTCACTGTCGGTGCTTAAAACCCCCAAAATGAATCTTCAAATACTACGTCTATTATTAATGATAGTTTAGCACTTTCCCTGGTAGAGAAAAATAACTATACACGTATAGATATCCTTGGGTACTATGTGTGATAAAACCTATTTGCACAGTAGCATTGGTGTGTCCTACATAACAGGAGATAGCAGTGCACTTATGCACCAGATGTAGATTTAGCGGATAAAGACTTGATAGGAACATGCGAATACCTGCCAACTATAATAAATATTAATATTTGGACTTTGCCTGGGTTCCCATATTCCATTTTCCTGCCCCCACCTGCAATTCCTTTACTGGAACAGGTGCAAGCAGTTTATAAATGTCTTTTCAGCAACCTTCCCAGGCTCCTACCCAAAGGGCAGTGTGGACAACCTACAGAAACCAAACTACCTACAACCAGGAGACAGAAACAGGATGTGCAAGACACTTTGGCTTCTAGCTTTGGCTTCCTGAATGATGAGGAGAAATCAGAGCTATTTAATACCAGGGCAATCAGGACTGGAGTAAGAAAGATATAAGCAAGCAAGGAGAAAAGGTGTGGAAAGAACTGTCCTCCTTTCATTAGGAAAGGAGGACAAAGAGCTCATGGAAGGCATGACAAACGTGCAGAGAAGACAAATCTTCTGCTGGAGAAGACATTCAGGTAGTGTGAACGGGGGAAAAAAAACAGAAGAATGGCACAGTCTCAGGATTGCAGTATGACATGAATATTGCATGCAATATGACCAAAGCTGCAGTCTGAAGCAGAGCTCCCCGGTGCAGGTTACTCTTTTCCCTTTTCTCTTTGTGCAGGTAGGTGATAGAAGGGGTAGCAGGGTATGGCCTATATTCTCCAATTCTCCAGCATGCAGAGGCATAATGCAGACCAAAGTGATTTTTCCTTTCCCAAGCTTAAAAAGATCTTCCCTGGGCCTCATACTGCTGCTTGTTAAGAAATCTCAACAGTCCCTGGTTGCTATCCCATCGAAGGAGCTCCCCACCTTTAGGGGCGTGTGTGTGGTGAGCTGTCCTGACTGTCAGCAAGGCGGTGGAAGCGGTGGGGAAATGGTGCAGATCTTTCCAGGCGACGCTTTCCTTTGTCTCCAGCAGCTGTGCAGAACTTATCCACGTTGGCTACAACCAGCACACAAAAAATCAAAACTTCTGGAGCCAGCTCTCGCGGCTGGTTAGTGTCCAGTCCTCCAGACCGAGGAGCACTGGCGTGTCCATGGTATGGGGGAGCTGGTTTTGCACAGGAGGGATGCAGGCATTTGGGGAGGCAGGAGAGAAGGGGAGGGACAAACTGCAGGGACTGACAGCGGCATTCACCCGACTCTGAGGTCTTGGCACTCACGCCATACAGAAAGTAAAGTATTTCACTTCACTCCCTGACTCCTCTCACTTCCATGCAAGCTGAGGGTGGACTTGCTTTCATAGCTGAATTCTTTTTTATACTGATAAGGTCAGCTGGATCTCTGTATGATTTGTAACATCTAGGTCCTTTGCTTCTCTGGTAGCAAAGCAGCAGACTTCTCCACATCTAGCTCCTCCTGTCTGACATTTTTCCTTTAATTTTGATGGTGACCCATTTAGCTTTGCCAGAACCCACTCTGGCATATCCAGGAAACTTCAGTAAGGGTTGAATTAGGATATCTGTTCCTGATTAACCATTTAAAATCATTTAAAGTGGCTGCAACATATAGTGCAGCTAACTTAGGGCACCAATTTGAATGGAAAATGTATCAGATTGTAATAAGGTCTATTACTTTGAAAAAAAACAATTTATGTAGTTTCTCACAAGGTGAAAAACTGGTGATATCAGAAAAACATGCATTCTAAACCTTGAGTGTGACTTCCACAAATAAGCTTGGCTTGAAAACATGGCCCCAAGATTGTTTGCATAATAAATTAGCCTCCGTTAATTGTTTCATGAATACTAGACATTTCACTCTAAAAATAAGATGGGAAACTGCTGCTTTCTTTAATAAAATCCTTAGTTTGTCCAGTAAGCACTTAGACTTATTCATGTAAGACTAAAAAAAATACCTGCCATTACTTTCAAAACCTCTCTACTTTATTTTTAACTCTCTTTTTCAGTAAATCAACCGTTCTATATTACAGGGTGTATCCAGATTCAGAAAAAACTTCTTGCCAATTGTTTTTGAGGAACTTTCCAAAGGACTGCACTGCTCATTTTGGGAGATTGAGAATGCCACGTCGCTCCCTAGTTTTAAAGGCTGAGAAAACCATCACGGTTACTTTTGCAGTTCTTGATGTGGCTCTGGGTGGTAACTTCCGATTGCCAATATTGTTTTTTTCCCCTTGGCTGTAAGGACATACCATAATTGTGCTTGGCTGCATCTAGTACAAAGCTCTCTGAATGCAAAACTGAATCACAGGGACCATCTAGTGTTCTTAATCTGCACGCTTCATGACAACAATGCCTTTTATCTGAATAACAAAGTTGAAAATGTTCTGTAGTCTACTGAGTTAAATATCTCTACTTCTGTTTCTTTTTTTTCCCCTTTGGGACTTAAAAAACATTTCAGAGAAAAAAATAGCATTGAATACTATGGTTTATCACAACCAGTTTTCAACTATTCTAGTTGCTAATATGAGAAAAGCGTTTTTGCGTGGTATTTTTAGGTGTCCTGCTCTAAAGAAAATGAAAGCTATGTTTTTCAGGGTATCCACAAAGAATCTGTCACTGCTTTTCAGCTAATATTTTTTTAAAACAGTGTGTCAAGAACAGATTTCAATTTCAACTTCAAAGAGTCTGAAGTTTTCATCTTTCATAAACACCTCTGCGTCCCAAAGTACCTTCGAGCCTTACTGAGCATCTCCAGTAAGTGCCTAGGCTTCTTTCTGCAGTAGATAACTAAAGTGTGCAATGAGACAGAGCATCTGAGAGATGTATGAGCACAGTAAAGGATGCCATACATACGTTTTCCCTCTAGCCACATCCTCCTTTTCTGCCCTGAGTCAGCCTCTAGGAGATGTGAGTTGCTTCTGTGGAGACAAAGAGAGGGTCCTCGTGGGGGCTGGGGAGAGATTTAGAGGAGTGGCGGTGCTGAGAATCAGGGTGCTCCAGGGTCGGCTGAGACATGCAGGCTGGAGGGGGGTTTCTGACGTGCTTGAGAAGGGACAGAGAGGAGCATAGCAGCATTGCGAGCAGGGATCGAGCCGGGAGCTTTGGGTGGGAAGAAGCGAGGGAGCTGGGAGCAGCTGGCGAAAAGGAAAATGAAGGTGGGAAGTTGGAGCTGTGAGGCAGGGCTGAGGGTGCAAGGCTATGCACCGTGAGAAACTCGGGTTCAGGGGAGGCTACGCTTGCCCTGTACCTCGTCCCCATGTGCATGTCTGTAACAGGATCTCTGGCCAGGGGCAAACACAGAGTACTGCCCTTCCCGTCCTGCTCGCTTCTTGCAGTCAGAAATTTGGCTCCGCAGAGAGTCGGGCCTCTACAAAAGACTGTAGGTCTTGAGAGATTAGCTTTTCTAAGAATATTCTCAGCACTTCAGGTTTGATCCCAGGCGGAAGTACAGGAGGCTTTCTTGCTGTGTTTGGACACTTTTAATTATACCCAGAATTTGAAACGTAAATGGGGCAGAACGTTTTAATAAGTTGTGCTAACTTGTCAGAATCTCAGGGCAACTTCATCCCACTTTTTTTTTAAAAAAAGGAAATCTGGGAGTAGACTACATATCATAGTTTGCAGATAAGAAATTCCTCCAAAAAAATCTAGAGGCAATGAAGGAGCAGAGGTACTCCTTTCAGATCATACTCCCTGCAAGTTTAACTAATAGGAATTCAGCAGCATAGGATTTTGTTTGGATGCTTTTTTTTTTCCTTGAAACATGAAGTCTTAAAATGATCACAAGAGTTTGTGAATGTGTTTTGGTTTCACCAGATGGTTCAGACTGACAACAAAAAAAGGACAAAAAAGCTGGAAAAATATCTGGAAAAGAAGAGAAAACATCATTCAGTATTTCAGAATGAAAGGTGTTTGAAACTGTTCCTCATTTTTTAAAAGAATGTTTAAAATGTCCAAAATCTAAATAAAACATTATTTTCTATCAGTCTAAATATTTATCCAAATTAAGAAGAATTTTGTGTGTTGGTTTTCATCTTATCCAAAGACATTCAATTTTTAAACTTAGTCTAAAATGAAGGTTTTTGTGTTTTTTTTCAGGCAGTGAAATAGCAACTTCTGGTATTCACAGAGATCGTACACGCCAGTTCCAGGGCTAACTATAAGCCCTAATCATGTCTTGATTCATTGCTAGAAGGAACCTATTGTCCAACTGCTAACTCACAGTTCATGGGAACGACTAAGGTTGGAAAAAATCTGTTAGGGATTCTGATTCTCCGATCTGTGGACCAGGACAGCAAGGTAGAGCCTTAATCCTGTATAGGGTGGAACAAGTGGTACAAAGAATATTTTTAGGGAATATTTGGCTGAAAGTTTAAAATCTCTCAAGAGTATTCAAAAGTACTTTTGATTTTTGTTTCAGCTTTGTGAAATTGAACTTTTCTGAACCTTCGCCATGCCAGTACATGCTTCTGACCTGGAAAACTTACTCTGATTAATTAAGATCAAGAGATAAGTTTCATTCTAAGTCAAAATGTTAGTGTTCCATAATCAACTTTCTAGCTGGATAGTACATCATCTTAACCTTAGCAGTAGACACGACAAGATATGCAAGATAGTCTTATTGTAGATACTGGCAATGTCTCCACCATATGCATTTAAAAAGTCACAAATTATATCCTTCTACTGCAGGACAAAAATAGGTCAGATCGTGCTAGTGATGTGTGGGCTAGCAGAAAAAATTGAGATGTCTATTAAAAAAAGGGTGGGAAAATTCACTATTTCCAATGCATATCGTTAAAAAAAAAAAGAAAGAAAAATTACAGGAACTTCAGCAACTTATTTTTATTTAGAAAATGGCGAATTTATTTTGAGAGTAATGTTCAATTCTTCAAAATTATTTCTGTGAGGAAGAAGTATTTTGATTAAAGTTATTTTATTTCTTAATTTATGGTTTTAGGTTTTGCAGTTCTTGGCAGTGATAGGCCAAATACCGTTGGTCTTGATCTTGCGTGCATCAGCCTCATAATAATGAATAGACGTAGACATATTTTAAAGTAAATAAAGCTAACAGTACAATATTGGATATGGATGAAGACAAACACACTAGGGTACTCTGGCACTCTATTTTGATGTCTAGATCCTGTAATCACTTTTATCTGTTGTAAATCAACATTTCTGCCGAAAGGGCGGTGTTGACTCTCCCCCTCCTCCTTGCTGCCAGCTCCAGCATGCATGCGGCTCGTACAAATAGGATCGCAGAGCTGAGCAGAGTGAAGATTAACTAGTGGTTTGCTGGATTAGCTGCCCAAAAGTCTCTCTAATTTGTCTGAATTCATTGCAAAAGAGATTTTGCCCTTTAGCTGCTTTGCTATGTGAGACCAAGAAACTCTAAATTGTCAGTAACACAACACTGGGAGCAGCTCTGGGCACTGATTGACGGTGAAGTTCAGAGACTTCATCCATGTCAGACGATTAGACCTTTGCTTCAGCAAAATCTCTCAAGCCTGGGTACTGTGAAGAGGAAGGAGGATGTATTTGTCCTCAGAAGAGAAGGAAAGCTCTGCTAAGAGGAGGTTTAGCACTGCTCCCTCTGCCGATCTATAGTTCTGCTTCAATCTTGCCTTTCAGTTTGTGACACCAGCCTAAGTGACCGCACACTTCTGATGGACCACAGAAGGTCCTGGGCAGTTGCAGCAGCTGCCTTTGGCCACTAATGATGATCACCACAGATTAAATGAGGCTTTTTGGTTAGCAGGATAATAAATACACAGACTTTTGCCCTGCAGAACTGCTGATCATGTACTTTCCTTGGAAGCAAATTCGCAAAGGACAATTTTGAAGGAGCTGTGCTAGAAGGTCCATGCTACTAGAGATCAGAATCTGCACATTTCTTTTTTCCTCTGAGGGTCTCTGGATTTTAAGGGAACTGCATTCCAACCCTCTGCACTTTAAAATACATGTCTGTCTTTGCTAGCAGAGCTGTTATTGGTGAGTATGTACCCTAGGCTGACTTTTTAAAAACAAATGCAATATCTTGTAGCTGTGACTGCTTGTGCCTTAATGTACCTCCAAAGGCAAGCAGTCTATTTGTCTCTCTTCAAGAAGACAAAACTGCCACATACACATTATGGCATATACTAATGTTTGGTTTTCTGCTTTTTCTAGACATTTGGTATTTTTCCTCCTTTCTTTCCATCGTCTAAAATTATCGCAATTGCAAACAGAGTGCATGTTTTTCCTTTGTATATGAGAAGTATTAACTTAAATGAAGTACAAAGCATCAATCTTATAGGTAATGCATTAGCGAAAACCATAGGGAATTAAATGAAGAACATCGTTATGACAGAAATCACAGGCTGGAATCTTTTCCTGTTTATCTCCAGTCATGAGTAATTTAGTAGAAATCACTGGAGTTATTCCAAATTTTTACTCACATGATGAAGAGCTGGATGTCATCCATCATCAAGATAGAAACGCGGTTATGTATATTTGCAGTAGTGAGAAATATAAGTTACTTTTCCATTGTAAAAATACCTAGTCTTCCTCTAAAAGCTAGTGAGAGTTCTTTGAAAAAGGAAAGTGCTATGCTTTAAGCTTATTATTTGATAAATCAGTAGTGATAATTTTTTATGTTTAACAAATAAATGAAGAATAATCTATTTAAATTATACAACTGAAAATCTTGTTCAGCTTTGCTCCTTATATACATCACATAAAGGAATTAAAAATATGTGGAAATATTTGATGTGCAAAATTCTATTTCTGCAGTAACACAACGTTATTCATATTCGGTATGTTACAAAAAATGAAGTTTAGTCATTTGTGCACTAGCTAATGCATTATTTGTTGAAAATTAAGAAACCCTATATGGGGTTGTGTATAAGAAACCAAACGCCTGGCACGTTTACAGTTTCTTCATGCTATAGGAAATGTGAAGTCAGCTTCTTTGGCTAAGGAAGGACTCCACATGACTGAAGGAAATCACTGGGTGATACTTTGCCAATTTAGCATTTTAATGACAGAGAAACAGCCGTCTTGTGAAAGGACAGGCCTGACTCAGCATCTCAAAAATTATAACTGTCATTGCAGCCCTATTACAGACATGGTAACTTGTGGGACTTGGACAACCTCAGAGCTACTCTAATTGTAGTGTCCTGAGAAACTCAATGGTTCCTACCTTTGATTTTCTTACTAGTCTTACATGATTACTGGAGGGATTCAATTTCCTGTCGTGCGGAGATGTATGCACACATTTTTATTAATTTTAATTCTACCATACAATATTCCTACCTACAGTGAAGTGGTATGAGAGACTGTGTAGTTATCGGAAGCACCACATGGTGTCTGTAGTGCCAAACAAAAGAAGTCACAGAAAGTTTAACCCGAGACTTTTTGAAGGAGGATTTTGTTGCAAACCTGACCACGTTTGCACTGTGGGAGGGAGAGACAGTGGAACTATTTCAAGGAATGAAAGTAATAAGAATGTTTGTTGCTTTCTGATAAGTACGTTAAAGGAAGGAGTCAGAGATAGAAAACTTAGAATCATAGAAAAGTATGACTGGGAGGAATCTCAAAAGATCACCCTGTCCTGTGACTGTTTCCAGGTCATTCTCAACAAGTATTTGAGAAAAATACACGAGTAATGAGACAAGAAGACATGGAAGTAAGATTTTGCTGCTTCCTCAGGCAATCTTTCCCAGAGCTTCGCTAGCCTTACCACTGTTTTTTTTTCCTGATCTGAGTCTTCCTTGCTCAATATCCTTTCACTGTGGACTTAGAGACAGGATTTTTCCCTTGCTCTTTGACTACACTCCCCTGAACTCTGTCCAGTTGGTCCACATCTTCCTTGAAGTGCAGTGCTCCAGGCTGGACTTAAAAAAACTTTGGCTGAGGCCTTATCATCACTGAGCAGAGTACAAGGACTGTTTCGTGTGCTTTGCTAGCTATGCTCACATTTATTCATCTCTGGATAGGATTTGAATTTCTAAATTTTTGACTCTTACTCAGCTTGTCTCTTGTTATTCATTATCTTATTCCGCATTACTGCCGGACATTTACTTCTTGCATTTGTCAAGTTAATTTTTCTGGTGCAACTAAGTACCTTGTTCTTGTCCATGCAAACAACAGCACCCAGATTCTTCAGAGCACATTTCCAACTTTTAAAGGACATTTTTGACCTGTAATCTTCTGCATGACTGGAGTTGTTCTCAAAGAAGTAGCATCTTCAGATACAGATCACTAAAGATGGCATAGAGGATTTCTGGACACAGCAGAGACCTCTGCAGAACCTCACTCAGTGCAGTCTTCCATTTTGACAGTAAAGCTCTAAGGATGATTTTCCATTCACCCTCCAATATTTTCATTGAGTTGGATTAATTAATGCTAATTGCAATTTGTCTCCCGTTTTTTTCTAGACAAGAACGAATAGTCTGTTGGATCATGACTAGCATTTTTTCAGGTTAAATGAAGTTAAGCTGGTGGGTTTACAATTCCCCAGGTCTTCCTTTTTCACTTTTTCGTGTACAATGATAATAAGACTCTTGTAGGCTGCTGGATCTCTCATTTCTCTTTGAATGGCCAAAAATGACTGCTAAGAATTATTAGCCAACCCTAAAACTGCAAAGGTAATATTTCAGTTTTGGGTGTGGGCTAAAATTTGAGTCCTACAAAGACAACAAGTTTCAGAAGGAATTGTGGCACCTAACAATTTTTCTGGGATCCAGATTCAGAACTGAAACCCAAATCTCAAATACTTCAAGGCTTCGTAAATCCATATGTCTTTTTTGGGGGAGGTTTGCTATAAATAAGGCTAGGGCCATTTACAAAATGTGTATCTGTACCCCAGGTGAGACTTTGACACAGTCTTTGTTCCAAGTCATGGTCTGGAATCCAAACTCTCCCGAGTATGCCTGACTTGTGCTGGTACTTTAACTAGAGGTTTACATGGCTCCAGCATTTAAAAACACTTTTTAACTATCTTAGTATAATTGATCTTCAGGAAGAAATTTATTCCTTGATTCCAAATATACTTGCATTTAATGAACAAAGTATTTGCATGGACAGTTTTCTCTTTTTTTTCAGATCTGCACAAGTGTATTTGAGACTGAGATCATTTTAAAAGTAAGTAAGGGATAAAAGGGAAGTGGAACCTAATCCTGTCATCTTTAATTTCCATAAATAATATCCATATCTTTTCTGATCTCTGATAAGAGATGCAGAGCAAGGTCTGCAGATTTAGAGTAGGATTTTTGGCCTTTCCTTGAATAATAATAAAATGATTACTTTTGTTAGTGAACTGGTGGATGAATGATTTTCTTGTTGAAGTTCTTAAGATATATATTTCCTTCTTCTTAACACTGTTCCGTCTTTTGCGGTTCCTCTCTGAGACCTGGACCATAAAGATTCAAGATTTTTTATCAAAAGCTTGGTAAACATGGATTATTTAATCAGCCACCCACATCAGAGCTGAAAGCTTGATTCCGGAGTGGCACGAAAATATTAATGAGGAGAATTATAATAAGAAAAGAAATCACTGAAGATAATGTTCAGCTGAAAAACAAACACAAAAGTCAGGCTGCTAAGGTTTCCTGTCATATTTCGTTTGTCTTTAAAGGGACAATTTTAGACTTTAAAGTATTTTTAAGAGTTAGGAGAATAGTGCCATGGTCCCAGCACCGTGTCAGACACAGTAAGTAACAGCTCATCAGTGGACTGCAGCAGCTGATGGCGACAAACACTGTGTGTAGCAACTGACTTCCTAACTGCTCAGGTTTTGAGCAATCAGTGCAATCATCTGAAGAGGAATGGAAGCCTTGCTGCCATCTTTCAACACATCTACATGTCTACACATCCCATCACTTTCAATTAGCTTGAAATGTGTATTTACGTGGAGTTTGTTACAGTTTACTACAGTTTTGCACATAGCCAGTAGTGACAACCCCCACATCACAGAATAGCTGTATCTGAGCTAAACAGATCTAAAGACATCCCTTCCTGTCCCCCAAAATATCAGGCAAGTCCCACCGTTTTTGACTTGTCACTGATGCTTGAGAATTTCATCCTTTTTGGCCGCAGCGCCCCTGGCCTGGGCCCTCGCTGTTCAGAAACTGCACTGCTTGGTACCTGCCTACCAGAGGTGCAGCAACAGCTCTCTCTGTGGGCATCCATACTCATCTGAGTTGTTCTCCTGGTTGCCACCATAAGCACATCCTTAAAAGATGAGAGGTGAAACCAGGCAGTACAGTGTCTGTCCCTTTCCTACAGGGAAAGCAGGAAACAGCCACAGTGGAAACAACTGTCCTAGATTCAGTGTGACCTTTGGGCAGTAAAAAAGACATTAAAATTGTTCAGTGATAAAGATTTGTCTTTCTCTTTCCACAGCGAACTCCTATGTGGGCCGTCAACACACCAAATCTGCAGCGGGTACCTGTTGCAAGGAATAGATTGTTCTGACAGTGGTAAGAAGGGAGATTCCTCTAATGGCTGTGGAACAAAATGAATGGGCTCTGACTATTTTTACAACTGCTTTCAGATGTTTGTTTGTATCTGAACAGAGACTCTGCAAGACTGAAGGCTCCCCGGGCCGGCACTGTTATTTTATGCAGTTACATAGCCTGCAGCGTACCCTCTGTCAAATATTAGAGTGTTAGGGCACATTCGATCAATCAACCAGCCACAACTGTAGTAAATATCTACATATTCTTCCAGTGCATGGTAGCCCAGGTCCCCCGAATTAAAGTGCTCCAAAGAAGCTCAAGTATTTTAAGCCAAAAAATGCAAATTGGGGGACTCAAATCCATGTTCTGCTCAGAAGCTTGAAGTGGGCTCCTTATCTAGAGGAGTGGAAGGCCCTGACTCCAATTCCAACGGCACCAAGGTATTTAAGTATTCACCTTAATTTGGTCTCTGAGCTTGGAAATTTTTGGTCAATCCTCTGCCTCCTGAAGCATAACGTACAAAATAGAAATCGATTTATATACTTACATAAATGCAATACATAAAAACATTTTTCCTTGTGCTCACAAACAATAAATGCTGCTGGCATACATCTCCAGATTTTTCAGTACATTTTCAGTACTCTATTTTTTCTTTATGCCAAAAGCAACTCAGACATTAACTTTTTAGAGCTGAATTACCCTGCTGTAAAACACACAGTCTAGTATACGACCCAGACTCCATTAAGAATAATATCTACCCATAACCTTATATGCTTCTAAATTTTTGAATTAAATGAAGGTGTTTTATAAAATAGTACATTGAGCAAAGTGTAATAGCAGGAGATTTTTACTCTTCATATTTTATTAACATCACTTTCATATTTCTGCTTAGGTGGTATCATTTTATTTTCCAAAGGCAAATACATACTGCTGAAGCTTTGGTGGGGACCATTCTCACATGGCTTGAATGGAAAGAGGGCACACTCTACTGGTAGCAGTCTTCTCAGAGTTTTAAAGCAATGCTTTCCAGAGCAAAGTGCTTTCAAAGTTACTAATTACAGGGTTTGTTCAAAATATACTCACTGGCACTACTATAGTGATTCAGAACTTGCTTATAGGTAAACATTTCTATTTTAACATAACTTCAGAATTTGAGATATTAGAAATGTATGGCTAAAGCGCATAGTTTGCTTATAAACAACAGATCTCAGGTTTTTGTGGGAGTCCTGTAGAGCCGGTGGAAAGAGTCCTGTTAGTGTTAAAGTGCTCATGTCAGGTTCACTCTAGAAATTTAACTCCGCAGTGACTGGGGTATGACTCTGTCCTAGCCTGAATGTTTCCATCTTCATATTTAGCTTTATGAGACTTTTAACGTTTAACAGCTTTCTTGAGGCTTAGAAGATAATTTTTTTCAGAACTTTAAATTGCCCAATACAAAAGGTGTTCTGTCTCAATCTGCCTTTAAATAAGGCCACCAGAGACTTAAAAATGCTTTAGAATAAAGGTTGGCTCAATTAAGAACCGACCAAGAGAATTAATCTACTAGTTTAAGCTTCGTGAGCCAAACAAGCTAAAAATGGCTGTATTAGGAAGAATTCAAGGTAATTGAGTTAGCAGGTTGGTTTCATTCAGTCCTCACCTGACTCATAATTGATCCAATTTGTTTTAGCCATATAGGCTTCACCTAGTTACAACGTTTTCCAGTTCCTAGTAAGCCTAAACTGTTTTCCCATAGATTGCTTTCTCAACCATGCACAGGGCACGGGGATGGTGCTTCACCATTTCTCTGCCTGACCTTCCATCTGGTTCTGGAAGCATTTCAGGGATGCTGTCACAGAAGCATTGACCCCAACCTCTACCTAGCAGCTTACATTTTGCCTCCTTGACCTCCTGCTGCTCCCTTTTTTGCCATTGCAATCCACGGGGCCCTGACAACCACCTTTATGCCCCAGCAAATCACCTAGACTTCTCAAGAAGTCCTTAAGACACCAGTTCATAAGACACCCTTTTTCCCTAGAAGCATTTGAGACTAATGAGCTGTGGATGGAAATACTCAACGGTATGTCTCTCTGTGTCCTGAGTTCCTCCAGTTCAGCCCTTCTGAATAACCAATATTTGACATTCAGGCTCAAGAGCTGCCCTCTGTGTGTGTGTGTGTGTGTGTGTGTGTGTGTGTGTGTGTCTGTCTGTCTGTATGATCTGCCTACAAGAACATTAACTGCACATCTGGGGTCTGGTGCAGTGAACTACAGGATTCTACTATCCCAGTGGGTTTCAACTTTCATTCTGTCTTACTTGTAGAACTTTTTTATCTCCAGGCTGTATCAACTGGAAAAGCACTCCAGATTTGGGATGGTCTTAAATTAGCCCAGCTACTGTGTTATACATCTTTAAATGCTCATAACTCTCAAATTATTATTTCCTTGAAACTTTTTGTGTTTTCAGCGTAAATTATCCAGCCCAATTTGCAGCTAATGTAAGTGGCAAGGAATGTCAGATTTAATAAAAACAAATCATAGAAATAGTCATTAATTGCTATATACAGTATTAAATGGCAAAATAGCACTCTGCTATCAATTAAATATTCAAAACAAAGCTTCAAGGTTTGAAATTACAAATGAGATTTTTGCTCTTGATTTTTCCATCTTCCCTAATTTTTGCTTTTTTTTTTGATCTTCACAGTGCAGCAACGCAAGGATCTTGTCACACTCTAGGTTGTGTTGCTGCATTTAAATTCTTCCAAAGTGTTAGTTTTTTGCTCTAGTCTTTCTTGAGTCTCACTGTGAGTTAATGACTTGCCCTTGCCCTGAAAGTATAACAGAATAAATTCTACTCATAACTCAAAAGTTAATGTTTCTCAAACCATCTTTAAGTGCGGATCATGTCCAAAGAAATTTATTAGTAGACATGCAGCTAAAGGAACCCTTGATGTCATATGACGGAAAAACTAACCCACTTGCTGTGTTTAAAGATACTTAGTTGGTCTTCGAAATATTTGGGTTTTTTTTCTGAATGTGGTTTATCTCATAAATATATCACTCAAATTTTTTATTAGATAATTGCCACTGATATTGATGTAATCTTTCTCTACTGTTAGCACAGAAATCATTTATTTCTTGACACAAGTCCTAGAGACAGGTTCTGTGAAAAGAGAAGAGGTGTCACTGGCTTGGTTTTGTGAAGTGCTAAGCACTTGATTTCACTGAGAGTTGCAAGTCTTTATCCTCCTGGAAAGGGAGGGAAAAAAAAGCAGATTACTTTTGTCTGCTGTTAGTTGAACAGCATAAGACATTTTAATATGAAAGAAACAAATTATTCAACTTGCAAGAAGCTAGACAAGTTAATTGCATCCTTCAGCTTGTAGCATCCATGTAGGTCCTAATTAAGCAAACAACCTTCCTTCTCTTTGGAGGTTATGTTGTCAGGGCTGCACTCACGTGAGGCTTTCAGTTGACTGCTTAAATAATTTGAAGATATCAGTGGTTGGAACTAATCCGATTTTCTATAGCAGATCTCCCCCCTAACTGAGGGCCACTAAAGTATCTGATGAGACAATAGTTTTCATATTGATGTTCAAATGTGAGTATTTAATAAGGCCTTATGCACACTTAATGAGAATCACAGTAGAAGCAGGGATGTGGTCTTTCCAGGGGACAGCAATCCTATCTGAACAGACCCCATATCATGAGCATGCCTCACCTGTGCTTTTGACTAACCGTGGAAGGTGGCATTGGAACATATCAACTTTTCCTGCCTACTTTCAGCTGTCACTTGCCTCTTCTGACATATTTAAGTAAAATTGATGTGCTAAATCTGGAAGCTGCTCCTATTTATTTTTTGTTAGAAATGTAGTGGCAGTTGGAAGAGGTATAACTATATTCAGTTAGCATGATGTTTGGCAAATCACTTGTATATAAGACATTTTAGATCTCTCATAGACTTAGGTAACCCAGAAATCATATAAGTCCTGCTTTGCTTTTACTTACTGCAAAGAATATATGGACCAGTATCTGGGAGTTTTGTTGTCCAATGTCATTCATCTGTTCTGCCTACAGGACAAGACTAACCCAAGCTATTATAATTACGTCCGTTGCTGAGAAAATATGAGGCTTATTAAACTGAGGGATACAGTGAAGAAGTCATCAATTTTACCTTCCCATAAGCAATAAGAGTGATATATAATAAAATGTTTTATATGTGGAAGAATTAATTAATCACTATAATCATGGTGATTTAAGGCAGTGACTGATGTAATGAAATTTCCTTAGCTACGGCTAAAGAATAGAGAGATGTTTCACTGCCTTTTCCTCCCTCTTCAGTTTTAGCGTTAGATAAGGCTATGTTCTGCTTTGAACTATCAGTTAGGGTCTCCCACGACCTTTCTCCCCAACTCCGCTGCGTTGCTACACTGAACGTTCTGTGTTCGCGGTTTTTGCACAATCAAGTCTTGCTGTGAAGGAAGCATTTAGCAGTCTTGCACTCATCTCATTCCCATCCCTTCCATCTAGCATCTACCAGGTTTTTCAAGGGCTTTAAGCTCGAATGTGTCACTGAGGAGGAGTATCCTGACTAAGTGCTCAGACAGATCAGGACTGTAAACATTTGTGATCCAGATGGCAAAGCTATGAGGCTGTGCAGCTGCCATTCGTGCCTCAGAAGGCTCGAGTGCATGGAGGTAACAGGAAGGAAAAGCTTGGAGAGCTCCAGCTCTCTAAGCCCTGCTCTCTCCAGCCATCCTAGCTCCTAAATTTGCCCTATGGAATTTTATTTTAGATTGGTAAACCCAGAATTCAAAATGCGCCTGTAGGTAAGTGCTAAACTTAACTTCTTTCAGAAAAGGAATTCTCAAATGGTCTTCACTGTTGTTGCTGATATCCACATTACACGAACAACCTTTTATTGAGGGTTTATTAAAGCTAAAATGTGAACAATCTAAGTTAGTGGAACAACCTCGTCAGAATCAAAGAATTACCACAAACATCTATAATCTTCTGCTTTGTGTTTTTGACTTTTCCTCTAACACAGAGAAACATTAAGTTATTCATTTATAACAAGTAGCTTACCAAAATGGAACATTACAATTGCGGTTTGCCACCCAAGAGAAAGTGGAAGAGAAAGGAAACCAAGGACAGAGGAACATCGAGCTGCAATAGCTTTATGACTGTTTGGGCCATTAAATTGAGCTCTCTGAAACAGCCTACATTGCTTAAAGTGTTCCTTGAAGGTGCTGATTTGCTGTAGAGGTAAGAGGGTTTTATAAGACCCCCTGTGGAGTACCTGTATAGGTGCACTGCTATGCTAGTATGTGTACTAGTATGGGCTACGTAGCAGGAAGACAACCAGCAGGTTGAGGGAAATGATTATCCTCCTCTACTTAGTGCAGTAAGGCCACATCTGTGTCCAGTTTTGGGCACTTATTTCAAGATAGATACGGTGAAGTAGCAGATGGCTACGGAGGTGGTCAGGGACTGAGAGCACTTAACCTGCGAGGAGGGGCTGAGGGAGCAGCGCTGCTGTGACCTGATGAAGAGGAGTCAGATGTGAGCTAACAGCCAGTTATAAGTACTGGCAGGGTAATTACAGAGATACTGGAGCCAAAATCCACTCAGTGGTGCTGGACGCCACAGCAAGGGACAACAGTCACATATTGAGCTTGGGAGGTTCAGGTCATGCATTAAGAAATTGTTTTCTCTAGGGCGCTAGTGCAGAGAGGTTGTGGCTTCTCCATCCTTGGAGATTTTGAGAGCTGGCTAGATTAAGCCACATCTGATCATACCCTGTGCAGTCAATAGTCCTGCTTCAAGTGGGAGTTTGGACTAGATAAGCTCCTTTCCAACCAGTATTTATATGATTCTATATGGACTTCCCCATTTGTGCTGCCTTGCCTCCACTGAACCTGACTGGAACAGTTAGTGAATGCAAAACATTTGGAATAGATACATAATTCCGCATGCTGGTCTTTACTAGCCACTTTTCACAATCACAAAAGCTCAAGTTTTAATCTCAGAATAGATTTTCCAACAAAATTCTATTTCCATTTTGTTCTAAATTCAATGCAGAACAAAGAGTATTTTTGAAAAAGTGATATGCAATGGAATCAGCCTCCTTGGTTAATGCTCATCCTTTTACCTTAGTAGCAGCTCTGAAATATCAGATCTCAGTGTTTGCTTGCTGTGTTAGTGTTTGTGCATTTCTGAATTTATTCATTTTTTTCTTTGCACCGCCTTATTTGGTTTTCAAGGTTTTCGCAGTAAAAACTGCATGTTTGCAAAGCATGAAGTGAAGTTATGTTGCTATAGAGATGTTGGCTATAATGGTAATACTTTATTATGTATTAAGATAATGGAATACTATACTCCCTGAGAGGAAGACAAGAGCAAATCTTGAAAAACGCAAAGTGCAGCATGACATGATTATTAAAGCACAGATGTAGAACACACAAAATATCCAGCAACCTCTCTTTCAGAACTTTAGACAAGTATAATGAGACAGCAAACATGAAAGAAAAGTGTTCTTGTAGATGATACTTCAAAATTTATGTATGATGCACATTGATGTTATGCTGATGGTGGTGGAAAGAAAAAATTGAGAGAGAAAAACAAAGAAAAGAATTAATCAGATTTCCTTGATGATCTCCACATTTTAAAGAGTTTCGGTGGGTTTGTGAGCATCTCAGGATACATATCAAGAAACCTGGATTTTCCAAAATGCGCAGGTGAGGATACGCAAAGAAACAGCACGCAGCTATACTAAATCAAAGATCTGGAACAGATGTAGAAAAGGGCTAGATGGGAACAGAAAACAACTTCTTTTAATCTAAATCTGCCCCAAGACAAACAGTTCCTCTATGTTCTCATTTATTTCTTTAAAAATGATTCAGCTGCAGTAGGCTTCAAGTCTCGTGACCTGTTTGTTTAATAAAGGTTTATTCTAGAAAGGATGGCATGATGGCACTGTTAGGAAGCCTTAGCTAAATCACTGCACCAATAAGTTGTACCATTCCACCTCAGCTAATGTATCAGTCTCACCCAAATTTTACTGGGCTGAAATGTTCACAGGTTGTTTGGGGCAAAACTTTTCCTCTCTCTCTCTGGCGATGTGTGTTTATTTGTATGCGTGCAGGCACGTGTGTGTGTGTAATTCACTCCTACTCTTCTCTGCTAGAGTGCTAGCATTCAGAATAAACTGTATTTAACCCGCTCAGTATTATGGCCTGTGGGTCATCCCTATGTGTGTGAAATTAGAGGAAGATTGTTCTGGTTTTGAAAGATAGATGCTTCACAACACAAGACACCTATTTAAATACTCTCAAAATTAGTTTCACAGGAACTATTATTTCTTAAGGAACAAAACAATGCCACTTAATATTTTAGGGAATATGTACAAAAACATGAAAGACGGATATTTTTCATTACAGTTAGGAATTTGTGTGGATGGGCCAAAACACAAAACTATTGATTTTCTCAGTGACCTCAATCACAGAGGACAAAGATCTTCATGACTGTCACCCCCTTGTGAGTCTAGAGTATCCAGCTGGTTGCTAGCGTGCCTCTTTCCCTGTTAGCTGAGTTAACCCAGACTGGAAAACACTGGAGCAGCATCGCTGGGAAACTATATTGCGACACTGAAGTAAGTCAGAGAGCTCTAGTGTCCAGAGTTTGGCCGTTTCAGTCTACTAGACCCTCCTTGTTAGCAAAGTTGTATTGTCTTCCCTATTCACTGGTTCTGTTCTGTTCATTATGTCTATTAAGGTCATAATTTCTTGATAAAAGTCAAGAAGCCAGTCTGGTGACAGACTATAAAGTCTTCAAGGCAAGGGCTTGGTCATGCAATGGAGTGGTGGTTCAGGCTGGGGCCATGCTTCTTACCGTAGTACAAATAATGACAATATAAAATGTACAGTGCAGCCCAAAAGGGGAAACTAAGCGTAATAAAGATGCATTTTATTTTCTAAATGTTCTTACTCTCTGTGCAAGAAACTGGATGTGAATCCTGTCTTTCTTCTTAAATCCTGGGAGTTCTCCATTTTCTGCATAACCAGTGTTATTGCATAGCACCTGTCCCTTGCTTCTAACACTGCTGTGTAAAAACTACAGAGCGCTGTTTAAAATAATGATCAGCTTAGGTCCTTTTCCATATAATGTACATGAAGCAAACAGCTGAATGGTAAATTGGCTTCAGTTCAAAAGTTTCCTAGCAACAAAACAGGTAATGCAGCAAGCAGAAAGTCAGGCTGTATACTGTCAGCACCTGAAATGATGAGTTATACACAAAAAAGTGCTTTTTATATAGCAGATACTTATTCTAAGACTGAATGGTGCCTTCAGGATTACTTTGTGAAAATGAAGCCAGGAATACAAAAAACTATGGCCCTCAGCACTCTGTTATTGCATTGTTATCCTCTCTAGTCAATAGTTTGCAAGTTTCAGTTAGGAGAGCAGGGGAAATTTAAACCAGGAAGGGTAACAGCTGCTTGGTCCTTTGTTAATGTGTTCGTTATGAAGAGAGATATCCATACTGTTAATAGGGCTTGAAGGACAAACGGGTTTTATGGGTATCTCTTTAAACTTGTCTTGAATGCCATGTCAAAAAATTACCATTAAGTCATGACCACAATTAACGCTGTGTTCTTCTAACTCAAATATTAAAAATTTCTACTTTGCTTTGGGCCTTTGGAGATTTGGTTTTTTTTAAAGTAATTTAGGGGAATGAAGATCTCTAGGCTTTGGTTTGTACAGCACCAGGCACGGTGAGAGCCCTGTAGGCTAGTCTTAGTATTAAGTTTTAGTGACCTGATTTACTGAGTTGATTTAGTATTGGTGTTTCAGTAGTGCAAACTTAAGGCTTCCCTTGTCTACCTCCTCCCTCCTTCAAGTGTTTCTCCATGCTGAAGGTTTCCTTCCACTCAGCTGTACATAGCCAGGTGGCGGTACACCTGCTTGGCTCTGCGAAATCCTGCTGTCATTTTAAACTGGGTCATGTGAAAGTCTGGTTCAGGAGGGTGGCCACATAGTCTAGTTTGGGAGGGTGGCCATGCAGACAGTCAAATGGATACGGCTGAGGAAGCAGAAAGGATATGACTGAGGAGGCAATGAGGGATCAGGAGGTGGCTTCAAATAAATGAGGGTTCAGGAGGTATCTTCAGATAAAGCAGAAAGGATCTCAGATCGGATATGCTGCTGACTGAACTGTAATGTGAAATCAGAGCGGGAGCTGAAGCACGTCCATGTGCACTGAAAGGAACAGGAGGGGGTCCTGCAGAGGGCTGCGAGGTGTTTCGTGCTTCCCAGTCATACCCAGTGGGAGCTGGTGGTCATGCCTGCAAGGCCTTGCCCTGCAGCTCCCGAGCTCCTGCCTGAGCCTCCGTGCCTGCACCGGGCAGCTTGCTCAACGTTCAGTCCAGCCACGCAGCAGCCCATTTTGTTAGTATTCAGTCTTCAGTTCACCTCACTGACTTTGCTGACAGTCAGTGCTGTAGGCAAACCAGCCCTGCCTCTGCTGTGAAGCAGGAAAAGAAGTCTCTATGGCTATTTATCAGCTTTTCTGACCACTTCATGTAATTACTTCAGAGGACTTTATGATTGACTTTCAACATTATACAGTTTCCTACTTTTCCTTGTTTCATTTGTGAGAATAATTTAATAGTCTTCTCTCAGCAGTACTCACCCTCTTGTGCCTGGCATTTTTAGTTTCACAGTGACAGCATCATAAATATGCTCATTTCTTACACTAACACTGAAGCCACATTTTGTTCCTGTCACGTTTTGCTGTATTTTAGCTAAATAACAGCACTTCTTTGTGTACTTATCTTTCTTGAGGTTTTTTGTCTTTAACGCTCTCCCCTGAAATTGTTAGGATTTGTTTATATAGCTAGAGGAGGAGATAACATTGCAAAATATTCTTACCATAAGAGAATAAAAAAAAAGGAGTTTCAGAGAATCAGAAAAGCTTTTGTAAGCAATGTCGGAAGTGTGAGGGTTTTTTTCATAGTTTTATCTTTCAATACTGACTTATATGTGCAAACAGAATTGCTAGAAGGTCTTGGCTCCGGTTTATTTCTCACATCTGCACAGCCTGCCAGGGCTGTGACTTTGGGCATGACCTTGACAAAGAGGGTGGTGATGATGATTAATCGCACAAATAAGTTGTGCTGTCCACTATTTTTTATCTGGCAGATGGGTATGACACCTTATCAAAAGCCTAAATGTGCGGATTCACTGGGGTTGGGAAACTTTGTTTCTGCAGTCTGTGTACATAAGCCAGCAGGAAGGAGTAAAATACATCAGTCTTTGTACTGCTAGTTCACTGAGGAAGATCAGTCTGTAAGGGATAAAAGGCTTGACACTGCTGCCCACATGTATGCTTCTAGTGCCATTTGCTATACACTAGGCTAGTCTCTGCGGCCTCCAGCTGCTGTTTCAGAAATGATGAAGTCTCCCAGAGTCAAACTGCACTGGATCGAACTGCCAGCCACAGGTGGATGTCTCAGGTCCTGCAGGTATCTCAGATGGCACTAGACGTCTGTCTTTGGGCAAATGGCTCAAATCAGCTGTGTCCTGGAGCAGGCTCAAGTTCTGTACTATGCAACTATTGCACTGGAGCTCTTGCTGCTGCAACTATAGACCGACCCATCACATCTCATGGTCAGAAAGTGTCTCTTGTTCCTTCTCCTCCAAATCTGCTTATTCTGCCCCAAGATCCTTTCCCTCATCAGTCTTGTATTTTTTGCTCTGAGAAGCCCTTGCCAGACACAGCTAATCATCTTCACCTGATGCTGGGGTCCCAGAGCAGGCAACAGCCTACACACCACAGGTCCCACAGGAAACTTGTCTGCAGGTGTGACTCCTCATTAAAAGGGGTTTCTTGGCTTTCCAGCTGCAGCCTAGTCCTGCAAATCTTTCCCCTTTGTGTGACCAGAGGGGTTTTTCCCACACTAGTACCACAGAAAGTTGAGGTTTGCAATGAGTTTAGATACCGATAAATGCATTCACTAACCTGCAATTTCAGACAGTGGCATAAGCTTTGGGCTCAAGATTTTTGTGAACACTGTATTATAAAGCATTAGAAATCTATCTCCAAAGAACAGCAAAAATACTAAGGTTCTTAGTTGCAACAGAAGGAATCCCAGCCTCACAAGGCATATAAATACTATCAGAAAGGTAGCAGCTTCCCAAAAAGGGCAGAATGAAGCATTTCATGTCTTGTAACAGCTTTCAGTACTACTGAGTGCTGAAATGGGCGTTCCTTACTGATAGCAGTACTGATTTAGAAATATAAGCACATTGTAAAGCAAAGAATTTTGACTAGGGAATCAGAGTCAGCTGTATTCTAATGGCATTTTGTCCTTTATTCTTCAAATCAACTAATGTTCACACATGTGCCCTCAGGAGACAGCAAGTAATTTCAAACTCCCACGTTTCTGCAGATTTTGCACATAGTTTTTTATTGCAGGGAAAGAGGGGTCATGCTTTCAGCAGTTCATACTGAAAATATTAAACTGAGTACACAAGCAGCTGCTAATAGTACAGTTATTAGCTTTAGGAATGCTCAAGAACCCCATGTTGGAGATGTGCCTTGTGAATGGATCTGATTCTCTAGTAAAGTATTATCTTTTGAATTAATCCACCTTGAAATATTAATAAAATGTCAACAAAATGCCTACCTTGATATTTGGAAGAATCAGTCCTGCATATTCAACAACAGTGAGGGTCCGGCTACCAGGAGACAGAGTGAGACTCTGGAGGGGGAAGGGGAAATAAGTTAGTGGGTACACAGGATTTTGGGGAAAGGTGAGAAGGATTAGGTTAGTTCGTGATCTTTAGGTGTCTGCTGAGGTTAAGACTGAATTCTGGGTGCTTCCTCTGAGTCTACTGCTCAGTGCTGCAACTACTACCATCAGTCATCCTGTTATTACTCACACCTCCTTCCTGGTCTGAATTCTCCCCGAACAGCATGTGGGCTTCAGGTCCCTGCAGCTCAGTTTCATGATGTCCATCAGTGAAGAGCACAAACTGCAACTCCTTCTTGTAGCCCATGGGGAAAAACAGCTTTTTAACTGTATAAGTGGGAATGCCGGAGAGGCAAGTGGGCCATGAGACACATAAGGCATGAAAGAACAGCGCAGGTTCACATCTCCCCATCACTGTGGGCTCTGAATTCCTTCTGAAACATCCAGAAAGGATGAACAGATGATATCCTCACTAGCTCCCACAGTAAAAAGGCTCTTCTGAGAAATAAAGTACCCTACTGGTCCTAACAAAATAATTGTGTCATAATCTGGTTTTAGCCATACCTCCTGTAGCCTGTTGAATACATGGCTCCTAAGCAACAAGAGTTTCTCCCTGGGTTTCAAAGGCGCACACACAAACATCTTATTTAGAAAAGAAACCACGGTTGTGTTTTCCAGTGATGCTCTAGCTGAAGGTAGAAAGGAATCAAAGAGTATGGAAGACCATAGATCATTGTGGTCCTCACTGAGGTCAGTTGAAGTGAGGTGGCGGTGGGGCTTCAAGTTAAGCTGACAGAAATGCAGGGATGGTCAGCAATCCAAGCACAGGGTGGCAATGGCCAGACACAGTAGTCGCACTAAGAACAGCACCAGACTTTGCACAATGATGAAATATTGGTAGATGATGACATTAAACATGCCATACAAGATCGAAACTATAAGGGGACACAGTGCCTGACAAGAAAGCAGGGGTCCACGTTCGGCAAGTGCTTGAGACTCCAAAATTATAATCCATCCCCAGCCGACACAACAAAATGAAAATCTCAAAGATATTCTTGAAATAGCCTGAAGAACAGTAGAATATAATTGATTTAAGCAAAATGATTTGTTTGAACATATCTGAGCTTTTTGTTTCAATTTCAATGGGTTTAAAAGGCAACCTCTTAGTGTAATTCAGCTATGCTGCATAAATGACAAGTCATTCTTAAGTGGAAAATGAAAATTTCTTTTTAAAAAAGGTCAAAAACTTGTGTTCTGACATTTCTGCCATTTTTTCAGGTTGCAGGATTCTCATTTTAGGTTTAGGTTTCAGTAGGCTAACATTTTCCTATGAAAATAATCATAGCTGAGAAATTGCTAGTCACATCCAGAGACAGAGAACCACCATATTAAAACTTGACACATTCTCATTTTATAAAAGAAATTAAAAGCCAGAGGCAAACAGACAATACCAACTTATAATGAAGGATTATTAGTATTAGAAGGTAGTGTGGGATCCTTTTTGGCATACTGATGAAGAGTAGCATATGCTAATCATACTAGATCCATAGAGAGGGAGCATCATGGACTTACATTCAAGGCTGCATAACCTGTTGCATGCAAGAATCACTCTTCTTTTAGAAGAGACCTCTTGCCTAATTAAATTTAAGATGCAATGTAAAGGATTAGTAGGTGAAGAGGATAGGTGAACCGGAAGAAAAAAATATTTCAAGTTAAATGCCACAGCTTTGTACCAACCCTGACTCTAATGGGATCAGATTTAAGATTTTGACAATTGACATCAGGTGTGCAAAGGTGTGAATGAAATGAACATCTGTATATTGGATATTCTATAATGATGCTATCTTTAAGGACACTGTGCAGGAGTGAATCTCATCCCATAGCACACTTTGTAAGTTCACTCTAATATGTACATGCTATATTTCAATTTATTGAAAGCTACATAATTGTAATAAGTACTGACTTCAAAGAAAGACATCTTTACAATAAGATTTAAACAAATTCTAAATTAATGCATAGTTGAAATTAAAGGCTTACCGGGAGTAGTCAGCATGGATTCACAAAAGGGAAATCATGCTTGACCAATCAGGAAGATCAGGAAGAGTGGGCTAGATAAGTGGTCAGTGAGGTGGATTGAGAACTGGCTGAATGGCCGAGCTCAGAGGGTTGTGGTCAGTGGTGCAGAGTCTAGTTGGAGGCCTGTAGCTAGCAGTATCCCCTAGGGGTCAGTCCTGGGGCCAGTCTTGTTCAATGCATTCATCAATGACCTGGAGGAAGGCACAGAGTGCACCCTCAGCAAGTTTGCTGATGATACTAAACTGGGAGGAGTGGCTGATACACCAGAAGGCTGTGCTGCCATTCAGAGGGACCTGGACAGGCTGGAGAGATGGGCGGAGAGGAACCTCCTGAAGTTCAACAGAGGCAGGTGCAGGGTCCTGCCCCTAGGGAGGAATAACCCCATGCACCAGTACAGGCTGGGGGACTGACCTGCTGGAAAGTAGCTCTGCGGAGAAGGACCTGGGAGTGCTGGTGGACAACAAGTTAAGCATGAGGCAGCAGTGTGCCCTTGTGGCCAAGAAGGCCAATGGTCTCCCGGGGTGCCTTAGGCAGAGTGTTGCCAGCAGGTGGAGGGAGGTGATCCTGCCCCTCTCCTCAGCCCTGGGGAGGCCCCATCTGGAGTGCTGTGTCCAGTCCTGGGCTCCCCAGTACAAGAAAGACATGGCACTACTGGAGGGAGTCCAGCAGAGGGCTACAAAGATGATGAGGGGAATGGAGCATCTCTCTCATGAAGAAAGGCTAAGAGAGCTGGGCCTGTTTAGCCTGGAGAAGGGAAGACTGCAGGGGGATGTCATCAACGTGTACAAGTATCTGAAGGGGGAGTGTCAAGAGGATGAGGCCAGCCTCTTCTCCGTGGTGCCCAGCAACAGGACAAGAGGCAACGGGCACAAACTGAACCACAGGAAGTTCTGTCTGAACATGAGGAAGAACTTCTTTCCTGTGAGGGTGACTGAGCACTGGCACAGGTTGCCCAGAGACACTGTAGAGTCTCCTTCTCTGGACGCGATCCTGAGCAGTGCACTCTGGATCGCCCTGCTTGAGCAGGGGAGGTTGGACTAGATAATCTCCAGAGGTCTCTTCCAATTTTGGCTATTCTGTGATTTTGTGAGAAGTTTTGGTACTGGAAATAGAGGTCCTTCACCTATAAAATGAAAAGAATTATAAACATTCTAGTTTCTACCTACTTCTCTGCCAATTGCCTTCAACTTTGCTCTGGCAGGGTCTAATTTGCATTCTCTCTGGCAACTCTGATGTCAAACTGAAAATAACAATTCTCTTTATTAAGTCAAATTTGGGGTACAGCTATTTGGAAAAGAAGGTGTGTTTGCTTCACAACTGCTTTTTTCGATTTGTTTGCATTGTGGATTTGTGTGATTAGCAACAGTTCATCTCTTTCTTTGTAATCATCCCACTTCCCAGTGAACAAGAAGTGAGGTCGAATGGTGGATCTTACCTCCCACAGTTTCAGCAAGTTTCATGTTTGCTTTAGTTTATTATTTATTTTGCCATAAAAAACACCAGGTCCAAAATAAATTTCTATCCGATTCCTGTCAATTAGACCTGAAAAGTCTCTAGCATGGCAGAAAGTTACTTCTTTAATAATATCTCTTTCTTACCTGGTAATACTTGCCCATAGCTTTTGCAGTGTATTGCTTACTAACATATTTTCTTAATTTACCTCCTTCATTCATAGAGTGCACTCTTTATTCTATTCTAGTCTAACAAAAGGATAATATAATTCACATTTTGTAAACAATATATTTAAGGTGAAGGATATTTTGATTAAATATCCCCTTGAGCATCTATTCTCCAGTTCAAGGAACAGCTGTCTCTGAATGTGCATGTAAATACCATTGTCATTTACAGGAGCTATGTAATAGACATTAGGGGAAAAGCAATTCTTTCTTGCATTGTTCTCCTCTGAGTTTAGTGCATGGCACTGTTGCGTTGAAGAGGTAGCAGGTCATAACATTCAAAGGGAGGTTTTTCCTAAAGGAGTTGAGTAATTCATCTTACAACCAATGCTTTACCATTTCCAATTTCAGTATTCCATCGCCTACTTGAGTCACCTTGTGACATTTGCAATACAGACATCT
Organism: Struthio camelus; assembly: GCF_040807025.1. NCBI lineage: Eukaryota > Metazoa > Chordata > Aves > Struthioniformes > Struthionidae > Struthio > Struthio camelus. The sequence goes on along the minus strand of NC_090943.1, from coordinate 28,304,283 downwards.
TTGCAGAATTTGCAAAGCCTTTCCTAGTCAGGACCTTTTCTATCTTTTATTTTTACTTCTAGTTTCTATTACCTTCCTTGTGCCATTGTCACTCCTGTTATTCTCTGCCAAACTCTGGATGAATTAAACAGTAGAGTTAAATACAAATACTGCTTTACACTGCAGTCACCCCCACCCCTGCATAGCAAAGCAGCCACCTGCTTTATCCCTCCATTCTTCTCTCTATCTGGATTTTTAAATAGCTGAAGAAGTCTGAGTGTTAGGCAGCTGTGTCCAGGTAAGGGGAGATCTGTAAATGGAAACAGTTAATTTTCCACTTTAAAATAAATGTGTTTGTTTGTACTGTTTTAAGGAACTGATTAGGATAGCAGTTCCTAAGCTGTTGAACTATCACAGAAGTTATTGACATAGTCAGGTAAGGGATGGTCTTACCCGGACAGAACTCTATATAGATTGTCATTTCATTTCATCCTTGGCCCTTAAAAGGATATGTGTGAGATGAAATAAGACAGCTATACAGACAAGAAAGGTCCAAAATGGTAATAATGATGAATGAACCTGATGAAGTGATTCCATTATTTGCAGAATTATTTCAGGGGTTACTAAAGCAACACAATCTTTTGAAATGATCTTGCTTTTTCTGTTGGGAGAACCTCATTCTCTGTACTCATTTGAAAATGCCTATACTTCCTATTGCTGTTCTTCCACACTGGCCTCTGGCTCTGCACCTCCTTGCTGTTGCCATATAGGCTGGCTGGACTAGCTGCTGGAAGCAGCTGAACCCATTTGGCAAGTTCCAGCAAACACAGATTATTTGCTCCAGAGGATGTATACAGCATGTGTAACTTTCCAAAGTCAATGGGATTTAAGAGGTTGTGGGTTTGCCTTTCATAGCCAAAAGACTGATAGATTTGCTGGGCCTTCCAAAATTAGGAAAACACATTTAGGATACAGCTGGTGAACAAATGAAACTCGCCCAAGAGACAGAACTCCTGCAGGTTCATTGAAACTAAATCAAGGCAGATTTGTCTCATTAATTCTTATCAGTAGATGATTACAGATCATTTTCTCAGAAGATACCATTGGTAATTTTTTAATTGCATATCATGCTTTATTTTTGGATTTTTATTTTAATTTTTGCTGGCCAGTCACATTCTCTTGATCTACCAGCAGAGTGTGCTGACTCACAAGAACAGTGTTTATTCAGACAATGGTAGGGCTGAAAGGAGATTTGAAAAAAAAACTAAAGATTATGTTCAGGGTGGTAAAAAGAAAAAAAATGCCCATTTTTAGGATATAATATTTTTTCCTACTTGTTTACTTCTGGTAGTCTCAGAAACTGTACTTTTATGAGTCACCTAAACTAAATGTATGATGATAAAACTTGGGGTTGATCATCCTAACTTCAAAATCTGGATTTCAATATCATGGTAAATGGAAAAAAAGCATTAAATATTTGGAACTCACCTCAAATATTTCTCAGGTTTTGTTTTTTGGAATTATGTTATTTCAAAGATTTGATTTTTTTTCTTCCAGAACTGTTTGTGAATGTTTCGTTTGTTCTTTACTCCACAATGTGATGATATACAATTACAGTACAAAACCAAACTGTTACTGACTCTGCTGTTTAATACTGATTGAGATATCTTACTTTCTGCTTTCATATAATCATATCTTGGCTAAACTTGACTCTAGACCCGGATGATAGACTCAGGGCTTTCCCTAGTGGTGGAGACTCGTCTCTACCCCTGTGTAGAGAGGTGTGCAAGTTCAGTGGAGCCCAACGAGCCTTGCTGTGTGTGTGAGATTTGGAAGGCTGGGCAGATGCTGTTTAGAGAGCCATTGCTGCCTCAGTGGTAAAACTTTAGTTAAAATACATGTTTACCAGCTGGTGCAGAACTGAATGCAGGGACAACCTCAGGTTGTAACAGCAACTTATAAGTCATACCTGTTCCACACTGAAAGGTAAGGTTTTTTTCTGTTTTATGGTGGTCCCTTTAGCACATCTAAAAGTTTGGAACTGTTTGCTAGGTTCTGGGCTTTCTAAACATGTATGTGGAAGCTTCATGCTATTTCATGGGCACAGTAAATCAGTATAACACCTGCAAACCACTACGATTTTATGAAGTTGTTTTCTCCTGGCTTTATTTCTGCCTACCTGAGCACTGGAATCTTCTCCCTGGTCCTAAGTTTAAAAGTGTGGGCTATCTTCTCCAGCTAAGCAGCTTCAACATTACCAACCAATGCTTTTCTCCTCTACTGCTTCTAGGCAACAGCTGACTCTGAAGAGAAAACAGCACAGTTACAGCCCACACAATGCACACACCCACACATTGAATATGAGAGGCTTGCTTGAGGTCTTTCAAAACATGCAAAAGAAAGCTAAGTGACTTGAGAAAAAATTGGAATTGTATATTTTCTGAGATTATTGACTGATTCAAGTAATTTTCTCTTCCTAAAAATCCTAACACTGTCTGGGAATAATAAGTTTTATAATACCACCCCAAGATCAATTTTCAAACTTTTAGATATAGATGATGTACCAAAGAGGTTTTTCCAAAGCATTTAGGTACCAATAATCTTCTTTAGGCTCTGGGCTGTCATTAGAAAAGCAACTTTAGACATCAGCCAGAAGGTTCTTCATCTGCTTATATGGGCCAGACTTACGCCATCTAACTGAGGAATTGTGGCACTTCAGGCTTTTTTTGTCATGAGGTATAAGTCATATTTACAATGTGTGTTTCTGGGGGAAAAAGCTAGGGTTTTACTTCTAAATCAGCTAGCACTTAACCTGAAAGGCCTTAAGTCTGGGACCCTACCTTACCTGACCATAGAAATACCTTAGGTCAGGAATTAAGCCGATATAGCTTGTGCTTAGCTCCTTTATACCAGCATACTGGATTAACCTAAGAATGGATTAACTTTGCTCTATTTCACAAATTGTTCCTGGAGCCTTCCAGGCTTCTTTTTTCATGGTATTTCCCTCATTCTCTGCTAAGCCTATTTGGCCTTGGGCAATGTGCAGTCCTGATTCTCAGCAGTATGCTTGAGAAGTTGTTACATGACTAACAAAGCAGGTAGATATAAATTGGCAACCAAATATTTCCTTGCAGTTATGCAAAAGGGAAATGTTAAGGAACACTAAGATGGGATTGTTTGCTTGTCACAATTCCTTAGCTACAACTGATGATGTAATTGGAACATTATTAACTTACTTATGGCCCTATAATTTAGCAATCAGTGGGTAGCAGAAAGAACGGCTGGTTGACACCCCTGGTATCCCTCCCTACCTATTTGTCAGGTACGTTGGTTGATGTACCAGCAGTAGTTTTGCCTTGAGAGCACTTTTAGTCCTTAGGGGCCCTGACCATCCTCACTGGGGCATCCACCCACATCCTCTGCCCACTACTCCAGGAGCTCCATTTAGGTTTTCTTCGTGGCCTTAGACTAGGTTATGTAGGGACCTGTCAATTCGAGTCTTGAATATTTCCACCTAGCAAGATTCCACCCCTTCTTTGGGTAAGCTCTTCCAATGGTTAATTGTCCTTAGGATGAAGATTTTTTTTCTTGTTTCTCAGAACCCCTTAAAACACTAACATCCAAACTCTAAATAAATTAAAATTTTCCAGCAGTTGATGTTTGCTTTATCTTTTCCAGTGGGTGCAGTTGTTTTCATTTACTGAACCACAAGCACAAACAATGAAGTCCTGAATCATGTGGGATCAGTTCCCTGTATTTTCCCTCTTTGCTAGCTGCAGTTGTTCTTTAAACTTTCATTTCTTGCAATAAGGATTTTGGCTGGCTCAAGGTAAGCCTAAGTTTTTGGGGAGAAAATTATCAACAAATGTCACACTGCACTTCCATAGCAAAACACTAAAAGGAGTTACCAGGCTACTGTCACTGCTGCTGTGGCACATGACCTCTGTTAGGTGGTGGAGGAAAGATCGAACCACAATTCAGTCTCCCCATCAATATATCAGGCGTATCCAACCAGTCTGTAAAATGCTCAATTTTCAGCCCTGGGAATATTTGTTAAAAGATATTGTTACCGTGAAAATACCTGGGAAGGGATTTCTATTCACTGCCCATTTTGCAATTATTATCTTCCTTTTTTGTTATTGTTTTGTCTTTTATTTCTACTTTAAATGAGGGCTAACATCACATAGCAAAGCCATCGCCATCTACAATAAGCTACACAGTATTCGTGTCACGCTGTGCTGATTTTACGTGCTTAGATGAAGAGAGCCATAATTACTCATAGCTTACCTTTTGGCAAGTTTTCTGGCAGACTAGGGGGAAAGCATCCCAATCACATGGCCTGATTCAAAAGGTTTCAAGTGATGCAGACAGTGATCTAGTGGCCTCTCCTTGTCCATACTGCAATCTATATAACTAATGTTTATTGAGCAGACTAGAAGACAGAAGAGATGCATATGAGATGACCCTCTTGTTTGCTTTAATTTTAGAATTTTATTTTTATTTTATTTGCCTTAGTTCGTTAGATCCATTTGACAGTAAAACGTAGATTATTTAAAGACAAACCCTTCTCAGCAATGGCAATGTTAATCAGGTCTGGCCAGCTATTGTCTATGGCTATTGACTATGAGATGAATGAGAAGCCATTTTTCTCTTTTCAGGCCAAAAAGTAATCAAATAGAAAGGGTATCTCAAAAGCAGATCTTCCCTCTACTCAGCTTATTAAGTAAAACATGTAGAAACACATTCACTGACAAGAACTTACCCACTAAATTTTAAATGATGTCATAAGGAAAGAATTATTTCACTCAACAGGTATAAATTGCAGCAATTTCTGTTTCAGAAAGTATAAATACTGGATTTCCTAGACTCTCACCGGAGCAGAATTCAATTTTGTAGAAGGAGAGTTTTTTCTTGTATTCAGATTTGAAAACTAGTCCAAAAATTCGCGGTGGCCCCAGGGTTAGTGGGAAAGGAATAAAGGAAATGCAAAACCTTACAAAAGAATTAATGAGAACAAACTGTGTTCTCATGTTGACATGAAAATAGAGTAGAGGATACATTAGCCGAAAAAATAAAAGTGTAGATAGCAACACTCTGTGCACAACAGTCTTCAGAAAATGTATTTTTACTATGGAGTGTGAAAGTAATGGCTGGGGAACCTCACAGCTGGGAACCCAATAAGAGGTCAGCTTCAAGATGAGAGGTCTTGGAAGTCAGGGCAGGACCCTCTGTATGTCACCATAAGATATCAGTGGAGTGAGACTGCAAGCTGGAGGGGAGCCCTGTGAGTCTGAGAGTAGGTAAGGCAAGGAGTGCTCCCAGAGATGCTAATTCCAGGAGAGGGCTACATCAGCACAGAGAGCTTGTCTTCACAAAGGTCTGTGAGATTTAGCTAATTTAGCCTCCTGAGACAGTTAATAAATGAATATGGACCTACTGTTTAGCTGGAGTGCTGGGAAAGAGATGTTAATTTCAAGAAAGGTGAATTTAGTTTCCTTAATCTCTACCTTTTCTCCCAAAGTACTAGCTATGTGCAAAATTTTCAGTGAGCTTGTCCATTTTGACATGGAGCGCTCATCTAAGCACTCAGCTCAGTTCTTCTGTTGAATCCCTCCTGTCTCTTTATCCTTCTCTCTCTGTCAGGTCAACTCCATTGTTCTACTCTGTTTTTTCCCTATTCTGTCCTAAAAGAGTTTTGTTCTCTGCTGCATTTGTCCTCCTCAGCCCCATTAGCTACATTCTTCTTGACTGGCAGCTTAGTGTTGCTACATCCAACAGTATTCAAATCATCTCCCCTATTTCTCTGTTTTCTTTTCATGTGCCCATAAAAAAGTCCTTCCAGGACTTCTATGAAACAAGACTTCTACAAGCCTGCTCTAAATCTTTGTCAGCATCAAAAGTGCAACAGCAGAAATTGCCACTAATTGTTAATGGATAGCTTAAAAATTACAGACCTTCTTACTCTTCTAGTTCAGTGGTTGAAAGAACTGTTAGATTTACCCACAGCCCTTTGGCAGGAATCCTGAGGTGTAGCATCCCAGTTTGAAGTCCTGTGGCTTTTGTGGGAAAGAATTAGTGAAACCAAAATAGGAATGTGGACATCAGTGCCATAAATTCACAGCAATAATGTGCACATCCAGAACTTTAGGAATGCCAGGCCTTGATGTCTTAAATCAGAGCTCACTAACAATACACTAGGGGGAAGTTACTGATGGTTCTTCTTCCAAAACAAATGGAGGGTTGGGAGCATTTCCCTGAGAAAGCTGGTTTGTGAGGTTTCTAGACTATTTCTAAGGAGTAAATGGCTTGTTTTTGGAAAGAACCAGATTGTCTCAGGTGGCAGGGATTAAAAAAATAATGTTCCCCCAGGGGAAGGAGGCTATCATAGATTTCACAAGCAAGCCATGTTTTCCCACCTGGGAAGCCCTGAAGCTTCAGCCTCGGTACTGCCTCAGTCAGCACTGGGCGTTATCACTCAATATTTCTGAAAAGGTCAGAACAGTGTGAAGCCAAATTTCCCAACAAACAATATAACATTGTAGAAATTTAAAGTGTGCTTATAGGCTTGGCCAGTAATGAGTTTGACTGAACATATAATATGCAGCTCACTGACAGTTTTTCCCCAGAATGCTGATGGTATAAAGTTCCCAGCAGTTGAAAGTCATATTATTACAATTTATTACCTCTTTAATTTGAAAAATGTCTCAAAAGTGCTTGCTTGCTATATGGAGGCAATTTTTCTGGAGAAAAAATAATTTCTTTGGACACAAGACTGAATTCTGATGGGTAGAGAGCGGGCAGTCCTAGGAAATAAGAATTATATCCATAAATGAAGCATTAGTGCATTAAGAACAGAACAAAAATGATGCCTCGCTTTGATGAAATGCGCTTGTGGCTTTTGTAGATAATCACTTTTCCTACTCTTCCACCAATTCCCTTTTTCTGAATTTGAAACAGCACTAAAATCTGTTCTCTCTCGATTTCTCTGTTCAGCAAGCAGGAAAAATGCGAGACACAATACAGGCTGCTGTTCTGGGATGTGAGCTTGACAGAGTTCAACTTAGCTGAGAAATGAAACATGTGGAACGCTATAGGCCTTTAGTGGACTTCAATTGCCACGTTAGTGTTAATACTTTTACAAGAGGCATACTTAGCATGATCTGTGTGATAGGTTGGCACGTATAGCCTTATATATAACATTCTTTCCTCCATCCTTCCTATTCTGCTGGGCACTGACATACCCCTTAAAAGATGAGAGTGGGAACCGTAGCATTGGACAAGAATGAACACAGCACCCTTTTCCCCTTTAACTTGTGTCCTGCAGTAGTACCTCAAGGCCATCGTGAAGGTCAGAGCCCAGTTTTTCTGTACACTCAGGACGCCAACGCTGAACGGCAGTCTGCAATACGAACAGTTTACCAACAAAATTAGCAAGATAGAGAGAGGAAATACTATTATTGTCTCCATTTTCCCGTAAAGTTGTACAAGGCATCTGGGTCTTGTTCCGAATTGCACAATAAATTGGGGACTGACATCTAAAAACTTTTTTGGAATCACAGCTGGCTGCCTTCACTAGAAGATCTTTGTCACTCTGGGAGGTTATCTGTGATTTTCCTTTTACAGCAAAAATTGGCAGGACTTCTGCTGCAACAAATCACTATGAGGGCTTGAGACATTCCTGAAATAACTTCTTACAGAACTTAATGAGCTGATTAAATTTTACCAGGTCTCTCAAATACTACTGAGCAAGAAAGCTGTACCTTATACCATCTAAAAGATTGATGGCTCAGTCTTCAAATGGTGGAATGGAATAATTTGGAACCCTAGTGATTGTGAAATGAACTATTCAATTCAGTGAGATGTGCATAGATTTTACCATTTTACCCTTTAAAATTATTTTACTGACTTTAACTGGAAAAAAGAGAAAAATAAAACAGAATGCACTGAGTACCTGTAGCCCAGGGAATAATTTTTCTATATATCAGTAAATGGACCCCTTTTTAAAGTATCTCAGTAGTTTCTCAGACAAAAATCATGTTTGATCATCCTTCTTTTGTCTCCTGAAAAATGACCCTCAGACTATTTGCAAACTACGCTGGCATCTGCTAAGTCTGTATCACTCCATCTTCCAGTCAGATGCAAGATCCGTACTAGACTGGTTGGAAACCTACCGAAAATGCTACAACTTTCCCCCAGTGGTGGTTGCCAGTTGTGTCATCATTTGTTTGTAGGAGAGTGTTAAACATGGGAGAACAAAGAAGCTTTCTTAGCTGAAATTGGATTTTTCTGAAATTACGTATCAGGCACCAAGGTACTATGACTGCAAATAACTCAGAAATGTGTTCATAATAAATATATTGCATATATGAAAAAATACATTTTTCCTTACGTATATCTCTATGACACTGTCACCTCCGGCTTCGAATGCCTGTCAAGCAGCCATAACCATAATTACTTATCAGCAAATGGTAACCTACTTTACCACAGATCTTCCTGTTAAAAAGTTTTCTTGAATCTACATTCTTCATCCATTTTACATAAGATCTTGCATAACAAGACCTCTATGAAACAGATTATGCATTCCTTCCTTCATTTTTTCGTCCAGGAGTTTCCTTCTGTTTTCATTAATCACTGAGATTAAGTTCTGACAGCTTGGGGTCTTTAATTATTTAATTATTTTCCTATTTAGCTCCCGGACCTTGCCAATTTATTGCAAAGGACATGGAAAAATAAACACATTTCTGTTGCCTTCCTGGAAACTTTATTCCCGCTTCTTTGTCATAGTAATGTCTCCTGATAGGAAGAAGCCAGAACTACCAGAAGTATTAGCAGTGGAAATACATGACCTTCAGATGGCAGACACAGATATTTTGCAATATTCTCCCAGATAAAAATACTGAGCTGAATGGGAAACTGCAATGCTTGGATCCCTACCAAAAACTAATTTGACCATTTCTGGACTCATTTTTAGTCCACTGCCAAACAGCTGTCATGTCTGTTGTACTGTATCTTGTTAAATTTATATAGATGACAGTAAACAACCATTTTACATTAGGAATACCTTGGGTATTAGCTGACCTTTATATTAAATGGTAGCAGTAGCAATATTTCAGGTAACATTGCAGACTCAGTGCAAGCTTATTGGACAGGCGCACTGGAAGTGTTTCCCCAGGGGTGTTCCCATCAGCCTGGTGCAATCGCATCTCAGCAGTCAGTCAATGAAAGCCTTAAGCCTTAAGTGAAAGGGGTGCAGGTTTTTGTTTCCTGGAATCTTATAAGTATAGGCTTTGATGAAATCTCTTAGAGGAAGGAACATGTTATTGTCAAGAACACTCTTCTGAGGACTCCTTAATTCACTGTGTAAGAGGGGAGATTCTGAGACACTGCATTTCAGCCATCCTAATGATGGAGAAAGATACAATAACTGCATTTATGATGGCTATGTGGGCATAATAATTACCCATCTAAAAAGGAGCAACACATTCTCAGTAGCTGAGAAGAGATCTACCTAATGGACCCTACTCTAACTTTTACTGGCAAACTCTGAGGAAAAATGTGGATATTACTTTTGTGTGTGCATGGTGGCTGCCTTCCAGGTTTATTTTGACTCCTGCCTCAAGAGGTTTATTGTTAAAAACGAGTGTCTGGAGTCACACATGGCAGCACACAAAATAGATATGCTCTTGTTTACCCAAGTAAGTTAGAGATGAAGTTTGGCACTACTTGAAGCTCCCAAGCCGTATTTTGGAGTGTAAATTAAAACTGATGAAGCATGCCTTATTGGCATATTGTGAGAGATTCTGTGATATGCAAACTGCAGGTAGGCAAAAAAGTCCTGCAAAATCCTATTTTTATTGGGATATGAGAGGAGAATGGGTGAAGGAAGGGATAGAAATTTTACCCCTCTTCCAATGCTGCCTCCATCCGGTCATTCCTCCTTCTGTTAAGCAATTAACACTACATTTCTTTTCTTTCCCACTTTTCTTCTCCTGTTATTCATAGGTCACTTCTTATGAAATTTTGGAGGCTGAAAATTGGATTCTGGCAGGGGAACAGCTTCAGAACTAAAGGTTTGGCATTTTGCCTTCCCAAAATATAGTACCAACTATCTTCATTAATAAAACTTTTACAGATTTTCCTCGTTATTCTCAGGAACTATGAAGGATAGTTGATGGTGTGTAGTGCTCAGTCTCAGACCAAATGAGACGGGCAGTCCAACACAGTCACGTTGTCATCCAACTGTTATGTCTGTATTACAGTGTTTGCTGTGGAAGGGTTTCTGCACTAAGAAAGATTAAAGAGAATAAAATTCTTCAGCCCAATTAAGATACACTTGAGGGAGCACACGATATAGGTCTATAAACTATGAGTGGTGCAATGAACATGACTAGAGAAAAGTAGTTTTGTGCCAGTCATGATATATGAGCTATGTAGCCTCAAACGAAATAACCAGGCAGCAGGCTTGGGACATAGTCAGATCTTTTTTCACAGAAGATATGAACTTCTTTGTGGATTCCAAACACTGACTGAGTTAAAAATTAAACATATTAATGGAGGAATGATCTATCAATGACTATTAAATACAAAAATATCATCTCAACCTCAGAGTCTCTAAATGCTAGGAGTTTATAACAGTGATGTATCACTGCAAGGCTACTCTGTCTTTATTGTCTTTCCTGGACATCAGTATTGGCCACTGTCAGAAGAAGGCAACTGATGGGTGGATCTGTGGTTTGATGCAGTATAGGTGTTGAATGTTCTTATGTATGTGCATTCATGTCGAACTCCACCAAAGGATCTACATATTAGTGAGAAACTCCGTGGTAAGTCTATTTTGCCTCGTGTTTTGACATTGATTTCAAACACACCAGCTGAACAGGTAAGGGTTCAGCTGGAGAAACTGCAATAGTTAAGTTAGAGAACAGCTCATTTCCTTCAGAATCAAGCCTTGCAAGTCCATTCATGGTTTTGGGAGCATGTTCCAAGTTTTTATTACTTTCATCTGTTTTCATTCCTGTACCGAAAAGTTGTTGCTAAGGAATTAATTTTCCAAGAGTAATTTTCAAGAAGTTATTATCAATATTTTTAACTTTGCCATAATTATTAATGAGAACTCAAGTTGCAAAGGACTCTTAAAATATATCCCTCGATCCTCTTTTCTTTCTCTATTGGATTTATACAAGGAGTTTGTGAAATAATATGGCCTTTATATTGGAAGAATATCAATTATCATGTCAATGGCAATGCTTGTTTTCAGCAAGCAATGTTATTTCTCAATAATCTATGAAACAGTAAGATGATGTACGAGGAGTATCAACATTGTTAACTTCACATGAAAATATCTTTTGAATGAAGAATGAGTATGTTTACTGTATAAATGATTGTGCAGTTATCTCTATTAATGATAATATCTTGGTTTGTTTGAAAGGTGTAATAATGAACAAAGCAGCTTTTCCTCTGCAACTGTTCTCATCAATTAACTTGCAGTATGATATCACACTTTAGATTCTGATCTATTATTCATGGCTTACAACAAGGTAGTAGAAGTCATAATATAAACCTCTATTTTATTATTGTTTCATATTACTAAGCACAATGCTGATGCAAAAGTCAAAAGTCATCTCTTTTGATTGAATGGTTCAGGAGTGCAAATGCTACCTTTGGTCTAAGGCAAAAGGTAAAGGCCTTTTTTTTTAAGCATGTTAAGATACTTTAGACTGACATAAGGTTCTTCTGAAGGATGGGAGTTTTATTGTCAGGTTATTCATATATCCTGACTTTGAAGTAAATTGTACTATTCACCTTTAGTAGACTCTTACTCTGGAAATTTTTCCAGTAATGGCCTGAATTGCTTGCTCAGAAAGCACTATCTAAAATGGGTAAAGGTAGAAGAACAAAACTTTTAACAGGCAGATGTGAATCGTCCGATGAGAGCCCATTTCAGCCCTTCTACCTTTAGTAATATTTTAGTGGCCTTAGGTTCGCTAACCACATAAGGCTAGCGTATAATAGTGCTAGTATAGACTAGTGTTAGAATAGTATTTCCTCAACTACCTGCTCCTGCAGTGCAGCAATATGATATAATATTGTTTGCTGAATGCCATATAACAATACAATAGTTACACCTTTCTACAGATGTTATACATTTATTTAGATTACTGTTTACATTAATGTTCTCAAAACCCATTTTGGGGTCAGCAGCTCTAGGGCTGTCCATGCCCCATCTCCTCCCTTTCATCTCTGAAAGCCCTGTCTGAGCTCTACCACCATTTCCAGTTGCATCTCAGCCTGTCATTTCTTCTGGTAGATGTCACTTCACTGCAGAAATCACTTACATCAGAACCTACACTAAAATAACACCTCCTGCAGCTACTGCATCCAGTCATCTTTGGTGTCTGTAGTTTTGGTCTCCTCTACTATTGCTTCAAGCACCGTCACTGTCCAGTCTTCCTTGTTCCTATAAAACTTTTTTCCTCCAAATTTTCTTCAAATGATCTTGTTTAATGATCTCTATTTGCTGTCTCCAGTGTCAAGGGGGTGGAATTTTTCTCACCACTTGGATATTAGGTCTGTCTGTCTTAGACATGCTTGGACAGAGTATTATATGTTGGCTGATCACAAAATCCTATGTGAATATTCCTTCTTTCCCTTAAATCTGATAGATTAAATCTGACAATTTTCCTGCACTAACCACTCCTTTTTAATGCTGCCAGCAAACGCTTCATCTGTAGTTGACATTATATTCAGAATGAGCGTTTCCTTTGCATTAAGCAGAGAAGAAAGTGACATTCTTTTTCTTTTAAGTGCATTAAAAGAGCAATGAAAATAGCTTTCCGTATCTCTATCAAGGCATAACTGTGAAAAGACAAAACGTAGGCATTAATAATACCATTATGCAGAACAGTACCATGGAAACTACATTAGTCAGTTTTCAGCATTGAAGTCTACCTTCCGAGAGGAATGTTTTTAATGCTGGATAACCAAACCTGTAGTTGGCAGATTAGGGAATCTTATGGTCAGCTATAAAAATATTCTTCCTGTTATTTTCCCAGTCAAACATTTTATATATTAATAAAGCTGGTGAAAAAGAGGTTAGTTTATACAGCCTTTGTTGTTTATCTTCCCTGTGTCATTCAATCATGCATGAATTGGATTCAGTACCAGCTAGCAGAGTAATTTCAAAAGTATTATTGTTGCTATATTCAGAGAAATTGTTCTTTCTGAAGAGCTGATCATATCTGAATAGATATTTAATGGTGACTAATATATCCTGTACACTATATAGCTCCTAAACAGCTGTGCCATAGTATTCCTCAGAACCAAAGCAAAATGACCAGAGCCCAGTGTGCTTGAAGAACACAAAACAAGGATGTTTTTGTGTGGCTGACCTCTTAAAAGTTGACCAATGACTAAAAGTCAGTCTTTTTCATGCAAGTGTTAGGAACACAGGCCCTGTTCCTAACAAAATATTATTGCTTTCCTATTACTTCTTGTGAGGGAAAAAGATCCCAGAGAAATGACCGTGGAAAATATTAGAAAATAAATGCAAAATATTGTTCCTCCAGGCACAGGGTAATGCTCCCATTGCTCTCTGTATGATTCAGAGGAAAGGATGCATGACAAAGGCTGCAAGCCATATTTCCATCCTTCATGACTGATGGATATTGCTGGAAGGCACATTGATCTCTGGAATAATTAAGAGCACTTTAAGAAAATAGTTTCAAAAACATAAGGTCATGGGCTACAAAGCCTTCCCTGCTGTATTCAGTTGTTTCTTTCTGTATGATGATACATGAGTGATGATGCATGAGTGATGATACAGACTTTTCTGTAACCCAGGTGAAACAACACGTCTATAAAGCTCAAGTAAGTTAAAATTAGATTTAAAGAACTGGCTTGTGCTCTCACACCTGTGTAAAACAGATATAATTCTGATGAAATCAGAGGACTGACCCTGAACAAAATGTGCTAAGAAAGGAAAGAATTAGTTAAAAAACTACTGGGTATATTTGAAATAGGTACCAGAAGCCAGTTATCATATAGTCTTATTGATAGGTTTGACCCAGGGTAACAGTACTTTGGAATGTGATACTTAATTCGGATTGCAAAAAGTGAATGACTCAAAGTTTCACATTTCGTTACGATCTTGTTTTTTATTCCTGAAGATTTTAAGAATTATGAACTTTTGTCTAGTTTCCTTGAATGCAGCACTTACCCTAAGAAAAAGTTTGAAATTAAATTATTTCAACAAGAAAAGGGAATAAGGGCGTATTTTAGCAATCATGTATTGACCTACTTTTATTTATGATCTCTTATTTTTACACCTGATTTTTTTTTCATAGTGTAGAAGATTCTCCATGATAATTCCAACCTTTGGTTACTCATGAAGTTAATAACAATAAACCCCCTGACCTTAAAGGTGTTAGTATTTGTTGATTTTCTAAAGGAAAAAGCACCTACAGTTTCTATCAGTGTTAGAGCAACATACTGTTTACTATTTTATATAGTTTTTATAATACATAGTTTGATTTAAACTGAAGCAATGTTGCTGTGGTCTTACTAGCATTTCCTAGAAAATAAGACTCATGTCCTTTTATGTTATACTGTTCAGAGATCTTCTTATATAAGAAACCTCTTTTCCAGTCTTTGTGGTAATATGTTTCTTGATGACAGGAATTGTGTGAAAGCAGAAACAGTTCTTTGTAAGGTTTCATTTTATACGTCTAATGAAAGATATTTGAGTATAATTTTGCCTTCATTGTAAGTGGGTTTTGCTCAGAAAAGTAAGATATGCATGTCGCAATAGGAATTCTCTGAAGAAACAGTATCCATTCACATGCCATATGCATAAATTCTCATCATCCAGAAAACAAGGGCAGTATTTATATTATAGTACCTGCAATTAACACAGTGCCTGTCTTAAATTTGTCATCAAGTTAAGGAGCTTGCTTTTCAATGTCCTGAGCCAAGGTGTTCTCCCAAAACTTCAGGCTTCATAGTACAGGTGATAAAAATTCATAAAGTCGCTGGCATAACGATACTAATTGTAAAAGATCCTTTCCTGCCGCCTTGGTTAATTGTCCTTATATGCTCCCGGTATGACTTTCCCTAAACAGCCATTAGAACTGAATACTGCATATGGGAGCTGTTTAGTGATGTTCTGCATGTCACATACATAAGATGGGATACCAGCAGGACACATTCTAATAGGATATGTGCTTCCAAATCCCACAGTTCTTTCTATCCTCTCTTCCTACACGTACACGCACACACAGACTCTTGGCTATTTCTGCTGCTTCCAATGCAAGCAAAGTTTTCTGTTAATAAAATGTTGTGTACATTTAAGGTCAAGTCATTTAGTCAGAAGAAAGTTCTAATAAACTTTTGCTTTTACAATAACACAATACAATCTGGTTAGACTAATTCAGCACCTTTCTTGGAAATTGCATGTGATCATAAGGAATCTCTAAATCCACACAAATTTCCTAAACGTACCACAGAACACTAAAGATAGAAGCCTGTGATTCATTCCCTCATCACAAACTCTGCCAAAAGCAGCCCCCTCAACAGAATGAAAACCTGCTCAAGTCTCAATTAAGATTCTTTCTGAATCCTATTTTGACCTTGTAGAAACTTACAGTTTCTCTGGGATTCTTTCCATATTTTGCTGCCTGTAAGGTAGTGACTAATCCTGCACCTCTTAGCGCTTCAGACCTCAGGGGCCTCGAGTCCTAGTGTTGCCTGAGACTTTCAACATTTTTAACGTTTGTTATGTGTAACAACTCATTCTGGGTTGAGCCATTTTCAAGAGACAAAAGGAAAAAAAAAAGATACATTTAGCAGCTCTATAGTTTACCAGATAGTGATAACTACATATTCTACTTGCATTTAGTCATTCTGAGTTAATGAACAGGAGTATTTTCCCTGATATATATGCCATTTTATGCAATGGAAATGGTTGAGAGGTGTACCTATCCACTCATCTGTAGAGTTTGCATATCCTATGCATCATAGCTCAGTTTAAAATATTCCTGGATAGTTTTACAAAGTCCTGCACAAGGAGTATGTAGGGTAATGGAAACGGCTCCTGAGGCCCAGATGGACCTTCAACGTTAACTGGGGGTGAGGGGAAACGTCTGGGCAGCTTCTTCCTATAGGGTGACAAAAATGCATGCCACAGGCTGTGTGGTACTACCATGCGGGAGGGTGAAGTTGCTACAGCTTCCTTTCCCAGCCTAAGTTTCTCCTTGATACTGCTTCAAGAGTGATTGTTGCTGGATCATGACAAGCTGAACTGTTTTGGCCTTGCTGCCTTAAGAAGGGGAACTTTATATACCCTGGCAGAGACAAGCCCCTAGCTCTGCAGAGGGCACAGAACGGCCTCCTGCCTTAGAAACATCAAAGCTACCAGGTTTGAAAACTGCCATTTCCAAGTCTTTGACAGTCAGTGAACTAACAGATTGGAAAATAACCTTATTTCCTTTAGGAGCTTGATAACATTATAGCTGTGAGTTTGCATTTTAAAACTGCCTTCCAAAGTCAGCTGTCTAACTCTATCTTTGCTGTCTAAGAGGCACTTCTGCAGAGATATTTAGCATAAAATGGTCCCAGTGAATTACTGAGTACAATGACAGGAGCCTTGTCAATATGGAAAATAAACCATGTGCCAGCACTATTCTTTTATCTGCATTAATATGCAGAATAAA
Organism: Struthio camelus; assembly: GCF_040807025.1. NCBI lineage: Eukaryota > Metazoa > Chordata > Aves > Struthioniformes > Struthionidae > Struthio > Struthio camelus. The sequence goes on along the minus strand of NC_090943.1, from coordinate 28,287,598 downwards.
GAGGTCTAATCATCTTTTCTAGGCTTAAAGACAAATGCTCTTTTTAAACAACCTTTGTAACAATTTAGGAGAGATTGACTGACTATAATGATACTAAATATTTCAGAGCGTACCATAAAATACATAGTAAAAATACATTGAAATTGTATTTTGTGTGAGGGGGCAAAATTCAATGTTTTAAAAGTAAATTGTGAGTATGTTACAGCCATCCCTCCTTCCCTGGACATGAAAGGGTAACACAAGCCTTGTGTAGCTGTTAGTGCTCTTAGTTTTGACCTTTCTTTGGTAAACAAACATCAGATTAGATTTAAAAACACAAATAGCATTAGATTCTCCAGTGCACAGACATGTGCTGTACAAGTCTGCCTACAGAACATTTTTTAAATTCCCTTTCATTTTAAAATATGACAAGATAATTCTTGTCATTAGCACTTGTTCCGCTCAGTACAACTGAATACTGCATATGGGAACCACTCTCCAAAGGAAATTGTAAACTAAAAGTTCAAAATGTCAAATCAAATTACTTATTATAATTGGAGTTGTGTCATTTGTCAGTTTACACACCTTTTACCCTGCTGCATAATCTCTCTAGTTTTCCTAATGAGTAGCTAGCTAGATTTTCCTTTGTGAGGGATATGAGACATTACTTATTTTTCAGTATAAGATGATACAGTAATTTGATTTTTTATGGATTAATGAAGGTTACCTTGGTATCATGAGGTGGCAAAGTTACAAATAAAATTGCAGTCATTTAGATCAATGTGCAAATTATTCCCTAGTACCAAAGCTTGTGAACAAGTTAATTCCAGGCAGTTAACTGCACTCTAGCCATACTAATATTTAAAAATTTTCTGAAGCAAATTATTGCTTTGAGCAAAGTGTGCTAAAATGTAATTTGTTAAATATTTTATATTCTGAAATCACTGTGCGTTAATAGCTAGTCATGCATTCAGTTAGTCATTTAGAATTTCATAATAAACTTCTAGTAGTCTATTGATCTAATTCAACAGTATTCTATTCATCTAATTCGGATGTCTTGGGAGATGTTCCCTGCTTTGGAAATGTCAGAAGTTACTTGCTAATCTGAGAATTGCTAAACATCTCCATAACACAACTCTTCTATCATTTCTGTTAGAATAATGAAAGGCAGTGATAACGAGAAGGGCCAGCCAATTAGAATAATGAAGTGAAATGGCCTTTCTCCTTTGGTCTTTCTCCCTCAGCAGAGTGGAAGAATGGTAGATTGGCATGCAGAAAAACAGCAGGTTTCACTTATGAACTCTAGGTAGGTCAGAAGGATCTTGTTAAATATCTTTCTTGGATATCATAAATTTATGTTTTTCTTACAAGAATCTAGCTTTACAATCACAGAATCACAGAATCGTTTAGGTTGGAAGGGACCTCTGGAGATCATCTAGTCCAACCTCCCTGCTCAAGCAGGGTCCTCTAGAGCATATTCCCGAGGATCACATCCAGATGGGTTTGGAATATCTCCAGGGAAGGAGACTCCACCACCTCTCTGGGCAACCTGGTCCAATGCTCTGTCACCCTCACAGGAAAGAAGTTTTTTCTCATGTTCAGACAGAACTTCCTGTGGTTCAGTTTCTGCCCATTGCCTCTTGTCCTGTTGCTGGGCACCACGGAGAAGAGGCTGGCCTCATCCTCTTGACACTCCCCCTTCAGATACTTGTACACGTTGATCAGATCACCTCTCAGTCTTCCCTTCTCCAGGCTGAACAGGCCCAGCTCTTGCAGTCTTTCTTCAGAGGAGAGGTGCTCCAGCCCTCTAATCATCTTGGTAGCCCTCCGCTGGACTCCCTCCAGTAGTGCCATGTCTCTCTTGTACTGGGGAGCCCAGGACTGGACACAGTACTCCAGGTGAGGCCTCCCCAGGGCTGAGGAGAGGGGCAGGATCACCTCCCTCCACCTGCTGGCAACACTCTGCCTAAGGCACCCCGGGAGACCATTGGCCTTCTTGGCCACAAGGCCACACTGCTGCCTCACGCTTAACTTGTTGTCCACCAGCACTCCCAGGTCCTTCTCTGCAGAGCTACTTTCCAGCAGGTCAACCCCCAGCCTGTACTGGTGCATGGGGTTATTCCTCCCTAGGTGCAGGACCTTGCACCTGCCTCTGTTGAACTTCAGGAGGTTCCTCTCCGCCCACCTCTCCAGCCTGTCCAGGTCCCTCTGAATGGCAGCACAGTCTTCTGGTGTATCAGCCACTCCCCCCAGTTTAGTATCATCAGCAAACTTGCTGAGGGTGCACTCTGTGCCTTCCTCCAGGTCATTGATGAATATGTTGAACAAGACTGGACCCAGGACTGACCCCTGGGGGACACCACTAGCCACAGGCCTCCAACTAGACTCTGCACCACTGACCACAACCCTCTGAGCTCAGCCATCCAGCCAGTTCTCAATCCACCTCACCGTTCACTCATCTAGCCCACACTTCCTGAGCTTACCTAGGAGGATGTGATGGGAGACAGTGTCAAAAGCCTTGCTGAGAGTGTCAAAAGCCTTGTTTTGTTCAATACCTGCAGATTCACTCAGAAAACTTTGCCTGAGACCTACTGCCATAAACAAATTGCATTCTAACATCTATTATTGTAAGATTTTTATAATGTATTTAAAGCCATTAACATGGAAATAGCCAGAAAATGATAGAGAAAGGAATACCCTCTGGAATCACAGCACCTACAGTATAAAGGCTAATACGTAGATGGTGTACAAGAGGTGTTTTGAGCACAGAGCAGCAACAAAGGGCCATTTGGTGACCGGGGGTAGAAGATGGATTACTCACTGGAAATTACCATAGCCTTTAAAGTATGTGATGCTTGAGTGGAATTATCCACATCTCTTTTTTTCTGATTCTTCTCTTCTGATTCCATATTAACACACAATTTGAAACAAACATTAGCAGATAAATATTCATTCTAAAGTTTCAAAGAAAGGACCTTTAGTGACTTTCTGCTCAAAACTCAGCTTAATTTTAACTCTGAGAGGGTTATTTTTCAAATGAAAACTGGGAAAAGGGTTCATGCATAATTTTTGGGTGAATGGAAAAGCTAAAGCATTTTGAATAATTTATTTTTCACCTGCAAATATTTTGCACACTCACCACTGGGGCATCTGTGCTTTCAATTTCTTCTTTATCAAGCCAAGTAGCAAATGGTGTCAAATCAACCTTTTAACTCTGAGGAGAGTCTGTATGTCAGAAGCAGATGCTCCAGGTACCAGCAGGGACTCTATGAGCATTGATTATCATTAGCATACAGTAGCAAGACAATAAATGGTTTATAAGCCTTTATCTCTTGGCTCTGGTTGAGTTCCATCAGGCCCCAAAAAACTCAGAATATGTGCAGAGTGTATCTGCTCATGTTGACCTTGAAGAGCTTTTTCAAGGGCCATGAGGAGCACAGAGTACACCTACCAAGGTTTATACTGCCTGGAAGTCACCAATGTCAGACTGCACAAAAAAAAGGCATTGCCTTTCTTAGCACGTCACTTCTTATTTTCTCATTTGCCAGAAAATGGATGGAGATTCTTATCCTCAGCTTTGGAAAGGAAAGTAAAACAGGAAGGCAAAGGATACAAGCTACGAGAGACTTCAGGCAGTTTGGGATTGCACAACCCCCTCATGCAACACATTGCCTTCATACAGTCCACAGAATCTCCTTAAACTTGCTCCAGTGCTGAGACTCAGCTTCAACCTGCTGCGAGGACGTTTGCTTCTTTTTCATAACATGCACTTTTTTTTTTTCCACTTTAATTTTTTCCTTAAATCTATTTAAAAAACATCATAGATATGCACAGGCTGTAATTGCTATGGACTACTATCAAACTTCATGATTTTGCTGAATTTGTGCTTAGAGCCCATGTTCAGCTATAGCGCAGTTTATGAGGTGTGCTACTGTAAATGTGAGTCTTCGCTAGGCTGATCTGGCATGCTAATTAGCATGTGGATCTCTATTACCACATCTTCATCATTGTGCCAGTGGTGGGGAACCGAGATATTCTGTTGTAAATATTCTATTGTAGATATGTTAATATCGATTGCTATAGTCTATTTTTATTGCCATCACTTCACACCTTTTTTGAGGTTTGTTCAATATGATTTCCTTCAGTGACTTCATTTGATTTTCCCCTTACCATACAGGTACAGGCATATGCGTGCGGTTGTATTACTTTCTACTATTTTCCCCTGAAGATGTTGAGAATATCCTAGCTATGGAAAGGGTGGAGTGACCTATTAACAAGGAATGTGTCAGCCCCAAAGGTTCAAGGCACAAAATCTGTTAGTACTGTCAGTGGAAAGTGTCTAAAGAGTTGAGGGAAATGAAGGAAAAGAGACTTTTCATTCTAAAACAACATTCCCACTGTCTAGGAGGTCTAGAAGTTAGCACTGTGGATGTAAAACCTTTGAATTTAACTGCATTAAACCTTCAACTCCCTGCTATATTCTCTATCATCTTTTGTTCAGAATGAGTAACACATTCATGAAATCCTAATGTTTAAATAACTCTATTCAGTATCTACATGATTGTTGCAAAAGAAGTCCAAGATCTTGCACTTGGATTTAAAAAACTTGGCTGTATTTGTTTTCTAATAGCCACAGGAATTGTATGTGAAGAAAATTTTAAAAAGTTATCAAGGAAAATGATATTTATTTAAAGCATAGTTTGGCATGAAGTGCTGGATGAACATTGGAAGAAGCAGCCAGTTTTACAAAATCACTTTTCCAGTGGTGCTGCTAAGGTGATTGAGAAGGCTGGGTCCTTGCCTATAGGCTGGCCTCTTAATGCCCTTAATTTTTTTGAAAGCTTCATCTTGTTTGTATATGCCATTCTCTCTGCTTTTCTGCTGTTTCTTTATGTGTAAAGGTCCACTAGAAGGCATTAGTCAAAAACCTGATGATCTAGAAAGTGTTCTGTGACACTAAACTCCTCCTGAAATTCGTATATGCCTTACAATTTGTCTGCGTAACTTTTATCCGACAGTAAAGATAAGTTCTTTACAGCAATCATTACTAAAAGTCTTTGCTGGACAGAACAGCACGAAAAATTATTGGGTCTGGAGTCACCCTCCATTTTTTTGTCAACTTTTAAAATTGGGAAATTTTCGTTCTTCCTTCCCATAACGTAAGGGAGAGCACTCGTTTTCCCTCTGTGCTTCCTCTAATTCTTATTAGTGATACGCCATATCTCTAGAGCATGGAGCATGAAGCCCACATCAAATAACCAGTGGGATTTATGATGATGGGAGGAACCAAACTTGTCATCAAATATTAGCATTATGAAAGGAATGTTTTGCCCATGGGATGAATGGTTTCATGATTGTTTTCACCTTTCTCCCTATTACATCTGTGTAATTTTAGTGTGTCCTAGAGCATAGGAGAGATTACACGAAAGAAGCAATGGAAGATCCTGTCCTCAACAAGGCACGTGGAGATGGACCTTGAGCACAGATCTGCACAGTGAGCTGTCAGCTCCTTAGTTATTCTGGAATTCCCCTCACGCTTCTCACCTCCCATGGAAGTGAGTGAGGTGGGCTGGGACACTGGCTTTTGGCAGTTCTCTGGAAAGGCCTCAAAGTTTTGATGGAGGCTTTCTCTCCTTGTACTCCTCCTCTTGAGTTCGTAGCAATGAGGGCAACAGCATCAGCTGCCTTCCTTGCTGCCTGAGCGTGCACTGACTGGAGGTGCAACAACACACAATGTTTGCCTGTATTGCACCTCCCTCAGTCTCCTTATCTCTGTTTTCTCCTGCTTCAGGAGTCTCACACTCCAAGGTGTAGTTTTCCAACACTTTGTTTAATAAATGCTACAAAGGTTTTGAAATATGTTAAGCAACAATATAAGAAAGAGAGCACAGGCTCTTCTGAAAAAGGGAGGATTAAAACATCTTATTCAGAATTTTAACAAGCTCTCCAGTACTATATTCACTTGATCTTCTCTTTGAGCTCTGTATGGACCCTTTCTGCTTGCTGTATGCAGTGGATTGCAAATCATAAAATTTATTTACACCTAAATTATGCTACTGACAATATTCAGACCAAATGCAACACAATTATTGCTATGAAAAGACTGAATAAATCTTTGATCACTTCAGAGGGCTCTGCTGGAATTTAAGACTGTAAGGTTACTTTGTTATTATTCTTTACGCAAATGCATGAAACATTTGAACTAGAAATGTCATAGTAGGTTTAAAGTAGAATGCCTTGATGCTGCTCAGAGTATTCCTGACTATTGAAAAAAATGCTAGTAGTAGAAGAGGTGATGTGAATAGTGATAGCAAATCTCATCACTAGATCACTCATCACAAAATCAGACGTATCAGATATATGTTAGAAGAAATGTGTGAAAAAAGTCTCTGAAGAAATCTGTAAAGCTGATCTAAGAGAAAGAAAGTGAAAGGAAGCAGAATAAACTCTGATTAGAAAATAAGTTTTGGTCTTATTAACATTTAAAATATCAGCTAACAGCTCTATTGCGTTTGATAGCAGCTTGGCTGACACTTAATTTCTATCCCAAGGACTTGTACCATCAGCAGGGAATGGCTGTGTGCACCTTTGTGTGCAGGACTTTCCTATCACCAAATGGACAGGTGGGCCTGCCCAAGCATTTTGGTGGAGCCCTGTGGTTGCAAGTGCACTGCGAGACCATCCATGTTTCGGTAGCGAAGCCCTGCTCATACCTCGCCAGAAAGATGCACACGGATACTTTACACTAACAGTAAAACCCCTGAAATAGAAATCAAGGCCCAGACAAATAAGAAGTAATGTGTGTGTGTGTTAATTGCTTGTATAAAGAACCGAGAGATGGACAAGGAGAGTTTTTTGTCTCTCAACTCATTCTTTTGAGGGATTGACTTACCCAAAGCATGGAGTCAGCCAGTAGCAACCACCAGGTACTGTCTTTCAACTACAAGGAGACCAGCTTTTTACATAGTCTGGACAGAAGTAGGACTCCAGCTCTATTCTCTTATCTCCTGCTCTGTTCTATTCTGTTCCTAGCCTATTTCCTATTCCTAGTCTTGCCTCCAGCAAGATCACTCAGTTGTAAAAAATGAAGTACCATTGTAGAAGTCCTAGCTCACTTGGGTGTTAAGTTGATTTTCCCATTTAAATTACATGAGAATGAGAAGGACTTTTTCTCCTCCCCGAGTTCACTGTCAGCATCCAACAGGCTCCTAGAGCAACTTCGAAAGCTTCCCTTGCTTCAAGGATGTTCATCTCCCCAGTCCTGTGCTGGCATTGGAGTCACTATGAAGCAATGGCACAAAACAAAGTAGATACATCACCACACAGACTGTCAAATCGATAGGTAAGAAAGTGTCCTTCAGCAGTACCTGAAATAAATATCTTTACCTAGTCCCCCTACAGTATTTTTACTCTAGGTTTGTCTTTTGCCATCTACATGTTAAGGCTTTAGTGAGCTGGTATCTTCCACAAAGGTATCTAACTGGAGGATTTTCACCAAGAGCTGGCGCTGTTTAATTCAGTCTCTTAGGACCTAGCAACAGTTTTCTCTCTTGGATTTATACGTCCTTCATGTGATAAACAGTTAGCCTGGCCAGAACAGAGACAAATGCTTCTGCTGCTGACGTACAGAGACTTAATCTCAGGGATCTCTTGAGTTAAGATTGAAGTGGCTTATTACTGATTTCACTGGTAATTGGCTTTAAGGCCTGGGCTATAAGCTTTATGGAAATACAGTAATTCAAAGTTAGAAAGTTAGTCATCTCCAGTATTTGCCAGTGCTCAGGAGGCCTCGTGTTCACCAGGCGTTCTGGGTCACAGAGGAGCTAAAATCTTTCCTCGTGTTACTGCTCCAAGATTAAACATAAATCAGAAATACAGCAATATGACACAGTACGGCTTTCTCTTACCTCATCATTCACTTTTTATATAATTTATGGAATCGTGCCAAAATACTGGAAGACAAGAAGAGACCATGACAATCAAATTCTCCCAGTAAAAGAAAAAAAGCTGCTAGGTCTTTGTACAGCCTTGCTCACTGAATGGAGCTTTCTCTCCGCTGGTCAGCGGTCCACAGCCCACTTACAATTTTGCTGCTATTGATGGTCCATCTTCAACAAACTTTGTGTCCTGCTCTTATGCTATAGTCACAACAAAGTCTCTGACAAAGCCAAGTGTCCTAAGAACCCATCTAGTGTGTCAGGCACCAAATCTCTGCTTTAGGGTAGTTTAGACCAGGATAGCCCTGCATGCAGTGATATTAAGCACTCTAAAGACAACAACAAGAAAACAATCGAAAATGTTTCCTTTTCCAAAAGGTGAAGTTTTGTTTTTCATGTGCTATAATGAGCCAGCCAGTTCAAACTGCATTTGCCCACAGGAGAAGAAGTAATTACTCAGGCTGGTTACAAATTGCTTTACACAATATGGTTATAATTTATCAAGGATTTCTATTTCCTTCCTTCCTAGAGTAGAGATCAGACAACTTCATCACTGAAATCATCCAGTCAGTTTCTGCTTGATTAGTATTTTATCTGTCTTGCAAACTACTAAGAGACAAATACATCATTCTTTCTTCAGGCAAACTCTCACTAATGCCAATAGGATGTTTGCCACACAAAGTGTCATAGGGTTTGGCTATACACTCACACGCACAAACACAGAGAAAATTTCTATATCAAATCAGACCAAAAGCCCACTCCCATCAGAAAACTTATTTCTGATGTCACTGTGGCCTTTGGAGCCAGCTGTCCAGAAGTTCCTTAAATCGAACATGCTTTTCTGATAATTGTATTTAATTGCCATGAACTAAGAGACTTCAGTTAAGTGTTTTAGTTCATCCCTCACTAGGCAAAAATATTCAATAAACTCATAGCTCCTTGAAAACACTTCCCTTAACATTTTCTATTATATTCTGTAGGAAATTTAATGTGCATAATGAGATATTTTGTAAGTAATCAATAATCACTTCTAAGGCCAAAACTCTAGGAATAGAGTAGTTTTCATTCAATTTCAATCCCTGCTGCACTTTTCAATTTTATATTGTTAACTTAGTTTGGAAACTAAGTGATCTGTGGTGAAAAGAAATGCTTCAACAGCTTCGAAAAGTCAATCAAGGTCAGACAGTGCTTGGTCTCTCTGTTCAAGCTGACGATACACCAGGTAGCAAAAAGTTTCTTTTTAAAGTAGACTTAAAGCCAGTAACTCTTTTTATGGATGGATATTACCCTATAACTATGACAGCCTTGACCTGCATTTTAAGCTGTGCCCTAAAGTGTAGTCTCTTCAGCACAGTGCATATTCCTGAGCTGCTCTTGTGTTCTGCCTTGAAGAGGCTGGATAGTTAGTCAATATTATTGTACAGTGCTCACAATAGCAAAACCTGCTGCAAGTTTCCAGCTGTTAAAGATCAGGTTCCCATACCAAACTTTTCTTGGTTACTGACAAGAACGGTGCTCTAGAAATGCTATATACAGAGACGGCACTTTGCAAGCTCTTGTCAGTAGTACCACTTCTTAGGTGTTCAAATGTTTTTGCATCTCCATGACTCTTTGGTTTCTTATTCACAGTGCAAAACAGACTACTTACCCCGAATATATTTGAACACCATGACTCCAATGTACTCTTCACAGCCATTGCTTTCCGGAATGGTCTTTCTCCCCATAAGCACAAGCTACACTGTTTCATTGTAGTGTTATGACTTTGTCAAAACTTATTTGACATGTCAAATACTTTCCTGCATTTGACCTTGCTTAGCAAATGATCCAAGGCATTATTTACCACTCTGTCCTTCTACATCATCTGCAAACTTTTCCAGGAAGGATGCAATAGTGTCTTCCACGTCACTGAGAAAATCCAATTAGCATTTGGCCAAGAACGAGGTCACAGTGGTCCCTCATTAGCAGTAGCTCATCTGCAAACTGCTTGCAAAAAGAAAAACACTGGTTCAGGTAGGAAAAGAAAAAAGAAAAAGGAAAATAAAAGAAATAAAAAATAAAAGAAAAATAAATAAACTCCCCCAAACATGCCTAGTGGGGTTTGTTCCGGAATCAGGAAAAGTAGTGTCTTGCGTTCATAACCCAGGTCTAGAGCTCATACTTTTCGAAACAACTGCTTTCATATTCTTTGATTAAATGGAATGTATTCTGTGGAAAAAAGAAGGATGAAGAAAGGGAAGAATCTCTCTGCAATTGCAGATCTGCAGTACACAAAAACATGGTAATGCTATTTCTAGTCTTTCAGAAAGCAGCTCAGATAGTTCTGTTTTCCATTTTTCCGAGCAGACATATCTTCTGAGTGCTGACAGACTTGCACTGCACAGCTCCATAACAATATATAGCCTCAGCTTAACAAATAAAGACCAACTTTTGCCATTATCCACTTGCATTTTAAACACAAGTATTTTTTAATTAAAATCACATCACATCTATTTTCCTCTTCAACTACTGTCTTTGGTCCTTTTTATTTGTCATTCACTGTGGAAAAAACACTCTTGAAAGAAGAGTGGTAACTTTGCAAGAGATACTGGTATTTCAGATTTTGTGACACTGCAACCCTTTGCTTGCAACACATGCTAAGCACGCAAGGAATTAGATAGCAAGAGAAATAAGACAGCAAAAATAGGAAACAAGTAGAAACACTTGTCATTGAATATTTATATATTTGGAGCACACCTAGGACTATTTTTTGAAAAACAGAACGTTCCAAGTCAAGGATTGCTATCATACTGTTTAACAGCACAATTTTAGTATTACAAGATTGTAATGCTATGATCTACGATCTTAAAAGAGTAATTGTTTATAACAGGACCCTGCCAGTAATTGCTTTCTCAGTTCACAGCATCTGAAATGAAAATAATTTTGGCTCAACCTGAACTAAGTTTGAACATTACAATTTGCCAAGAATTAATATTATACTGTGAAATAAACCTTTTCTTTCAACCCAGAACAAAATATTACAGTTTCAAAGACTGGAATGAAATGCAACTAGATTTGAAACCTAGGTTCACGAAACCTGAACAGAAGTCATGGTAGGCTGTGGGTGTTCCTCACCCTTTCCAGAACAAGTCTATGTGGAAGATATTCACCCACAGTGCTAAGTGTGGGAAGGAGGTCATGAGATATGCAAAATGCAGCACTCCTAAGGCACTGTGGCAGTATTTGTAAATCAAAATGATTTGGCTTTTTTTGCCAAAATGAAGATGTATTTTCCTCTTCAGATAGTCCTTTGTTTAAACAATTTTTGGACCTGCAGAAAGGAAATACTATTTATTCACGAGATGATCGTAATTCCAGCCTGCCCTCCTGCTCTTTCTCCAGAGGAAACAAAGTCAGTGCCTGAAGTTTGATGAGAGGGTATTTTATTTACAACAGAAGGCAAGGCAAATCCTCTGTAACAGATATTGCACATATCTGCACAGATATGGCTTGATTTTTATGCAGTATTAAGACATCCATATTACAGGAAACTATTACCAAAATACAATTATTTCTACACTAACATTCCCTTCTGATTTCTACTCTTTAATCAGAAGAGGAGGCAGGTCTCTGCATCATGGAGTGTTGTCAATAACTGGTTGGGAAAAGGAACAAAATGCATTTTGTCATGCATTTCCTATTGTTACAGCAGTGTCTATAGGTCCCCAGTCCTGACAGTCAAGAGAGCGGCTCAGCTTGGAAGCCAAGTGATCAGAAACCTGCCTAGCACGTGAGCAGGAGAACTACTGCAGATCCCAGTGTACTCTAGCTTAAAGATGAGGAATTTCCATCAAATATGTATCAAGCCCAGGACTGCAGACACCAAGGGGGTGGGATACCCACAGCTGCATTGTAGATGTGGGTCCAGCAGACAAACGAGGAGGAATCCTTAGCAGACTTGGCTAAGAGCAAAGACCCATGTTTCTGGGCACTGTGCAAATCCAGAGTAAGAGAAAGTTCCTATCCTGAAGTCCTTGTTACTCAGACAAAAGGCAGGAGGTTGAAAGTGAGAAACAACAGAGCAGGATGGCAGTAAAGCCAGGAGAAAAGCCCAGACTCCCTGTGCACAAAGCCAGCACTGTCTTCATGGAATGACCTAAAGATTAACAACAACAACAAAGCAGATTAACAAACATATCTGTATATAAGTGAATATGTATGTACGAAATTACCTTCCAAGAAGTATATGCACCTCAAAAATCAGCTGTGGCAGAGAGCTTGCAACTGTCTTTTTTATTTAAGCTGATTTGTTCAGACTCAGTTGGACAGACAAAGAGAAGGAAACTAGGTTTTACCCATGCTTAAGATATGCATTTAGTACACACCATTGCAAGAACAGCAGGTGCTGCATGGACATGGATGATCTGAGAACCAAGACTGCACCCAGGCAAAAAAGGGACTATTTTGTCCTCAGCCTTCTGCCAACCACTTTGTTCCAGCATTGCAATGTTAGTGTGGGGTGTGAATGTATTCTTGAATGTACGCTCATGGAGGCAAGAACATCCGTTCATGACCCACAGGAGCCACAATGCTTTTAGAGCTTCTGGGTCTTTTTGGCTATTATTGGTGGTTAGTAACATTTGAAATCAAAATGTCTATGTATAAAATGTCTATGTACAAAAATTTTTATTACAATCAGTGATTTACCTGCTGAGGAGATACTTATAAACTGTGAGTTGCTGAATTGGCTTTTACCCTCTGCTGGCTGCCCACAGATGTTCAAAGCTGCAGCAATCAAGATGGAACAAGTTAGCATTAGAAAAGCAGTCAGATTTTTTTCCCCCACTGATAGTTTTTGGCTTCTTCTATAATCTAATAGATTGTAACATCTGCCTAGATCATTTTTCATTAATAGCTGAATGAAATTAAAGCCCCAGGCAATACTCCCAATTAGCCTTGTCTTGTATCAATCATTTTTATTGAATTAGTACTTTAAAAATATTGTCTTATGTCACATTTATAGTTATACGCTTCTTGTCAAGGGAGCAGCACATAAAACATTTCCCTGTCAAAGCGATTTATACTGTAGGTGACCTAATCACTAACAACTTGTCATTAGTCTAAATGCTGTCATCTGGTTTTAACGCAATAAATTTCAGGAGCCACAGTTTTATTACTGCAGGGCCGAATGCCAGTTTGCACTGTATATAGTCGTAGATTGGAAGCACGTACCCAGGCCACTAAAGTTTGAAGGGCAAATCGGCTCTAAGAGTCTCTTGACAGAAAGTTAATTAAACTTTCCAAGGTGAATAAACCTGAGGACTTTGTTAATTTGGTATAATGTAATTGTCTCACTGTGTTTAAGAGTCTCTCAGTTTTTACACAGTTCCTTTCAGTAGCCTGATCAATTGGGATTTATTGGGATCTATGCTTTGTCATGGAGGAAGAGCACTCTAAGGAAACCAGAGCCTCACTGGAGAGCAATCAAAATCTCTCTTCACAAAAATCTGCTTACTTTTGACAAAGGAGTCTTCTATCTGGAAAACCTGCCGTAAGATGACTTTCCAGCATCTTTACCTCTCTTTTCTTCGTTATTTTGTCTTTGATTCATTATTTCATTTGTAGCAGGCAGAGAGGGAAGGTGGCAAAAGGAATAAAGGGAACTCAGTTTAGAAGAAGTGATGGTGAACGTTTGACAAAGGGGAGAAGGAGCCTTAGTCCTTGCGAAGTGTGGACAAGATAGACCAGAAAAGAAGACACAGAGTGACTGTGTTTGAGATTAAGGCTTCATTTTTTAACATTCCCACTTCACACTCCCTCGTTCATTCCCTCACACATACACTGTAACTTTGCAGCACACTTGACCTCCATGCCCTTTTTTGTGCCCATTATTCGACAGCTCTTTCCCTCCTGGATTTTAGCAATAGTTTCCAACAAGGTCTGGTGCTGTGGTAACTTAGCATTTGGGACAGGCCATAAGATGCAGCCACGTTGGTGGTACCTTCCTGCTCTCAGAGAGATTTGGTCTGGCTGCTTACATAGGGTGCCTTCAGTAGTCCCTAAACACATGGGATCATCTCATTTCCTAAGTAGATGTTTACCTGGTCTATAAGAGCAATAGCAGTGGTTGACAGAGCTCAAGCAGCCTTGAAGAGGTTTCAAGAGGTTCTCACAGCAAACATTAGACAATTGAATCAGGTATCCTGATATCCAAAATATGTATTTTACATAAAAATAATGAATCTGAAGATAAAAAAGGTGTAAGCACTAGAAGATATTTTTAAAATCATTCGATATTTTAGCTTTACACATTTTCCATAAAGTTTATCTCTGGTCCATTGGGGTGAGGAGGAAAGTGACTTACGGCTGCAAATCTTTGAGGCTGGCAACACCTCAACGGTGTAGTGAAAAAGTTTGAAAGATAGTAAGTCTTTCAAACTAAACACTAAGCTAAACTAAACAAGGCAACGGTGGAAAGTCTGATGAGCATGAACTGACACCTCACCATTCTGGAGTTATCTGTTTGGAAATGGAAGTGTTGACTCTCAAACTGGCATCCTCAATAGGGAGAGCTGAGAATGAACAACCTGTCACGGACCTGCTAGAAAACTCTCCGATCTGTATTTTAAAAGATATTTAGGTCAGAAGCTTCCATTGATTTCCCATTTCTACACGCTAAAAAACTCTGTGCCTAATTGACTACGAGGGAAGCTCAGCATGCTGAGGCGTCTGCAGGAAATGACTTTAATTAGAGTATTGGAGGAATTAGAGCAATGCTGAGATTTGCTTTTCTGCAGAAAGCACAAAATTGCACTCAAAATAGCCATATTTGCTTTGGTAACTCTCTGCTAATTATGTTAAAGCATTTAAAAATATCAATGCTAACACTTTCTTTAAATGTATCTAGTTGAATATAAATGTAAACTTTGCAGTAGTGGGCATATAATGATTATGAATAATATAATGGATGAAAAATTTCTTTTGAAATAAGGTTCTTAGCAGATTTTCTTACTATTTTTATGATATAGGCTTAGTTTGTACGCAATTTCTAGTATAAACAATCTTTCTCATGGTATTTCACACAGGTAAATTTGGAAAAGCTGTACTGTCTTCAGATCATGAAGAAAATAAAATGGATCTACAATGCTCATAGGTCTTCTGAATCAGTCATATGGCATCAAAAAAGGATACAGTCTTGACAGCGGAAACTGCTTTTGTTTATGAAGTATTTAATACTATTGACTAACAAGTTATTGTCCAAAATCAAGATTTTAAATAAAAAATTCCTTCCAATACGTTGTTCTTTTTGTTTCCAGAGATGTTGATATTGTTCTTTCATTCTTTCATTTTATCATGATTTTCTAATTTTAAAAATGTAAACAAATTATCCAGGCTCCCCACTTCTTCCATCAAAAAATCAGGGCTGTTTTATGAAAAATACACTTACTTACACTACTGTTTATCAATTTTTAATAGCCCTTTATAATACTTTACACAATTTAACTGCCAACAAACACGGAATTTTCTGCCAATTATTTTCATGTCTTAATCTCAAAATGGATAAAAAATAGACCCCCAAATAGGGACTAGCTCAAACAGAATTAGTAGCTTTAGAATAATCATGCTTTAGAACAGTAAGGCCTTGCAAAGATGCAAAATTGATATGTACATGTACATGTGTGTGTCAATGTTTGCATCTGGTTTTTCTTTTTAAATGAAAATTTCCGAATTTGCATCCTCTGTCTTACTGACTAGTTAGACTAGCAGAATAGTTAGACTAGTGGGAAACAGAGTCCCAGATAGTCTTCCTTCCGTGATGTCCTGTCAAAAAGAACGTTTCAACCATGTATTTGGCCATACAAGCCGTTCACAGTATTTGGCAGGCATCAGTTTACAGGCATCAGGACAGCTTCTAGATTACACTAAGTTCACATGAACATTGAAAGAAGCTTTTCAGTCCTTCACACCCTGCCCTAAGATTAACTTAATCTCCAAAGGTGATACTGAGATAATGGGTAGCAAAGTGCATTCAAGCCCTCTTTGAGCAACAAAGGTTAAGGAATAGGACAACAGTCCAACACAAATGAACCAGATGGGTGTGATGGATACGCAAGTCCACAAAGCCAGGCCTGGAGGGACATGGATCCATTTCTTTCCATCCTACAAACTCTTTCTCTTTCTGAGGAGAATAGCTTCAGATAAAAGATACATCAGTTCTTAAATGTATTACTTAAAGTGGATAAGTTGAAAAAACTTTTCTGTACGGAGACACCCAAACTCTAACCCTAACCCTAACTGGAACCCTAATGCTAATCTCAGGTGGAGTTTGAACCCGAACCCACCAACCTCATTGCAGGCCCAGAGACAAAAGATGCCCTGCGAGCAAATTTGGTGCAGCCTCACATGTCCTTGGGCCCTTTGCAACCCTTCCCCACCTGGTGCTCTAGACTTTATCGCCCTCCGAACCCTAACCCTAATGCTAACCCAAACCTTAATGCCAACCTCAGGTGGGACCTGAACCTACATGCCCCTTATGTGCTCTTTCTTCAGCTTTTGTAAAAGGGAAGGGATCCCTTCCTGAGCCTTTCACATGTTACCTGGAAGCCCTACAAGAGTAGAAGCAGAGACTTTACAGAAGACTCTTCACAGGTTTTACTCTTCTGTCATGCTAAGCAGACCCACTTAGATCTTCTATTCCACATTCAGATCCCTAATCTGAAGCCATTTTCCCTCTTGGCGTCCTTCCTGCAGCCAGGGAGGGCATCTTTGTCAGCTCTACCGCTCCTCCACCAGTACCCAGATCTTTTTTGGCCTCTGCCTCCTGCACCCATCCGGCAGGTATCTCCAAATGCTCCTTCCCTGGTCGGTAACTCTCCTGGGACCCTATTGGATTAGCCCCCACCAGCTGATCTCACACCTGATAGTTCTGAATGTGGCAACTCTGCTTTTCCCAGTTGAAAACTGTTCCCTGGAGGCCTCTGATTGGCTCTAACCAAGATGAAGGCTTTGGAAGATAACTTGTCTAACACAGTTTCAAAGTAGAAAGGTTACAGTATTTGCCTCATTTCCCAGAAGCACATTTATCTGGAGATGATGTAACAGGGAATAAATCTAATTTTTAGTTTTAATAGTGAATAAATGCCAAGTGGCTGATGTTGTTCCTTTATTTTTTTCCCAAATAGCTCTAGTGTTTTTAACTTTCCACAGACTGCAGATACAAACCTTTCAGACCTCAGAGTGGGTATATAGAATATCTGGGACTGATACATCACAGCCTCTGTGGTAGCCAAAACACTGCGAATTTTTGAACTGTTGATTTCAATGGAGATTTCCTAGACTGATACTTGGAGATTTGAATATGAACAGATTACGGTGAATGCCTCTAAAAAAGACTTTGATTTCTCCTGAGACTTTGTAAAGAAGAACCTAAAGCACAGCAAAACTGCCTGCAAACCTGATACGAATCTAGCATATAAAAGCAAGAAGTGTTGAACAAATTTTCTAAAGGAAAAAAATCCTTCTAGAATTTGTATGGCTAACTATCACCAAAAAAGGCAGCTATAACAAAAACGGCAGCATCAGTCCAGTTTTGATCAATCACTCCTTGCCTTCAGAGTAAGTGGCTGGGAAAAATCATTGCACTGAACAGAAACCCCCTCAATATTTTTATGTTTAGAGCATGATAAGGAGTGTGCTTTTGTGAAGATATCTATAAAATTAACCTAAGAAACATTCCTGAAGTAAATGCTCCTTGGGTTTAAATGGCCTTAAAACCTGTCCTACAAAAGAGAAGATGGAAAAGATGTGTCATGAAAAACTTGGGAAGTGAGGCCAGAAGTCAGGCTGTGCACATTGTTGCAAAGGTAGCTTCAACAGCAGAAGCTCTGTCTTTTATAGTCAGGCTACCTCAAAACATCTGTGATCTTCTTGGGTTGCTTCCAGCCCAGGAAGACAGTTTGTTCCGTATTTTATATTACAATGTCGAGAATCCTTAGATTTTGACCTGCAGTTTCTGGTTCATAAATGCTGAGTCTTCATTTTGGAATTTGAAGCTTCAAGGACGAAGCTTTAGGATTAGCTCTGAAGTTAGATAATGATTTAGTTTAAGTGATAAGTTACTTAATTACTTTCCAATTTAGGATGCAGTTGATGTTGATAAAGTTGAAATTTGTAATGAAATAGGTGGGGATATTTTTAGGATGTATAACTTAATTGTTCTAATGATTGTTTAATGATTCAGCTACATCTGATACTTTAACTGAAGAACTGAGACTGATCAGTTGATCTGGTGGTCAGAAACAGATATTAAGTCAGTCAACTTAAAATCCTTAAAAGCTTCTTCTGTTTCCTGGAGCTGTAGACCTTTTCATATATTACTTATTATAAGTGAGATAAGTTCTCTGTGGAATAGTCTAACACATCTCAGCCTATGTAGTGGACAATGGTATACAGAAATAGTATATTGCAGTGCAGAAATAGTAATTTACAGTGCACTGAACACAACATTCGGGAAATAGAGAATTTCTGTTGTTTTTTATTGCCAGTTGTGCTACTGATTCCTTCTGTATCTCTCTGATGAACACGGTTGGCACTTTTCTGTTAGGAGGCTGTTAGAGAGTCTCATTTAAATTAGGAATGGCATTTACAATTAGACTGCTGTTTATATTGAATAGAGAGAACCTGACCAAACTGCGCAGTTTTTTTTGTTGATCTCCTCTCCGCTCCTCAACAGCCAGAAATTTCCAGCAGTATTTCCATGGTTGTCCTGCCAGTGGATTCTTTCTGCCTTTATAAATACTTGCTGAAACAATGTTTTTGCCCTTTTTAGTTTTGTTTTAGATTACTGCACCATATGGCCTGTCTGGCTTTGCTTGAAGTCTTATTTCTCTCCTTTGCTATGTCCTGCTATTTACTATTCAACTGGCAGACTGGGTTTCTGTGCATCTTTTTTTGCTTTAATCTTTACCCAATATACACACAACAGCTTTCCTTCATGACCACAGTAACGTTCTTACCAAAACACTAGTATCTTCACTGATGTACTCATAGGTCTTCTTGTACACTGGAAAACCTTCCTTGTAGTACTGAAATTTTAAAATTAATTCCTTTCTACAGAAATTTCCGTCTCTTTCAAATTGTTTTGCCTTGATTACTTTGTTATCCTGCATTATTTGCTAGTTACTCAACTGATCCCCCCACAAAAGTGGAATAGATTGATTTTTCATTGCGATGGCTTAAAAGATGTTTTTGACAGAACAACAGCATTATCAAATCATAATATCTAGCATTGTAGGAACATTGTAAAATAAATTAATCTTTGATAAATGGCATTTGTGTTGGGCAATAAGCATTTTCCCAATAGTAAGAATAGAAAAACAAAAAGCAAAAAGTAGTGAGTTATCTAAGATTAGACATTGAACCTGCGGTAAAGACTCAGGTTTTTCTTCCTTCATATTCATGTACCAGCAGGGCACCGCTGGCTCCTATGGCTGATGAGTTACATTTTTAAAAGAGTGATTTAGATTTAAGCATTCTGCATAAAACAAGAACAAAAACGTCCAACTGAGCTATGTCCTGAAATGTTTCTGAGAGTAGAAAGTGGCCAGACTACATGCATGGCAATGAATGCATGTCTACATACACCTTTCACTTGGAGCAGAACTTTTCCAGATGCTGCAACAGACTGCTGCCTTTATAACCACTAATTAATTGTAATATTCCCTGGATATTATCAGTGATCTGCTTTTCAAAGACCAAAACCTCTTGCAAGCTACAAGCTGTACATCAGCTTTCAACTTTGTGCTTCAGCTTTCAGCTGATTTCAGCTCTTTGGACAAAATTTGAAATCCTCCTGAAAGCAAAGAGTAAAATCTCTCCATTCTTGGCATTGTGCTCTAACTGGAAGGATACAAAGTCAAGCTCCTCCTTACTGTTTTTCTGGCCCTGTGAACCTGTTCTTTACCAACTGTAAAACCAATATCCAGTGAAGGTCTCACCTTGAGTCTCTGTTAACTTTAAGAGCCCACCTGCGTTGCAGAAGCTAGCTCAGGACACCAGACCTTATATAGTTGAAGGAAACTCTGGCAACAGATCTTTGTAGTACACATACGTGATGTTACAGAACAGGAGAGGGCAGGAGACATCAGAGCCAATGCAAGGGAACTGGTCTTTCTTCCACTGGCATTTTGTTTACCTGAGGCTCCTTGGGTACCTTGGAAGAATTGTAGAGTACAGAGAGGACCAACTGATGCTTCCTCTGCATGGACGTGGGGATAAATTCCATCCCTTGTTAATGATAATACCAACAAACATTTTGTAGAAGCCTGGAAAAGATTCAGTATGAAGCTTGTGAAGGAAATAATTGCATAGCCCTTATGTGAGCTTTTCTCTGTGAATACTGACTGGGCCCTGACTATTTATCCGTACTGCTGCAGTACAAAGTTTCAATGGATATATATAGGCTTGTAAGCTTTACTCATGAATGCAACATTTTAAAGCTGCTGAAACTACAAATTCCAGTCTTCCATCAAGCACAGAAAAACTCATGTCATTTGTATACAACTGGCCATGCTTTCTTCAAGGCACAACAGAAATCAGCAAGAACCAGTGCTTTTTTTTAACCTTTTACTGTGTCCAGTGAAAATTCACACCTGGAATTCCATGCCAGATTTTTACCATCCCCTATTGTAGGGGCCATGGTATATTGCAAATGCTTAACAAAACATTTCTGTGAGGCAGTTTTTCTAACATTAACCATTTGCAGGCTTTCTTTCACTACAGTAACATTTGCATCAGGTCCTATTATAATGTCAGTATAGGTGAGACACCTATAAAAGTAGTGTCTGAGTTGCGATTTTATCACTTTAAAATCACGGCTTTTCTCATGGCTTCTCACAGCTACTTCTCATGGCTTTAACTCAATGGCTAACAGCATGTCCCCAAAGATCCCATTGCGGATCTTTCCTCCAGTGCTGTGCTGGGAAGATGAGGACTTCTCTGTTAGCTTCACAAATTCTGCTCATCTGCAGCATATCTGGGCTATTTTAGCAGCTTTTCTCTGCTTTAGTGGCATGTTCTGAGCTCTTCACTGGGATCAGAGAGCTAGGAGTCAGGAAAGCTGTGCGCTCTTCCAGGGCCTGCCTACCTTAGCACCTGAGTTCTGTAGTATAAAAATAGGACACTTCTACGAACTTCATTTGCAAAGTACATTAGGCTGTGCAAAAGCAAAGAGCTATATAAGAATTTGCTGTGAGCATTATAGCCCCAAGCTGCTGTGTTCTTCCAAGTCTCCGTGGAAAGAGGGAACCAGAAGCTCGGTCGCCATGGCTCAGTTCTGCCTCTTCCAGCTCACGTTTCAAAATCCTCCTAATTGCTGCATCCTCAGCTTATGGACTAGTAAAAACCACATGAATCTTAAACATGCAGTTCCTGAGTACCTTTCAGTCTAGCCAAGCCCTATACAGTTCTTCTCTCTCCTCTGCATGTATTTCTTGACTCTTTAGACTCTTCGAAGTGATGGTGGACTCTCCTTTGCCCAATAAAATAGAGAGGAAAGAGAAAAGGACCCTTCTACCTTCCATATTAGTTCTCACAGAAAGGAAAAACCAAAGTTGTCATTTGCCAGTTTGATATATAAACCAAACAGTAATTTGCCAACATTGCTCATGGTCGTCCTAGGTAATAGGTTTCTGCTCTCCTAAATCCCAGAGGATTTTGGTTAGAGAGCAGACACCCCTCCTATAATCTAAGAAGAAAAATGTACTTAAAAAAGAAAGCATGTTCTCTTTCATCAGGCTGGAAAATGGAAAGAATAATGATTTAGGATGGATTAAGAGAAATTCTGTATTGTGTTTCTGCCACATCAATCGTGGAGAAAATTAAGAAGGAAAAAGAAATCCAAAGCAATAGGAGAAGGGACACAGCAGCCAAGTATTCCTGAGTATGCTGGCTCTTGCATTTAAAGGATGAACACTGATCACAGACTATCTCCTAGAATCAAAAAATATTCAGGAACAAACTAATTTACAGGTTGTGTTGACAGAAACCTTACTTTCAAAGTTGTTTGTGTGGCAGGTGAAATAAATTTTATATGTCTAATTTTCTTTTTTGTGTCAGACTGAGGCTCAGCTTGTGAAGAAGTGAGAGTCAAGCATAGCCAAGGCAAGAGGGAGTCTTGTATCCCTTTTTCCTCTCAATTCTACCATCTCTCTGATTAATAAGCTTCTAAAGTGTACAAATCTCCCCCTCATGAAAAGGTTTATATTGAAGTAAGTTTTAAATTTTCCTGATGAGAAGTTGGGGAAAGTTCATATAATGACATTTAGCTTCATTTTTCAAAACATAAATTATTAATATGTAAATCTCATTTCTTTTTTTTTTGGTATTCATGGCAAGGAAAGGAAATAGTCTATTTCAGAAGCTGCTTCTTTCTGGTTCTAATACATTCACCAGGAAAACATTAGAATATGGAAGTATTCAGTTTGTAAACTAACCTTTTTTATATTTATAAGTTTAGTGTTCTAACACTCTCACTAATCTAGTAGAAAATAAATCCTTGAAAAGAATTGAATTGGGTGAATGTACTGAAACTCACCAGATTATGTGCCTCAGACATATATGTAGAGTGCTTTAACATGTGCTTGACAACTTGCAGAGACATAAATGGTGTTCTGGATTTTCAGGAGTTCTTTGGTTATCATTAGCTCAAATGTATTTCAAACTTGAGGCTTCCTGATTTTAATCAAAAATAAACTGATTAAGTCTTTTCTTAGTCAGTATCCAAAGGAATGCATGAAAACTCTGAGAGTTATGAACTCTTCCTTTTTGCCTAAGGGCTCTGTTAACTCTGGAAACCAGGGATACGCAACATGAACGTTTTGCCTTGGGATCATTCTTTGTTTTTGGAAAGTTAAAAGTAGAGCATAATCTCAATGATGCAAAGTCACGTGACATCCCTAAAAGTATATCAAGAGAAGTGAACAGAGAATTTATGTCACTTCGCAGTGACAAAAATCTCTAGTCAAATCCTGAAATATCTCTTTTTTCTGTTAGGATGCCTGATTCTGAGCCTGAACACAGCCGGTCATCGAAATGTTTAAATATCCCTTAATGACACCTCTAATAGGAAACCTAAGTGTTTTTAATAGGAACAGTATCTGTGGTGCCCTGAAAATTTGAAAGGAGCATAACATGCACTGACAAGGTAAATTCAGGGATATTTGGTTAATTGATTTGTTCTGCTACAAACTTACTTCTCTCCCCTCCAAAAAACCCCCCAAACCTCACTTCTGCTCTGTATTTGTTTTGATGACAACAGAAAAATGAAAGTGAAACCAGGAGACTTTCCTTAGGGTGAAATTTAGCTTGTCATGATGAATACATGTGCTGTATCAGCTTATTTTCTATCTAATGCTAACTGAATTGAATACCAAAACAAACAAAATCTAATATCAGAGACAATACTGGTCTTTGGAAAGAGTGTAGGAAGATTATCTGTTATGGAAGGAAGGAAAAAAAATCTCCAAATACCAACCAAATGGAATTAGAGCAAGGAGAAGAGAAAGGTTGGAGTCATCTTATTATTATACATACCTAGTGATTTTGTCCTCATTCTCCATAAATATCCAGTCTCCAAAACCTGTTGTTTGAATATAGTTTCAATAACATGTTGACCTCTAAGAATCTGGCTTATCACAAGCTCAAGATAAAAGACTGCTGTCTTCTAAACAGGTTCAGGAGATTTGACATGAATTAACAAAGAATAGTATTTTATTCATGTGCTATAACCACTCAGCTTAAAATTTTCCATTGGCTTTCACTTAATTGGCCTCAGGTGTGACCATTCCTTCTGTGGAACAACAATATGAAGAAACTAGCTCTGAATACCTTTTCAGGAGTCTCATAAATATTAGGAAGCAGAAATAGATGCTGAAGAGCAAACAGATTATAAAGGTATTTCAGTATTTAGAAAATGAGTCAACAATCAGTTTTTTTCTGCCCTCACTGCTAATGTTTGTAAAAATGGACAGGCTGCATCTGTAGCACATTTGGAAATCACGGAATCACTGGATAGTTGGGCTTAGCCAGGACCTCTGGAGATCATCTGGTGCAACCCCCGTGCTGAAGCAGGGTCCGCTACAGCAGGTTGCCCAAGGCCATGTCCAGTCAGGCATCAGGTTTTGAATATCTCCAAGGATGGAGACTCCACAATTTCCCTGGGCAACCTGTTCCAGTGTTCAGCCACCTTCAAAGTGAGAAAGTTTTTTCTTTTTTTTTTCTTAGGCTTAAGTGGAATTTCCTATGTTTCAGTTTGTACTCATTGCCTCTCATGCTGTCACTGGGCAGCACTGAAAAGTCCCATCACATATTTATAAACACTGATAAGGTCCTCCCTGAGCCTTCCGTTCTCCAGGCTAAACAGTCCCAGCTCTCTCAGCCTCTCCTCATATGAGAATAATGACAATATTATTTTAATAAGGAGGTTAACCAGCATTCAGCTTAATTAATATTGGTTAATTACAGTTTTGTAGTTCCTCATTCAGCAGTATTCGAACACTCAGGTGACCTCACTGACCTCATCAAAATTCAGCTCATTCTATTACAGCTTTATATTTCCTTCAAATTCGGGCCCTAGAAGAAGTCTGGTATGGAAAATGATTATGCTCACAATATAAGGGAATGACATTCAACTGAAACTGAAGATGATGGCTCAATTCAGTCATCTAAATCTAGCTAACTACTTCCTACTACACTGAGATCTGATAGGTAACCTGAGACATGAGCATAGGGCTAGCAGATATGACACAAGACATACAGGAGACCTTCTGGGGCAGTAGCTGGAGGTCAGGTGGGAGCATCTCAAATGGCTCTAGACACTTCCCTATGTTTAGCTAAGTGATTTCTAGCGTCTCTTTCCTTTCCCATTCATCATCTCAAATCTTGCCTGCTGATGCCCAAAGGAACATGAGAGACTGTGCCTGAGCCTGGAACTGGACAATGGCCAGAAGAGACTCTCCATGAGCTCTTTGGCGTTTGGAAAAAAAAAAAATTTTGGAAAAGCACAAATTCTAAAAAAAATCATTTGAAAATCATAAAAATGCAACATTTATTTTCAAAATTGTTGTTGTGTGTAATCTGCATTCTTTACTGGCCTTTTGATTTTTACTTTATTATTTTTAGCCTGGTTTCCTAAGGAAGTTAGGCTTGTAAAATCATACAAAGTGCCCATGTCTCCAGCTCCACAGCTGTAAAATCACTACAATATCTCTGATCTGAGAAGTGTTGCAAGAAGCAGTGGCTGCCTAAAGAAGAGGGACCAGGCAGAAGAACTCACTGCACTAATTGGCAGTCGGGTACAGTACAAAGGCACGTTCAGCTGTATGGGCTGTAGATGAGCCATCAGAAAAGAAAAGACAGCTAGAGAACAGAAAAGGAGCCGGAGCTTTGCAAATCAGTATAAATCAGAAACCTGGGGAATGTGAGGAAGAAGTGGAGGTACAGGAGAGAGAGATGTGGGAAACACTGGGAATGGTGCAAAGAGCTATCACATGAGAAGAACCTCAGTTCCAATAAAGTGGAGGAGCTATAAGACTTTATCAGTTATATTGTTCATAGTACAACTACTCTTACAACCTGTCAATTGTAATAGTACAGTCTACTGTGAAATCTTTACACTATTCTGTTTTAACTATGGCGTGCTAATCTTTAGAATCTATGAGACTAAATGACTATGAACGAATGTTACTCACATTAGGACAAAGGACACTAACCACTGGATACCCACTTGAGTATATCAAGGATAGTTATGCCAAAGCAAGGAAGATGAGACATACCAATATGTGAAAGGTGAGGTGGTCTAGTAGAGACTAGCAAGACTCTAAGCAAGAAGACAAAGTTTTGGTACAAATATGCTTATGGACGCTCAGTTCATGGATTAGTCCCATAAGGGAGGTTGTGGATATTCACACATTTGGTGAGATTCGTCAGACGAGCTCAGAGGCTTGACTCCACCTGATTTAGAGGGTTTTTTTGGCTGTTATTTTGGTTTGCTTTTTTTTCTGAATGTAAACCAGGCACAAATCACCTAATGAGTTTTAAATGAGGACAAGAGGAATATGGAAGACTCAGATGGTCCCTGAGATCGATTTTTAAACTACATAAAAAAACCTCCAGTAAAATGTGGGTACAATAATAGATACAGGAACTCCACAGGATGAAAGGATGAGAAAGAAATGAACAGTGGAAGAAACAGTCAGATAAACAATCCTTATGGGGGTGGGACTATACCACAGTTTGGCCGGGGCGTGCAATGAGATCAGTAAGAATCAGATGAGTTTTTTATACATATTGTAGACAAATTCTACTTGTCTTAGTTTAGTTTATAGAGAGCCTTTATTCTCTCACACACACACCAGCAGCTGCTGGGGAAGCATGTCTGATACACAGATCAGCCAGAGGCTTACCTGATTAGCATAAGTGAATGACTTATATACATTTCTTTCATTGGCATAGTTACTGTCTAACACACTCTTGATTGGCTATACATCCAAGGAAAGAACAAAGAAAATGGAATTTTCCACTGGAAAACTCTGCAACTGGTAGCCAGTTCTATCCAGTTTGAATTCCTGGGATGCCAGGCGGGAGTTAGTGAGTTCGTACAAAGTTCAGGGATCCTTCCTTTATCTTACCTTAAGATAGTGATTAGTAAAAATGGAGTTAGTTTTCCTACTATTGATTGTCTTTTACTTCCACATACATAACTGTGAAGAACACAGATAACAGCTTGAAGATTGAAGAACATGAAAGTGGATATTGTAAAGGACAAGAGAGACATGTAAGAATAGCAATGATGAATGGCGTAGGTATTACAGAGAGCACACTTTAGGAAAAATAAAGGTAAAGATGGACCGGTATTGTATATTTTTGCCAAGACTGAGCATATTTTTAAAAAAGGTATTTCTTAGATAAAAACAACATGTATTTGTGACGAAGTCACTTCAGGGATGGGTTATTAGGACAGAATCTCCTGGGGTATCTGATGAGGTATCTGATTCTGAATATATATAGATACAGCTATAATTCTAGTAGAAAGATAACTGCTACTGGCAAGTGTTTCATTATAGGAAGTTCTAAACTTTCAGATACCAATTAGAAAGAAAAGTAGCACTAATATTGCTATAATTCCAGTTATATACTGGACATGATAGCCAACAGATTTCCTCTTCAAACAGTTACTGAGTCAATGTTCTATAGTATTATTTTAAACTAAATTTTATTAAGTGGCAAAGATAATAAACAGTCATAGCCATATAGGGATACAGTGAGAGCTGCCAAACATCAAGTTCTGTATTAGATCTGTAAATGGAATTATTACAAGTAGCAAGAGGTTCTTTAGCAGTCTATATGAAAAAGAATGAAATACAAAAGGAATTGTTCTGCATGTAGAACAGTACGGGATAAACAATAATCTAAACATGAACTCAGAATAAGTGAATGCTTTGCCTCAGTGTCGATGTGCAGATAGGCAAAGGATGCGATGCATGCTGTGAAAGGGGAATGATCGCGTACAAGATAGAAGACCAAGTCCCGGAATCCACTGTGCCTGAGACAGTGTAACCGAATATTCTCCATCCAAGAATTTGGAAAAGACTAGTGTAAGAACACAGCTTTGTTAGCAAAGATTTTAAAGAAATCTATCAAATAAGAGCTGTAGCACATATTCAATGAAGAAAAAATGCTGCAGCTATTTTTAAGAAGTGGATAGAGTGATTTAGGTAACTTTATCTAGTTCCAATACCATGCATTGCTTTAGGATGTGTTTTGGAAGGAAAATTAACTGATGACATCAATTTTAAGCAAAAAAGTAATAAAATCCTAGATAATGTCACAGATAAGATAACGTGCATTCTAGATAAAGCAAATATCCACATCTTTTCTGTCTGTGGGAAGGTTTTGCTAAGGAGTTCAATGTTTTTGGTAGGGTGTTCAATAAGGTGTTCCATTTGAACATCTTATGAAGTAAACTGGAGGAGACACGTGTCAGTACAAGAAATGGAAACGAGGAAGGAACTGGCTTATGGAGGGGGGAGCGGGCTCTTTGACAGAAAAATTGATTGCATCAAAATGACATTTTCCCATGGAAAATTCTACCCACTACGGATTTTCAGCCTGCTCTGTTGAAGCTGTAGTTAATGTCAGCTTTGCCACCAACTTAATGGGAGTAGAATTGAATGCATCAGAGCAGATAAATTTTATCCATTTATATCTATTAACCACGATGATGAACTGAGAAAGAAAAAGCTCAGGAAGCAGTGGCAGCAATAAACAATGACAAGCCAATCCTCACTGCACTTCTCATATATTTCTTTCAAACATATGCACTCTTGGCATTTCTTTGCTCAGCTCAGCTTGACCAAGAGCAGCAGAATAGTGTAATCTCATTAGTAAACTCAACCTCTATTTTAAAATTGCTGGAACTACAGATATGGAAGGTCTCGGGAGTGTCTGCTGCAGATAGTCATGTAAGTGGCTGTGCCTTCATGCCCTGTTACTCAGATACCTACCAGACCCAGTCTCAAAGCTAGCTCGACATGCTTGCATATGATTTTTCCCATCTGCTAAGTTGCATCTCTCAGCTTGCTGAGACTCTCACAGACACAGTCTCATTTGCATATTGGCCACGTGGTTTCCAGGCCAACACTTGGCTCATGGCCCTTGGCTGTCTGTGGTTGAGCATGTAAATAGGCCCAAGAGTGATGAACAACCTTGGACATATTCTTTTGGCTTCTGTAGCAGCCATGGTGAAAGCTTGCTGTTAAGGAAAGTCAGCTGTAAAGCTGCTGTGAATGTTCAGCACTTCTTCCAGTTAATAAAGAAAGGAGCAAGAAAACTTGTCATAAGCAAGAGGTTATTGCCTTAACTTATCAATTATCTTTGTTTACGATTAGAGATAAACTTCACTTTTCTGAAGCTGATGAATAATGCGTACAAGTTTCAGATTCCCAAACAACCTCTCACCACTATTTTGGCTGTTTGTAATTGGTAAGTTCGTGACTTCTTACCAGAGCCATATGACCTTATTTCTTCTCAGGCTGAATAATTTTCCTCCTCCCCCAACCCTCCAAGATAGTGGCATAGTTTCAAGATAGTGGCATATACACACACACGAATATTCATGACCCTTTTGGGAAACATTTGTGCACATAGATATTCACTAGTACAGATACTTTTGAAAATGAAAACAAAGAGTTCTAAGTGTCACAGAGGCACAGAATGGTTGAGGTTGTAAGGCACCTCTGGAAATCATCTAGTCCAGCTGCCTTGTTCGGGTAGGGTCATCCAGAGCACATTAAACAGGATTGTGTCCAGACAGCTTTTGAATATCTGCAAGGATGGAAACTCCACAACCTCTCTGGGCAACCTGTGCCAGTGCTCAGTCACCCTCACAGTAAAGAAGTTCTTCCTCATGTTCAGACAGAACTTCCTGTGGTTCAGTTTGTGCCCGTTGCCTCTTGTCCTGTTGCTGGGCACCACGGAGAAGAGGCTGGCCCCACCCTCTTGACATACTCCCTTCAGATACTTGTACACATTGATGACATCCCCCTGCAGTCTTCCCTTCTCCAGGCTAAACAGGCCCAGCTCTCTTAGCCTTTCTTCATGGGAGAGATGCTCCATTCCCCTCATCATCTTGGTAGCCCTCCGCTGGACTCCCTCCAGTAGTGCCATGTCTCTCTTGTACTGGGGAGCCCAGGACTGGACACAGCACTCCAGATGGGGCCTCCCCAGGGCTGAGGAGAGGGGCAGGATCACCTCCCTCCACCTGCTGGCAACACTCTGCCTAAGGCACCCCGGGAGACCATTGGCCTTCTTGGCCACAAGGCCACACTGCTGCCTCACGCTTAACTTGTTGTCCACCAGCACTCCCAGGTCCTTCTCTGCAGAGGTACTTTCCAGCAGGTCAGTCCTCCAACCTGTGCTGGTGCATGGGGTTCTTCCTCCCTAGGGGCAGGACCTTGCACTTGCCTTTGTTGAACTTCAGGAGATTCCTCTCCGCCCACCTCTCCAGCCTGTCCAGGTCCCTCTGAATGGCAGCACAGCCTTCTGGTGTATCAGCCACTCCTCCCAGTTTAGTATCATCAGCAAACTTGCTGAGGGTGCACTCTGTGCCTTCCTCCAGGTCATTGATGAATATATTGAACAAGACTGGACCCAGGACTGACCCCTGGGGGACATCCCTAGCTACACACCTCCAACTTGACTCTGCGCCATTCACCACAACCCTCTGAGCTCGGCCATTCAGCTAGTTCTCAATCCACCTCACCGTCCACTCATCTAGCCCAACACTTCCTGAGTTTACCTACAAGGATGTGATGGGAGACAGTGTCCAAAGCCTTGCTGAAGTCCGGGAAGACAACAGCCACTGCTCTCCCCTCATCTACCCAGCCACTCATCCCATCAGAGAAGGCTATCAGATTGTTCAAGCATGATTTCCCCTTTGGTGAATACTGACTACTCCTGATCACCTTCTTATCCATCACATGCTTAGAGATGGCGTCCAGGATGAGCTGCACTTGCATCTTTCCAGAGATTGAGGTGAGGCTTACAGGCCTAAAGGTCCTCCTTCTTGCCCTTTTTGAAGACGGGGGTGACAATGACTTTCTTATAGTCCTCAGGCACCTCTCCTGTTCTCCATATCCTTTCAAAGATGATGGAGAGTGGTCTGGCAATGATATCCGCCAGCTCCCTCAGCGCTTGTGGGTGCATCCCATCAGGGCCCATGGACTTGTGGGTGTCAGGTTTGCCTAAATGATGTCTAACGTGATCCTTTTCCACCAAGGGGAAAGTCTTCCTTTCTCCAGACTTTCTCCCTGGTCTCCAGGGTCTGGGGTTCCTGAGGACTGGCCTTCGCAAAGATTGAAGCAAAGAAGGCATTCAGTATCTCTGCCTTCTCTGTGTCCTTCATTACCAGGGCCCCTGCCCCATTCAGCAGCGGGCCCACATTCTCCCTAGTCTTCCTTTTGCTACTGATGTATTTGAAGAAGCCTCTCTTGCTGTCCCTGACATCCCTTGCCAGATTTAATTCCAAACGGGCCTTGGCCTTCCTTGTGACATCCCTACGTACTCTGACAACACTCCAATATTACATCCAAGCAGCCTGTCCGTGCTTCTACCTTTTGTATACTTCCTGTTATTTTTGAGTTTTGCCAGGAGGAAAATTTGCATTTTGGTTTGAATAAATAGGTGTGGCATTTTCTTTTTCAAGTATTCAATCAGTTTTGACAAAGCAGGACTGAGCAGAGCCCTAAATGCAGTGTAGATTTTGTTCACGGTCCACCAGAAGCTTCTAGTGAAGATGAATGGTGAATTGTGAAATCCATATTGCATTATAGTAACTTCAGTTAAAAAGACTGAAAAAGGTTCACAGAGGTCTGTGAAGAATTTTGGAGCGTTAACAATCATCCACTAGTGCAAAGTATTTGGAATGCCCTGGCATGATGGAAACCAGGGAAATGGGAAACCTGGAGTACTTGGACAGAAAAAACTCTAGTGACCCCTTTGCAATACCTAACACTCAAAGGGACTAACCCTTTTTTTTTTTTTTTTCCTGACCCTTGCCCTTTGCATGTCAACTCTTTTTCTAGAAGCCTGTATGGAAAGGCATTAGACTTTCTGTTTGGGATTCTTCATGCCCAAGCTTCAAAGCCCAATGATGGTGATACATGTAATGCTGGTGTCTGTTGCTCCTTGTCCTTCTGCTGGGCAGCTCCAAGGGGAGCCCGGCTCCAGCCTGTCTGCCACCTCCTAGTAGGTAGCTGAGGACAGCAGTAGGATTCGCTCATAGCCTTCTCCTCCTAAGGTTGAAGAAACTAGTTCTCTCCGCCTCTCCTCATGTGCCACATGCTCCAGCTTGCTAATCATCTTTATGGCCCTCTGTTGGACTCAATCCAGGATATGCATTGTACAGGGGAGCCCAAAACTGGGCACAGCACTCCAGGTGTGGTTTCATCTGCATGGAAGGGGGAAAAAAAAAATCACCTCAACCTGCTTGTTATATTCTTGCTTATACAGTGCTGTAAGCAGTTAGCCTTCAGTGCCTCCTCTAATCCACAGTTTAAATCATCATTGGTATCTCTGAGGTTAGGAGCTAAAATTTCAAAAGGGCCAGTTACCCCACAAAGCAGGGATGTGCATGCTAAATATATCTGAGGTAACTTATTAATGCAAAAACCCATCAGGTTTTTGCACAACAATGGACCAATAATGTCTTCTATTCACGGAGAGTTTACAAAATCCATGGATTTGAAAGAAACATTATTTTATCTAATCAGATCTTTTCATAGCTGTTCCCTGACTGAAACTCTTTCCTTTTGTTGAGAGAAGAAATGCTTTTTATCAAAATCCATTTCAATGAAAAATTCCGTTCTGAGGAAAAACGTGCTAAAAAATCCTTCTATCTCCTTTCTGTTTTTTTTTTTTTAATGTTCTGCATTTTCACACTTTGGGCCACTGAAAAAGGCAGGATAATAACATTTTAAAAATTCAAACAGACAGAAATACATTCATTTACTTTTAAATGAAAAAAATGGGGCAATATTTAAAATATTAAGAAACGAATATTTTCCTTAACTGCTTTACTTACATCCACTTAATCAATTTTGTTATTGGATCACTCATAAGAACACTGATTAGAATTTTATTTATCTCTTTTATTATTTTAATTAAACCTCATCCATCATTTGCCGTAGCTCTTCATTAGTTCTTCCACCACAAGCCTAGTCAGTGTACAGAAGATAACCTCAAGGCAATATTTAAACTGTGATCTTCAGTCGATAAAATGTTTCATAGCTTAATGCCTTAATGAATTAATTTATTAAAATTGGTTTAAAAATCGTCTGTATTAAAAAGTCATGACTAATACCAAATGTTTAACTTTTGACTCTCCTGCTGTAAATAGCACTCAAGAGTCTAGTCTCTCCTGTAAATTGCATTAATTTGACAGAGGGGGAGAAAATGACTGTGAAGATGTCAGTTCTTCTAAGATATGATGGAACTTAGACAACACAAGCAACATCTGGCATTTAATACCTAATAAAAGTCAACAGAAATACAGATTTTTTTTTTCACACCATATTACTGTGAGAATTGCCGCTTTTCTCCAGAGTGATGAAGTGGACTGCATGTTAGTTTCTTCCGATTCATTGGTATGAAATTTTCTACTTTAGTCTTACAACATTGATTTCACATGCTTTGTGAAGCTGACACTTCTGTTTAGATTACATCTAGCAGGTTTTTGCTCTCATGGTTGTGCTATCCTTCATCTTACTCATTGCATTTTTAAAATTTAATGTATTTTGTTAAAAAATGAAGATAATGACTATAAAGCTGTGCATTGGATAAAACTGAAAAAATTCATTGGTTTGTTCAGGTATTTTGTTTCTGGAGTAAATAAGCACGAATTCACCGAGGTTAGGGAGGCTGCAGTACCCTCTTAGGATCGTCTTATATAGTGAAAGAAGGATTCAATCTAATTCAGCACATTTTGTGACCGCATGCCCTCCATTTAAATTAACTTTAACTCTGATCTGTGCTTTAAATATAGACTAAGCCACAAGTACCAGTGACGATGTTAAGCTGCTCTATTCTGGAAGAAATATTTCTGGAAATAATTTTGAATGTTTGTGGCAGAACCAGAAAGCTCTTTCAGGACAAATTAATACAGATGCAATGCCATACATACATAGCTAAACTTCTTTGAATGCCCAGGTCAGTATTCCTGGCTTCGCTAAGCCATAAAGATACATGAGCTTGGACAGCGCTGATTCAGGAAACTGATATTCTCTGTCATGCAGCTTGAAAGTGCAACTAGAAGAGACTTTATAGAAATTCACCTTGGGATACGGGGTCTTCAGATAAGAAATAAAGAAACATTCCACAAATTTCAAACAAGTTTCTCATGTCAAGGCCCTACACTGATCTGCCTGAGAAGAATAGTTGGACATATTCATGGGTCCCTCCATGACTAAAAATAATATACATTGAAGGCAATATACAGTGGCCAATAGTTTTTTGCTCAGATGAAAAGTAAACCCAGGATTCATTTAAACTCCCTCTTTTGCTTCCAAGCCTTCCCATCTCACAAATGAAACCAGTAACACTGGTCCAAACTATTACAAAAAACATGCTGGAATCTAAAAGATTGTAAAGGTGCGCTGTGACATAGAACAGAAAAAAGATGAAAATGCAATTTAGAGTACAGGAAGGAAGTCTAGAAATCTTATTTGCCTAGAGTATAAGGTACCAGGCACTTCTAAGAAAAAAACCTGCTCTTATTACAATAGATGCACACCATGCAGCAAGTGAATGTGCTGAAAGACTTTTCTGGTATAATATCACTGCACCACATACATATAGACTGTTCTATGTTTTTACACATGAAGTTCCTGTCTCCTGACACTGACGCATTTGGGCCTGCTTTTTTTGAAGAGCTCAATGCTATGCTTAATGTTGAGAATGTGCACAGTCTCATGGAAGTCAACAACATGATGTATAGACTTTAACCTTACATTTGCTGGATCAAGGCTAAAATTTTTATACACAATATTCTAAACTGTCCAAAGTAAGCATTGGCAGCAAAAAAGAAAGCTTCCTTTTCGCTTACATGTGCTCTAAATAATTATACATTTTACAACGCCGATTCCGTAATATGATTACTCTTGATCTACATCAGTGGAAGACAATTACCATAGTGCAATTATAAATCAAAACACTATAATCAGTCAGAGTTATAAACCTGCCTTTGAGGTGCTTGACCAAATGAACAAATGCATTTCTGTCCAACTCATGTCAATTGTTTCCTACAGAGCTCTAGCTGATCTAATCTTTGTCATGATGGTATTTTCTCCTAGGTTACTATATAAAAATGAGGAGACAGAACAATGTTCCTTATTAGAAATAAGTATATTTCTACCAGGGATATTCCTTATTGTTTTATTTTATCCATGATGCACCACTGACATAATGAATCCTTTGCAAGGTAAGAAGCACTGAGCTGCTGTGGAAAACTACAAAATAAGCTTCAAAGAGTTATAGGGATATTAAAGTGACATTTTATGGTAAGAACCTGATCCTACTAGCACTATAGATGTAGCATCTATGAAGTAATTGAATTTACTCGCATGAATGATACTTATTTAAAGATTGCAGGATTTTGTCCTAGGTGATTTAAAGCATATGCCAGTAAACTAAAATACTATAACAGGCATTGCTTCTCAGAAAGATACTGTACATTTAAAGAAAGCCTACTGAGAGTTCAGAAATGAACCGTACCATTCTGCAAGTAAAATGGGAATTTTGACAAAAGGCTTGCTTGGCTAAGTAAGTTTTACAATGAACTAAAATGTCAAAAGAGAGCATGCAAGAAATAGAAACAAGGACAGAGAAGATAGGAGGAATATAAAACCACTGCATATACAGTGGTGCCTATGCATATCAATTCTACGCATCTTTGTGCACTGCCCAGTCTGTTTTAAAATCCTTCCAAACTGGATCCTATCATTTGCCTCATATGCTGTTTCCAGCAGTTCGGGCGTATGCTCCCTAATGGTAAAGACCACATTTTAAAAGAGGAAAAAATATAGAAAAAAAATCAAATAAATCCTCATTAAGTATGAAACAAAACTAGAACCAGAGGAAACTTTGCAAGAAAGTTCAACAAGACATCACAACAATATTACTGCAAGAACAAGAAACATAAACACCTTAAGCAGAAATGTGGCAATATTTGCATGATCAGCTAATGTAACTACAAATGCATCATTTAAAAATGAATAGCCTTAAGTGCATACAGCCCTGGCACATACAAGGCTCACCTTCTCTGCTCCCGGACATGCTAGTTACAGTTTTACTCACACTGCAGGAGTTTACTTGAGATGCTAAGGGGATAAACATGAACAAAGTAAAAGTAGTCCATAAGACTAAGCTGACTAATCAGATTATGATTATAATGTTCTTGTAGCATCCAAAAAGATTTAACTGCCTATTTTTGGCACTTTGTCATCATGAGATAATAAGCTTGCTGAGGGACCATATATTTACTTTAAAGGACATTCAATTTTTTGCTGGGTTTCCAAAATGAATAAAAAAGGTACATTAATGAACTAATTGTTTCAAAGTTAAAGATCAAGACGAATCTTCTATGCTTTTGCAATCTCTCTGAAAGACCCTGTGAAAAGCCTCAGGAATTAAAACGTTTTCTCCTTGTAGCAGTTCTGCTTCCGAGGCTTTTGTACTGTAATTGATTTCTTATTTAGAAATACCTTAGTGCGTACCTCAAGGTCATTACGTAGATTTTTAATTTCCCTAACATATGGAGAGAGATACTGGAAGCAAAAACTAACCTGATGATCACAAATATAATCATGTTTTCCACAGGGCAAATGGTAGAAATTATATCTGTGCACTAGCCTCTGAAGCATAAGAATTCTATATGATTGCCAGTGCTGGAGGATACACTCCAGGTCAGGCATAAGGGGGTTTCATGTCCTGAAACAGAGGAATTAAGTGAGCCTTACTGAGCTACTTCGACTTTCCATTATGGCAGGCAACAATGTTACATAAAACCATTTATTATCTGAACAAGCTCCATTTTATAAATAACTCCTCTTTTCCCCTTTTGTATCGGAATGCTCTTCCAGATCCTCATTCCAGATAGCTGAAAATCCTTCTCTAGTTTTCAGCCTACAGTTATTTATAAATAACTTGTAGGCTTCTTAAGGATTTTCTTTTCTTTCTACCTTTCTATGCTAAGGAAGTATTTGCAGGCAGCAGGTGTCTTGATTTTGCTTTATTAGTTTAAATTACCT
The DNA here is from genome assembly GCF_040807025.1 of Struthio camelus. Taxonomy (NCBI): domain Eukaryota; kingdom Metazoa; phylum Chordata; class Aves; order Struthioniformes; family Struthionidae; genus Struthio; species Struthio camelus. Next base: position 28,250,847 of record NC_090943.1, on the reverse strand, counting down.
ACAATTTGATGGTGCCTTTGTTAAAAAAAGGATTAGAGATTGCCTTGGTCATCATAAAAGCTGATTCTGCACTTTTGTACTCTGAATTTAATTCTTCTTTAAGCACAGATGACCAGAATTATATACCATATGCCACAAGGAAAATTCGTACGTCTTTAAAAATGATACACTTCCTTGTCTTCCTTGGAAAACAACTTTCTCTATCTCTCCTAATAAGACAGCACATACCTCTCCTGGTTGGAGTGCACATATTTTTTCATGGCTCCAGTACATTGATCATCAGTGGGCATCTCTGGGCTGGATTTCTGAGGTATAGGAAACCCAAGCGTAGCACGACCTGTTTTCCTCCTTAGCAATATCCAATGCAGTTTGTGCTGTCGATCAGACAAGGACAGGAAAACTATGCAGCTGCGCTTTGCCTACCTTCACAGTCACATCATGGCACAAGGAACTGTACGTCCTATGGTAGTCAACCATCTGCTCAATACTGAACCTCAGTGTCCTTTCTGCGCTTTGTGCTGAGAGAGACTGTTAGCCCCTTTCAGCAGGAAAGGCGTATACCACACACTTCTGTCCATCAGTGCCTGGAACAGATGAACCCTGCAAGAAATAAAGATGCATGGCTGAAAGGATTCCAACAAGAGACCCCCAACGAGTCTCTAATCAGAGAAAATATGATGTCCTGTTAAAGCAAGTGCCAGCAGTGGAGAAAACCAGTCCAATCAGTCAGTAATAACCTCTGGAGGCTACATGTCCATACTCACGGTGTGTTCAAACACAGGTGTTAATACTTGTAGGCAAAGAAGTAGAATTATTTTCTATCAGTATATTGAACTGCTGCACAGTTTTCAGTTGCATTCCTCAAAACCACAGTGGTGTGCCAATCACCTGTGCTTTCAATATAGTGGCTGTTATTTTGTACATAAGCTGTTACATTGCCAGTAAGTTCAGAAGGACGATATCGCTTTCTATGCTTACATGCTTGACAGTAGCACCTTATTTCTCATTTATACGGCTCTTAAACTTGCTCTTATTTACAGTTTTTACATGACAGCTAACAGTTTCTTCAGCTTCTTTCTTTGAAATACTGCTGTAATGAATATGGACAATGCCCAACTGAAAACTGCCTTAAAAAAAAAAAAAGAAGAAAAAATCCATTCTAAAGCTCAACAGCTTCATCTCACAAAGGGCTTGTGCAAATATTTGCTTTGCAGGTATTCTAGAAGGGCTTGATCCTTCCCCTGACTCCTGCCATCACCAGTGTTGAAAAGTGATAAGCCCTAAATACAAATTCTGTTTGAGTGGAGTTTCAAAAAATCACTCTGAGCCACCAGCATCTCCTACAACTACAGGAAACCGCTTTTACACCTTTTGTAGAAGTTGCTGTCAGCTTAGGTCTAAGGCTTGTGCAGACATAAGAATTTGGAATATTTACTGTTGGACTTGGTTCTTACTTGGAAATCACTGCTGCTCTTATACTGGGATAGAGATAATAAGATTTAGCTGAATAAAAGATTATAAAGGAGACTTGTTTGGTTGTCCAGTCTGTCTAGCTATCTATCTGATTGTCTCGAGCTTTGCAGTGCCACAGTCTTCTCTCATTTTTGGCTTTGGCATGAAACAACTTCCTCTTGTGTGAAAATTTTCAAACTGTTGCTGCAAAAATCAAACTTATTGCTTGAATTACATGGCTACCTCTTTCACTTTCTGCAGTGGCCTCCTATTTTCCATTCCTCTCTTGGAGGCTTAGTCTCATCTGGCCTGTCTGCTCTTAAAAGACGAGTAAATCATCCCCTCCCAAACCACTTTCACCTTCACTTTGCCAAAGGTTCTAAATTTGGTTGTCTCATAGTCAAGTGTTACCACAAAGCACTTTGAGCTTTTCTCTGTGTTGCCCTTTACGTACGGGAGGGCTCTTTCACAAAATTTGGTGAGGACTCTTCATTACCCACCTTTAAATCTCCCCTTCAGCTTTAAGGCAATGCCTGAAAAAATTTGAGATTTTGGCCCAAATTCAGATTGCTTGCCTTTGGATACTTAATATTTAAGTTAGGAGAGTAGTCACACTGGGTTTTCTTCATCATCAGTGCACTGAAATAGTCATCACCATATAAAGACTTTTGCCTTGTCTGTCACGGTGGCTAATAAAAGGAGCCTAGGGCAATGGAAGTGGACAACTCATTCAGTGATTCTAGGCTTTAGTTGGCAACTGCTATGCGATAGTTCCTCCTTACTTATTACCACAACCATCCTACTGCCAGCTTGTCCTGACTTCAACTGTTTAAGATATACATTTGATGACATTATTAAAATTGAATCTTGTTTGGGCTCATCTTTGGGACTCCTCAGCAACAGGGGCTGGGAACTGCTCTTCGAGCAGTCTGCCTGCCAGAGATGCGCGCTGGAGTTTTGGCTCAGAATATACATGTTAAATGGCCTTTACTTTCTTGTTTCCAAATTTGATACCTTTAAACATGTCCAAACATGTAAAGTTAAGTTCTGCCTATGTTATACATTGCAAAGAGCTAATAAATGCGTGTTTTGTAGTCTTCCATAACTAAGAAATGACTGAACCTTTGAATGTCAGACAACATGTGATGCTGAAAGAATTATATTTCATTTTATGTGGAAATATCAAATTTTTGCTCAGTTGTGGAAAAAAAGGATATGAAGATGAATCCAAGTCTCCACTATGCTTTTAAGTTTAGATTAATTCCAGATCTTGTAAGCTCTGGACATTTGGATGAGTTCTTTGCCTGGAATTTATATTGACTAGACAGCAAAAAAGGATTAAATTATTATTCCTTGTTGTTTGATGCATTTTTGTATGGAGGTATGGCTAAATCTTTCTTATTCTTCTGCTGAGATATAAAAGAAAAGAATGTGGATGCTGCATCAGAAAAAGATATTAAATATGTGTTTGAATGTGGTCATGTGAGAATTTTATCATGCCTGGAATTTGGGGAGGAGCAGAAAGGAAAGGGAGAAGTGCCATAGAAGCATCTGGATTTACAACTAAATGTATAACTATGCCATCACTCTACTGGAAGAAGCCTCTCTGATCAGTTTATTGAGTTCTCATGCTCTGCATTTACCCACTGTCCTTGTTGTTTAAATTTGTTACTAAAAGATTAATTTGAGACATAAACCACAACTCTAATCTTTAGGAAACTTAGGGCTGGGTTTTGGCTCCAACCCTCACTAAATAGATTTCTTATCATTGTTTCTTTAGTGTTAACATTTCTGCCTTTTTCAGTCTTTATGGATAAAGTTTACTTGATGACTTAATACGAAAATAACTTGAAGACCAAAACTCAAAATTCAGAAATCATTGCATGCTGGGATGCTTAACACAGATAGACAGACGCAGTTTTAGAGAACTAGACTTGAATTTTCCACTGTGCTAAGGATTTTTTTGTTATGATAAGGGAATCGGGATTTCCCATCAGTTTCATAGTAAAATATCATGGTAAAAGGGTTAGGGTTTCCTCTCACTAGCCAGACAGCAAAGTGTTTAGTTGGGCTGAAGCAGCAGAGGGCTAAAAATTAATATTTGCTGTTGGTCAGTAGTTTTTGAGACGCGCTGGACACATCACATTGAAAATTGTTATACTTGTGCATACTTTTAGGCTCCTGATGATGCACTTGGCAACCCAAGGAAAGGAAGGGTTATGTTGTTGGCCAGTTCTTTCACTAGATGACATTAAGCAGCAGAGGCCAGCAGTCGTATTTGCAGTGCTTTCCTCAGTGCTGAACTCATTCGATTTCTGACTTGCTGTAGCTTTACACTTGTGCTTTTTTGTGCATTATCCAGGACACTAGTCCAATAAGCCCTTTCTCCCTCTATCTGAGCTCAGCCAGCCAAAAGGAAGGCCAAAACTGGATAAACAATCCATTAGTTTTAAATCTATCTGGTCTTTCTAGAGGGCTAACAAGTAACACGCAGACGGAGTTAAGGCAGCTGTCAGTTGGCGGGTGCTTAGTAGCTGTCAGCCCTAAGACTGGCAGTATTTTAATTTTTGGCAGTAAGCTTAAAAGCTGGTGAGTTACACAAAGAGTTGCAATTTCCACCAATGTCTTTTTCCTGTTGCTTTTACTTTGTGACCTAATGTTAGACGGAGGTCTCTCTCAGTGAAGCCTTTGCCTGTTTCGCTTTGCCTGTTGTATATGAGGTTGGTTTTGGTGAGATGCTTCACTCCAGGGGTTACTTTTGTTTTGGTGACCATAGCCAGAAGATCTTGAGAAATCTTCATTGTTTCTAGTTGCCAGAACGGCAAAAAAATCTTTCTAGTGTCTTCCTCCCAGTCTCAAATTAGGTAGAGAAAGTCATTTAATAATATTTACACTCACTGTCCCCTTTGTAGCTGGAGGATTACTATTGGTTTTTTTTTCACTGTTCCTCAACTTTTCAAACAGTGTAGCGTACAGAGCCATTCACTATAGGTGCAGATGTACACAGTTTTTATTTCATCTGTTTTTTCCCATATTTCTGAACATATAATGATTTTTTTATACCTTCTGGGTGAAAATGGAAATATTACAGAAAGATCTGAGCCTTGATATTGCATCCTGTCTTTACCCAAAGGAAACACAAATGGCAGGATTTGAAGAAAGATCATTTTATTTACTTTTGCTTCGTGGAGCCTGATTCAAAAGTATGTAACAGTGGTGATCTTACTGCTGTTATTTTAGACCTCTTGCTTTCCCATTCAAAATGTCTCTTTGCAATTTGTTTCCGTTCATTTATTTCATGGTGCTGGTAATGATGCTGATCAGACCCCAAAAGAGAGTGGGAGAATAGTTGGTCCTACATGAAATGGTTACAAGCAAGAGTGCAACTTTCTTCTATTGCGAAATCAACCCTATTTCCAGGACAAAGGTAGCTTTGTCTTACTCTTTTATTCCTCTCTTGTGAGCCCCAAGTAATTGCCATGAACATTTCCATAGCTTCCAGACCAGGGAAAAAGTCAATTACAAATAACTAAAGTTTGAGATCAGTGAGCTTTGAACCACCTAAGTTTTGTGAAGTAAACTTGAATAAATCTCAAAGGATTCAGCGTACACTTCAAATGTTTCCAAAATTAAATCCATTAATTGCAGTAATTTAACTTGAATTAGGAAGTTGTGCCGCAGCAGTGCAACTTCCAAAATGAACACAATTTAGTAGGATTACTTGGTTTAATTAGATGCCACTCTATGGCACAGTATTTATAGCAATAATATTGGATGACTAGGTTGAAACAAACATTCGTGGAAATGAAGAACAAGACTGGCTTTAAACCTTTCGGAATAATTTATTTCCAGAAAAGATCCTAAAGGAAATTTCCTTTGCCCCTTTTATCGACACAGCTCCATTGGACTTTTCTCTCCTTTAGTTTAGGTCCTGTAATGCACCTAAAAAAGGTTGCAATAACATTTGTTGAACCTTACTGATGATATAGCAGTTAATTTTAAAAATGGTAATTACAGATGAATGAAAATGCATGAGGAATTTTAAGTGGTGACTAGCAGCGTTCAGATGCTAGTGAAAAAGCACAATATGCCAAAGGAAATGAAGCTTATCTGGCCTTTCCACTTGCCTTACAAATCATTTATAAATGAATAAACACTGACAATTTTATGAAACAGTGTCAGTCTTCGTGATGGTTTGCTCTATACTAGCTGCTGTTCAAAGAAAAATGAGGGATGAGGGGATAAAAATATTTTACAGGAGTTACCTATTCAAAAGCAAGCACAAAGGAGGGAAAGGTGAGACAACACAACCAAAAACCCTTTCATCAGCTTTAATTTAATCAAACAAGCTATTATTTAGCTTACAGCACCAAAGTAATCTGACTGAGTCAAAATGAAAAAACATATAATAGGTAGCAATTTATCATGTGAAATGGCAAATAGTTAATATTGAATTTGGTGGATCTCCTGAACAGGATCACAGAATCCCAGACGCCATCAAAAACTACTGTGGTTTAAAAGTCCCTGTAAAATTAAATTAAATGTTTCCTTCCCATCATGTTTTCCCCTCCACTGAACAGTAAAGCTTTGCAAGCTGTCAGTCTTAAAGTCTGCTATTACTAAGGGGTTTTTAAGGTTTCAGTTTTTATAAATCAAGGCGACGGCTGAAGATATTTCATTAAAATAAATATTTTAAGGATTCGCAGTTCACGCTATAGGATTCACATGATAGGATACACTGTTCAATATTATAAGGATTCACTATTGACTTTTCATCAGTGCATCAACAGACCATCAGTTACGATGACGAAGTAATTTCTTTTGGCATTTGATACAGATTTTAGGAGAGGGGGAGTTATATGGACAACATGATAACTGTTTGTGTGCAGAGATGTCCCTTCCATTATTCAAGTTGACTTCTGATTGCTTCAAAAATAACGCAGGCCCGCCTGACTAGGATTCATCTCCACCTAATCTCAAGCAACTGCATCTGAACTAGCCACACTGAAGTCCCTTCACTTCTGCTGATACATAAGAAGTAATGAGTCCTGCTTGTTCACCCTTGTAAATGACTAAGAAAGCAAGTAACTCTGAGCTTACTAATAATCAGATTTCTTGAATAACAAATTTCAGCAATTACTAAATCACTTTCTGCTTGATCATGAAATGAAGGAACAGCAATAGAAAAAATCAGTGGAAAAAGGATTGTGGAGCATTTTTTTTAACTCTTTTTTTTCCCTTTTATTTCTTTAAAATAATTATCAGGCTGATAAAATGAATAGGAATTGTAATTCCAAAAACCATAGCTAAAAGAAATTAGTTCCAGAGGGGATGTTTGACTTAGATGCTCACATAGATTCTGTCAATACAAAACAAATAATTTGTTGGAAGGATATCTAAACACAGGCTATGCACCTCATTCTTCACAGAGAACAAGTATTTTACTGTCACTTCTTTCATCTGGAGGAATATCAAACACTATGCACATCTAAATATCTGAGAATTAAAGGATCAGCATGTTTTAACACTGGCCAGCACTTAGCCAGTCCATGTAGCCAGCTGAACAGGTTTACTTTGGTAGAATTTTACTAATTTCAAAGGACCTGTACAGATCCACGCATCTGGCTCTAACCTTTACTGATTTTCATTAGCATTTTCTTTCTCAGTGCAGTACTTTACATGTATCTTTACTGAATTTCATCTAGCTGCTTTCAGTTATTTCTCATCATGGGCATTTTGAGCCTGTTCTCCAAGTTCTCAGGGTTCTTCTCAGGACTTAGAGGCTACTAAAAACTTTTATAAATCATACTCTGCATTCTGTTATCCAAGCTGCTAATGAAAATACCAACCAGCTATGACTCCAGTTTGGACCTTTGTGGGACCTCTCTTGAAACAGTCACCCCGTTTGACAACAAACTCAACTACAAACTGCACCTAGTGCATCTATTTATGACTGTTCAGTTTACACTCCTTTATTGCGGTGCCAGAACCTCTACTGACGTCCAAATACATCAGGTCTGTTGCTTCCACCTTTTCTGCTAAGCTATTTAGCCTGTTAGAGAAAGAAACTGGTTTGACAGTATTTGGTTTGAACAAATACATTTAAGCTCTTGATTTACAGCTTTATTATCCTGAAGTGCTCATAACTTAATTCTTTAACAATTCCATTTAATCAGATGATTGGCTGGCAGAGAGTATTCTGCTTTCAAAGGTTTTCAAGGTGGTGTATAATTATGCTAGTAAAGCTGTGTCATAAGTACATCACGGACTGCACAGATTGCAGCACCGGAGTCATGCTGGAACTAGACCAACTGGTAGTAAACAAGCTGCTCTGGAAGTGGCCCTGGCATGGAGCTATACAGTAACATGGCAATTCTGACTTCCAGGCACCTGCTAATGGCTCTGTCGGACACTCTGCTGCATCACACAGATATAACCGTTTGCTGGAAGTTAGTTCAGGGATCTCCAATACGGTACTTAGTTACCTGAGAATCTGATCCCCCAGAGCACACTAAAAGCACTGATCTGCAGTCCTGACCACTGCAAGGAGGCTAGCTCTAGAAGAACACACAAATCGGGAAACGACAAACACAAACGAGTAGTGCCAGGAGCCAACGAACGCAAGAGCAGTCACAGCAGCTGCTCCTTGGACATAGACTTTGCCAGCCCAGCAGAAACAGAGACTGCAGAATTCAAGAGTCCATTCCTGAGCTCTCAGTCTTTCATTTAAACAGCTGAACGTAACGTAAATCTTGAAGCCACTCCTTCTACACACTTCTACTGTGTTCTGAAGGACACATTTACAGTTAAGCACAGAATGCAGTACACCACATACCAATTAGGTATCTATAATGATCTCTCATGGTCAAGTTCTCAGAGGAAGGAAGAAAAATAACTATATTAACCCACAAAAATTACCGAGTCATTCAGTTTCCGTAGGTGATGATAGCACTGTGATGATGTCCCATGACAAACACAAACATCAGAAACATTACCCTAGTTACCTGCTACTGCCTGTAAGTAGTCTCTTAGGTGCTGTGGCACACTCCCCAGCAGCATTAACAAGGGGATCTCCCAAGGCTGGTGGGTGTTTAAAGGCAAGCACTGAACTCGGCATACAGCTAGTAGATCTGCATACCACAGAAAGGTTACAAAAGACCTGGCTCTTTTACCTGCAGACAGAGTATTCTTCCTATTATTTTATTACAAGCCTTGTTTTCCATCTACTAGAATATAATCTGTGCCTTAAAGAGGATTTTCTGCTTGCCTTGCTGCCAAAGAAACCATATAGCTTTGGAGGTATTCAACAAGAACCTGAGGAACTAACAGCTTATGTTTAGCATGTATTAAGTGGATATCTAAGGTTCCCTTTTGCACATATTTTTTGGTTGTATTTCGAATATTATTTGAAAAAACATGGTTTCATAGGTTTTAGAGGAGAAACAAATTTTACAGATATTTGTAAAATCCATAAAAGTATTGTTATTTTTTTGCAGACCTTTGTGTTATTATGACAATCTTGAGATTGGATCGCATGTGAACCTTTCTGTGTCGTTAGATGGCACTGTAGAGCAATTCTGAATCACGAATTTTTCAAGACCCTTGCATTCCTACAATTCGAAAGGGACCTTTTTAATTATCTAATCTGACTTCCTACATATTGTGGGCTATGGAAGTCCAAGGAGGATTTCTTGCCTCATTCAAAAACTGTGCTTCAATCAGAACGTATTTTTAGATATGGGCTTTGACCTCAAGGAAGGGAAAACAAATATAAAATACAGCAAGTCTTTAATTCCCCCATCTGATAAGGTAAAACAGTGTGTGTCCTAGATCTTAATCTCTCTATTACATAATGTGGACCATTTAAACATAACAAAGCTAAAATATCAGTTTAAATTGAGAGCAAGCAAAAGGATGCAGCTTATTACCTCAATGTCAAACCAATCCAGCAAGGAGTTCACTGTGACAGTTGTTCCTTTGCTCTCATGAATATCCCTTTAAGATAGCATCAGTCTTGGAAAAGTGTTTGGTTTGTGTGAATGCTAGGACTCTGATGCCCCTACACCTTAATTCCATTTATACCAATTTTACTTTTGACTGGTTTTATCATCTCCAGCCTGTCTTTTCTGCTAACAGCCTATTTTCTACTGGCTGCATAAAAAGCTGCAGCATATCAATTTTTAATTTAATTCTTCCAAGTGTGACTGTACAAAATTTCCACTGTTCTCAGTGGCATCATGCAGTGACTTTATGCTTTGCACTGGGAGCGCCGAAGCTTCACACTAAGGAGGAGATGGAGTTGTTTATCTGCTTTTATCAGTTGTTGTTTAGCAGCAAAGACTTGCTTGGACTGCATTACAAGAGGGAGAGGTAGCATGCTAAACGCTCTTCAGTTTTGTGATAAATTCACACTTTTCTGTCCTTACTGCCATTCTCTCCAAATAAACACTTCTTGTGGAACCAGGGTAGGCAGTGCTTATGGTTGCAGTTGTAGCAGCAGATCTGAAGAGGTGGCGGGCAGGTGACAAGCTGAGGAGAGACTGCAACCTTCTAAGCCAGCTCAGCAGAAGCCAGAACAACCTCCAGTCCCAGCTGTGGGTGTAGAGATCTCAGAAACACTCAAGGAAAGGGCTTTTAGGGGGAGTGCTGACCGAGAGGCATTTCCTGATGTGAGCAGGCAAACACGCTCTGCTTTATCAGCTCCTCTTGCATACAAGAAAGAGAGATTGATACATAACCCTAGATAAATGAGATGCATCAGTGAAATCTGACTCCATATAAGTCATATCTTCCTCAATTGAAATAAATTGCAAAGTGGTCAGAATGAGTAGCCAATATGTTATAATATACATTTTAAAAAGTTTTTAAAAAGCTATTTCAAAATGTAAAGATCAAAATATTCCATTTTGATATTGTAAAAACCAGAACATTTTATGAGTGTTTTTTTTCCTCGCCCAGTTTTCAACTGGAAATTAATTTTGTCAAAAGTGATACGTTTCAGGCAATAATTATATTTACCACTTTTGAAACCCTCTATTAAGACACTCCCACCTAGTCTTATTTTATTTTTCCCTGAATATTTTAGAGCTTTCAGGCTGGGTTAATCAGCTTTAATGACCTTTCCACATGCAAAGTGAGGCATCTTCTTTGATTCTCCATCCAGAAGAGATGAGAAGGATTCCTCCCCCTGGAGATCAGCAAGTGAAATCAAAATACCTTGAGCTAGACTTTTCTCTTCCTCTTGTGCAGTTTCCAGAACCACAACCTATTTCTGCGTGAAGTCCCTGTGGGCATCTAGGAGCTAAGCAAATACATTCTCAGAACTCTCATAACCAGTAATGAAGTAAAGGTCAACCTTTATATAAAACCAGCATTTGTGACTATTAGAAGGGAAAAAAAGGCTTGGAATATTTAGCATCAAAAGTAATGGATGGCAAAGAAACAGATATGAGAGGTGCAAACACAATTTTTTTCATTTGAACTAAAAATGCAAGACTTGCGAGAGCCGAATCAGACTCTTGTGTTTTGGCTCTGTAGTTCTGCTAAAGCACCCTGACCAAGTCTCTGTTTCCTTCCAGCCAGTTCTGCTCACACACACACACACACACACACACACACACACACACACAAAATGCTGCTGGACTGCAGGAACTGAAGATGGACTGCCAGAAGTAGCTGTCAGCATTTCTTGAGGAATTAAGGCTGACAGCATAGCAGTAGGAAAATCATACTGGCAGAAAAAGAGCTCATCTAGAGCGTCTTTGTGCAGAATCCTATTGTGACCCAGCACATTTACCATTTTTATGAATGACCCTGGCCCCATTAGAAGTGAGGGAAAAAAATTGGCTTATGACACAAGGTGGAAGATACTGTGAATACAGAAAAAGAACAGAATATTCTGCTGCAGAAACTAGATGAGCCAGAGGACAAAAATAATAAAAATGAAATGAAATGTGACAATAATACATGCAATGCTACAAATTTAAGAACTAATGAAAATTTTTGCTCTAAGTGGGAGAAGCTCATTAGTTGAAACAGCAAAGAAAAAGACCAAGGTACATGAGTTCATCACAAGATAGGCAAGAGTCACAAACATGATGTGATATGGAAAAAGCAAGCATGATCTTAGAGTGTACCAAGAGAGGGCTCTGCAGTAGAGACAGAGAAAGTTATGACACGTCTATAGTTTTGAAAACAGAAGACTGGATGGGAAGAAAGGCAAAGAAAATGTGAATATTGAAAATTCAGGTCTCCAAGGAATATAGAGTCAAATCCCCCTCATGTAAATAGGAACAAATCTATTGAACTCGATGGAGGATGAGATAGATTTGGCCTGGAAAGAAAAACTCAGTCTCATGTGTTTTAACTAAAACCATCTTTCTGTGTTATTTTAATCCAAAGGCTACTTAAGTCACAGCATTCCAATGCGACATATAGACTGTTTGCCTAGTTTTTCTATTAATCGGACTCAAAAAGTTTATGAAAATGATGCCCAGGAATGTTCCATGATATTTATAAATGGCTCCTGTTCTTTGTTTTAGCACTTTTAACTCATCAGGTAATAGAAAAGACCATAAAACAAAAGATCACTGATACTTCCCTAGCATACTGACTGACATTCATCTATTTTTACTCTTTGTATCAGCAATGAAGTATGTAGAAAAAAATTAAGTGAGAAAATTTCTGATTTTAGAAGAAAACCCTTCTAAAATTTGTGATTCCATTGAAGCAACCTCCTACCTTATTTCTCCAGCTTATAATTTAACCAATAATTTTCCATTTGTAAATCTAGAAGGGGGGTGTGTGTGTGTGTGTGTGTGTGTGTGTGTGTGTTTCTACATGCTACTTTCTGGGTCAGGTAAGCAGCTGTTATACTGAAATCTAAAATCATTGGTTCTTTTCCTGAGCCAGAAGAAACCACAGTATACTCTTTTCAAGCAAAGAGTGATCAAATAGCCCATGAAAGTATAAGAAATTCAAAGTCATTATTTCATATCGCTATGTCCTTCTTGCCCTCTACAAAGATAAATCAGGAAGTTATTCTTGGCCTAGTAGTAAGCTGCTCATTATTCCATTAATACTAATGAATAGTTACTAGTACCACTAAAACTTTTAATTAATTTCTAGGTGTCTAAGGCTATCATGACTGTCATCTAAACAACTTGTTCTCCAAGCGTAAGTTTTAGCCGGCAAAGCGAAGCAGCAACTGTGCCTTCATTAAAGAGAAACATCACAGTGAAGAAAGAACATCACCATAAATTTTATTTCTCCTTTTGGGGGTTCAATTACTATTTTAATATGCGTCTTACATTTTTACAAGCTTTTGGTGAAAAACGAGTTAGGAGGTAGATACTTTTCCTGCATTTCCAGCCACTTCCGCGGTGGATCAGGCTCTTCACTGTCATGAGCAATCTGAGCACTGCACTTGTACTGGGGAACAGAGTCCACTCTGCTGCTGCTACCTGTTAGGGCTTCAGCTATATAGAGACAATAAGGAAGGAGGAAGTGCCTCCAGAGTTTGGAAACTGTGAGTATAAGCAGGAGGTATCAATGGCAGACTAGAAAGCAGGTAACTTGTTCTGAAAAGCAGGGAAAAGGCTGACCGAGTTACTTTAAGGCACATCTAGAGTGATAGGGAATACAGAAATAAGCTATAGGGATGGGTGAGGAGGAAAGGAAGAACAAAAGGAGGAGGTTTTAATTAACCTTAGGTAGAAGGACGAGCATGAATCTCCTGTGTCTAGCTTTAAGAAATATCTTAGTTCGCTCTTAAAGTTGTCTTACCGTATGTAGAATTATAGTAGTTTTAACTGGGTAAATAAGGACAAGCCCCATTTGTAGTCATATGGGAAAGGATTTATACCCAGGACAACTGGCTCTAGGTTATAGCCTATGTGATATGCAAACTGAGAAGCTCTAAAGTAAAACTTGTTGCATGCTCAGCAAGCCAGTCCCTCCTCATTCCCACAGGGTGTTAGCATTTAGTCTTGAAATGTGTCCTGAGTGTCTCATGGTTTAATTGGTGTAATTTACACATTTAATTCTGAAAGAATTATTCATTGCAAATCTACCTTTCTGGGGCTCTCTGTCCTGTCCTTCTATTTAATGAATACACAGTATTAATACAGCTGCAACTTTCTCTGCTCTCATGAGATTCAAATAGATTATGTAAGTATTTTAGTGTGAATTTCCTTTTATAAGCAGTTCTAAACCACTGCTTTGGAGATCTGGCTGAGTGAGACACAACAAATCATTTACTGTGGAATTTAATCTCTTTCTCCTTTACAAACTGGTCATAGGCTGCAATTTTCTCAAGTACTCACTTTAAAAACCAGTCATGTGGTAGTTCATACTGTATTTTGGGCCTCTATGAGATGTCCAAAATATTAGTTAGTGGCTAAGCTGGAATCCATAGTCATATTCAAACTTCTGTTTTGTTTCGGTGAATGTAGGTTTGAAGCTCACTTTCCTTGCATGTGCTCCAGGCAGACATTGTCAGTAGGTTCTCTAAGCAGTATTGCAGATAGCAAACACTATTAGGAGGCACTTTCACCATGAGTAAATAGTAGCGTCACAGCACAACAAGCAGAATCACTAGCCTACCCCAGCATGCTCGCAGCTCCTGCTTTTCCCTGTGCTGCTTTGATCAATGGCCAAATCATACACTGTAAGAAGTTTATAAGTTTCAGGCTTTCTTTTTTTTACCTGAATTGTTCTTTAATTCATAGCACTGCAAATTAAATTTCAAAAGTTTCAGTGCAGTTCTTTTTTCCATATCCATATCTGTTTAATACTTAAAATACACAGATTCTTCTCTCTATCTGATAAGTTATGAACTCTCACACAATGAAAGGAGCCTCAAAAGCTATTGCAACTATTAATAAACATGACCTTGCTTAGAAATAACTTACCAAGCTTCAAAATGTCGATGCAAATTGCTACTAAATCCAAATATTTAGAAAGCATTTTTTGAAAACAATATTTGTATATTGTATATTTGCATATTGTATGGCACGCACGTCTTTGCCAACAGATTGGCCAGCCTTGTAAGGAGGGCTTTAAACTAGGCAAGATGGGGGAAGGGGAGTGGTATAGTGGCAGGGGAGTCAGTAAAACACCGCTCAAGTCAGGATGCCTCCAGCGGGTGCATACAACCAGGGGAGACAGCATGGGACATGGCTATGGAGGATGCTCTTGCACCTCTCCTGGGAAGCCTGCGTGCTTGACTGGCTCTCTGAAATGCCTGTATACCAATGCACGCAGCATGGGGAATAAACAGGAAGAGTTAGAGATCTGTGTGCGGTCGCAGGGCCATGATCTCATTGCGGTTACAGAGACATGGTGGGATAGTCCACATGACTGGGATGCTGTCATGGATGGCTATGTGCTTTTTAGGAAAGACAGGCCAGGAAGGCGAGGTGGTGGAGTTGCTCTTTAAGTGAGGGAGCAACTAGAATGTATGGAGCTGTGCCTCGGGATGGATGAAGAGCAAGTGGAGAGCCTATGGGTAAGGATTAAAGGGCAGGCTAACATGGGTGACACTGTTGTGGAGGTTTACTACAGGCCACCTGATCAGGAGGAAGTCGTCGATGAGGCCTTCTACAGACAGCTGGAAGTAGCCTCACGATCACAGGCCCTGGTTCTCATGGGAGACTTCAACCACCCTGACATCTGTTGGGAAGACGGCACAGCTAGGCACAAGCAGTCAAGGAGGTTCCTGCAGAGCACTGACGACAATTTCTTGACCCAGGTGGTGGAGACACCAACGAGAAGAGGTGCACTGCTAGACCTTGTACTAACAAACAAAGAAGGTCTAGTTGGAGAGGTGAAGGTTGGGGGCAGCCTTGGCTGCAGTGACCATGAGATGGTGGAGTTCAGGATCCTACGAGGAGGGAGCAGGGCAATGAGTAGGATCGCAACCGTGGACACTTCAGGAGAGCTAACTTCAGGGACCTACTTAGGGGAATCTCATGGGGTAGGGCCCTAGAAGGAAGAGGGGTCCAAGAAAGCTGGTTAATATTCAAGCATCACCTCCTCCAGGCTCAAGATCGGTGCCTCCCTCTGAGGAAGAAGTCGAGCAAAGCGGGCAGGAGACCTGCATGGATGAGCAAGGAACTCCTGGCAAAACTCCAGCAGAAGAAGGAAGTGTACAGAATGTGGAAAAGGGGACAGGCCACTTGGGAGGAATACAGGGACGTTGTCAGAGTGTGCAGGGATGCGACAAGGAAGGCTAAGGCCCAGTTGGAATTAAATCTGGCAAGGGATGTCAAGGACAACAAGAAGGCCTTCTTCAAATACATCAATAGCAAAAGGAAGACTAGGGAGAATGTGGGCCCGTTGCTGAATGGGGCGGGTGCCCTGGTAACAAAGGATACAGCGAAGGTAGAGTTATTGAATGCCTTCTTTGCTTCCGTCTTCACTGCTAAGGCCAGTCCTCAGGAATTCCAGACCCTGGGGACAAGAGAGGAAGGCTGGAGAAAGGAAGACTCTCCCTTGGTGGAGGAGGATCAGATTAGGGATCTTTTGTCCAAACTCGACATCCACAAATGCATAGGCCCTGACGGGATGCATCCACGAGTGCTGAGGGAGCTGGCGGATGTTATTGCTAGGCCACTCTCCACCATCTTGGAAAGGTCCTGGAGATCAGGAGAGGTGCCTGAGGACTGGAAGAAAGCCAATGTCACCCCCCGTCTTCCAAAAGGGCAAGAAGGAGGAGCCAGGAAACTGCAGGCCTGTCAGCCTCACCTCCATCCTGGAAAAGGTGATGGAACAGCTCATCCTGGAGGTCCTCACTAAGCAGGTGGAGGACAAGAAGGTGATGAGGAGTAGTCAGCATGGATTCACCAAAAGGAAATCATGCCTGACCAATCTGATAGCCTTCTCTGATGGGATGAGTGGCTGGGTAGATGAGGGGAGAGCAGTGGCTGTTGTCTTCCCGGACTTCAGCAAGGCTTTGGACACTGTCTCCCATCACATCCTTGTAGGTAAACTCAGGAAGTGTTGGGCTAGATGAGTGGACGGTGAGGTGGATTGAGAACTAGCTGAATGGCCGAGCTCAGAGGGTTGTGGTGAATGGCGCAGAGTCAAGTTGGAGGTGTGTAGCTAGGGGTGTTCCCCAGGGGTCAGTCCTGGGGCCAGTCTTGTTCAATATATTCATCAATGACCTGGAGGAAGGCACAGAGTGCACCCTCAGCAGCAAGTTTGCTGATGATACTAAACTGGGGGGAGTGGCTGATACACCAGAAGGCTGTGCTGCCATTCAGAGGGACCTGGACAGGCTGGAGAGGTGGGCGGAGAGGAACCTCCTGAAGTTCAACAAAGGCAAGTGCAGGGTCCTGCCCCTAGGGAGGAAGAACCCCATGCACCAGTACAGGCTGGGGGACTGACCTGCTGGAAAGTAGCTCTGCGGAGAAGGACCTGGGAGTGCTGGTGGACAACAAGTTAAGCGTGAGGCAGCAGTGTGCCCTTGTGGCCAAGAAGGCCAGGGGTATCGTGGGGTGCATTAGGCAGAGTGTTGCCAGGAGGTCAAGGGAGGTGATCCTGCCCCTCTCCTCAGCCCTGGTGAGGACACACCTGGAGTGCTGTGTCCAGTCCTGGGCTCCTCAGTACAAGAGAGACATGGCACTACTGGAGGGAGTCCAGCGGAGGGCTACCAAGATGATGAGGGGACTGGAGCACCTCTCCTCTGAAGAAAGGCTAAGAGAGCTGGGCCTGTTCAGTCTGGGGAAGAGAAGACTGAGAGATGATCTGATCAACGCGTATAAGTATCTGAAGGGGGAGCATCGAGGGGATGAGGCCAGCCTCTTCTCCATGGTGCCCAGCAACAGGACAAGAGGCAACGGGCAGAAACTGAACCACAGGAAGTTCTGTCTGAACCTGAGAAAAAACTTCTTTCCTGTGAGGGTGACAGAGCATTGGACCAGGTTGCCCAGAGAGGTAGTGGAGTCTCCTTCCCTGGAGATATTCCAAACCTGTCTAGATGTGATCCTGGGGAATATGCTCTAGAGGACCCTGCTTGAGCAGGGAGGTTGGACTAGATGATCTCCAGAGGTGCCTTCCAACCTAAACGATTCTGTGATTCTGTAATATGTTCACTTTATAATGAACACATTATTCAAGTTTGTTCTACGTATTATTGACTTGTCTTTCCTAATAAGACATTATTACTAGAATCCCATGTGCTAAGGCTGTTGTCTCTTAGAAATGTATAGTATGCTGGTTTTGTATGAGACAATCTACAAAGAATCTGAAGAACCTCAGCTCAGATGTTGAATATCTAATTCCAGGACGGGATCCTTTCAGCGTTTTAGCACCCTTTTAAACATTCTTTGTCACATTGAACAGGCTCTTTCCATGGTGTATCTAAAGATCTAGGTAGCTAGAGAAAAATGCAGGCATATGAGTGTGAAGCACTTAGAATAAAGCTATATTTAAAACTACACACATGATCCTGGAGTGATGTTTAATGTTTTCTAGGTGCACCCAACTGCTTTTTTTAAGGAAAATATTTGTTATTAATAACTAGATAAATATGTTCAATATGGCAATTTGGCAACCTAAGCACCAAAACGGAACTGAAGTTTCTTTTCAGTTGTCCCTGAGACAAAACACTCTGAACTGGCATGGTTCCCTAGAAGGTCCAAGACCATGAGTAGAAAAGCTGAAAACCTAGTCTGGCTGTCCAGTATATGTGCAATTCCTTCTATGTTTCCACATCATTGTTTGCGAGCCTGGCCAGTTGCTGGCTGATTTAGCCTGATGCTTGTAAGGCAGCTACACGTAACAATAGTCTGGGGCTACATCTGAGCTAGCACAGAGGTTCCTTTTCTTTATGCTATCAAAATAGCACTTTACCTGTTTGGATGGCAAGAAATTTCCTGAGATATCTCCTTTACAATCTACTCATTTAGAGTTTTGTGCTGCTGTTCTGAAACTTAACAACATTCATATTAGGCATCTTAGGGATTTTATTTGTTTGTTATTTAGAGATTCTATTTTCTTATTATTTTTCCTTTTTAAAAATTATTTTTCTCTGGGACTCTGCTGTTAAAATATACCAATACAGGTAAAAATCACTACTTTAAATGTAGAAGGAAGGCTTTAAATGTAGAGGTGTTTTCAGGTGAAGTGATTACTGTAATTTCTTATTCTGAGTCCTCAGTCATCCTGTATCAGCATAGATATACCACAGAAATGCAATATAAATTGAGTCTTCTGTTATTCTTCCAAAAATATTATTTTGCAAATGCTGGACATAGTAATGTCTGCCAGAGGATATGGTGTGAATCATGTTTGTAAACCCGAATATTGAGGAGATTTTTTTTAGTGATAAAAGAGGATGAAATAAATGCAGCATATAAATACATTCACAGATGATACTGTAAGGTCCAAACCAAATAGATTTCATTAGCAGAGCTAGTAAAAAAACAACAAACTTGTATCTGTGAAAGGGAAGGAGGAGGTTTAGGTTATCATATTCTAACATATCTGCTCTACATTATCCAAATATGACACCAGAGAAATGCTGCAGATGTCAGCTGGGCTGGCTGTTTGCATTTGGACCCATCTCTCAGGCTTATTTTCGGCTTTGAAGCCTGCCTGCTGGGGTGTGTGGGTTTGGGTTCCCAGCTGAAGGCACTTCAGACCTATTTGGTAGCATCTATGATGCAAAGAAAAGCCTGGCTACAACTTGCCCTGGGGATATCTAGACTTCTGTTTGCTGCCCTTTCTGCCCCTGCCATTTCCTGTTTGCTCCTAATGTGTTAGAAGTTGCCTGTGAGATGGTAAGTATTTAGCTGGTACCTACATTTTCCCAGCTTGCTCCATTTCCAGCCTGGCTATTCAATAAGTCAATAAAAGTGGGAGGTGGTGATATCAGTGTGCTGTAGCACAGCCGGGTGGGCTGAGGATGGTCATGGAAGCTTTCAAGGAGGTGTACTTGAAGCCACAGTCTGAACTGAAAGCAGTTGAAGAAGTGGATGGAAGCAGGGATTAAATGAGGGCAGCACATGAAATATCCTGGGGCAAAAGCATTTATTCAGTTGCAGGCAGATGGCACATGCCACAGGCAAGTGTGATTGAAAGTTTGGACTGTGAGTGGAGGAAGACTAATGTGAACTAGAATGAGTCCTTAGATACATTTTAAACTTCAATTGGTGGCTGAGCAAGAGAAGAAGGAATCAAAGTCAGGATTACAGCTTAGCAACAGGCATGCACATCTTGATTAAATACTATTCTTTGCAACCATTGCACCAAAGAGCAGCCAGGAAGAGTACAAATATTAGCATTTTGGCATTTTCCCCAGTAGCTTGTCCAAAAAAACAAGTAGCTGAATGAAGGGAAAGACCTCCACAGGGGTAGTGATGTTCAGAAGATATTCAACTTGACAGCACGTTCTTGGCACTAAAGTGGGGTAGCATGCTGAGCTGTGGGAAAGCTTGATCTCCCTAAAACCTCATTTTGCTGAAGATCCTCTAACTGTTCTATTCCCAGCTGCTCAGGCTTCAAAATTCAATATGCTGGTGAGGTTCCCAGAAAGAGCTACCTTCCTCACCCTCCTTACCGTTACGTGTTACAGCCAAGCTGTCCCTGCCAGCGCCTTTTCGTCCCTGCTGTTCCCTGTCCTCTCCCGCTCCCCCATGCTGGCTCTGGCACTCACCACGCTCTTGTCTGAGCTGGTTCAGCCTCTTCATTCAGCTGAAAACTGAGGGGCAATGGAAAGAGAGAGGGAAGAAGGGCTGGAGAGAGATGTCTTACTCCTTGTCCTGCATGTGCACTTTTTTTGTTGCAGCTCAGACTGTCATGTTTAATGCTACCTCTCCTAGCTAACATCATGCCTTTGCACTTTCTCACTTAATAAGCTGTAAAATCCTAGTGAATTTGGTAACCCTTCCAACATGGCAAGCCCTAAAGGCTGCTTTTACTTCATGTAAAATAATACTCAAACTTCTAATAAGTACAGGTCTATATTTTTATTGCTCCAAGGTGTACTGAACCCAAAAGCTTTTACTTATTTATTTTTTAACAAACTAAATAAGAAATCCCCCCTGTGCTGAGTGTCAGTGACAAGTGCGCTAACTGTAGCAACTTCTCCCCAGGCTACTGGTCAGAAATGAAACTGAGCTAAAACAAATGCCAGCTGGCAACCTAGTTATAACAGAAAGATGTGAAATGGAAAGGTATTTCCTTTTTATTCACACAATCTGTAATATGATTTTCCTTTCTCTGAGCAGTTCTTTTGCTTTTGCTGGACTTGGATCTTAAAGGGCTGTGATTCAACAAGGGGGTTGTGGGAAAAGGAAAAATTCAAGACAAAATTACTGTTTGAAGTTCACTGTTTTTAGACTTGGACTTAGAACCTAAGGATATCAGAAAAAATAGGAGAAATAGGACACAGAGAAAGCCAGGGATACAAAAGAATTGTAGTACTATAAAAGCAAAATTGAATGAAAAGTCAGTTTTTGCTCCAAATTGAATTCATGTGGGGACAAACCTTATGTTTAGTAGTAAAAACGATCTGATAGGACCAAAGAAAATTCTCAGCTGCTGAATCAAGCATCCCGTTTATCATTTGCCATTAGACCCTTTTGAAGCAAACGTTAACAAAACATTTGTGTTTGAGATGTAATGTACTCAAAGATAGGCAGTACGTTTCAAAGCTATGCTGGTGTGCTATTGGTATCAATGAAGAAAAAGCGTATTTATTATTTTGGTCTCTTCCTCCTCTCCAGTGACTTTGTCTGCTTTTTAATGCACACCTCTGAAATTCAGGTCTCTGTGAAGGAAAAGGGCAGTAAGGCTGTCTTCCACGGTCCTTGTTCAGCTGGCGCTGATGGGTTTGAATGACGTCCACTCTGCAGCCTGCGCCTGTGCTGCGAGGAGGCAGCCGCGGTGGCGGCAGCGGCTGTGCAGTCTCTTGACTTCTGCTCGCACGCTGGGGTGGTGGGAGCTGTGTGGGGAAGGCGTTGGTGCCCCAGGGTGGCAGCACTCTGCCTTCGTGCCCTCAGGCCCAGGCTTGCCCATGGCAAACAAAGCGTGTAGTGGGAACAGAAGCACGGCCACAGATTCAGTTACCACATTTATACTACGAAAACTGTTTCTCCAAAGAGTTTTCCAGTTTCCAGTTGGTTATACAGTGCCTGCTAAGAAGAACTGGGGGCACAACATCTTTTATATGTCGTTAGGGTATTTTTGAACACTCGTTTTCTGTTTACAGTCTGCATGGTGCATTGAACCATGTGGAGTGACCTATGCCAGCTATCAGCTGGAGGATTACAAGGAGTGAAGTCAAATTAGCTATATGTGCTATCCAAATGAGAAGCAAGGTATACTGAGTGTGGCACCATACTTCTTGCAGTGATACTTCAGGTGTCTCATTTAAAAGCAGATTAGGTGCTTTTACAATGTTATGCCACATAGACAAATGTTAGTGCTAATGAAGCTTTGGAAAGTCTAATATAATTATCTATGAAATACAGGCAATTCTTATATTTGTCCCTTTCTGGAGGGGATGAGGTCCCACAGCTAACACTGTGTCATTAAGTATAGAGATAGGCAGGTAGTTGTTTTGTCATTCAGAATAATAGTTATTATGTTACTCACTGCTGCTCTATAGAAGCCAGGCACTCACTGCACTGTGATGATAGCTGGTTGCATTTAGTAGGCTGAAGCAATGACAAGTGTAAGGCAGAAACACTAATTGATAAGGTACATGAGCACTGCACTCAACTCTTCAGGGAGTGAAATGAATTAAAGCTGCCAATGAATTTTGGCAGGAAATGACAATTCTTTGTAACTCATTTTTTTGTTATAGGAATAGGTTTAGTTTGCTGACATTTTCCTTAGGAAGGTCTCCTAATTCTAGGATAAGTTTTCTGGGGTAAGCCAGATCCAGCCACCAGAAAATAGACAGCATGCTGGGGCTTCTCTGCCCAGGAGAGATGCTCTGGTCCTAAGAAGCAGTTTGAAACAGGGCTTCTTCCAGATGCACGCACCAACCAGTGGCAACTTGGGTAAGCTTGCTCCTATTCTTGCAGTTTCTAAAAAAATTCCTCTTGAAATCTAATATGAAGAGAGGTTCATTTTTGTGGGTCTTAAATGTTGATGCTTTTCATCCAAAAGAAGTTTCTCATCCAGACAATGTATATACAATCTAATATTAAACATTTTTAAAGATTCTCTGACCTTTTCCTGCCACTAAATTTTCAGAAGTGAGCGTGATTGTTAGTATCATCAGAAAGTCCTTTCAGGATCTCAGGTTCCTTTCAGAAGAAGAGATCATCTCCTTAGGTCTTAACTTTTGTATAAGACTATATTTATTTTCAACAAAAGCATTCCTTCAGAACAGTTTCGTTTTTGTTTTTCTCTTCCATCCCTTCTGGTATTTGACCTGGTGCAGCCTATCTCCAGAATACAAAACCAACCCTCTCTCAAATCATTTGTTAAGCTCTGGTAATCTGAGGTGGCAGATGGCAGATTTTATTGTGCTGCAATATTACTAGCATGATTTTCTGTGTGAGAAATACATAGTGAAACACACAAAAGAGGAAAGATGCTAAGGAAAAGAGAGATCAAGTATTTTACTGTCCGGCACAGCTAAGAGCTAATCTTGTCCCGCCGAAACCAACAGAATTGTTGCTACAAAATACCAAATGAAGGGTCTGGCCTGATCTAAATAAAAGGAGGCAAAAATTATCTTTCCTGAGAGCCCTCGAAACTCTTACAGAACTTTTGCCATCTGTGCTGGTGATCATATAAACACTCTCTTAATACACTGACATGCTGTCATTTTTCTTTTTAGAGTAACAGTGATTGAGAGATGTACAAAAATCTACATTAAGAAGAAAAAAGGGTGGCAGTAGAATAATGGGAGTCTGAAGGCAGGCTTTATAGGCACACCAGCATGCTGAAATGAGCCTGGTCATCATGCTCACTATGACCTCTCTTGGCCAAAGCATTACTTTTACTTCCCATTGTATCTCATCTTTTCTCTTATGTACGTATGCAACAAAATCTGCTCCAGCGTTTTTTATACTGTTTCTTGCCATTATTTATATCTGAAGTCTTTGTCATGCCCAGTCCAGCCCAAGAGTGGGCTCTCCCTTTCTGTCCAAACAGTACAGTTACTGAACTGAGCAGCGACAGAGCTCCTGATCAAGCACACCGTGAGCCCGCATCTCCTGCAGTCGGTGGCCAGCCGGTCCCCCTGCCACGTGCACAACTGCCCACTTTGCTCTTCTGAGAACAGGCCTGGACCTGTACAACCCGCTTTTCCCAATGGACAGGCCAAGGCGCATGTGCAGATGATATTTATTCCGCACATCATCTCCAAGTGTAACCTGTAACATGGAAAGAAAAAGAAATAAGATGTCTCACTCAAGGTATTGTGCAAAATTAAATTTAGGGGTTACTAAATCCTAGCCACTGGAGAGATACACACCTATACTGGTTAATGGATAGGTACGTATCTGTCCAAAACCCATCATTTATGTAGTCATTCACCAAGGAACACTTCCTATCACAGAAGCCTATTACTCTTGGCAGTTCTCAGGACTGTATCAGCACTCTCTGTAATCACATTTGCACTCATTGTTATGGAAGAAATGCACTATTTATGCTTGAAAAGGAGAATAAGTTCTGGCATGTCCAGTGAAAATTGAAGTTACATAATCTGTTTCAATGCAGAAGTGAGACTGCCTGGAGGCACCAATGAAACATGACTGGTAAATACACAGAGAACATGCTGATAAGACTATCTGTCATGCTCAGGTATGCAGAAGCTGAAGAGAGAATGCAGACCATAGCTACTTCCATTTTATTTTACTGTAGCCAGGTAAAAGCCAGAGTCTTAGTCTTCTGTAGCATGTAAAAAAAAATAAATATTTCGCTTACGGAAATTAGATTTAGTACGGTATATGCATTTGCTAAATACAGAGAAATACTCTGAAATCCAATTCATACAAATAAATATTTATTTCAAGTTATTAGTAAAAACATTTAAATCCCCAAATAAGGGTAAAAAGTCAGACCACTGGGAATGTTTCAGATCAAATCATATAACAATGTTTGTTAAAAGAGATAGTTTGAGAGAAAGAACATCAGCAGGTCTAATTCAGGATGCAGGCTCTCCTACAAGCCTTGTGTCAGTCAAGTTATATGCTGCTAATACTGCTATATATCCCATCTGCTGACTTGGAAAAGCTGAAAAATTTATATTTGATACATAATTTGCTTTCAAGTCAGAATGTGCAATGCTCAGAGGAGCTGAAGTGTCTGAGATACAAGAATAAATATATTTATTTGCTTAGAAAGCATTATACCTAACAGTGGTCAGATGTCCTCTTCTATGACTTGATTTATCATGGGCCAGGTTGTCCCTGTGCACCAGTCAGAGAAGTCTCCTTTTATCGCACCTGTGCGTCCAAGCCTCCTCCTGAGCTTGCATGGAGTTGTGCAGAACTGCTCCCTGCTGGCTCCAACTGCTTTCGTGAGCCAGGAGATTTAGCCCAGGATCTTAAGGTCATTGCTCCCTAGTCAGGTCACTGCCATTCTGGCATCTTTTTGCCTGTCCCTTGTATCCAGTTATAACTATTAAGCCTGCTTTCTTAAGAAAAAAAATAAAGCTTTTGTGAGCAATCATTTTGTGAACATCTCGGTGACCAGAACAGTTGAGTTTGTTGGCCAATTTTAATCAGAAGGGTAGAGGTCTCCAAGATAATTAACTGCCTACGAAGTTCATGAGAAGGAGCAAAGCAGAGGTCATTGTGTGAAAAGTTGCAATTTAATTCCACCACCTTTTAGTTATTAACACTGTTATTCTGCCGGTCGATCTCTGGTGAATGCAACAGCCTGTGCTACAGTGGAGGATGTCACATAAATACATGGGCATATGAGAGTCTGACCAATGTTCCCCCTGGATTTTATATCAAGAGGCAAGTCATAACCAGGCTTCAGTAGTTTTGGTGCTTACAGAGCTACTTGTTTCCAGACACATTTCCTCTTCCCTCAGAGTTCTAGGAGCAAGAAAGGACTTGTCATCACTTTGATGACAAGGTCCAGTTACGGGATAAAGGGTCGCTGTCACTGCTGGCTATTGCCTTGCCCTCACTGTCCCACAGAGGTCTGGAGGAGGAAGTGTTCTCTGGACATCAGAACGCATTTCTTCTGAAGTGCCTGTCCTATTTAACTCCAAAGCGCCTTTCTTAATGACTGTTTTCCCTAGCCCTATAGATCATTTTCAACCTTGGTATCACAGTCCTCTCATTAGCCCGGTTCTAGTACTTTGCACAGGGTGAAAGCTTTGGCAAAATAATCTTGCAAAAATGGTCCACTGTACTGTTATTAGGGATCTTTTACAGAAATGTTTAAATAACTAGCAAGAATGGGAAAGATGCTTGTAAAATGTTTGCCATTTTCAAGTGAAAATGAAATGTATTTATTATTACGCCAGTGAACAGACAGCCCTTCTCAGACTTGACTAGTTGATTCCTTGACTAGTTTATAGTGAGAGATCGCTGCATAACTTTTTTAATTAAATACATATTTTGAATTATTATCCTTGCTTATTCTCTCCTCTGGGCTTAATTTCCTTCCTCTCCCCCCACTTTTGTAATCCCTTCATTATTTGGATATTTCTGTCACAGCATGAACAATGAAGCACAGCTTGGTGAGATAAACTGGTACTCACTGAGAGTCATAGATGCAAAGTGAATGATATTTTCTGCAAATAATGCAACTTCAGTATTTCAAGAAGGTTTTAGTCTCTTCCTCAAAGTTTACTGAATTGGGAGGTTAGTTGCAATGTCTTTGGATAACCTCTGTAGGGGCTGCAAAAGGTTAATTATAGGAAATATGTAATTTATGAAACTTTTCTTTAGAACATGGAAGAAAAATCTAATGACTGTGTAACAACTCCTTCTTTTAGGAAGGGCTAGAGCTGGCCCTAGAATTACTCTGCTACACTTCTGGTTTTAAAGGAAGAAAGTTGATTACCAAAGAATAAAAACTTTCCATGGAAAGATACATACCGATTTTTGACTAGTTAATAATCAGAGCATTTCTTTTTGCATAACTAACAAAAGAGATTAAAAGAAACCAAGTGTGGAGACAATTTGCCTCCCCTCCCCCACAACTTTAGGAGGAGGGAGAAAATCATTTCTAGGGACACTAATTCAGCTTAATGGTAGAGTGAAATGATATTCATTTAAAGGAAAAATGAAAACAGTCCCATAGCAGGTTCATTAGATTTTAGAATGTATGTTTATCAATTGTGAAGTTTGAGCGATATGAAATCCACAGAAAACAAGAACTTGACCAGGCACTTCTTAAAAATTTATAATATTAACTCATTTGTCATAATCAGTTTTGCTTAGGAATCTTATGTATGGTCTTATGTAATCAAATAACACTGATATTGCCCTTGCATTATATGATCAATATTGTTTGGCGATATCTTACTGGGAGAAATGACAGATGAGTTTCTCTGATGTCTCTTTATACAGTTATTATCCTGTCTCATCTACTGAAACATTTTTCGGAACTGTTTCCTTCTGCCAGTCTGAAGACATCAAACCAAGCTGAGGAGAAACGGTTAGCTGAGAATAGAAGCAAAATTCTCCCTACAAGGAATTCCCTACTGAGAACTCAGGGCAGAGTGTGCAGCCCTGCCGCTTGCCTCACAGACAGCTTGATAGATATAAACATGAAGAAACTCAGTGAGCCATTTGGACGACAGCTCTAGACAGTCAGCCGCAGACTGACTCTGTGACTCTGTACAGAGTACAGAGAACAGCTGAAAACAACAAATCAAAACCTGTGTTTGTAAGTAGGAGCCTGAAATAGCATCTTAATACATCAGGTGTTTATGTATCAGTGGTGCAGAGTCTAGTTGGAGGCCTGTAGCTAGCAGTGTCCTCCCAGGGGTCAGTCCTGGGGCCAGTCTTGTTCAACATATTCATCAATGACCTGGAGGAAGGGACAGAGTGCACCCTCAGCAAGTTTGCTGATGATACTAAACTGGGGGGAGTGGCTGATACACCAGAAGACTGTGCTGCCATTCAGAGGGACCTGGACAGGCTGGAGAGGTGGGCGGAGAGGAACCTCCTGAAGTTCAACAAAGGCAAGTGCAGGGTCCTGCCCCTAGGGAGGAAGAACCCCATGCACCAGTACAGGCTGGGGGACTGACCTGCTGGAAAGTAGCTCTGCGGAGAAGGACCTGGGAGTGCTGGTGGACAACAAGTTAAGCGTGAGGCAGCAGTGTGCCCTTGTGGCCAAGAAGGCCAGGGGTATCGTGGGGTGCCTTAGGCAGAGTGTTGCCAGGAGGTCAAGGGAGGTGATCCTGCCCCTCTCCTCAGCCCTGGTGAGGACACACCCGGAGTACTGTGTCCAGTCCTGGGCTCCTCAGTACAAGAGAGACATGGTCATACAGCAGTGAGTCCAGCAGAGGGCCACAAGCATAACTGAGGTACTGGAGCATCTATCATACAAGGAGAGACTGTGAGAGCTGAGATTGTTTAGTTTGAAGAGGAGAATACTCAGGAGGGATCTTATCAATATGTATAAATACTTGATGGGGAAGAGTCAAGAAAACAAAGCCAGGCTCAGTGGTGCCTAGTAACAGGACAAGAACCAATGCACACAAACAGAAATAAGGAAACTCCATTTAAACAAAAAAATGTTTTTCTGGTGTGAGGGCTGTCAAACAAACTGGAACAGGTTGCCTAGAGAGACTGTGGAGTCTCTGTTCTTAGGTATAGTCAAAACTGAACTGGAGACAGTCCTGGGCAACCTGCTGTAGGTGACCTGCTTGGAGCAGGGGTGGTGGGACTACATAATCTCTGTGAGTCTTTCCAACCTCAGCAATTCTGTGAGATTTGTAAGGGCTACTATGTTGTCAATAGATCTGGCTTGTGTGACTCTAGGTTAGTTACTTGAAAGACGACTTGCTAAGGAGAACTTTCTCTCCTTCTTAGTTTAGTACCAGTAAGGGCCATGCTCTCCCCAGTGAGAACAGCGCTGCGTCTAACCACGGAGTCTCAGCTGCAGTGAAGGACCCAGCATAAAATGCACCTGATGAACTCTCTGCTATATGTTGTTTATATTAGGCTAGACAGAGTTTTGTCAGATGTAGTGAAAAGAGGATGCCTAGTCTCAGACTTGATCTATATCATGCAAGGCCTTTGTGTCAAGCACCAGGGAAGCCTGTGAGCAGGAAAAGAGAAGGGATTCTGGTCCCCCTGCCTATCCCCTTTCAACGGGCCCACAGTCTGCCATGGTCAGAGGTAGAGCAGAGCCATCCCAGTTCTCTGTGCCCAGCAGCCAGGGTGCATGGAGAGAGCTACCTTTCCAAAGGTTGTTCACTTGCCCATCCAGTTGGCATTGTTCTCTCTTTCATTTTTAATTTCAGCAATCATATGTGATGATATGCAAATAGACATGCATGAGACATGCATCCTCATTCCATTGGTGATTTGCCATTAGTAAGTCAATGTAATAGAATGCATAAAATATATAAATGTCCTCATGTATAAAAGATCCCCTGAAGATTCTGTTTCCTTCTGGATTATGCTACTGTAGGGAACTGTAGAGGTGTGGACTAAAATGGATATTTACAACTGAGCTCTGAAGAGGTGGCAAAGGCCCTTTAGCCCTGACTCTACTGCACTCCACACAAAAAAGGAGAGCACTGTATTAATGCAAAATAAAAGGTAAATAATAATTTGCAAAATCTTACCTAAGATGCTGTTTTAGCTTGCTTGGCACAGAGGCTTCTTAGCCTAAGTGGAGAGAATCAGGAAAGGGACCAGGAAAAATAAAATCAACTGGCCAGAAGCAAGCACTAGGGACCAGTTGCTGTGTAATATGTGAGGGCTGATCTAACACTCAGGACTTTTGTAGTAAGAAGTAAAGTTTCTGACCTTGAAGACTCAACTACTGCACTAGAAACTGGCCCTGGAGAAGTGAGGGAGTGAGAAGTAGAGAGCTACAGGGCTGCATGCACAGCTAGAGCACAAACAGGTATTGAGCTTAAAATATGTCAGAAAAAACAAGCCAAGGGGGTATAACTTCAGAATAGAATTTCTGAATTTTTTCCCCCAAAAAGTTGGAAAAGAAAATCCAGTTTGGCATTAACAGCTTTATAGCAAAATTGTTAGAGTAGAGCTGCCTGGAAGAGACAGTTCACACATTCAAATGATGCAGTCAGTGTGAAATGTAATGTGTTATGTCACTATTTCTCACCTCTTGAGCTTCATCATAAAGCTAGCAGCTTGATGGAAAAATTGCATCATTTTCAACATAAGGTTTAATTATTAAAAAAAAAAAAAGAGGAAGGACACTGCAATTTTTTCTCCTAATAAAAATGAACAGGTAGAGCAGCTGTCAGGACAACACACCTGCTACAGCTGGGAAAATCCCCAATTAGAGTTCTTATATATTATTAATTCTAGAAGATGGAGCTATTTTCAAGTCACTCAG
Organism: Struthio camelus; assembly: GCF_040807025.1. NCBI lineage: Eukaryota > Metazoa > Chordata > Aves > Struthioniformes > Struthionidae > Struthio > Struthio camelus. The sequence goes on along the minus strand of NC_090943.1, from coordinate 28,220,922 downwards.
GATACACATCCAAATCTCAGCCAAACAAGAGAATACCAGTGAAAGCTATTTAAAAATTACCAGCAAAAGATGAAATCAAAAGGAAGGAAAATACAAAGGAAAACACTAGTGAACGCATTGGCAATGAATGAATTGCAAAGACTGGCAATGAATGTGGGTTTATTCAAGAAAAGTGTAATTATTTTTTTCCTCTTGAGAAATAAAAGGAGACCAATGTCTGGGCTAGCAGAAATAGAAAGAAATGGAAGGAAATGGAAGAATGGAAGTGAGAACTATGAATTTTACCCAAGGCAATATGACTTATCAGAACTGCCCATGAGGGGAACAGTTAGACCTTCAAGATGCAGAAAATAATTCATGGAGTCATGAAGGTCCTTCATGACTTCCAGCTCTTTGATTACACTGAGTTATCATCAATGACTTTTGCCCTCAAAGTTTACAGAATTAAAGGTGTGGATCTTTCCAAGAATGAGAGAGTGAATCGTTGACAGAGGAGACAGCACTTGCTTCCCTTTTTACTCTGTTTGTTAGTTCAAGTGTTTACAATAAGTCCTCATATAGGTAAAGGTTTCCCTGAACAGAAGTTCTTCTGCTCAGCAAGCACTACAGCATACCATATAAATTCTTAAAATATGTTCAGTTTAAGATTGGAGCATACCTTAAACCCACAGTTATCCATAATCCAGCAACTGTACTCTTTAAAAATAAAAAGTGAGTTGGGCTACTAAACTGACAATCAGGTATGACATGTACTTCTCTTGGCTTATTCCTCCTCTGATGCATAAAAAGTTTCTTGAAACCATTTTATCCTCTGCATATCCTGCAAGTAAGTCTATTGACATAAAGTAACCAGATGGTGGTAGTATCTTCCAATCCTTCCTTAATCCTCACAGGGTTTTTCCTCTTTCTAGTAACAATGATTAGCCTCCTGACAATCAAAAATATTGCTTCTCTTACATTCTATACGGGTTTGTGTACCGCACTCATATTAATATGTCTTGACACCCTGCAGTAATTAAATTAGCCCACATCAGGTGTTTGCTTTTTCATTCTCTCCTCACAGGAACACGTGTCCATTTTTCTTTTTTCTTCTCAACTAATTACTTATGTTTTCTTATTTTTCACAGAGAAGGGAATGAAGGTCTACGATGGTCCCAAGTCATCTGGGAACATCACTCAATTTTAAAATAGCTCAGTATGTCAGACATACTTCTAGCAGATGTGCTAGTATAATGAGGAGCAAATCCTGCTGATCCTATGACTGATGTTATACAGAAGGTTGCAGAGTTCTCTTGTGATCTTAAAATAAAACAAGCTTTTTTAAGTGACATACCAAGAGTGCAAAGTGAAATAACGCCTTTATGTACTTCATCACCTTCGACTCCAAGTGTTCATCATTGTCTCTTTCCATCCAATGCCCAAAACTATGTATACTTAAAATCAGCAAACGCTGTCCTTCCTAAAGAAAAAGCAGATGCATTAGAATTCCTTATCAGATAAAGGTGATGACAAAAGAAGCATAACAATACACCAAGAACAGGTATATAATAAACTAAGGCCTCAGGAGGCAGCAAAGTAAAATAAAGCTGAATTAAATAATAGTTAACACATTTCAAAGCGACTTAAGATGTATTAGAGAGAAGAGAACAGTTCAGAGCTTAAATGTTTTGGTCCAGGGCACAGAAGCACACTTACATGATGCACTTGACTGTTGTCAGAGCCTTCATCCTTGGTCCAGTGAACCTCCTGACATACTACTGAAGTGCTCAGACTACAATCCAGGCACATGTCTCAGGAAGATGGCAGAGTGCTATCCGTGTGTAGCTCATCAGTCTCATGGCATGTACCAGGGAGATCAGACTGTCCCTCTCCCTCTCTACCCCTCCTCCAGCAGGGCAGACTCTTTTCTGATATCCTATCCTCAGACATTTTTCAGACATGGTCATATAGGACTAAGGAGGGCACCAGACTGAGACCTGAGTGTCAGCTATTTTAATGACTCATTAATTAGAGCTCAACCTTGGGCGTGAACACAGGCCTAACTAATACTTGATATCACGGAGGAGGCTGTGATTCATCTGGCTATGTGTGGGTAGCTGCACCTGAGCTGATTATCTGAGGATAACTTTACAGCCACTGGATATCAGAGACTGGAGTATGGACTGCAGCCTACTCACTAGAGTGGGAGGCATAACTTTGCTCACCTCACAGGAGCTGCCAAAAATACTTCAGCTGAATCGTGGCCCAGTTGTGCCTAATTCTCTTCCTTGACTATAAATTGAGCTTAGAACAACTGGCTCAGACAGAAAGTGTGGATATCTGAAGCTCAGCAAGATGAATGCCACTGGTAGTTTCAAAACTCAAGGAGTTTGGCAAACATTCCTGTGCTTAAGACAATACATCCTGGTTTAAGACCATACACCTTCCCCTTCTCCAGCCATGCACAGTTACATTATTTCCTGAGAAGAGATCCTCAGCGCTACCTGAATCCTCACCCCCTGTAAACTAGCTTCCTGGGAGGCATCGGAACTACTCTGATGAGCTTTCCTCATAAAAAAACAATGTAAGAGAAGACAGGGCAGAAATTCTCATCTTTCGGTCATAGGAAGTACAAAAAAACCCTGACTGGTTCTATTAGCTGTGAGAAAAGTTAAAAACAAGATAGACAAGAAGGTAAGTGCTTCTGCCATTCTGCATATGCTCAAATAAAATAAAGTACTAGTGGCTTTACAGTATGATAAAAAGACATTTTTCAAACACCAAAACTGAACATACTGTATTCAAAAAGATTCCCTCGCTTGGCATGAATAAACTGCAGTTTACCTTATTATATTGTGTTAGTGTCTCTTTGCATAAGGCTTCTATTTAAGATGGTGGAGAGTGTCATTCTGACAATTTACTGCTCATTTCTCCTATGTATCTTGCTCTTTAACAGCCAATCATATTTTTTAAAGTTCATTTCACCTTTAAATGACAAGTCTAATGCTGCCATATTCCTGGAGCAATGCTGCAATCATTATCACAAAGTATATTTTAATAAGAAAACCTGTTCACAGAACATTTATTGTGAAAAGTAATTAGACTGCTTCTTGGATCAGTGGACACATGACTGCATGATAATATACTCTAACATATTTTTAAAAGATTTTTTTTATTAAGTGTGCTTTGCCCTCAGAATTTCTTTCATTCACTGTGCTTTCCTTCCATTGCAACATGTTAAGCAGTTTCCAGGGCTTTGTGGAAAACTGAAATAAATGTATATTCCATATCCCTGCTGGTAGAGGATTTCTAACATTTTCTGCCATGTAATAGAGTGGAAAATTCTGCCAGTGTTTCCTTTTCCATGCCTGGTTTTCAGAGAACCAGACTATGATATTATTTTACAGTACAAACAGGATGAAGAGCTTCGAAATTCCTTTGTTCATCCAAGCTCAGTGCACCACTTTTCATCCTGATCCAATTAATTTAGCTACTTAAAATTCAGCATATACTTAAGCAAGATTGCCACACTGGGATGACTTTGGCTATTGCTGCAATACTTCTGTATCAAAATCCCCACATTAGTAAAATGTCTTCAAATCTCTCCTCAGTTACAACAGGCAGTAAAAATTTCATTATGATGGCATAAAGGTCTTTAAAGAAGAGACAAAGGGAGAGAGGATTCAGTCATAGACATTTTGATTCTGAAGCTATAAAAGAATTAAAGTAAATGTGTTGCCTGTTTTAAAGGCTGTTCAGGCAGCTTTTCTTTCCAAAACCATAATTTTTTAAAATGACAGTTTTCAGGTATCAGCTTTAGCTTTGCCACATAGCATGCAACGTTTTCAAGAGTCTACTTATCATTTCAGCAGCAGGTTCTATTTCCATAGCTAGTGGTAAACGCAGCAGTTCTCAAAGTCAAAATTCTTTCTCATTCTGTATTAATTTTGAATTGATTTCTATAAACAGGGCTTGTTGCCCTCATTGCTTATAATTATTGGAGCTGCTCCCAGACACCTGAAAATAATCAATGCAATTTTGGCTTGCTCTAAGTCTTAAATAAAAGTATGATGCTTAGTATTTTTAAACTTACACATTAGTGAGATTCTGATGTTGAAAAACATAAATATAGAGCATAATTAAAGTATGTCCAAGCATGGTAACTTTCACATGCGTGGATGTTCCTTACTTTCAGTAGAAATTCATGGATTTATAGGTGATAGTTTGTACTAGTGCTATTAGTTACAACAGAATAGCGCAACATATGCTGAGACCAAACCAAAACATATTAGAATTGATATAAAGTCGTGAGTGACCCTATTGAAGCCCATTAAAGCTAAGATTACACAATGCCTCCTTGAAGCAGGCTCTTCACACCTAAGTGCGTTATAATTCCATAATTTATCCAGCCTTTAGAGTTCTAAAAACTCCAAGGCATTTTTAGTCACCTATTAGCAAATTAGAAGTCCCCAGTAGAACAGAGTAAGTGAATTGTTAGTCCAAAGACAACTCATTTTAAGAATCGTTACTGACTAATTCCATCCATCTACTAAAACAAGCTGCCCAAGTATATCACGGAAGAGAGGTGGTCTTTTAAAAAGGAAATTATCAGGGGCTGCATTCTCATCATAACAGAACGCAATAATGTCAGCTGCTGGGTTTTATTTCTGTGTATATCTTACATTTCTCAGGAGAGTTTTGAAAAGTTAAAGATGTTGCTGGTGCCTTTACTCCTCTGCGTATAAGAGGAGAGGAAGAAGGTAGCCTGGAATGAAGAAGTCTGAAATTACAGAAGAAGAAGAAAAAGAGGAAGGTCTTTGTCATAAGTACTGTTGCAGTCTGTCGTCACAGAATGAGAGTTGCAGCCTTTCTGTTTCAGCCTTTCAAAACGACAATGATGATCTGTTTCCTGGAGCCTCTGTCTTCAGGTTTCCCTCTGTGCAGCCAAGGACACTGCAGCCATGGCAGTCTTGTTCAAGCCCTCTTGGGCTGCCGTTTTTAACTTTCTGCTCATCTTTAGTACTCTTTAGTGCTCAAGGCTAGCTCCACACTATGCGGCAGCCCTCCTTCACCCCCGAGGCTCCTGGGCAGCTGGGTGAGATAAGAGGAAACATTGCAATGATGCAGAGTATGGATAATCTGATAGAAAATAATTTCACTGAAACATTTTTGATCAGCTCTAATTACCATATTCTTTAGTCTGCATTACAGCTGGACTGTAGAGCTAGTTTTAAGTTTATGAAACACTTTTGGAATTCCTGCCAGATTAGGCCCAAGGTCCTGGTACTGCTACGTAAACATCCAGAGGAACATGTAATTCTTCTGTGAGAAAGAAGTCTTAACCCAGCTCTTGTCTAATCCCATGTTGGCTTTTACTGTCGACCCAAACGAGCCTGTGAAAATAAGAGGACAGTGATGCAATAGATATCAGGTAGCCAAGTTCTCCCCAAAGCAAAAAGTGTTCAGCGCTCTCCTGAGCGTTTGTCCCAGCAAGAACAGAAGATCTGTACTCTCCCTTAACCTCCAGTCACACCCCTGATTAGTCTTCACACCTTGCTCATGTTTGCACAGGCTCTATGCTTTCCAGGAAATCTTCATTTGCTCACTCTTGGTAATTGCTTTGCTCCTGAGGTGCTTCATTCTCAGCGATCCCCTTCCCCTACAACATACTAGAAGTGAACCCTGAAGACACGTTTTGTCATTCAGGACTCATTTGTCGTAGAGATGTGTTGGGAGGGACTCACTGTGCAGAATTCAGTGGGAAGCTGGGACGAAAGGTGGGCATTTTGATTCTTCGTTCTTCCTAACAAAGTTATTTATTTAGACTTTTTTTCCCCATCTTGAAAATAAGGTGAAAGAGGCTTCTGAGCTGATACAGTCTATTAGTGTCATCTTCCTTCATCCATTGGCCAACTCTCCTACATAACAGGAAGGAAGAGGTCTCACAACATTAAGTTTCACACTGAATTACTGTTCCAGTAAAGGAAAGAAATTAATGCCCTTCCCGCTTTGTCCTCTGGAAGCTCAGTCACTCTGGCCTTCCTCTCAACTAAAAGGCAGCAGAAAGCTGATCACTCAGCACGCAGAGCTCCACATCAGCTATGGGCCAAGTAAAAGCCAAGTAAAAGTGTCCCAGGGCACGGCATCAACGCATATCTCCCAGGTTTCTTAAAAGTCAGTAAAAATAAGCACATAGGAGACAGTGCTGCTGTAAAAACAGATGCGAAAGAGAGAGGGGTGCAAGTTTCTGTGACACCAGACTCTGTCAGTTTTGCTCCTCACACAAACCTTTTTCCCTGTCTTCAGCTGGAACTAGCTGCCCTCTGCACCTTTCTGCCTACCTCCAGGCGATTAGCAGTACTTCTTTTGCTGAAATAGGCATCTCTGGGCTTCTGTGAAAAGAATCCCAGGAAACAGCATGATTGCCCCCAGGGCATGGAAATAACCCTGCGTTGTATGGAAACTGGCACTAAGGTAATGCTGGTAAACATAGGAAATTATTGATAATGGTAAATTTCCACTTACACTGGAGCATGGAAAGAAAAATGATAAATTGTGCATTTCTAGTAAGAATTGTTAGGAGACTAACAATTGCAGCATGTTAATGTGGAAAGGAAAGTTAATTGAACACCCACACTCTCTGTGGCGGTGCTCAGTACCATGCATGTCTCCCATAGACTTTTCAAATTAAACTAAAGGCTTCAGTTAGAATAACAGTTTGAATGTTATAGAAAGATCAGGCAGGAGGAAAAGGTGAACAAGAAGTGAAAACGGCAAGATTAGATACTACATCAGGTTACTAGCTGTACTGAGAGAATGAAATATTTTTTCATGTTCACATGGGTTGGTTTCCTGCTTCCAGGGTAGAGGATAGTACAGTACTGTGGATGGGTAGGGAACTAAATAACTGATGTAATGAATGTTTTAAACCAGATTCTTCTACACCTACCTGAATACGCAGGGGTGCAGGCTCATTTATCCTCTGGGTAAACAAAAAGATTGCATTAATTATAATTAAATGAAGCATACCAAAGACGTAGTTTTCCAGCAAGGTCCTGCTGCAGAGTTAATGATAAACTAATTAAATTAAACTAATTAAGGTTGCAAACAATATTCATAATCTGATTATTGCATTTTTAGCCCAAAAGGGAAGACTGAAACATGGGGAAAGGGATTATGTATCACCAGTTGTGAATACAATAAGATTCAAGGCAAACTCACTGCCTACTCGCATTGCAGCCAAACCTAGCCTCCTGAGAGGCCATAGAGAGTTTTGTACCTGTCTGATGGCTCCCAGAATACATCCCATATCTTGAATATGAGCTTAATTCACCACTAATTCAGTTTCCACAAGCATACCTCGGGAACTATTTTTAAAACACGCATTTACAAGCTATGTGAAGGTGATAGAATACACACCATGTGGTAGAAGCAAGGCAAACTGACTGATTTTGTACAACCAGATTCAAAGCTGACTGGATTAGATCTAGCTATTGCTTTATTTTGAGTCATCCTCTCCAGGGTCAGCAGTTAAAATAAGAAGTTGCTTTCTCTGACTCGAACTGACAACTCTTTCTACACTCAAGCATCTGAGAGGAGATCAGAAAAAGCCAGGTAGAACAGAAATAGTAATTATCTTGTTGGGAAACCAACAGCAAAAGTTCTATCCATAGCTTGGCCCCAGCTGTCAAAAACATAAGCGAAGAGCTAGAAATTGCTGCGTGCAACATCTAACAAGATGTGATTCTAACAAGAACTGGAGTCTTGCCCAGATGTCACCATGGTATGTTAGCATTTAATAACACTTAGATAACAAATAGCTATTTTAGCAGATAATATTCCAATTTTCATTGCAGAAAGCTGTCGTTTCAGTGTCGTTTGCCTAGTTTAACAAAGCTTTGAGGTTAACACATGATTTGAACATGAAAGCATCATCTGCCAAGCACTGGAAAAGTCAAAACTTTGATGTATAAAGACTAGACTAATGCAGTTCGTAATGCCATTAAGAACATGGTATCTTCAGTTTTCACTAGAAAGTAGATTCTTCTGTTTAGTTAAAATTTAAATAAAGACTGAAGTCACTGGCTGCACTTCGCAAAGGCCTAAGTAGGAGGTTTTGTTTGCTGGTAAGGTTATCAGTAGTATTGCATTTCAAAAGAGTGCTCAGTTCCATTTTTCTGCACAAAGAGCATTAAAAAACCCCCAGAAAACTAGAGCAATTATTTGTTCATTTATCACATAGTGCAAGTTTACGTGTTGAGTTAAACTAAAAACTAAATTCCAGGGTAGACGAATTCCTAAATCCAGCTGTGTTCAAATTGTATCAGTAGCAAATGCATCCCTGGCCAAGTTCAGTAGCTGTGCAGGCATAAGGTTATAATTGACCAAACAAGCCAGAAATTCACACCCATTAGCTACTCCTAAAAGGCAAAGCCAGGCCTAGCTATGTGGGAATACGCTGGACTGATTTACCTGCTGTCTGTTTGGGCGAAAGTCACTCTTCCGGCAGGGCAGAGTCAGCATAATGCTATGGAGTAGTTTGGGTCATGTTTTAATCTCTTTACCTTGCTAGAGCTGTACAAGAGAAGCAACACACCTGAATTTCCCTTTCTGTTTTGGGGAGGGAAAGAGCATGGGCTACTAGCTCTGACCTCTACCTCAGAGCAAGGAGCGTTTCCATGCTCTTGCTTTTTGCCTGTTGTCATATGGCATCAAGACCAGAGCCAGAGCCTGCAGAGAGAGCTTTGACTTGCTTACGGCTCATAGAGCTCATATCCCTCTCCTCCTCCATATAATGAATCCTACTTCATTACATTAAACAGGAAGGAGACGTTGCTGTATGCATAGGCACTTGAAATCAAAGAATTAAACTAGAGCTGAAAAAAAATTTTTCTTTTAGCTTTAAGGCCTGACCATTTTTACAACCTCTTAAGATGATCCTCTCTACAAGATCCTTATCGGCTTCACTGAGGAACTAACCTGTGTGGACTAACTTGGATGCAATCAAGCATAAGTCCAGCAGGAACTGAGAAGGTTGGGTGAGCAGTTAGTGACCAATTATGTGACTACGCTTTTTTGATACAAAGAAGACATCTTAAAAAAAAAAAAAAACTATTCTGGGGGGTTATCAAGGGACGAGTCATGTGCTAGTCCATTTAGCAAAGTCTGTCAGATTTTGCAGGCTATATCCTTAGATTTGGACATCCACACACTGCACACTTTGATTTTCTAGTGCAGCAGGTTAGACAAATGAAGCTGTTGGTGTTGTTCTGGCACAAAGACAAAAGTATGACTTGACATGCACTATTGACACTTGAAGATGGATCTGTCAAAGTCTATAACATGGGAGAACTAATTCCATTGGCCTTGATAGTTGTAAGCACTTCTGAAAATATCCCTTGTGCTTTACTGATCTACTGATTATCTGACAGCAATACTGGCTAATAGTTCAGGTTTTGTAACAAAACGAAAGAACAGCAATTCTGCCAAAGCTTACCCTCTTACCAGCTGGTTACTCCCCTTAGATTCCCTACTGGAGAACCACTTCCATAGGGAAAACCTCCATTGCATGTAAAGCCAAGGTGAGCTGACTTCCATGCTTCAGTTTCTTCAATGTAGGGAGCGTGAAGAAGTAGTTAGGAAAAACAGGAGGAGAGAATCGTTGCTCATGGCATTTAACCTGACAGAAAATCAATTGCTGAATGAAATAGAAGTGACAGGTATGCATCTTGGTGAGTTCCTGGAAGCTCTGCTAGAAAAGCTTCATGCTGGAGATACTACACTGGGAGGAGAGACAGGGTTATTTGACATTGCCATATCTGAACCTGGAAAAACAGAGAACTATGCAGTGCAAATGGGTGCATGAGCTTAGGACAGGAAAGAAGGTTTTGAAAGAGAAACCATTATTTGACAGGAAAGAATTTATGCAAATCATTAGAGCAAACATTCACAGAATCCCAGACTCGTTTAGGTTGGAAGGCACCTCTGGAGATCATCTAGTCCAACCTCCCTGCTCAAGCAGGGTCACCTAGAGCATATTGCCCAGCATATTCCAGTGTGTCTCCTCCCATCCCCCAGGTAATTCCTTTTTTAATAAAAGGAAGAAAGAAATGTAGCAAGGTAGAAAGTGCTTATATTCAGGTGGGGAGGTTGTTACTCATGCATTTGGGGTGGTTCAATGAACCGAATACCAAGGAAAAGAAGTAGCACTCTAATATTCAAACTATATTTTACTACTATAAAAACTGAGTTATTTTAATGCTGAGTTTGGAAATACCTCTTAAACTACCAAACTGATTTTTTTTTGAGGGGTACTGATGTGGCATGTCAAACTGCTTTCTCATTTTCTGTTGAAGCAATGGCAACAGTGGCTAGTTTCAAGGCTATCTCTGCCCACACAAAACCTCTTTCTTCTGCCATGTTTTTTGTTGTGGCTTCCTGGTTCTTTCTTCCTGCCTCCATATTTTGGAGCATATGGAAGTGACGTTCACAGTCCAGCTGTGCGCTGATTCTAGGATTGTTATGATAATTTAGGATTGGTTATTGAATGGATATAACCAAACATTTTCCACTGGATGATGGTTTTTGCTTGACAGCAAGGACATTAACATAAAGATTAAAAAATTACCTTCAGAATTTTTTGTGCTGTTGACTTCATTTTAGGCTGAATAAATTTCACTATCAATACAAGCTGCACTTAGAAAACCCTTTTAAACTAAGCCACAGTAACTAATCAAGTGCAGTGCCTAAAATAAAGATAAGTTCCATTCAGCTATTTTTTTCCATTAAAATCATGTTATTTCATCTTCCTAGTTTGTCAGTTTTATATCCAAGAAATTCTTGGCATCTCAGAAAGGCTCACATTTTTGTACTCCCTAGAGTTAAACAGAGTCTAGCTGGGTAAAGCAGAACAAATACAGTTCAAAATAATAAACTCATGTTTTCTAAAATGAATACTATGAGAGCTCTGAGGGAACATAAGCATTCATTTCCCTGAAATTTATCTTAAGCGGTCAGAAATAGAATCTCAAAGGCAAAGGAAACTTTCACTTACCATAAGCCTGCATGTAAATAACTGCTCCCAACATCTAGTAGTAGTTTTCTTACTGGGTAATGGGTAAAAATGGCATTTCAGAGATACCCAGTACTTTAGAGCCATTAGCAGAATTAGGAAAAGATGAATTTGTCCTATGAAAGGAGGATATTTGGAAGTCACTCTGCTTCAGAGTGAAAAAGGAGCTCTTTCAGAGCATTCCTCCTAATCCCCACGTGAACTGGCCTCAGAAGATTCCTTTCAGGGCCTTAGGCCCTGAAAACAACCATCATATGCATCTCCTAAGTAGCCCAGGAGTTGGGTCACTCGCGCAGGATGTGCCAGACTGCTTCAAGTCACCAAATGGGCCCGTTCAGATATGGAATTAAACCTGACTATCCTGCATTCCTATGAATGCCAAGCTACCAACCTGTTGGCTGCTACAGAAAGCAGTTTTTTAATCAGACCACTAGACACTAGGTAGCATCTTATCTAGAGTAAGTAAAGGAAGAAGAACTATAACTTCATGGTTACTGCACTCATTTTGAAATATGAAGTTAAGAGTTGCCTACTTAAAATGTAATTAATCACTTGCTTCTGTTTTTAAATGTAGCAGTTCCTTGGGATAAATCCTCCAAAAATATTCATGGGAACACAAAGATGTTACTGTTCCACTTAAATACCTACACCATGCATACATCTGAGGTTACTCTACATAGCTAAAACTATAGAAGTTGTAAAACACTCTTTACTCTGAGGCTGTTCACTCTGCTGGCTGTACTGGGAAGGTACCTGAGAAAATAAAACACTGCAACAGAACCAGGCACAGAAGTCTTGGTTGCCTTTCCCTGCAAAAGGTGGCCAAGAAGGAAGTGGTTATTCTCGTAGAAGCCGCTTCCACCTCCTCAGAGAAGCATGTTGTTGGAAAGCTCTAACAAATCAGAGAATCCAGCTTCAAATATTTCAAAGTACTAATTTTTCTTCCATGTTCAATCTTCTTAAAACAGTACGGTGCAATGAAAGAAGGTAGAGCAACTTCAGCCATATTTTATACTTCATTGCCTAGCAGCACAGCGTGATGCACTGGCAGCAAGCCACAGTGAACATTCAAATTAAAAGGAATTTCTCAGGAAGATAGAAGAATCCCTTTTACGCAGATTCATTTCCTTTAGTTCAAATTCTACAGAAACACTAGGACTCAAGAGGGATGTGGTAACATTAACATTCCAGTATCTTCTCCAAATAAAAGCTCTGCCATGTGTACTTTAAAATATTGTCTTCCTAAGGACTGTGCTGAGCTACAAAGGAAGTGTTGTAAGAGCATAGCAACAGATGACCATACGGAGTGCTTAGTTCAGAGCTTTCTCACAAAGCTTACAGCATGGGAGAGCCTTTTAACACAGACTTACAAAAATAAGCACATCAAGAAAATTGCTAGCATCATTAAGGAAAAACAAAAAAAAAAAAAAAGAGAGAGACTATGTGCAGGCAATAGTCAAGATAGGACCTTCCTGACTTGTTTGAGTGTAAAGGTAGGCCCTTCACTGATTTGTAATAGTTCAAGGTGAGATGCAGTTTTTGAACTAAAGCAGGTTTCCCCCTAAGGATGGACAAAGAAAAGGCCATAAACCATTACAGTACAACTACATAGTAACTTAGTTAGTTCCACTGTTTGAATACAGCCTATGAATTTGGTCCACTGTGAAAGTACAAGCTTAAAAGGGTGGAAATTAGCATCCACTGATTGCCATTACATATTCCTTTATCCAACAACAGAGTCACAACCGTACTCTCCCACTCCCCACTGTGCCATATGTTTGCATGCTCTGTGTATGCTACGGTGTCTCTGGAGGCTTGTTAACATGATGTTATTTCATTTGAAACTACATGAGTAGGGAAACTTTAGAATTAACATTCCTAATGAAAAGTTTTGTCTTCAAATGAGAAAACATTGCAGTATAAATTAACTTTTAATCCATTTCATGAGTAATAGCACGAGCAATAGTATGAGTAATACCACCATTGTATTTTGTGCAAGAAATACGCTGTGTCGTCTGGTATTTTCCAGAGCAACTACGCTGTCCATTTGTAAAGCAAGGCTAGAGCAAGAGCTCTTCAAGCAAAATATACATAGAAGTTTTCACTGGGTAGAAACAATAGGCTGGAAAAGAGTATTTAATAAAGCACTAATATGATGTAGAGGCAGAACTGGGAGGGCAACATTGTTTTGACGGGAAACAAAAGGTCTTTACGGAGCAGCCCTGACTTCTCAGTGCTTTGTAGAACCCGCACCTGTGATTCTTCTTTTTCCATTTTTGTTAGTTTTTAATAAAACTGGAAATTAGCTTCTCTAAAAAAACTGCTAAGGAATGTATTAAAAAAGGGAAATTATTTACCTAATTCATTAAATGGTCTTGAAAAGCTAGTCTTGGCAAATTGAACCAAACAGGGAAAAGCTGCAGGCAGCACTCAGCATCCAGTGCCATGAGCTGAACTGACTTTCCACCACTAGTGGAGACAAGAAAAAAGGCCATAGGCCAAGACTACACAAGTACATTCGTACACAAGAAGCATTTACACATGCAAGATACATGATTTGCTATGTAAGAATAAGACATTACCTTATATAATTATCACTTTTGCCTATTTGTTTAGGCAGTAGTTACATGCATGAAAATTGTTTACTTACATGCAAATTTAATCCTGCAGCTTCAACTCCTATTTGTGGAGCATTTTAGATATTTATTTGCTTAAATTTCTGTGAAGAATCTTTAAAGAAACTTTCATTATTTTTAAGAAGCAGAAGATTAAAGTTTCTTTAATCTTGTGATTTTCTTTTAAACCGATGGCTTCCCTTAAGAGATTGAAGGGTGTTTTCTTGGTTATTATTTCCAGGATGCCTCAGTACACATCACAAACCATCAAATAAGGCCACAGAAATCCTCCATCCTGACGTCGGTGGCAGATGAACCAGGGGCTGAATGAACAAGACCTTGTGATTAACTTATCAGTCAAGAAACAATTTATCCAGGATATGACTGAAACAGAGTATCTTGGGCTATAGCTGTCTATTTTATGTATTTTTTACAAATATAAACAAGTGACCTTGTTAGTCTTTAACATTGGCATCAAACCTATTTCTTTGTTTCACAGCACAGCTAGGAAGGGAGCGGCTGTTCAAATTCAAGAAACAGAGTTGAACCAGTAAAGCTAGGTGGGAATTAGATGTGGTTCCCAGCCTCTAGAGAGTGACACACTGGATATCCTTCCAGCTACTGGGGAGGACAAAGCTCACACCCACACACGAGAGAATTCACTACGTTGGTAAAAAGTCCACAGTTCATGCTGCTCACGGTAGCAGGAAGATGGGAGTCCATGTGTGTTTGTGCCAGTAGTAGCTACTGAAGACAGTCCTAGGAGTCCAAACACCTATTGTGCATAGAGGCAGCCTGGAAAGTGTGGTCAAAACTATACCTCCTAAAACTATACTAACAGCAGGCACCCAACAGCCACTTCACAGCTAGATCTGCCCAACTGTCTATAGCAAATAATCTATTCACAGACAATTGTTTGCAAAGCAGCCATGTGGGCAGAAGGCAGACAGTGTGCAGGGCATGCCGCTTTCGTATTCACTCTGGAGAATGTTTTTACTTAGAATATAGTCTTAGTAACAGCAGGCTACAAGGGCAACATCCGCTTTCATGCCCACCCGTATATGAGCAGCCTGCTATGATTGTTTGTGACTGAACATTCAGCATCTGTACAAGAAGAAATCTTCAGCAGAGGCTCCAAGCAGTAGCCTATACTGCTTACATGGGGGCTTTTTTCATTGATAAAGTAATAGTCATGTTTATTTGCTTAAAACGTTGTAACTAACTGTAGTTCACTGGCTTCTCCCAGTGACACGACTTGCATTCTCTGAAAAAACAAAACACCTGTTCACATCCCTTGAAGTTAATGCTGTCTATACGACTACACCCAGGTTCAGTTCTCCTTTTATGAAACTCAGCTAAATTGCATGAAGAAAATAAACCATCTTGAGCAGAGAAAGCTGGCTTTGTAAGTGACTCTACCTTCTGTTTTTGATGGCATCTTCTAGAATAGTCAGATAAATCAGAGCTCCCCAGAAATGGGTCAGAATTGGTACATCCTGTTGCTCAGTCTGAAACTGCAGCAGATTTAAATCCAGTTCAAAACCCAGAAATTTCCTGCATGCATGTCATTCCTCACCAAATGGCCAAGAACTGCTGTGGCAATCAAGTACTCATAAATTGCTCTCATCCCTCTGAAAGCAAATTAAATTTTGATAGGCAGCCACACAATATTGCAAGTATGAGCTCTACTTCACTTTCCTGAAGTGCTGACATCACACTAGAAAACATAAAGGTTGCTTTCAGGTATCCAGAAAGATATTCTTCCTAAAATGGATTGCAAGGACATAAGTTATGTGTCACTTTCAGACAGATAGAGTTTCTTTTGTTTTTCAAAATGTTGACATACCTCAGCTCACATAGTAAGTGCTATCAATCTATCCAAATGTAAGTGTTCACATTACGGGCTTTACCTCCGAGCTTCTCCTCTAGACTTATAGCCCGTGGAAAGAAATGGGCACTTCTAGAGTCGAGCCACTTGACTTCTAAAGTGGACCCAGAATTATCAATTTCTTTCTATTGAATAAACATTCTAGAAGATTAGCTCAGATATTGATTTTGAAAGCTGAGAGCAGTAGGCAGAAGGTCATTTATTGGCTTGCTCCTCTTAAATGGAAAGCAAGGAAGGAAAGCAATTCTCTCTGCAGGTTGGCTCCTGTAATGAATGGTGTATATGCATATATTGGAGTTTCAAGTTTTCAAGAAAGTCATATTTTATATCCAACTACTTTCAAATAACTTCATCAAAACTGCATCTGCAGAAATGATCTACATAACTATGTGATCTACAGAACTGCACAGAAGTAGTCTTCTTTAGATAAAAAATAGGTACTTACGTCCATAAACCGCAACTTTTGTGGATAGCTGCCTCTTTTAGCTTCCTTCCTTTGTTTTGAGATGAAAACTTAATTAATTTTGCTGTGCAGAAAATCGTGCATGTAGGAAAAGAGTTAAAAGGAAAACAAGATGAGCTTTTCCCTTTCTTGTTAATCTGGTGAGGCCCAGTGTTATTTTAAAATAGTAAGATAAAGCCTATATTAACATGAGAGACTGGGACTGAGCGGGGGGGGGGGGGTATCAATCATATTTCCTTTCCTGAAATGCTTACGAATTTCATTTTCAGAAATGAAATGAATGAAGAGTTTAGTACCTCAGCAGTCACATCTCACTTATTTTCAACAGCTATTTGTGCTTTGCTTTCCACACACAAATATCCTGTTAACAACTACATAGTCTGTTATTGCAAGTCTGAAACACCATAAAACAGAAAGTTGGGAAAGCATCACGAAATAATAACAAGCCTTAATGATATTCGAGTAAATTCAGATGTATTTTAATTTCAGTTTCAAATCTTCCAGACTGAGTATGACTCTACAACAGAATTTCTGGTGTAGATAAAAAATTACCACACAAGATTGCTCTTCTTAAATGGTTCCTGCTAGCAGCCACACAAAGCTGCTTGTACAGTTAGAAAGAAACACTGCAATGTGTAGAGACAGGGCCATTCCTTGGGTGGTGAATATATATAATTAAAGGATTTGGTGAGGAAACTGAGGACTGCTTTTGTAAACACAGGTCTGCTGTATACTTCCTTCTTGCTGCATGACTTCACTGATCTTCACTGTTGCTGATCTCCTTTCCATACTTTGACTGATTTAGTAGACTTAGAGTTTTTCCAGCGTTTTTGAAGATTCAAGTTTTATGACTAACAGGACCTACTCCCCATGTCCGATACTTTGCAACCGCAATAGAACAAATTTAAATCTATTTAATGGTTACTGAAAAAGTCATTTCACTATGGAATGGTGTTTGGTGACTCAAAATAACCCATTGATGTTTCTCTACACTTTCAGTGGGTCTGGCTTCCTGAGATGCTGAGGTTGCAGCTATTTTAGTTACACTTTAGACACTTTGCATTTTTTGGAAAAGGGATTAACCTACGCATTTGTACTTTAGACAGCAACAGCTTTGTTAGCCAGAGAAGAATCTCAAGGGTGCTTTAAAATGATGTTATTGGATTTTCCTCAACTGGCAGTAAAATTGAAGATTTTCAGGGGTCTGAAATAGAGACTTGAGCAATTGTTTGGAAAGCTCATTAAAAAAGACAGCTACAAAGAACTGTTTCCTAGAGACTTTTAAATTGCTTATCTGGTGTAGTATGGAAGAAGCTATTAACCTCAGTAGCTTTATTACACTGTAACCATACAGTGATTGTGAACTCTGGAAATAATGAGCTTTAATTCCCTTTTAAAAATGTGTTTTGACATTTGAACTTCTTCATTGCTTGAACTTCTCTCTTATTTCACAGCTCCTAGAATCAACCTGAGAATGATCTTTGGGAAAGTGCAGTTCAGAGGAAACAGCTACCCAATGCTTTTGGTCAAGGATTAAGTAAAGTAGTGGTAAGTACGTGTAAAAATCTTTACTCCACACAAGTTCTGACCAGTGCACTTTTAGAAAAGTAGAAAACCCAGATGATTGCTTACAACAATCTATACTTCAAAATAGAAGGGGGATATTTAGGAAAAAAATACTACATGACAACCCATGTTGATAACTATCCAAGCAAGAACAAATTATTTGCCAGGGTAGAGAGTTACCTCTACTAGAAGTAATGAAGAGGAGGCAGGTACAGGTGAAGAGCTCTAGCTCTCACATGAACCCATAGGAACCCTGGAACTAAGATTTCTGGTTTGTTTTTTGATCTTTCCAACTTACGTTCAGAAAGAGTTATATTATCGCCCATGTCTCAAAAGCACACAAACTAGAGCTGTTATTTTCCCCATTGCTTTGAGCTGGTACTGCATCAGAAAAATGCTCCTGTCTGTTCCTGAGCAATCATTTCTGATTGCTCAAGTACAGCACAAGTAATCAGTCTGAGGTCATTTTTAACTAGGCTGATTAAAAGAAAACAGCTGAAGTCAAAAGGAAGATGGTTTTAACTTAGATTCATTTGCCAGCCTTGTTCATTGCACCACAAACAGGAAAATACATATTAGTGTGAAGAAAGGAAAAGGCTGAGAGCAGGCCTGACTACTTTTAAACAGAAAATGGGGAGAAAAAGCAGTTATGTGCGCTTAACAGTCAGTCACGAGGCTTTGCTGAGAAGGTCATTCTATTTAAGTGAAGGTAACTTGGACAAATTAAGAAAAGTAGATGGCTCTTTAACGGAGGCACAGATGGGCTCCAGTGGCTGGACAGCAAAGTCAGATAAGTTTAGATTAGAAATCATGTATGACTACCAGTGTCAAAAACACATTGAAATGACTTACAGACAAGAAGGATTCTCCATTATTTCCAGATATCAAATAAAAATGGATTCAGTTTCTCAAAGATGTGCTCTAGTTCAAAAAAGAAGGCATAGGCTCAACACATGTATATTCCTGAATCAAGTTCCACAGACTGCAAGAGCCTAGAGTCAACAAAATAGGCCTTGTCAGGGTGAAAAAGCTAGGGCTTTGCACATGAAGAGACATCAGAACTCATCCTGAAAGAATCTCAAGTGTACATAGGTCACCCTGCAATTACATGTAGCTTCATGAATCTCGCAGCAAAAAATCCATTTTACCCTTGAAGATAAAGATGTTGCTCTTTGGTTTCATTCTAGTGCAATGAAAACATGTCTTTATGCTGAGGTGGTTATATACGCTTTAATAGAGCATTGGCATTGAGGTCTAAACATATTATTTATCTGATGCAAACTGGATTGAATTGTAAATTGCAGATATAAGTCTCTTAATTGTAGAAGTGTTAATGGTGAGGCTTTTTCCTTTTCAATTGAATGCCAAATACTATGAAAATTAATATCTTTTGCAGCAAGAAGTCTTAAATTATAATTTTCAGTTGACTGCTTGCTGAGAAACTACAACAGGAGAAGCATCTTAATCCTCTGAATTTACAATTGAGAGAAATACTACTAATAAGTTCTACTATGGAGGCCCATACAATTATTTCCTTTATATAAGCACATTATGCTGTATACCATTCTTCAGTCAAATACAAATACAGGTCACCAGTTTAAATTGATTTTGATTATTTTAATTCCAGTTTTTGTGTGTATTTAAAAGGATGTGTATAGATCACAGTCAGACTATCAGTGCAAGAAAAAACATTGCTGAAATTGCAGACATGATACAGAACAAACAGCTGGCCACAGGAGACTAAGACTTTTAGCTCTTTGCTTTCATAACAGTCATATTCAAAAACACACAATGCATACATACAAATACAAGTTCTGCTTCTAACATGCCTATTTCCCATCAAGCACTTATCTAAGGTCCTGGGTAACTACCAAGTCTCAAAGTTAAAAGTACCCCAGAATTTGGCCTTGACAGTTAACTTAGTATCTTCTTGCTCTTCATCTTCACACTTGGAAATACAGTCTTCTGTAGTCCTATATAGTCTTACATAGATGGATGAGACATATCAGCATAATATAGAGCATTCTTCATGCCCACTTTGGCATTGTTGCTTTCTTGATGAAATATTTCAAACTTCTAGTAGATAAGCAATGAGGCACACTTGAATAGCCATAAATAAAAAAAAAAAATTAAGCTGACTGTCCAAAATCCAAAAGACTGATTAGCCTATCAAAAGCTTGAATGTGGATCTATTATCTCAATTATACCAGTAATTATGCATACAAGCCAGGAAGCCAGGTCTTTTCTACATGTCTTGCACACAAAATCCAATTGGTTACAGTGGGAATGCATTATTATTAGTACTTAATATATGTCTTGAAAGTCCAGGGATATGGGATACAGAAAAAATAAACCTTCACTATTACAAACTTCTTTTTTGCTAAAGACCTCATGCCTTCATTCTAAATTTTTTTTTTTCCATCTCGTCTTCTCTGACAAGCTGACCTTTCCTGTCAGCCTCCTAGGTAGCTAGTAATTCCATTCAGCCTTGTGAGGCCAAAGATATGGACCATACTATCCAACACTGGTACATACACCAGGTTTGTACCTTCAGAAAAATTATAAAGAGGATACTAAAACACAGTTAATTATTAACACAGTACCAAAATCAGCTCATCTAAATGTATACTAACTTCAAGTATTATGATTTGAACACTAACTTCTGTATACCACATCTTGGTTTAAAAATAGCACATCTGTCTTTACTTCTATAGCAAAAAAGACCCACAAACCATCACATGTAGAGCATGTTCTGTCATACTTGAAGATCTTCAAAAAAAAAAAAAAAAAACCACCCTAATCATTTCTAACTTTAAGTATTTTTCTACTGGAAAATGTGTCCATCGAAACTGATGGATTTTGCAGGAAATGTTTGATCCCAGTGAAATAACAAAAGAATTGAAGAAAAGTTTCTGAGATCATTAAACATCTCATTTGACATTTGCAAAACCAAAAATTCAGCTCTTTCCCATTTCAAACAGTTCTTTGTTTATATATCATACTAAAACTACCACTTCATGTCTACACAGAAGTGAACTGGAAAGGCTTGTTTGATCATGACTCATTTTTTCCTGCCTCTCAGTTCTGAAGAACCCTATGCAACTCCACTCCCAAAACGAGAAAAGGGATTAGAAAAAAATCTCCCTCTATGATGGTTAAGTCTGTCCCCCTTCCTTATCAACACTGAAGGAAACTTCACTGTTACAGGGAGCACACTCCCAATGCGACAGAATCGCAGACTTAAATATTACTATGAGAAAACATTACTATGGGAATGTTTGCCCTACAGTGAGTGGTCTGTGTTCAAGGATAGTTTAAGAGTAAATTTCTGCCACAGAGCAGTGGTTCTGCTCCCCCAGCTATCCAGGTTTCTTTTGGAAGTGAGCTTCTACCAAGTATGCTGGACCATCCCTAGCTCTAAACTACCTTTAATTTTGTTCCTTCTGCCTGAAGTATCCAATTCATAATTACTCCCTGCTTTAAGGGTTGCAAAGCTCTTGGCACTCAGATTTAGAACCTACACGTTTTCTAGCTCACTGCTGGCTGACAGGGTAAGCATAAAGGAGGTATGGAAGAAGAGGACAGAGGTGGGTGAAAAACTTCAGTCTACCAGGCAGACGAAATCAAAGATGATCCTTATCGCTCTGTCTTAACTAAAGACATAGGAAAGCACTTTCCCCCCATGTTTTCTCCAGAATAATTCATCAATGTCTTGCTTTGCTAATGAGTTTATACGTATTACGTAGAGCTGAGTCAGCCTTGGTCCAACTGCTGCCCTCAGGATTACTCATATTTCCTGAGATCGGCAACAGAAGATTCCCTTACGTATCATTTTTCTACACGTTAAGCAACTAACAACAATTACAGCCTGAAACACAGTGAATTCTCAGCTATTGTTGTTCAGAGCAAATGAAATCAGATCTGTTCAATTAGGGTAACTCCCTGTTCACTGAAGTAAGGTTTGATTGCATGCACACCTCTTTGCATATTTGAAATTTCACAGGGTATAAGTCTTATTTTAATTTTTACTGATATCCGGACAGGGATATTAGAGGAAGAAGATTCTCAGCCAAGAAAATAAGCTTAACCTCTCATATTTGTCACTTATCTCTCAAATACGAGAGATAAGAGTTAAGTCTTACTAGCATGTTTTCAGCTGAACTGTCACCCCTATATTCAGTATTTACCTTTGCTGTTTTTACTGAAATCTTACAATGCAAAGACACACACAATAGTCATCTTTTATTTTAATTAGAGATAGCATATTCAGATGCTCAAGCAATCTGAAGAGAAGTGTTTGATGTGAGGGTCCTCCAGCTTTCTTCCCTAAACACAGGCCATTCAGATTGATAGATAAAAAAAAAAAAATGGGACTTTGCACTTCTACTTTTGATTATACTTTTGACTGTAGCATTTTAAATGGACCTGAATAAGTAATTCAAGCATCACGTGCCTTAGCTTACTGTGTCGACAGAATACATACTGGATAATGCCAACATACTATATTAACACAGTGCTTGGACATACTATGTCCCTTGATCTGTTTATGAAGCTATACACCGTGGACCAGCCCTTCAATTCAGGCTACAGCAGAAATTTGCGAGCATTAAAAACATGTGCCCAGGTTTTGTAGCTTCAGCCAATCTCTTTTTAAAATGGGCTCTGGAGCTGAAATTGAGAGCAGATAGCGTTCAGCTGAACATAGTCCAGATTACAAGTTATGATTTGAAGGCTGATTTTTGTACCACAAGCCAATACATGCTCCCCTGTACATTTACAGAGGAGGTCCAACTAACCAAGTACATTAATTTCTACACAGAAAGACAGGAAATATTAACATTTGTTATCATATGTTTATTCTAATAAGGAAAAAATACGACTTTCTCTCCCCATCCCAAAGCCCCCAACAACAACCTGCTGTTGTTGCTGAGTCCTTAATGCTAAGAAACTTTCTGAGAGATTAATCACTTGACTTTGCTCATGTTCCTCTTACAAAAGAAACACAATCACATCACAGTCATTAGTCTATAGATAACTATAACATAAGTACTTTTGACACATAGCTACCCATGATACGTTGCTCTCTGGAGCTGTTGAGGAAGCCAAGCGGAAGTTTGGCAACATAGCAAGCAAAGCACTTCCTGCATTACACAAAAATACTTATTATTAGTGCTTTTTCAAGCCTTGCACCTTTCCCCTGCAGAGCTGCTCTTCTAAGCAAATGAGGAATCATGTGGTGTTTTACATCTATTTAATTTACTTGCTGCTAGCTCATAATGACTTGCTAATAGCCCCCACCTTCGAAGTGATTAGCACATCGGTTAGAAAGTAAATAAGCTCAGTAACCATAAACATGGTCCATAACACTCAAAGGAAAAGCACAGAGCATTTCATATATTCGTAAAGCATACACACAAACCCCAAGCTCCCAACAGCTAGAACATATTTTAATAATCTGTCATTTGAGTTATTTGAAAATATATATTTTCATATAAAGATAAAAATTAGCTTTTATTCCCACCTGGCGTTTCTACAAGATTTTAGTTCTACAGAAGGATGTTTCTATAGTAAAATCGTCCATTTAGCTACAATCATCTGACAGAAAACAAAAGCACTATTTCTTAAAGGTTTTTCCAATTCTATTTTTTTGGTAACTGTATTTTTTTGGTAACTGTTCTGCAAGTGAAGGCTATCCATACGGTAGCCTAGCCAGCAAATATTTTTAACACATAGCTATTGTAAAAACTCATCATGAATGAAATTTTGGTACCTTTTTCCCTATTTTTTTCTTCATAAATGCCATACCTCTAGAATAACTTGAGATTCAAACATTTATCATAAGAAAAATCTTTTGAGTCAGACTTAACTTAAAATTTATCAGCTGCCAGCAATTTTTTGAGGATGTTTTCAAGAACATAATAGAGAAAGCTGTCAAATTTGAAATATAGGATTTGGTCAGAAGGAAGTGGAAAGAACTGGAAAATGGGTGGATTAGGCCAAATTAGTGAAACATTACTCTCCTGCACTGTCTTACATATATATGTATTAATTTTGCTGAGTATAATATTTCTGACTTTGTAAGAAGATATATTGTCCTTGATCCTAATTAGTAGGATGCAGAACAGTAGATGTAGAGCATTTTTTTCATTATAATTTTGGGTTTTGACAGTATACTAGTAGCTCTATATAACTTTCTTGGTATCATTACATGTACACTTCATAGCATCTCTCTGAACAATACCTGGGCAGTCATTCATGACGGAAGGCCCAATTTGTGATCATATTTTTGTATATTTATCAGGATAGTGAGTTATTGGTACATACCCTAAATTAGAATGAGGTCTATATATTAGAGTACTATTTTACAGTTTGTTTTATTTTATGTTATTATTCATATCCTATTAGAAACTTTTTGCACAGGATTTGTATTTGCAAATAATTGGGATGCTTCACTTATCATTTTCAGCTGAGCCATGGCAACTGGTTAAGAGTACAATTAAACGCAATGGTGCTGAAAAAGGTAATCCAGCTCCTCTTTTTCTAGCTTTGTCTCAGCTGCGATATTTCGCTAAGCAAATGCAGACAGCTGTACCAATAGACTATTCTCTTTCTTGCTCAGTTAGCTATCTGTTGGTATAGCAGTTTTGTTGTGGGGGCAGACCAGAACCACAAGAGAAGATGTGCAAGAGTAGGGGGGAAGCAGGAGGGGAACAGGACCGTTCCTTTGGGAGCAGCACGCTGGTGGGGAGATGGCTTGGCCATCTTCCAGGTTCTTTGCCGCCTTGCTGAAAAAAAAGAAACGTATCAGCTACCATGCCTTTACAGTTGCGGTCAGCTATCAGAGCTCATTTGACATGTTCTTTAAACTGTGATTGTTCAAAGTGCTTGGGATCGTGTAATTATGTGTATGGTAACATCTGTCTGGGATCTAACTTAATTAATACAAGTGAAAAACAGTAAAAAAATGTAGGACCATTGCTTTCTGATAAACATTATTGAACAAGGATCCTGAGGATTCAGATCCCATTCTGTTGTGTGTATTTATGTAATTTGGAGTAGATCAATTACCTTTACCATTCTTTACTTTCTCAGTTTTGAGATGAGGACAATTACTATTTTGAGAATCCAATATGATATTTGTACAGGTCCTGAATTAGGGATCATGCGGTGCTAGTCCCCTCGCAGTTTTCTTGTTTCTAACTTTTTCTAATTCCACCTGCATTTCTACTTCTTAGGAAGCGATAAATTCCCTGGCATGAGACTTTCAGATGGATCAAGGTGTAGAAATTAGAAGCACAGAATTTGCTGCTGGTCCCTTCCAAGAGCATAAATGACTCTAGATCCAAGCTTAGCAAAGAGCCATTATGCATTGGCAAGTATGACAAATGCAGCAATGCAAACATGCAATATTTATGACACTAATTCAAAAAATATCTCTTCCACAGAGGTATCTCTCATAATCTTCTAGTAGGCCCCTGAGCAGAATGTGTAAGTGAGGACCCAGAATTATCCAACTCTATTTCTCTTTGAAATAGTAGTTTATTAAAAGTGCATAGGCTGCTTTTGGACTTAGACCTCGAGCCTGCTACCTTCACTGTGGCTAAGATTCCACCCTTCTAGCAATTGTCTTAGCTATTCATCTCTGAAATCTACCCTCCTCATGATTGCTCCCATTTTTTGTATTCAGCTTATTGGAAGTGAGAATACCAAAAAAATTGCCTATACACCATGCACAAAAGCTTCATAAATATTAGCAAGAATTGCTTAGAACCTTCCCCCCACCTTGGGGGTAAAGAATCCTTTAGCAAGCTCATATGTCATCTAAAACTTTCAAATTACTTGAGAAGCAATGATATTTTTAATAAACAAATTACAGGTACTTGTAAGCATCTCAAGAAATCTCTCCATGACAAGAAACACACAAAGGAGAAAAAACAATCAGTAATTCTTTTAATTAGATTTGCCATGAAAAATATCAGTGGCAATGTGAGATTAAGCATTTCATACAGCAATTAACAGAACTAACCAGTTCAGGATATTGTCTGTCAATCACTAGTATAAACAAGAAAATGAATATGAAATATTAAAAAAAATTGTGAAAAGATAGTAGCAAGAGACTACCAAATAATCAAGCTAATTATGCTGCTTTACAAGAAGGAAGAAAAGAACAAAATTCACTATTTAGTGCCCTTTGCTTTTCTTAGAAGATGGGATTTTACAGACCTTACTATATATCAGTCTTCAAAGCACACACTCACGCACTCTTGCATGCAAATCTCACAGTCCGTAACTGAACATGCTTTTTGCTCCTATTTTTCATATCTGTGGAAAGTCGGACCACTGGAGAATTAATCATGATGAAGCACAGGAGGGTCAGAGTTGTGTTTGAGTTAACCCCTGAAGCTTGAATAACTATCAGAAAACATACTGATGTTGGCCACATCAGTACTAATTTGTCCAAAGCGGATTTGGGAAGAAGGGTCCAGAACTGCAAAGCCAGGCCACTGAAATTTATATTAGAGATGTAATCCCAGCCAAACTTGTCTTAGATCTTCTTTGAGAAGTGCTTTCACTTTTGGGCTGTTATGTAAGAAGTAGGCCCCTTATTCACATGAAAGGAGTGCTGTCTCTTCTACACTGGTCTACAACACTTGTGCACAGCCCAGGCAGGGCTGCCTACCAGTGTACCCCAAAAGCCTTACTAGCCTTACTGAGGCTTCTCAGGGTATCTGATCTTTAAATTGACCTACATGCTAAGCTGGTCAGCTGTGCCCAAGCTGAAACGCTTCTAGGTAGGTACGTATGCTTCTGGAGGACTTCAGAATCTGGAGGTCTGAGGGGTGGTTATGAGTTTAGAGGTGCACAGTATGAGCTGGCAGCTCTGGAGAGTTTCTTAGGATTGCAGTTTGGGATTTGGAAGCCTCTTTCAGATGCAGAAATCTTCTTGGTCTTTTTTTTTCCCTTTTTGGACCTGGCCCTAATTAAACTTTAGAGCTGTTTATTTTCCACCTGCGATGTGAGAACAGCAGAGCTTCTTACTTCACTCGGACACTGTAAATAACACTATAACATACTGTTATACAACAGTATAACAACATTTGTTGTGGACTGCAAGATGAGCCAGATACAACTGCACCAGGGCCTATGGAAGTACTCAGGATGAACAAATTCACCGTATAACAACTCCAACCTTCTACTTTTTATAAGTCAGGCTGCAGTGCTTAGCTAACAATTTCTAACTGTGCGGTAGTACAAGAGAATACAGCATCATACCTGTGCAAATTCAAAGACATACCCATGAATGAAGACATACATACTGTGAATGCAGCCTTTACTGAATATTACTAGATTCTCTGTGCCAGTGCAACCACTGGATACTCTGCCTCATCCCTTCACCATTCGTATGGGGTAGTGCATCAGATCTGGTAGTCTTTCTAATAGGAGACATGAAACAATGAGGCTGTGAGTTTTCAACAGGCTTTTCACTCCTGACACCTGCAGTGACCGCATGGGTCTCTGCAGTTAGCAAATGGCTATTATACAATTGCTTACATGCAGTATAAAAAGACACATCCCTACTAGGGTATTATACATGTAGTATAAAAGGTCCAAATCTGTCAGTTAAAAAAAAAAAAGGAACTCTAATTTTGTCCTACAGAACAAATGAGCAGCCTAACAGACTGATTTTCCCCGTTAATGTACTGTTGTTCAATGATAAACCCAACATATATTATTTGATAAAATCATACAATTGTTAATTATATATGATAGAATTGAACATTAAAAGTTATTTATTTATCCACTTTAAAGAAAATTGTCATCTTAAAATCAGTGTTATTTCATGATGCTATAAGAATTTGTTGCTGAAGGAGCTTTCCGTCTGTAGATTTGTTTGATATAACAGGCGTGTGCAAACTTTTCATTTGTCGCCATACTGGTTAGTATGTACTCAGTACTAAGAGAGCTGCCTGGTATCTCAGATGAAGCTTTTCATAAAAAAAGGGAAAAGCATCCAGAAGAAACCAGGTGACAAGTAGAGTGTTTGAAATGAAGCAGTCATTCTGTATCATCAAACTGTTATGTGTTTGATACAGAGGCTAGACTGGAAATATAAAGTTTGAAAAGCTACATTAAAAGCTACAACTGCTTATGAAACTGTCCCCAGCAAATTTCTCCCAGTGACTCAAATGAAGCACAATAGGAGGTAAATATTAACTTAAGACATAGCTAGACCAGTTATGTCTATAGACAGTGTCTATAGACAGTGTCTTCAGGAAAACACTAATCCCTACACAGTCTCTCAGCTGAGCTCTCTGCATAGCAGTGTGATCATCACTGCCTGTTGCACAGCTCTGAAGTAGTTAAAATTGCTTTATGGGCTTTCTCAAGAATGCTAAGCCAGCTTCACAGTGTTTTTAAGAAACAACAAAAGACACAAGATAATAAGAATAATAATAATTCTATAAGGAATAATAGTAATTCTTAATAATAATTCTTAATAATTCTTAATAATTCCTAATAATAATTCTTAATTATAATTCCTAATAATTCTTATAAGGAACTCACAAATTCAAAGTGAAATGTTGCACTGTACACTTTTATCAGTTCTACAAAATAGCCTGTTTTTTGAGATTCATAGAGGCAAGCAAAGAGGGAAATAAATGATAATCACATTGAATTAATACAATAGAAGCTATAGTAGCAGTGTTTCATCAGGACTCTAGCTCCTGTTTAAACTGTCAAGTACAGCCATGTAATTCTGACTTTAAAGTCTCAACTAACAGACTCCATATTGCTAAGTAAGTTGTGGTATTGCCTGTCCTTTCCACTAACAGCTGAACCTAGTGTAATTTATGTAGATCTAGCTTCAGTTTGCAGTTTGCCATATCTGCTAAAGACCTACTGATCTCTCAAATCTTTTCCCCAGAAAGTAAACCTAGACCATATCTGAAACCTATCTGGTACCTTCTTTATTACAGTGGAATTATTTCACAGTAATCCCACACTGGTAAAATAAATTGCTTCTGGTCTCTATCAGTATAGAATGGGATATCCATTGCTATGAAGCCTGACCACAGGTTAAAATGTTACATTTTCTATTACTGCAGTTCTGCTGATAACTATGACCTGTGCACCATCTGGATTTTTAAACCTAATGTCATAAACTTTGAGCCTTAAACCACTCAAAAAGACTCTCTGATTTTGTGGTACCTGTAGAAGATGAGCTATGATGATCTGATGATCTGAATCTTCAGAAATCTAACAGCTGAATTTGTATGTTAAAACTAAAGTCTGATATATTCCAGCATAATGTTGTAAGGGTAAGGTGGAGGCACCACCTGGACTCCCAGCAGGGACAGATACACAAACACAAGGCGCACTAGGGTCGATGCTGAGTGTTTACCACCTCTGCGTCTGAGTGGGGCTTCCCCAGCAATTTCCCAACTGAGGCAATAACGGAGTAGGAGAGTCCCTGGCATCACTGAGCGTTGGTCCATTGTAAGGAACACCAGTGGGGGCACTATATGAGGTTTTTATGTACTATACCCATGTGCAGAAAGCATTTTGAGTTCATTGCTAATCTCGATTCAAAGCCTAGGTGTAGCGCCACACTGGCACGGGCTGAGCCGTGTGACTATGGGTAAACCTGCCCTGTTGATGCTCCTTTTCCCACCGAACGGTCTGGCTAGCTTCCATCGCCTATCTCCTCAACATTCTTCTGCATTTTCCCATGTAAATGTGGAGCCTGAAGTAATTTCAGATTCTTAGAATAAGTCAATAGTTTAGAGATGGCCTGATTTCCAGGAGGAAAAACTTATTCTGGAAAGGAAGAGTAGGGTTTTACCAGAAATTAAGATGTTGGATAGAGTAGGATGACAAAGGAAAAAAAAAGTCTAGTCTTTCCACCCCTTTATGTTTCCTAAACATCATCTTTCTTCATATCTTTACACCACTCATTCTGTTAGCACATAGAATATTTCATCTTTACAATTCGCCTCTCTTAACTCCACTCTGAGCAGCATACTGTTTCTAAGAAGTGCAGCCTCTAGCATGTGCCAGTAGCTACTTGTGTATGGTACATGACGACTGGGTTCTTTGTAGGTATCATCTGAAACAACACCTTTAATTATAACTACCTCTGGAAATGGAAAACAGCTCCCTCAGAAGCTTCTAGTGATCATTATAGTTCTGCAGACCTAGAAGTATAAATATTTGCCACCGCCATTCTGTGATTCTGTGATTCTGTGACTTATTGTCAGTAACTCTAGCTTGGCTGGTTTACTGGTCCCTCCTGCTGCCTTGTCCTTTTTGTTTTCTTTTTCTTTAACCGACAGACAAGGCAACAAGATGAAGACCAAAGAAAGTAAACTCTCCATATTTAGCATAGTACAAGTATTCCTATTATAGCCTATGAATAGCTACTTTATTTTTGCAGTTGTTAAAAATCATGGTTCACCTCAGAGAGTGAAGAACATCACACCATATTATGCACACATCCCAAGCCTTGTAGATTAACTATGAAAATGATTTCCTCTGTGGAGGTGTCAGTCTTTAATTTTACTTCATCAGGAAGTAAGTGGTCTGTATTTTGGTTGCAAATATTAGATTTTAAGACCCTTCACCTGGAGAATTTTTGATCAAATACTTAGGGAAACTCTAAGATTACAAATGAATTGGGGTACTCTGTGTACTCCCATGTTATCTGAGATGTTTTAAGGTTGAAAACAAAGGATGCCCCAATATGAAAGGCATTTGTATCAGTGCACTGGCAATTTCCTAAAAATGCAAAGAATAAAGGTAAAGAAGAAATATATTTGTACAAGTAGTAAGAACCACTTATTGAATGGCAGAAGCTTACATTTTTGGGAAAGAAGACACTGTAATTGCCAACTTCTTAAATTAGTATGGTTTGTTACTTTATCTTGACATAAACCATAATTCATGTAATAAAATGTGATCAGCATTTTTGAATTAATGAATTTCAAGGAAACACTACAAATATAAAGATAGCAGTTAGTGCAGGCTCCCCGTTTCTCAGGAAAGAAAAATATGGCTATTAGAATTGAGGAAGGTGTATTGTTAATCTGTACTACTGTATACGACCAAACCAAAACCTAACAACTGAATCTATGTCATGTCAGATAGCCTTCTGGGCTGTCCGATCCTTCGTCAACTATTCATTCTGATTTCAGGATTGAAATTCTGCCTCCCTTAAGGTCAACGTTGGCACTTCCCATATTATCTCTAGGGTCAGGAATTCCACTTGGGTTGTATGAACACACACAAAATACTGTCCAAGGAGCAGTACCTGCAGATTTAGTGAACTAAATCTATTAAAGACATGAGTTTTGTATCAGTAAGCAAAGATAACAACAGTATGTGAGACATTGTTAATCGACGATTCAAGCAAAGAGCTCATGATAAGCCTTTAATATAGTGGGTAAAATACCAAATATTAGCGAATTTTAGGGGCTCATGAAAGATGGAAAGAGATTTATATTTCTTTTTGTCAGACTGCCAGCAATCAAGTAATTCAAAAGGGAACAGTTTCAAGGATTCTTATACGTCTTCCCAAGCCTTTTCAAGAGCTAGTTACCAGTAAGGAATATGAAACATTAATCTTTTCTTTTAAACTTATCTCTTTTTGTAGTAGGGCTTTTCCAGGAGGCCACCATACATTTAAAATTACACTTCAGTTCACATGAGAAGAAACACTCGGAGAGTGAAAAGTGACTTTTACAAGTGAAAAGGGTGAGTTGGACAGATGTCCCCCCTACCTAGCACTTCTGATAACATTAGCTAACTCTCTCCTCCTGCTATGGAACTTACAGCTGCTTCTCCAAGTGATGCTCTTTCCTTAATGGTTCCCAGTGATGCTGCAGAATGCCACTGAATTTATTCCCTCATTTCTTATACTTCACATCTTGCAAACTGTAGTTCAGGTTAATTTGCATAAACCAATTCCATTTTCAGGACACATTTATGAAGTCATTTACATAGCTGACAACTGCACTTCAGTGAAAGATTCATAGCATGGCTTCTGGTCTCCTGCTAATTGAGGTTAGAAAGGCATTGCTGATGTAAAAATAATAATGATATCCTGCAACTCAGTACAAACCTACTAATAATTCAGCTCCAGAAAGAAAACAATCTTTTCATATTCCCTTCTTAAATGTCTTTTAAAATCTTCATTAGTATTTCACAAAATAAAGTCTTACACATCAATGTGTTATGGTCTCTCAGTAAGAGTTTCAATTGTTTTGCTGATTCTTCATAGCACAGATAAGCAATTTTACTTGACTTTTAGGTTGTATTCTCCAGAGTTTTAGGAAAATTAAGCTGCTAAAAGATTGAAGATGAACACTTAGATTGTTTTTAAAAAAGTTAGCTGATGTTTACGACCAAAGGTCATATGTCGTATTACCAAAAACCTGTGAAGTTATATAATACAGTTCACTGAAGAACCTCAAAGTTCAGCTGTACTAACTCATCTCAATTTATAGGCAGAAAAAGTGAACCACAAAGGATTATATTCCCATTTTCATTTCAGCAGCCTATGATATTTGCATCCCTTATGCCATAAGAGTATCCAACAAGGATTCAACATCTTTTTGAATGCATCCAGGTAAAGACAGCTGAATGTCTCAACTCCCTTAGCACATCTCCTAGACAGAGTAACCTCCCTATACTGATTAAATACAAGCTTTAAGTTATTTCTGGATCTTTCTCCCCACATATTTTCTTCCAGCCTAAAAAGCTCTCTCTCTTTTTTCCCTTCATTTCCACAGTATAGAAGAGGCTTGCCCAACTGCATAAGAAGGATGTCTGCCTCCCAGCCAGACTGCCTTCAATAACTTGAACCTATTTTGAACTCGAGCACTACCTCATGTCAATCCAATTTGTGAAGAGTTAAGGCCTTCAAAACGTTAAATTCCTACAAGTATCCTGAAAAAAAAAATTAGTGTGAAAAACCCATATATTGTCCCAGTGGCTGAAAAGCTGTTGTGCAAGCTCTTTAAGCTCTTTCAGGCATCAGAGAATCTGCAGAGAATCCCTTCAGATCCAGAGAAGAAAGGTTTCATTAGCTTCATTGCTCACAGAAATGCCTGTAGCTGACTACTTCCTAGGTGGCTTTATGTGCAGTGGGACACACGGTACCCCTGGCAAGGCAGTCCTCACCCTTTCCTCCCTGTTTTCCACGCCTTTTCGGGCCAGCGCCAAGACTGCTCTGTCATCTGGCCAACAGAGGGTGCACTCATCTCAGTCCCGGTGCTTTAACCTGAGTCTTGGAGAGTAGCAAACGTGAATTTCGCAAGCTGATGATTGATGCTCGAGGTTACGCTTGAGACAGCAGTGGCACTTCCAGCTAGGTTCTTGGTTGTTACAGAGCAGCATCACCCCACAGACCTGTGCATCTCTTCTGCTCTCAATTCTCCACAGAGAAAAATCCCAACATTGTCTAGCATTTTGAGACTCAATCATCCTTCTGAAAGTTACTGTCTACTTCATTCCCTGCCAAAGTTCCAGTTCCTCAGGCTGTACGGAGGAGGTGAATTTCTGCATTCAGTTTGACGGTCACTGTGGTTGTGGGAAGAAGGAAAGGATAGGGGGAAAGCTTTGATGAAGTCAATGGGTAGAACAAAAGTATGCCTATTTTTAACCAAACTTGATCCTGTCTAAATTTAAAAAAAAAAAAAGTTCTCATCATGAATTTTTTAAGGAGCGGTAGGTAGTGAATACTTCTTGATAATTCTGGATATGGGCTTCTGTTCCATAAGATTATTCAGCTCCTAGAATAGATTCTCATTTCCGTTAGTGTAAGTATATACAGAGAACTTGTATTCAGTCCAGAGTAAATCATGGTAAATTATGATCTTGAACAACTTTACATAAAAACATGCTTCCTTCTTTATATGTAGTTGTTTGGTGATACGAGAGCATCATTTTGCAAACTTCTCTGCACAGTCTGCACTTTTCACACACCTGGAAAATCCAGTGCAACAACATCAAAACATGATGAACATACAGGTTCTTCCACCAAGAGGTACGCTATTTCTAACTAAAAATTTTTCTATTTTATTCTAAAAACGTACACAAATTAACATAGTTTTATGGAATCAAGTGTTTACTCCTATTTGTTTTTCCTTCATATGGCTTATTTGCTTCTAAAAAGTGCTGGAAAATGTAATGCTCACAATGACTTAACTTTATAAATGTGATAGGTTTTACAAGTGTTACAAAGTATCTGGGGAAGATATCATGCCTTTGTTTATAATTCACATGAGGGACCGGGTCATTCAACTCTACTGTCATGCAAATAACGATCATTCTTCGTCCACTGACTTTGAATAATACTTTTATTTCCTAAGGTGCATGGCACTTCAGTATCTTAAAAGCATATTAGTAATGATGGTTAAATAAGCCTTTTAACATCCTTTGCAAGAAATCACTTTAGTGACAGGGAAATTGAGCAACAGGAATGTTAAAAGACCTAGCTCCATCACAGAGTTTATTCTGCAAGTTTATAATACTATTATTTTCACTCTCCATCCTGCATATCGCTTTCTACTCACACTTTTTGAGGAGGCAATTACCCTATGTGATGTTAGAGATATGAGAAAATATTGCCCTTTTCCTCATAGTCATAGTGGTAGGATATGAGCCTACACTGAATCTGACATCTTTGTAGCCATGTTAGAGCCATGTACAGAGCTAGAATTAGAGCTAGACCTGCTGTCTTGGCAGGTCACCAAGACTTCTCTCTGGGACTTGGTCCAGCTTCTCCTTCCTTTCTTTAGGGTCTCCTATGAATCATAAAGGTTATGAGTCAGATCTAAGCGTGGTGATTCAGTGTGTCACGTGCACAAGCATATTGAACTTGCCAGCACTCAGTAATAAAAGATGTAAGAACAGTCTGGCAGACTCTAAGCCATAAGCCAGGCTCCAACCCACAACAGAGCACCCGCCGGTGGACCTTGATCCAAGGAGCAGTCCCCTTTTGCGCCTTAAGAGATCCAGAACAGGATGTAGGCTTGGTGGCCTTGAATTATGGTTAAATGGGGTAGAAACCTTTTTAAACTGCAGGCAGTTCTCCAGACCTTTTGCCTAACACGATCCCTAAAGGGAGAGAAGATTTTGATTATCGTCCAATCACAGGATTTAGGGGTATGCCCTATATCCATACACTGGACATCTATATGTGCTGGCATACATTTGTAGACTGTCATTTAATTGATTCATATATCATGTCTTTTTTTGCCTGTACATGTAAGCTAAGGATATTTCATATCATTTTCACGAGAATAAGATTATTTCTGTTAGTGAATGGGCTGTGGGAGCTGAAATCTTTCTTCATGGTATAAAATAAAACATAACTTAAGTTTGCTTTCAGCTACATGACTGAAAGCCATGAAAAGAACATGTGACATTTAATTCTGAAATATAACGATCTTTTCTACATTATAGTTACTTTAGTCTGATTTAGTTTGATTCTCTGTCATAAAAATTGAAGAAATTTTACTGACTTCATTAAAAGCTATATCAGGTCCTGACATTTTCGAGAAGTTAAAAGAACTTACTCTTATAAATGCATTGATGCATCTTTATGGAGTACTATGTAGTAATTTCTTCCCATTTGCTACATTGTATCTGACAAATAATGAAAATATAGAACTTATTCAATATATATTCCTGTGGCATAATGTAGTGTCATGCAGAAATACCCAAGTTAATTCTCAATGGGCCAGCACAGTACATGAAGCCACACAGTCCCATTAGCACAGTTCTCCAGTAGA